>NC_083102.1:104944859-105544859 GCF_949774975.1 Lagenorhynchus albirostris | reverse complement strand
CCACGGTCCCCAGCAGGTGGCCGGAGCTGAAATCGATCCATCGGTTTCTGGGTCACTTCAGACGCGCCCGGTGTGAAGGGAGGTCAGCCTGCGGCATTAGGAACACCCCACATCATGCTGAGCATGATGTTCTTGATTTGGGAGGTCCGCTTGCTGCAGAAACGGTGAAGCCCTGAGGCAGGGCTGCTGCGGAAGCCTGCACAGAAGGGGCTCGGCCCCCTGGGGTGAGGTGAGTGAGGCCCTGCACCCTGCCTCCTCCTGCCCCTCTGCCGGATTTACTCAAGCAGGGAGGAAGGAACAGAAGAGAGCACAGCTCACGAGGGAGCCCCAGGCCCAGTTGGGGTGTCACTATCTGCTCCTTGGCTTCTCTTCCACCCAGAAAGCCTGACCTGGGGTTCCTCACCCTAAGGAAGGTTTCCCTCCCTAAGGAAGGCTCCTAGGTGCTTTCCAAGCGCCTAAATGTTGAAGCCGTTTAAAACACAGGGCTGGGCAGCAGCAGACTGACAGGAACAGTACCGTTTCTCGTGTTCTGACCAGATCCCCAGTTTATAAAAGTGCCGAGAGCTGCACTTCCTCTACACGCCACCGGGGGGAGCGCGTCAGTCACTGCTCCAGAAGCTGTTCTCTAGTAAGCCCAGGATGCGGATGCCGGGAAGGGCCGGCGTCTCCCCCAGGTCCGGGCTGTGGACACAGGGCTCCCTCTGCGCTGAGCATGGTCAGAACACGGCTCACTCCGGGGACAGCGACAACGGAGAGTCCTGGCTCTCAGCAGGGCGGCTCCTATTCCCCTGCTATCCCTGGGGTCTTCTTTCATGTCATCAGGAGTCTGTCTCCCCAAATCCCCTGGCCTGGAACTTGAACTGTCTTAAAAAGACTTTCTTACATACACTGACTCAGCCTCATGCGTGATGGGCCCACGATAAGAGATTATTCTGTGATGCGATCTTACCATATTGATCCAGACTCAGTATTTCAAACCCGTGGTAATTTCAACATGACAAATAAGTTTAGTTTTCTACTTATGAATAAGAATGTGATGTGAAAATTAAGTCTAAAGTCCAATATTCAGGAAACTGTAACTGCCAGTTGATTATGCACTGCATTCAAATAATAAATATTATTACTCAGTCCCTTAAAAATGTTTTTGTCACAAAGCAGATTATAAAGGTTTTAGAAAATACTTAATTTACAAAAATTGAAATAAAACATCCAGAAATAACCAAGTTTAAGTACTGGTGCCTATCTCCCCAATCTTTTTCTCATACATACACATGTACATTAGTATTCTTCAAACTGGGATCAGATGGTACACACTAGTGCCTGGTCTGCTTTTGTAACTTTAAGTCATAAACATTTTGCCATATCAGTATATTTTCTTCTGTAACATTACTTTTATTTTTTTGGTCACACTGCGTGGCATGTGGGATCTTAGTTCCCGACCGTGCATCAAGCCTATGTCCCCAGCATTGGACGTGCAGAGTCTTAACCACTGGACCACCAGGGAAGTCCCTGTAACATTACTTTCAGAGTATGAAATAGAGACTGTTTAACCAATCCCCTATTTCATGTTTTTTTCAGTATGAGTATAAAAAAACACCTTTGAATATGTATGTAAATTCCTATAAGGAGTATTTAATGAGTATTTAATCAAACAGTACATACTATTTTAAGGCTTTCCATATATAGTAAATGCCAAACTGCACTCCAAAAAAAGTGCTATCAAGTCACACTCCCATAACAGTGTCTGAGGGGACGATGTATCTCTCTGATCACCTCACAACAGGTGGTTCTTACCCCCTGCACTGAGAAGAAGCTGTAAAAACACAGAAACGCCCAAGCTTCCTTTCGAACCCCCACTAGAATCCACATAAAGGGACACAACCACATCTCTTCAAAACGACGCTCTTGCTCATCGGACAGCATCCACCAAGGACACGAAGCCATCAAACACCTCCCGCTCCTGGGGCAGAGCCAGAATTCCAGCGCAGGACTGATGCTGAGGCCACATTCCAGGCCGCCTCCACCAGGCCCTGGGGATCATGGTGGGCAGGTGGGCCCCGCAGGGAGGTGGATGAGGTGCTTGGATTCTTAGACATCCCGGACCCAATACAGGATGGCCCCCAAACTTAGCCCAGACATGTGCCCAAAGCAACGTGGGCCTGAGCAGGACCACCCAGGACAGCCCTCCACACGGCAGCTCCTTCCACAATCGCAGCCAGCCAAAGCATGTCTCTAAAACCCAGAGAGCAGGTTAAGAAGAGACCTCAACATCGGGAGATGTCAGTCTTGAAATAAGTTAATTTCTCAAATTATATTCTTTCTTCTAAACGGACTAAACTGCTATTTCCTGACCTAGTGATATTCTGCCCTGGGATACTTGTTCTGTACAGCAGCACCGTTGTCTCCCCAGGTCGCCACGTCTGCTACCTCCCCCATGGGAGGAAGGGCCACCCTCACTCAGCAGCTCTGAGCAGCTCTGCGGGAGCAACGGCTGAGGCAGACACTGAGCTGCCAGACTTGCTGACAGTAAGAAGGAGACCCGGCTTTGCCACTCCAAGGAAGGCCCCCTTCGGCCACGTCCATGCAGAGAAAACCTAAGCCATCCATAAAACAGTCCAAATCAGGTCTCCCTAAATGAACACTATGCAGAGCTGAGGGAAATTATATCTGGTTTTATGACATTTTAAAAATTACAAGTAGGGCTTCCCTGGTGGCGCAGTGGTTGAGAGTCTGCTTGCCGATGCAGGGGACACGGGTTCGTGCCCCGGTCCGGGAAGATCCCACATGCCGCAGAGCGGCTGGGCCCGTGAGCCATGGCCGCTGAGCCTGCACGTCTGGAGCCTGTGCTCCGCAACGGGAGAGGCCACAGCAGTGAGAGGCCCACGTACCGCAAAAAAAAAAAAAAAAAAATTGCATGTAAACTTACTTCATCATAGCAGATTTAAAACTAAGACATTCTTCACTCTATGACATAAATCACAGCAAGATCCTTTTTGACCCACCTCCTAGAGAAATGGAAATAAAACCAAAAATAAACAAATGGGACCTAATGAAACTTAAAAGCTTTTGCCCAGCAAAGGAAACCATAAACAAGACAAAAAGACAACCCTCAAAATGGAAGAAAATATGTGCAAATGAACAACGGACAAAGGATTAATCTGCAAAATATATAAGCGGCTCATGCAGCTCAATATCAAAAAAACAAACAACCCAATCCAAAAATGGGCAGCTGACCTAAATGGACATTTCTCCAAAGAAGATATACAGATGGCCAACAAACACATGAAAGGATGCTCAGCATCACTAATCATTAGAGAAATGCAAACCAAAGTTACAATGAGGTGTCACCTCACACCAGTCAGAGTGGCCATGATCAAAAAATCTAGAAACAATAAAAATCTAGAAACAATAAAGTGTGGAGAAAAGGGAACCCTCTTGCACTGTTGGTGAGAATGTAAATTGGTGCCGCCACTATAGAGAACAGTATGGAGGGTCCTTAAAAAACTACAAATAGAACTACCATACGACCCAGCAATCCCACTACTGGGCATATACCCTGAGAAAACTATAATTCAAAAAGAGTCATGTACCAAAATGTTCATTGCAGCTCTATTTACAATAGCCAGGACATGGAAACTATCTAAGTGTCCATCAACAGATGAATGGATAAAGAAGCTGTGGCACATATATACAATGGAATATTACTCAGCCATAAAAAGAAACAAAATTGAGTTATTTGTAGTGAGGTGGATGGACCTAGAGTCTGTCATACAGAGTGAAGTAATTCAGAAAGAGAAAAACAAATATCATATGCTAACACATATATGTGGAATCTAAGAAAAAAAAGAAAGAAAAATGGTCATGAAGAACCTAGGGGCAAGATGGGAATAAAGACACACACCTACTAGAGCATGGACTTCAGGACACGGGGAGGGGGAAGGGTAAGCTGGGACAAAGTGAGAGAGTGGCATGGACATATATACACTACCAAACGTAAAACAGATAGCTAGTGGGAAGCAGCCACATAGCACAGGGAGATCAGCTCAGTGCTTTGTGACCACCTAGAGGGGTGGGATAGGGAGGGTGGGAGGGAGACACAAGAATGAGGGGATATAGGGATATATGTATATGTATAGTTGATTCACTTTGTTATACAGCAGAAACTAACACAACAATGTAAAGCCATTATACTCCAATAAAGATGTTAAAAAAAAAAAAAAAAACTAAGACGTTCTTTCCAGATTCCCAAAATGGTTGGTTACTGTTAACTCTGAAACGTATTATTCTCTATTCTGGTCACGTAGCAGAAGCGAGGGAAAGGGAAATCAGAATCCCTGTGTTCGAATCCCACCCCTGCCACCAGCGGTGTGGCGCAGGGCAGGTCGCTCGAGCTCCTCAGGGTCCGTACTGCTCTGATCGGGACAGGTCCTGCCCACGCGTCCTCCTCAGGACCACCATGATATCTGACCCCGGACAGTGGGAGGCCAAAGGATGCATGTTAAATTCTTGAGACAAAACTTGAAGGCATGTTGTGTAATGCAGATGAGGAGATGTGCTCCGTTATTATTAACTTACTCTAAAGAGTCCTAGATTATCTTCATTATACGTTATAAATCATCATTTAAACAATCAGAAATAGCGAGTTTTCCAGATTGGTGAGTCGCTACCACATTTTAACAGAAATCTACGTTTTATGAAACTACTTTCAAGTGTTGCTTCATTGTACGTAATGAGTTTTAAATTTTATCACCGCAACTGGAATTAGTTTGCTATAAGCCACAGACAGGAGAGAGGCTTCAAAATTCAAATAATATCCTGATTCTGATTTTAAAGTGTTAGCTTAACAGAATATTACATCCCATTGGAACTAACATTAGTGAGCACTGGAAGTCATCCAAATACATTGGTTTTTACCAAACAATAGGAAAAACACATAAAATAATTTTTCAATTTTGCTGATGTTCCATTTCTTCCTCTTATCCTAAGCAACTGCCTCATTTCTCAGTTCTGCAGTGTGATGCTGAGATGGTGTTTATGATGTCCACCCACACAGGACAAGTGCAACTCAATCATGACAGGAATTATGATGCAGGATGCCTTTGGGAGAAGAATGCAGGCCTGCCAGGACCTGCACCAGCTGTGACGTCCAAACACAAATGTGGGTCCTCACTGACTACTGACCCTGACCGAAGTCTCGTTTGCTTCTCCCCTTTCCAGAATGGCAGACTCAATGCACTGTGGAAGAAAGAACTGTGAGATGACAACTGAGACCATACCGGCCTCAGGGAGACACTGGGAGCTGGGGCAGCGGGACCACCTCACGGCACCACAGGGGCCAACTCCAGTCTCCATGGGCGTCATGACAAGGCCGCACCAAGTGCAGCCCAACCCCAAGATGCTCTGCGGGGTCCGCTCTGTGGGACAGAGGTGGCAGGAGGGCCGTCCTCACCTTCTTGAGCTCCAAGCACATGGAAACTTAAGTGCCCCAGGTCTGTTCCCACAGTGACATGCTGAGCTGGAGACAGTGCCTTGGGGAAAAGTCCCAGGCTCAGCAAACATTGTCTTTGCCAGTTTTGATTACTACACCAATTTGAAACACAGGAGGATTTTTACAACTTTAATAAGAAACTTTAAAGTATGAATAAATAAATTTTAACTTTTGTTTTCAACGTCTTAAAGGCAAAACAAAGCAGACAAAATAAAGAAATAATATGAAGAAATGTTTATCCAACTGTGTTTCATTAATCCATTAATTCAATTTCTAGTTAAAATATTATAGAAGGGAAAAAAAAGTAAAAATACATAGGATTTCACTGCTGTGGGGACAGAGACAAATGACTTAGAACACATCGCCCTACGGCCTCTTCGGGTCCAGACCAAAGTCCCTGAGCTCCCCGATCCCATAGGTGGGGTTATGACAACGCGGGGATGAAATACTGCAGGGAGACGTCTTCATGGAGCAGGTCAAAATGAACAATCTTGTTCTTCACAATATCTAGGCAGAGAGGAAATCCATTACCGTCGAGACCCATTCTGCACACACACTTTCAACCCTGAACACTGTAGCGGCTTCTCCCCCGAGCCTCTCCTGGAGCACCCAGGCCCTCCCAAGGTGACTGGTCTCAACTGGCCCAGCCGATGCCAAACCAGGGGCCTGGCCCAGGCTGGCTCACCTGCTGCCGAGGAACAGGCCAAGGTTTCCAAGGAAAAACCCACAGGGCAGACTTCCCAGAAGCCACATGTACCCAAGTCACCATCCTTCCAGGAAAAAAAGCAGCTTCCCGTCAGCAGGTGCCCTGAGTGTGCTGAGAAGAGCCAAGCATGCAGGGCCTTGTTAGAGAGCAGAAGGCAGCCTGCAAGGGCAGGCACCATACAGCCTAAGGTGAGCACCGAGGCATGGGGCCCAAGACCAAAAAGAGAAGCCAGACAAGAGGAAGAGGAGTGGCCGCAGCATGAAAGCAGCCCAGTTGCCAGGGCCACACCACCGAGGGCAGGAGCTGCAGGGGGAGCCATGGGGAAGGCCACACCTGAGGAAAGCTGGCTGAAGCTAGAACGAGCCAGGCAGCAGGAGAAAGGCAAACAAAGAGCACATGGCCAGGCTGCTGAGAGACCAGTCCCAAGAGAATGGGAGGTTGGGAAGGGACACAGGGGACCAGCAGAAGGACACTTCAGAAGACATGCTGCACACACAGAGGTGGCGGTGGAGACTGAGGGCGGCAGGGAGAGCTCCCCAGAGGCGGGCAGCAGAGCCAACCACTGTTAAAAGTCAGGAGTCAAGAGGAAGCACAGATGGCAAGACACTGGACTACTGCAACAAGTCAGGCTCAGACACAGGAAGGAAAGAAATGCTTTGAGATGGAAACTTAAATCCAAGCCCAGCGGTATCAGAGACTCCACATACGTAAGGTTAGAGGAACACAGCAAGACTGGGCTGGACGTCCCTGCCCACATGCAGCTTCTCTCCAGGTGCAGACTCACACATGATGCCAGGCAAAGCAGCCCACACCCATTGGCCGGGAAAACCCAAATACCCGACTACCCCAGAAAACTGGAGTCCACCAGTGACCGAGCTGTTCCCTGCATTTACGAAACTGCATACAACGCTTAAGACTACAGTTGATTAAAGTACTTGAAGTGTGAAAAACGAATCAAAATGCAAACTTACTGCATGTGGCCTTTGTAGGATTTACTTGTTGTCCAGCAAGGAATTGTAGGAGCTTCCTAATGTCTATGTGCACTTCAGCCATTTGCTCTGAGTTTCTATCTTGAGAAGCATTTTCAGAAGCTAAAATGACAGAATATTTTAAGATACAATTATCTTCAAGTGGAACAGGGAACCCAGAGATCGTACGATGACTGTTTATCAATAAATCATTTAAATAAATGATTTACATGACCACTCACTTTAGCAGCCTAGAGAAATACTGCATGATATAAATGCAATCACTCACTAAACAAACATTTATTAAGTACTGACTCTTTTAAGGAAGAGGAATTCCCTGGTGGTCCAGTGGTTAGGACTGCATGCTTTCACTGCTGAGGGCCAGGGTTCAATCCCTGGTCAGGGAACTAAGATCCCACAAGAGTCACAGCCCCACAAAAATACTACGCTAATGTACAGGGAATCTTCGATTATAGGGACCTGAAATATGACCCAATCTCCTTCTTAAGGTCAAAGAAAACAGTTTCTCTTAGAAACATATACAGGACTTCCCAGGTGGTCCAGTGGTTAGGACTCTGCACTTTCACTGCTGAGGGCCCATGTTCAATCCCCGGTCGGGGAACTAAGATCTCGATTATCTCATGGCATGGCCAAATAACCCCCCCCCCGGCAAAAAAAAGACCATATACACCTAAAGCAAGGCCTCTCATTATAAAGTGGAATGAATGGGAAGAAAACATCCTTTCATCTCTGGGAAAGTATCAAAGACCCTCTTTGTTACTTACTAAAATAAACAAAATGAGGAACACCAAAATAAGTCATTTCATACAACTGTTGTCAAAGCTTTATTCACATGGATTTCACTTTGCTCCAGAAGCATGCCCATCACTATGAAGTAAAATTCCCTCGCAATGGTAAGCTACAACGTGTCTCTAATAAGCAAACTTGTAGTAACGAATTTTAATTCTAAAAGTGGCAGGAGCCTTACTAGACCTACTTTGGAACACACGAGTGACTAAAACGGCCTTCACAGAGCAAGCACCGTCCCCAGGGCCTCTGCCTCGCTCCCTGCTGGAGCTTCCCTCCCACAGCCTGCCCACCACCGTGAGCTCCACAGCACAGGACTCTGATTCCTGAGCCAATCCGCTCAACCACCCCTCATCCACTGCGTGCTGAACTGATTCCTAGTCCCTTACCACCTTGTATGGGACAAGAAAGTTGATGATGCACGAAAAGCTAATATTTGCTAATATAGTTCTGTAAGTACCAAAGAGAGTAAAGTAGGAAAAGTGGGTGGGGTTGGAGACAAGATAGTGGAGTAGGACTTGAGCTCACCTCCTTACCTCCTCTCATGAAAACACCAAAATCACAACTAACTGCTGAAAAACCATCAACAGAAAAAGAATAGAACCTACCAAAATGATATTCTACATCCAAGGACAAAGAAAAAGCCGCAAGGAGATGGTAGGAGGGGCACATTCACAATACAATCAAATCCTACACCAGCTGGGTGGGTGACACACAAACTGGAAAATAACTATTATCGCAGAGGTTCTCCCAGAGGAGGGAGAATTCTGAGCCCCACATCAGGCTCCCCAGCCTGGGGGCCCAGCATCGGGAGGAGGAGCCCCCAGAGCACCTGGCTTTGAAGGCCAGCGGGGCTTGAGTGCAAGAGCTCCACAGGACTGGGGAAACAGAGACTCCATCCTTGAAGGGTGCACACATAGTCTCATGCACACCGGGACCCAGGGAAAAATGCAGTGACTTCATATCAGCCTGGGCCAGACCTACCCGCTGGTCTTGGAGGGTCTCCCGAGGAAGTGGGGGGTGGCTGTGGCTCACTTCTGTGGAGAAAAGGACACTGGTGGCAGAGGTAACACTGAGTACTCATCGGCATGAGCTCTCCTGGAGGCAGCCTTCTTGACACCAAGACCCGGCCCCACCCAACAGCCTTAGGCTCCAGTGCTGGGACACCTCAGCACAAACAAGCAACAGGATGGGGGAATGGCCCCGCCCATCAGCAGACAGGCTGCCTAGTCATCTTAAGTCAACAGCCGCCACCAAACACACGCCTCCACAAGTCCCTGCGCACCAGATGGACAAGACCCAGCTCCACCTGATAGTGGGCAAGCACCAATCTCTCCCACCAGGAAACCTGCACAAGCCTCTAGACCAGCTTCACCCACCAGGGGGCAGAAATCAGAAGCAAGAGGAACTACAATCCCGCAGCCTGTGGGATCGCAAACACAAAAAGTTAGACAAAATGGGACAAGCAGAGGAATATGTTCCAGATGAAGGAACAAGATAAAACCCCAGAACAACTACTACGTTAAGTGGAGATAGACAATCTACCTGAAAAAGAAATCAGAGTAATGACAGTAAAGATGTTTCAAGATCTCTGAAAAAGAATGGCGGCACACACCGAGAAGAGACAAGAAATGTTTAACAAACAGCTAAAAAATATAAACAACAGAGTAGAACAATTCAATAACCGAAATGAAAAATACACTAGAAGGAACCAATAGCAGAATAAATGAGGCAGAAGAACAGATAAGTGAACTGGGAGACAGAATGGTGGGAAATCACTGCTGCACAAGAGAATAAAGAAAAAAGAATGAAAAGAAATGAGGACAATTTAAGAGACCTCTGGGACAACGTTAAAAACACCAACATTCCCATTATAAGTGTCCCAGAAGGAGAAGAGAGAGAGAAAGGGTCTGAGAAAGTATTTGAAGAGATAATAGCTGAAAACTTCCCTAACCTGGGAAAGGAAACAGTCACCCAAGTCCAGGAAGCACAGAGTCCCATACACGACAAACCCAAGGAGGAACTTGCTGAGACACACTGTAATCAAATTGACAGAAATAAAAGACAAAGAAAAAAATATTAAAAGCAATAAGGGAAAAGCAACAAATAACATACAAGGGAATCCCCATAAGGTTATCAGTTTATTTCTCACCAGAAGCTCTGCAGCCCAGAAGGGAATGGCACAATATATTTCAAGTGATGAAAAGGAAAACCTATAACCAAGAATACCCAGCAAGGCTCTGGTTCAGATTCAGTGGAGAAATCAAAAGCTTTACAGACAAGCAAAAGCTAAAAGAATTCAGCATCACCAAACCAGCTTTGCAACAAATGCTAAATGAAGTTCTCTAGGCGAAAAAGAAAAGGTCACAACTAGAAACGAGAAAATGAGGAATGGTAAAGCTCGCTGGTAAAGGCAAGCATACAGTAAAAGTAGGAAATCATCCACACACAAATATGACATGAAAACCAGCAATCGTGAGAAGACAAGAGTACAGTTTTGTATATATGTAGCCTGCCATATCAAAACACCATGGGAACTGCAAACCAAAAATCTACAATACATATACACACAAAAAAGAAAAAGGAATCCAAACACAACACTAAGGGCAGTCATCAAATCACATGAGAACAAAAGAGGAAGGGAAGAAAAAAAACCTACAAAAACAAACACAAAACAATTAACAAAATGGCAATAAGAACATACATACCAGTAATTACCTTGAATGTAAATGGATTAAATGCTCCAATTAAAAGACATAGACTGGCTGAATGGATATGAAAACAAGCAAATAGAGAAAGAACAAACAAAACCCAAAGTTAGTAGAAGGAAAGAAATTATGAAGATCACAGCACAAATAAATGAACTACAGATGAAGGAAGTAGAAAAGATCAATGAAACTAAAAGCTGGTTCTTTGAAAAGATAAACAAAAGTGATAAACCTTTAGCCAAACTCATCAAGAAAAAAAGGGAGAGGATCCAAATCAATAATATTAGAAATGGAAAAGGAGAAGTTACAACAGACACCAAAGAAATACAAAGGATCATAAGAGACTACTACAAGCAACTATACGCCAATAAAATGGACCACCTAGAAGAAATGGAAAAATTCTTAGAAAGGTACCATCTCCCAAGACTGAACCAGGAAGAAACAGAAAATATGAACAGACTAATCAGGAGTACTGAATTTGAAACTGTGACTAAAAATCTTCCAATGAACAAAAGTCCAGGACCACAGGTGTGTTCTATCAAACACAGAGAGGAGGAGAGTTAACACCTATTCTTCTGAAACTCTTCCAAAAATTTGCAAAGGAAGGAACACTCCCAAGCTCATTCTATGAGGCCACCATTACCCTGATAGCAAAACCAGAGATACCAAAAAAGGAAAATTACAGGCCAATATCACTGATGAACATAGACACAAAAATCCTCAGCAAAATACTAGCAAAAAGAATCCAAAAACACATTAAAAGGATCATACACTATGACCAAGTGGGATTTATCCCAGGGATGCAAAGAATTTTCAATATCCGCAAAACAATCAGTGTGATATACCCCATTAACAAAAAATAAAGAAACCATATGATCATCCCAACATGCATCAACAGATGCAGAAAAAGCTTTTGACGAAATTCAACACCATTTATGATAAAAACTCTCCAGAAAGTGGGCACAGAGGAAACCTACCTTAACATAATAAAGGCCATATATGACAAACCCACAGCTAACATCATAGTCAACGGTGAAAAGCTGACAGCATTTCCTCTAAGATCAGGAACAAGATACGGATGTCCACTTCTGCCACGTTTTTTCAACATACTTTCGGAAGACCTAGCCAGAACAATCAGAGAAGAAAAAGAAATAAAAGGAATCCAAATTGGAAAAAAAGTAAAACTGTCACTGTTTGCATATGACATGATTCTATACATAGAAAATCCTAAAGATGCTACCAGAAAACTACTAGAGCTCATCAATGAATTCAGTAAAGTTGCAGGACACAAGATTTTTAATACACAGAAATCTGTTGCATTTCTACACATTAACAACGAAAGATCAGAAAGAAAAATTAAGGGAACAATCCTATTTATCATTGCATCAAAAAGAATAAAATACCTAGGAATAAACCTACCTAAGGAGGCAAAGACCTGCACTCCAAAAACTATAAGACATTGATGAAAGAAATCAGAGATGACACAAACAGAAAAATATGCCATGCTCCTGGACTGGAAGAATCAAAATGACTATACCACCTAAGGCAATCTACAGACTCAATGCAATCCCCATCAAATGACCAATGACATTTTTCACAGAACGAGAACAAAACATTTTAAAATTTGGATGGGAACAAATAAGACCCCAAATAGCCAAAGCAATCTTGAGAAAGAAAAATGGACCTGGAGGAATCAGGCTCTCTGACTTCAGACTATAGTACAAAACTACAGTCATCAAAACAGTAAGGTACTGCCACAAAAACAGATATACAGATCAATGGAAGAGGATGAAAAGTCCAGAAATAAACGCACATACCTGTGGTTAATTAATCTTTTATAAAGAATCCCAAAATATACAATGGAGAAAAGACAGTCTCTTCGATAAGTGCTGCTGGGAAAACTGGACAACCACGTGTAAAAGAATGAAATTAGGACACTCCCTAAAACAGGAGTGAATAGGTGAAGGGGATGGATAAACCAGGAGTTTGGGATTAATGTATATAAACCAGTATATATAAAATAAATGACAAGGACCTACTGTATAGCAAGGAAACTACACTCAGTACTCTGTAATAACCCATACAGGAAAAGAATCAGAAAAAGAATATGTGTGTGTGTGTGTGTGTGTGTGTGTGTGTGTGTGTGTATACACACACACACACACACACACACACACACACACATATATAACTGAATCACTCTGCCATACACCTGAAACTAACACAACATTGTAAGGCAACTATATTCCAACAATTAAAAAAAAAAATGAGAGGGCTCACGTCAAGGAGTACTTCCCAGAACTTCTCTCAATGTCCTTGTCCCCATGGTGAGCCACAGCCACCCCCTGCCTCTGCAGGAGACCCTCCAACATTAGCAGGTGATTTGCTATTATAAATAATGTAACAGGGAGAGGACTGGGGTTGGCAGCGTGAACACAGCCTGCACAGGGTTAGTGCACCACGGCTAGCCCGGAGGGAGTCTGGGGAAAAGTCTGGATCTGCCAAAGAGACAAGACACTTTTGCTTCCCTCTTTGTTTCCTGGTGTGTGAGGAGAGCGGATTAAGAGCGCTGCTTAAAGGAGCTCCAGAGAGGGGAGCGAACTGCAGCTAACAGCGCGGACTCCCGAGACGGGCATGAGACGCTAAGGCTGCTGCTGCCGCCACCAAGAAGCCTGTGTGCGAGCACAGGTCACTATCCACACCTCCCTTCCGGGTAGCCTGTGCACCCCGCCACTGCCAGGGTCCCGGGACCCAGGGACAACTTCCCGGGGATAACGCATGGTGCGCCTAAGGCTGGTGCAACATCAAGCCGGCCTCTGCTGCCACAGGCTCGCCGCACATCGTGTCCCTCCCATTCCCCGGACTCAGTGAGCCACAGACCCTGAATCAGCGAATCCTTTAACCCCGTCCTGTCTGAGCAAAGAACAGACGCCCTCTGGCAACCTACACGCAGAGGCGGGGCCAAATACAAAGCTGAGCCCCGGGAGCTGTGCAAACAAAGAAGAGGAAGGGAAATCTCTCCCAGCAGCCTCAGGAGCAGCTGATTAAATCTCCACAATCAACTTGATGTACCTGCATCTGTGGAATACCTGAATAGACAACAAACCATCCCAAATTGAGGAGGTGGACTTTGAGAGCAAGATTTATGATTTTTTCCCCTTTTCCTCTTTTTGTGAGTGTGTATGTGTATGCTTCTGTGTGAGATTTTCTCTGTATACCTTTGCTTTCACCATTTGTCTTAGGGTTCTATCCGTCGGGGGTTTTTTTGCTTTGTTTTGTTTTATTTACTTTTTAAAAAAAATTTTTTCTTAATAATTATTTTTTATTTTAATAACTTTATTTTATTTTATCCTACTTTATTTTATTTTCCCCTTCCTTCCTTCCTTCCTTCTTTCCTTCTTTCTTTCTACTTTTTCTACCTTTTATTCTGACCCATGTGGATGAAAGGCTCTTGGTGCTGCAGCCAGGAGTCAGTGCTGTTCCTCTGAGGTGGGAGGGCCAACTTCAGGACACTGGTCCACAAGAGACCTCCCAGCTCCATGTAATATCAAATGGCGAAAATCTCCCAGAGATCTCCATCTTAACAACAACACCCAGCTTCACTCAACGACCAGCAAGCTACAGCGCTGGACACCCTATGCCAAACAACTAGCAAGACAGGAACACAACCCTACCCATTAGCAGAGAGGCTGCCTAAAATCATAATAAGTCCACAGACAGCCCAAAACACACCACCAGACGTGGACCTGCCCACCAGAAAGACAAGATCCAGCCTCATCCAACAGAACACAGGCACTAGTCCACTCCACCAGGAAGCCTACACAACCCACTGAACCAACTTTAGCCACTGGGGACAGACACCAAAAACAACGGAAACTACGACCCTGCAGCCTGCAAAAAGGAGACCCCAAACACAGTAAGATAAGCAAAATGAGGGACAGAAAAACACACAGCAGATGAAGGAGCAAGATAAAAACCCACCAGACCTAACAAATGAAGAGGAAATAGGCAATCTACCTGAAAAAGAATTCAGAATGATAGTAAAGATGATCCAAAATATTGGAAATAGAATGGAGAAAATGCAAGAAACATTTAACAAGGACCTATAAGAACTAAAGATGAAACAAGCAACAATGAACAAGACAATAAAAGAAATAAAAAATACTCTGGAAGGGATCAATAGCAGAATAACTGAGGCAGAAGAACAGATAAGTGATCTGGAAGATAAAATAGTGGAAATAACTACTGCAGAGCAGAATAAAGAAAAAAGAATTAAAAGAACTGAGGACAGTCTCAGAGACCTCTGGGACAACATTAAATGTACCAACATTTGAATTATAGGGGTTCCAGAAGAAGAAGAGAAAAAGAAAGGGACTGAGAAAATATTTGAAGAGATTTTAGTTGAAAACTTCCCTAATATGGGAAAGGAAATAGTTAATCAAGTCTAGGAAGTATAGAGAGTCCCATACAGGATAAATCTAAAAAGAAACACACCAAGACACATATTAATCAAACTGTCAAAAAGTAAATACAAAGAAAACATATTAAAAGCAGCAAGGGAAAAACAAATAACACACAAGGGAATACCAATAAGGTTAACAGCTGATCTTTCAGCAGAAACTCTGCAAGCCAGAAGGGACTGGCAGGACATATTTAAAGTGATGAAGGAGAAAAACCTACAACCAAGACTACTCTACCCAGCAAGGATCTCATTCAGATTTGATAGAGAAATTAAAATCTTTACAGACAAGCAAAAGCTGAGAGTTCAGCACCACCAAACCAGATTTACAACAAATGCTAAAGGATCTTCTCTAGGCAAGAAACACAAGAGAAGGAAAAAGACCTACAATAACAAACCCAAAATAATTAAGAAAATGGGAATAGGAACGTACATATCGATAATTACCTTACATGTAAATGGATTAAATGCTCCCACCAAAAGACACAGACTGGCTGAATGTATACAAAAACAAGACCCATATATATGCTGTATACAAGAGACCCACGACAGACCTAGAGACACCTACAGACCGAAAGTGAGGGGATGGAAAATGATATTCCATGCAAATGGAAACAAAAAGAAAGCTGGAGTAGCAATTCTCATATCAGACAAAATAGACTTTAAAATAAAGACTATTAGAAGAGACACAGAAGGACACTACATAATGATCAAGGGATCGATCCAAGAAGAAGATATAACAATTGTAAATATTTATGCACTCAACATAGGAGCACCTCAATACATAAGAAAAATACTAACAGCCATAAAAGGGGAAATCGACAGTAACACAATCATAGTAGGGGATTTTAACACCCCACTTTCACCAATGGACAGATCATCCAAAATGAAAATAAATAAGGAAAACACAAGCTTTAAATGATACATTAAACAAGATGGACTTAATTGATATTTATAGGACATTCCATCCAAAAACAACAGAACACACATTTTTCTTAAGTGCTCATGGAACATTCTCCAGGATAGATCATATCTTGGGTCACAAATCAAGCCACTGTAAATTTAAGAAAATTGAAATTGTATCAAGTATCTTTTCTGACCACAACGCTATGAGAATAGATATCAATTACAAGAAAAGATCTGTAAAAAATACAAACACATGGAGGCTAAACAATACACTACTTAATAACGAAGTGATCACTGAAGAAATCAAAAAATACCTAGAAACAAACGACAATGGAGACAGGATGACCCAAAACCTATGGGATGCAGCAAAAGCAATTCTAAGAGGGAAGTGTATAGCAATACAATCCTACATTAAGAAACAGGAAACATCTCGAATAAAGAACCTAACCTTGCAACTAAAGCAATTAGAGAAAGAAGAACAAAAAACACCCCCCAAAGTTAGCAGAAAGAAAGAAATCATAAAGATCAGATCAGAAATAAATGAAAAAGAAATGAAGGAAACAAGAGCAAAGATCAATAAAACTAAAAGCTGGTTCCTTGAGAAGATAAACAAAATTGATAAAACATTAGCCAGACTCATCAAGAAAAAAAGGGAGAAGACTCAAATCAATAGAATTAGAAATGAAAAAGGAGAAGTAACAACTGACACTGCAGAAATACAAAGGATCGTGAGAGATTACTACAAGCAACTCTATGCCAATAAAATGGACAACCTGGAAGAAATGGACAAATTCTTAGAAATGCACAACGCTGCCAAGACTGAATCAGGAAGAAATAGAAAATATGAACAGACCAATCACAAGCACTGAAATTGCAACTATGATTAAAAATCTTCCAACAAACAAAAGCCCAGGACCACATGGCTTCACAGGCGAATTCTATCAAACATTTAGAGAAGAGCTAACACCTATCCTTCTCAAACTCTTCCAAAATATAGCAGAGGGAGGAACACTCTCAAACTCATTCTACCAGGCCAAAATCACCCTGATACCAAAACCAGACAAGGATGTCACAAAGAAAGAAAATTACAGGCCAATATCACTGATGAACATAGATGCAAAAATCCTCAACAAAATACTAGCAAACAGAATCCAATAGCACATTAAGAGGATCATACACCATGATCAAGTGGGGTTTACTCCAGGAATGCAAGGATTTTTCAATATACGCAAATCAATCAATGTTATACACCATATTAACAAATTGAAGGAGAAAAACCATATGGTCATCCCAATAGATGCAGAGAAAGCTTTCGACAAAATTCAACACCCGTTTATGATAAAAACCCTCCAGAAAGTAGGCATAAAGGGAACTTTGCTCAACATAATAAAGGCCATACATGACAAACCCACAGCCAACATCGTCCTCAATGGTGAAAAACTGAAAGCATTTCCACTAAGATCAGGAACAAGACAAGGTTGCCCACTCTCACCACTCTTATTCAACATAGTGTTGGAAGTTATAGCCACAGCAATCAGAGAATAAAAGGAATTAAAAGGAATCCAAATCAGAAAAGAAGAAGTAAAGCTGTCACTGTTTGCAGATGACATGATACTATACACAGAGAATCCTAAAGATGCTACCAGAAAACTACTACAGCTAATCATTGAATTTGGTAAAGTAGCAGGATACAAAATTAATGCACAGAAATCTCTGGCATTCCTATACACTAATGATGAAAAATCTGAAAGTGAAATCAAGAAAACACTCCCATTTACCACTGCAACAAAAACAATAAAATATCTAGGAATAAACCTACCTAAGGAGACAAAAGACCTGTATGCAGAAAATTATAAGACATTAATGAAAGAAATTCAAGATGATACAAATAGATGGAGAGATATACCATGTTCTTGGATTAGAAGAATGAACATTGTGAAAGTGACTCTACTACCCAAAACAATGTACAGATTCAATGCAATCCCTATCAAACTACCACTGGCATTTTTCACAAAACTAGAACAAAAAATTTCACAATTTGTATGGAAACACAACAAAACCCATATAGCCAAAGCAATCTTGAGAATGAAAAATGGAGCTGGAGGAATCAGGGTCCCTGACTTCAGACTATACTACAAAGCTACAGTAATCAAGACAGTATGGTACTGGCACAAAAACAGAAATATTGATCAATGGAACAGGATAGAAAGCCCAGAGATAAACCCACGCACATATTGTCACCTTATCTTTGATAAAGGAGGCAGAAATGTACAGTGGAGAAAGGACAGCCTCTTCAATAAGTGGTGCTGGGAAAACTGGACAGGTACATGTAAAAGTATGAGATTAGAACACTCCCTAACACCATACACAAAAGTAAACTCAAAATGGATTAAAGACCTAAATTTAAGGCCAGAAACTATCAAACTCTTAGAGGAAAACATAGGCAGAACAGTCTATGACATAAATCACAGCAAGATCCTTTTTGACCCACCTCCTAGAGAAATGGAAGTAAAACAAAAATAAAAACATGGGACCTAATGAAACTTAAAAGCTTTTGTGCAGCAAAGGAAACCATAAACAAGACCAAACGACGACCCTCAGAATGGGAGAAAATATTTGCAAATAAAGCAACAGACAAAGGAGTAATCTCCAAAATTTACAAGCAGCTCATGCAGCTCAATAACAAAAAAGCAAACAACCCAATCCAAAAATGGGCAGAAGACCTAAATAGACATTTCTCCAAAGAAGATATTCAGATTGCCAACAAACACATGAAAGAATGGTCAACATCATTAATCATTAGAGAAATGTAAATCAAAACTACAATGAGATATCATCTCACACCGGTCAGAAAAGCCATCATCAAAAAATATGGAAAAAATAAATGCTGGAGAGTGTGTGAAGAAAAGGGAACACTCTTGCACTGCTGGTGGGAATGTGAATTGGTACAGCCACTATGGAGAACAGTATGGAAGTTCCTTAAAAAACTACAAATAGAACTATCATATGACCCAGCAATCCCACTACTGAGCATATACCCTCAGAAAACCATAATTCAAAAAGTGTCATGTACCAAAATGTTCATTGCAGCTCTATTTACAATAGCCAGGAGATGGAAACAACCTAAGTGTCCATCATCGGATGAATAAAAGAAGATGTGGCACATATACACAATGGAATATTACTCAGCCATAAAAAGAAATGAGACTGAGTTATTTGTAGTGAGGTGGGTGGACGTAGAGTCTGTCATACAGAGTGAAGTAATAAGTCAGAAAGAGAAAAAGAAATACTGTATGCTAACACATATATATGGAATCTAAGAAAAAAAAAAGGTCATGAAGAACCTAGGGGTAAGACAGGAATAAAGACACAGACCTACTAGAGAATGGACTTGAGGATATGGGGAGGGGGAAGGGTAAGATGTGACAAAGTGAGAGAGTGGCATTGACATATATACACTACCAAATGTAAAATGGATAGCTAGTGGGAAGCAGCCGCATAGCACAGGGAGATCAGCTCGGTGCTTTGTGACCACCTAGAGGGGTGGGATAGGGACGGTGGGTGGGAGGGAGACTCAAGAGGGAAGAGATATGGGAACATATGTATATGTATAACTGATTCATTTTGTTATAAAGCAGAAACTAACACACCATTGTAAAGCAATTATATTCCAATAAAGATGTAAAAAAAAAAATGAAAGAAAGAAAAACTTCTTAGTTTTTAATACACACAAGTAGGAGAAAATGAGTGTCATCTACATGTCTAGCTCCACCCCACGTGAGAAACTACAATCTTTGGGAGAAGGCACAGGATGTGAAGAGCTGGAAGGGCTCTTGGAGACTGAGCCCAAGCCCAGGTTTTATGGATGAGGAACAAGGGAGCCCCAGGGCTCACCCTTCAGCCACTGGTGGAGGCACAGCTCATCATGCCCAGGAGGCTCACCTGCCCACCACAGTGCAGTAACAAGTGATCCAGCCCCATTATTTGTTCCCTTCCCAAGCATGAAACACAGGCACCCAAAGTTCAACCATTTTCCATCTACAGACCTCGGTATGGTATGTCATCTGAAACAATTTATCAAAAGCAAAACATAACCCAGCAGGAAACTTACCTAATGGAGGATTTCCAAGATCTTTAAAATGAGTTGTAACACATACTAGTTCAGTTTCTATTTTCAAGTTCAATTCTCCATTTAGGTTTGCTTCAATAATCTGCAAATTGAGTATTTTACAGTGTTAAGAAAAGGAAAAAGGAAAAAAAAAAGTGAACATCAGCTTCCAACAAACCAGGTGACAAGGTAGCCCCCCCAGACCCAGGGCACTCCTGACAGCACCAAGCCCCACATGGCATCAGCAAGAAGACAAGGTCTGAGAGCCAGGGACTCAGAAATCCCCGGAGAGCAGCCCCTCCGCGTGCAGAGCGCCGTGGGAAAACCTGCGAACAGGTGAGGCTGGGGGTCCCTGCTAGCAGCTCTGACAACACAGACACTGTGTGACTCCTGCAAAACGGAGGGAGGAGAACCGGAAGAGAACGTGAAGTTAGAAGCTCACCACCTGCCTTATTTTATTTATTTATTTTTTTTGCGGTACGTGGGCCTCTCACTGTTGTGGCCTCTCCCGTTGCGGGGCACAGGCTCCAGACACGCAGGCTCAGCGGCCATGGCTCATGGGCCCAGCCGCTCCGTGGCATGTGGGATCTTCCCGGACCGGGGCACGAACCCGCATCCCCTGCGTCGGCAGGCGGACTCTCAACCACTGCGCCACCAGGGAAGCCCCACCTGCCTTATCTTTAATAAATGGACCAAACCATCTATTACAACTGCCAATTCCACATAATCAGAAAGCCTTCAGAATATCAGGAGAACATAACCATCTACCTGAAAAATAAACTCAGACATTGGGAAGTGAGATTTCCAAATTCAGAAAGGCCCGAAGATGCCGTCAGGCATCCAGGACTCCAACAAGCTGCGGGGCCCCGTGGCCGCTGGGCTTTCCGTACTCAGAGGACAGCTGGGCTTGGTGACCAACTGCCGTGGCCCCTACTGGCCACACCTCTCCCCGCCCCAACAGTGCCTGGAACTTCTCCCAAGATCAGAGGGGCCCTTTCCTTTCAAGCTCTGCCCTCCACCAACCAACAGGGTCTCTAAACGGGACAGAATCTAGAAATGAAGTTCACAGAAAGATACAGGTACCACGACATGATACAGGTACCAAGATTTGGGCAATCTGCCCAGGGCACGCTGCACTTCGCCTTTTACCGTCGGTATCTGGCCATCTCTAAAGCCTGGCAGGTCTTCGGAAAGCCCGTGCAGCAGCATGCAAGCCAGCATTTTGCTCAACCAACAATGCAAGAGGCCACCGAGCCGCCGCAGGTGATGGTGGTCGTCTGGCCGAGGAGCCATTCCAGAGGCGCAGCAAGAGGGGCAGAGGCCATGGGTGAGCGGAGCACGGCCTGCTCCGCAGGGCTCAGCTGCAGCTAAATCTCAGATTTACTTCGGAGTGTCACCTAGTAGACCTTATTCTTGTTCCTTAAAATTAGTGAACTCTGAATAGTTTCCATCCTAGTAACAAAATCAAAAAATGTTTGTAACTTGAGTGAGCTCTCATTTCTAAGGCTTTGACATTACACAGAAAACAGCCTCTACATTTCCTTGCTGCATCATCTAGTAAACGTACCTCTGAATGAGAAGAATTCATTATTCTTTCACTACGCAGAAACACACGGTGATGTTTCTAAGCCCGCTCTCGTATCTGGACACAATACTTGACTGAAATATGTAAAACAATCCTTGTGCTTACCTAAAGCTAACACAGGCCCGTCTGCTTTGAGTAAGCACCCACTCAGTATCTACCTGTAAATTCTCCCCGCTTTTGAAAAACAGGTTTTATATAAATACAGATTTATTCAAGAAGGCAGCTTGCAAGGTTCTAGATTCACTCCAGACTTCAAACACTCTCGCAACTTTCTTCACATCCCCACCGCCTGAGTGATCAAACAGTAGCTCCACACCTCTGACCACACCCGGTGCCTGGTGTGGGGCAGTGTTCAAACAGAACTTGCCAAGGGAGTTCACGAGCAACACTCTGAACACTGGTCGCCGTGTTTATTTTGTGAGCGATGGCCAGAGTATTAGCCACGTCAACACACTTTGCTTCTTAGGGACTTGGACAAAGTCTTACCTCTTCCGGAGATTCCCCAAATGATAATTACCCACCATTTACGGAAGAGTGGCTAAACGCACTGGGAACCTAACATAAATGATCTCGATTCACAAAAAGTCACAGAGCCACTGTGACAGGCTGCCATTCCCGTGCTGGATAACACCCAGCACCGGGGCGTACCGCTCAGCGGGGGGCCCAGGGTGGCTGCAAGGACTCGGCTCCTGTGAGGCTGAGACAACGTGTAAGGTGTAAGCAACAGAGCACTGCTCCGACCACCAAGCACCGCCGACCCACGTGTCCACCACAGCAACAGCATCCCTGCGCGCCCGTCAGAAACTCAGCCGGACCCCACCGCAGACCTCCTGAACCAGAACTGGCATTTGGTTGGAGGGGAGCCCAATGCCTTAAAACCTGGTGGAGACTTCTGTCAGTCCATGCCTGTTTTTTCTGTTCCTACCTGAGTCGTACACGCAACCCACCCCCACTGGCCACGTCTCTCACTAAAGGAAGTAAGGTAAGGATGGCATCTCACCAAGGGCTGCTGGGGCATCTGACGGGACAGGGATATTTTTAATGTGTTAAGTCCTAGTCATTTTCCTTAGTTCTCTTGCCTGTAATCTTCAGACACAGAATTCTGGTTACTCAAGTAGATCTCGTTATGCATTTGGCTACTCCAACTTTCCATATGCTTGATAACTTTCCCCTTAGTATTTCACAGTGCAGTAGCCACTTCCACAAAATTCTGGCTTTTAAACACTCCAGGGAAGAGAAAAACACCTTTGATGATTTTATCTAAGCGACTTTGCTGACTCATTTCCCTTGGACCAAAAGAACAAACAATCGGATCCTTAACTTACTCGCCCTGCCTTTTCTCTCCTGGGCCTCTCGAACCTCTGGAGGTCCCCAGGGTATCCCCAGAGGAAGCTCCCAGCCTGACAACTGGATCAACAACAAGGCAGGCAGAGCAGAACACCCATGTCTGCCCAGGACACACTGCTTCATCCGAAGCCATCCTAAATTAAAGTGAAATCTATAAAGATGAAGTCATGGAAGAAAATTACTCTCAAGCGAGCACACCTGCGGCGATAAAACAGCCCATCAGCGTTTTCTAGGCTTCAGGAAACTTTTGTAATTCCAAAGATCTCTTGAAGCTAAGTTTCATTCCAGGTCCGTGTGCAAACACCTATTACCCACGTGCTGACTGGCAACCCCACAGTGGGTGGCTGTCACGCAGAGACGGTTAAGACAATTTCCCTTTTCAGGAAGCTGCCACTTTAGGAGGGGTTCCCAGGTGCTAGCAGGTAACTTATGTAGTGCTGAACAGAGCAGCTCGGCAGAGGAGGGCTTACAGCCAGTGTGGTGGGAGAAGGTCTGGGAATTCTGATGAGCAGTGAGAAGGGCTAAGTGCTTTCCAGGGGACAACGGGAGAGAAGCAGCCAAGTGTGAACGGCAGAGACGGGGCCTGGGAAGAACCGGTGCTGTGGGGATGGACAAGAGTCTACAGGAGTCCTGCAGGGAGGGGGCAGCCATGTGGCAGGTAACTGGCCTGCAGACACCGAAGAGCAAAGGTTTCACCAGGTGGACCAGGGTTTCTATAATGAAACACCCAGGGACACAATCGAATGAGTTTTGGGGGTGAGTGAAGAACTCAGGAGAACCCTGGGAGGGAAGGAGAATGACCCACACGATCCCCCAACACTGTCACTGTCACATATAGCGTTTCATGACATTGGCAGAAAACCTTCACAGAAGAAAACAGGGAAGTAAACATGACCCTCGACCTGACCTAAGAGCTGCCTACAGGAAGAGGGGTGTGTCCTGGGGAATCTCCGTCCTGGGCTCACAGAGACATCTGGCAAGTAGAGAGGCCAGCATCAGTGATCATAAGAAAATATGTACATTATCAGATAAAACATGTAATATGCTGTCCAGAACATATGGAAAGAAAGCCAGAACTGTTGAATATATCCTTAACAAACTATTAATATAAATATGAGGGACTAGGGCAAATGCGAGTGAGGAAAGTTGAGAAGACCTGAGCAGGTTGCTACAGACACCTGTAAAACTGCAGGCTCTCAACAACCAGCCAGGCCCCCAGAGCCGGGGGGTGAGGGACGCCCCACGCGGACACCACATGGTGAATGGCAGGGCACCAAGACTCCATCAGACGAGGCTCCTCCCAGGACACGCAGCCGAAACCACACACTTGGGAGCTCTTTTCCAAGAAGTTAGGACTTACAAGGTGATTGCTGATGTTTTTCATCTTCTCCACAATGCTCTTCATAGTCTTCAAGACTGGTAAATAAATACTAACCTATAAAGCAAATGAGAAAAATCAGGAGTATTAACACATTGACATAACATAGTCAAGTACTGACAGGTGCTCATTACCTGTTCACAATGTGTGTACGCTTAAAAGCTCTGGAATCTTGCTTTTAAATTGCCTGAATACAGGTCCTTTTTAAAATATAAAAAGAAAAACAAGTTTACAACTTCACTCACTCATGCCTGCCTCTGGTGACATCAGTGACCATGTCCCTGCAGGTATTCCCTGCTTCCAAGACTGCAGCCCTGCAGCCAAGATGCCCTGCACGTGCCCCAGGGGACTAAGGCTCAGCACCAGGGGAGGCCGTCCTCCAGGGGTTCACACCCAGGCTCAAGGTCTGCCTCCTACCCTGTGCAGAAACACTGGGGGCCAGTCTCTGCAGCAGTGCCCAGACTGGGTTGCAGTAGTACTTGGTACGATGCTGGCTTTTTCCCAACAAAGATGTCTTCTAGCAAAAGCCAAGTAAATATTCCATTCGCTGTATTTTCACGGTCTCTTCTTCAATACATCGTGAGCAAGAGTCTGACCCTTGGGCATCATCTTTATTTCCAGTGGCTCTGGGACTCCTGTCAGGAGAACTAAAGCAGGCTCTCCCACACACCCTGGGCATCACTCCTTACGAGACAAAGGAAAAAACCATGTTCTGTGAAACCCAAGCTGGCGCCTAGGACCGCTACTCCCGATAAATGCGATGGTCCTCCAAAATACTACCTTAGTTTTACTTAAGCATTATTGGGCAAGACTTTCTCTCCCCTAACTGTAAAGAATGTGGCATTCCTATTATGTAAAACGCTACTTTAGGATGTTTTATGTGAACAACTAAAGACAAATACTGCAATTTTTTTTTTTTTCTGGGCGTGTCCTTTAAAAATGACTATCTCTTGGGCTTCCCTGGTGGCGCAGTGGTTGAGAGTCCACCTGCTGATGCAGGGGACACGGGTTCGTGCCCCGGTCCGGGAAGATCCCACATGCCACGGAGCGGCTGGGCCCATGAGCCATGGCCGCTGAGCCTGCGCGTCCGGAGCCTGTGCTCCACAACGGGAGAGGCCGCAACAGTGAGAGGCCCGCGTACCGCAAAAAAAAAAAAAAAAAAGACTATCTCTTTTCAGGCACTATACAACTTTCAAATAAAACCTATGGCAAGACTTTATCTAAAGTCAGAGAATTCAAATCACACCATTTAATACGTGGTGACTGACAGGACGCCAGGCATCACTCACGTCAGCGTCCGGGACCGCCGGTTCTTGTAAGTCCTTCCACAGTTTTCGAGGAATAACCTTTACAGGGATGTCATGTGTCACAACACGACTACTGCTTGACACAGATAACTGCCAACAGAAAAATTAAAAATTATTTGTATCATCCCGTCAACACTTAAAAAAAAGAACTGAAAGACTAAAAAAGTTGATACCAAATCTAAGTGGAATGTTCTCAATTCAACAAATATTTATGGTGTGCGTATCCAGCTTGGGGTCCTGTTAGGAGCTGCGAAGTGTGGTGAACAAGAATAAGATAAGGTTCCCTCTGTTCCAGAGGTACAGGTGGGTAAGGAAGGAAACACAAACTATACAAGCTGGGTACACTACATATAGTCACTACAGATTTGAAGAAAGCAAAACAGCAACCAGGTGAGCGTGTGAGGAGGGTCTTAGAGTGGGAAGTCAGGAAAAGCTTCTCCGAGAGGTGACATTTCACATAGGACCAGAACAAGGATGAGCTGTCAGTCATGGGAAAATAGAAACGAGGGGGACAGTGTTCTCCCAGACAGGGAGAAGAGCAGTGTAAAGTCGTGAAGCACAAGCTGACTTGCTATGCAGAAGGGACCAAGAGACTGTTCTGTGTGCACAGGACACTCGTGTGCTGCTGGAAGGATAAAACTCGACCTGTCCTTGTGCATGGGCTCCTGTGAGACTCCACAGCCCAACATATTCTGCACTTTAAGAAAGAAAAGCATGATATGTTACTCTCTTACTTTTCCCTAAGTAACTTAATAACCACACCACACTTATATTGTGAGGTGAAATACAGATTAGCTCTGAGAACTGCGTGACTGCAAAAAGCTGAGAAAAAGGAAGGAAGGTTGAGGAAGAGAGTGATCAAGACAGTGGAGGAGCAGCATGCGGGCTCACCACCTCCCACAGATGCATCAGAACTACATCCACATGCAGAACGGTGCTCACAGGACACCTGCTGAGACCTGGCAGAAGACCTCAGGCTTCAGAAAGGGCGAGAAAACCTCCACGCAACTGGATAGGACAAAAGAAAAAAGAACAAAACAGAGTGGGGAATTGGGATGGGGCCTGCACCCCAGGGAGGGAGCTGTGAAAGAGGAAAGGTGCCCACACCCTGGATGTCCCCTCACAGGCAGGGAGATCAGCCTGGACAGAGGGGGAGCTGTAGAACCTTGGAGGAGAATCCAGCAACCAGTTTACAGAAGGCAGAATGGAGAGAGACCTGCACACACGGGAGATGCCACCGCCCTGCACTGCCCAGCCTGAGACACGTGTCCGCCGGGGCGGGTGGGGGCTGGGTGCTGAAGCGCAGGCTTCGGAGCTCAGACCCAGGGAGAGGACTGGGGTGGGCTGCCTGAAGAGGCTGGAGTGTGGTGTGGCCATGACCAAGGGCGTACCTGGGCCCGCCAGAGAGGCAACGTGCCACTGTTGGAGGACGTGTGAAGGGAGGGGCGGGGCCGCCACAGGAGCTTCCTTCCACGTGCACACGCACTTTCAGGCAACACAACACCACCTATATGAGTCCCTGGGGCGGGCGTGAGCCACCGCTGCCGCTGAGAGTGTCAGGGGTGGGCACCAGCTGCCACTGCCATCGCAGGCTCCAGGAGCACGTGCAAACCGCTGCAGGCTCTGGGAAGACACATGAGCTTCTGTTGTGGGCTCTGGGTGGGCAGGTGCCAGCCGCCACCACCGCTGAGAACTCCAGGAGGGGGCACCAGCTGCCCTCACTGCTGCGGCTCTGGGAACATGCAAAAGCCGCCGCGTCTGCACACTCCCCATCAAGGGGGTAGTGGCCAACACGTGCTGAGGAGCAGCAAAAGGCATCCATACTAAAAGCAGGCCTCACACCAAAAATATTAAACCTACACAAGCTACACAGGGACACTCCCGCATATAAATAGCCTTCTAAGACCACAGTTGGTAACTGTTTCTCCTAAGCTCAGAGAAAGAGAAATACAAGTAAAATGAAGAAGCTGAGGAACCACTCCCAGTTAAAAGACCAAGAGAGAATTCCCCAAAGGAACAAACAATGAAACAGACTTCTTCAGTCTAACAGAGAAAAAGTTCAAAAAGGTGGTGATGATAATAGTGAAGGTATTAAGAAAGGCTTTTGACAGAAGTGCAGAGTACTGTAAAAAAGAACTAGAGACAACAAGGAGGAGCCAAGAAAAATTACAAAATTCATTTGCCGAGATGAAAGCTGAGCTCAAGGCAACAAATAACAGAATGAATAACATAGAAGAATGAACAAGTGAGCTGGAAGACAGAATAATGGAAATCACTCAATCACAACAGCAGACAGAAAGCCAAAAGAAAAAAAAAATGAAAGCAAGATAAGAGATCTATGGGATAATATAAAGCATGCCAATCAATGCATAATACGAATTCCAGAAGGAGAAGAAAGAAAAGTGGATCAAAAATGTTTTGAAGAAATTATGGCTGAAAGCTTCCCAAACCTAAAGAAGGAAACATATATCCAGGTACAGAAGTACAGAGGGTCCCAAGTAAGGTGAACCCAAACAGACGTGCACCAAGACACAATTAAAATGGCAAAAGTTGGGCTTCCCTGGTGGCACAGTGGTTGAGAGTCCGCCTGCTGATGCAGGGGACACGGGTTCGTGCCCTGGTCTGGGAGGATCCCACATGCCGCATAGCAGCTGGGCCCGTGAGCCATGGCCGCTGAGCCTGCGCATCTGGAGCCTGTGCTCTGCAATGGGAGAGGCCACAACTGAGAGGCCCGCGTACTGCAAAAAAAAAAAAAAAAAAAACTGGCAAAAGTTAAAGAGAGGATTCTAAAGACAGAAAGAGAAAAACAAGGAGTTAATTACAAGGGAACCCCCATAAGGCTATCAGCTGATTTCACTATGGAAATGTTGCAGGCCAGAAGGGAGTGGCAAAATATATTCAAAGTCTTGAAAGGGAAAAAAATCTGCAACCTAGAATACTCTACCCAGCAAGATTATCATTTAGAATAGGAGGAGAAAAAACTTCTCAGACAAGCAAAATCTAAAAGAATACAGTGATACTAAACCTAGCCTAAAAGAAATATTGAAAGGTCTTCTCTAAATAGAAAAGAAGCAACAAGCTATAGGAAAGAGGGAATAACAAATGGAAAGTAAATCACTTAAGCCAACATAAAAATTAAAAAGAAAAAAAAATTTTTAAATCTATCTGTGAAAGCGATGATAACCACAACAAACTACAAAAGAATAAACATGAAGATGTAAAACAGGACATCAAATTCATAAAACGTAGGGGAGGAGAATTAGAAAATGTAGATTTTTTTTTAAATGTGTTTGAGCCTACAATGACTATCAGTCTAAAGCAAGTAGATGTAGAAAGGGGTTAACATACTTGAAAAACAGGGTAACCACAAATCAACAACATACGATAGATTCACAAAAACCAAAAAGAACAGAACACAAGCATAAAATAAAAGGAATCAAACCACAAAAAGAAAAACAAGAAGAGAAATAAAGGAACAAAGAAGAAACATAAAATCAATTGGAAAACAAGGTTTAAAATGGCAGTAAATACATATTTATCAATAATTTCCTCAAATGTCAATGGACTAAATGCTCCAATCAAAAGACAGAGTGGCGGACTGGATAAAAAAGAGCCTGCAATATGTTGCCTACAAGAGACCCATTTCAGGGACTTCCCTGGCAGTCCAGTGGTTAAGGCTCTGTGCTTCCACTACAGGGCACAGGTTCGATCCCTGGTTAGGAACTAAAATCCTGCACACAGCACGGCATGGTGTGGCCAAAAAAAAACACTAGAGACCCACTTCAGGGCAAAAGAAACACAAAGATTGAAAGTGAGGGAATGGAAAAAGATATTTCATGGAAACGGAATTGACAAGAAAGTAGCAGTTGCACCACTCGTATCAGACAAAACAGACTTTAAAACAAAGGCCATAAAGAAGGATAAATAAGGACAGTATATAATGATAAAAGGATCAATACAAGAGGAGGACTTTATACTCGTCAACATATATGCAACTAATATCAGAGCACCCAAATACTAACAAACATAAAGGAAGAAACTGATAGGAATACAATAATAGTAGGAGACTTTAACACCTGACTTGCATCAGTGGACAGCTCTTTGAGACAGATAATCAATAAGGCAACAGAGATCCTAAATGATACAACAGAACAGCTACACTTAATTGTTGTTTTTGGGACATTACATTAAAAAAAAAGAAAACACATTCTTTTCAAGTGCACATGGAACATTCTTTAGAACTGACAACATACTAGGGCACAAAACAAACCTCAACAAATTTAAGAGTACAGACATTATTTCAAGCATCTTTTCTGACCACAATGGCATGAAAATAGAAATCAACCACAGCAAAAGAAATGAGAAAAAAACAATTACATGGAGACTAAACAACATGCTACTACGAAACCAATGGGTCAAGAAGGAAATCAAGAATGAAATTTAAAAGTACCTTGTGACAAGGAAAACGCAACCATACAAAATCTAAGGATGCAGCAAAAGCAGTTCTTGTAAGTTCATAGCAATACAGGCCTTCCTCAAAAAAACAAGAGAAATCTCAAATAAACAACCTAACCTACTGCCTAGAAAAATCAAAAAAAGACCACCACCTAAAGTCAGCAGAAGGAAGGAAATAATAAAGATCACAGGGGAAATAAATAAAATAGAGAGTAAAAAAATAGAAAAAATCAATAAAGCCAAGAGCTGGTTCTTTGAAAGGGTAAACAAAATTGACAAACGTCTGGCCAGGATCACCAAGAAGAAAAGAGAGAGAAACCAAACAAAATAAGAAATGAAAAAGGAGAACTATCAACTGATACTGCAGAAAAAAACATAAGAGACTGCTATGAACAATTATATTTGAACAAATTGGACAACCTAGAGAAAATGGACAAGTTTTGGGAAACATACAGCCCACCAAAAGTCGAATCAAGAAGAAATTGATAATTTGAACAGACTGATCACTAGAAGTGAAATAAAATCTGTAATAAAAAAAAAAATTCCCTACAAACAAAAGTCAAGGACCAGATGGCTTCACAGGCAAATTCTACAAAACATACAAAGAAGAACTTTTACAGATCCTTCTCAAACTCTTCCAAAAGACTGAAGAGGAGGGAACACTCCCAAAGACATTATATTAAGCCACCATTGACCCAATACCAAAACCAGACAAAGATACCAGCAAAAATGAAAATTACAGGCCAATATCTTTGATGAACATAGATGCAAAAATTCTCAACAAAATATTAGCAAACCGAATCCAACAACATGTAAAAAAATCAGACACCATGACCAAGTGGGATTCATCCCAAGTTAACAAGAATGGTTCAACATACGCAAACTGATGTTATACACCACATCAACAAAACAAAAGACTGGGACTTCCCTGGCGGTCCAGTGGTTAAGACTACATGCTTCCACTGTAGGGGCATGGGTTTGATCCTGGTCAGGGAACTAAGTACCGCATGCCACACAGCACAGCCAAAAAATAAAAAAAATTTAAAAATTTAAAAAATTTAAAAAAGAACAAAAGAAAAGACAAAAACCACATGATCATCTCAATGGATGCAGAAAAAGCATCTGACAAAATTCAACATCCATTCATAATAAAAACTCTTACCAAAGTGGGTATAGAGGGAACATACCTTAACATAACAAACGCTATTTATGACACACCCATAGCCAATATAGTAACAATGAAAAGCTGAAAGCCTATCCACTAAAATATGGATAAATACAAGGATGCCCACTCTTACCACTTCTATTCAACATATTACTGGAAGTGTTAGCCACAGCAATCAAACAAGAAAAAGAAATAAAAGGCATCCAAATTGGAAGGGAAAAGGCAAAACTGTCATTATATGTAGATGACATGATGCTACACATAGAAAATCCTGAAGACTTGACACAAAAACTACTAGAACTGATAAATGAATTCAGCAAGGTAGCAGGATACAAGATTAACATATAGAAATCTGTTGCATTTCTTTACACTAACAATGAAATATCAGAAAGAGAAAGTAAAAAAGCAAAAAAAAAAAAAAAACTTTTAAAATTGCATCAAAGAAAAATACAATAAAATACTTAGGAATAAACCTTACCAAGGAGGTGAAAGACTTACATGCTGAGAACTATGAAACATTAATAAAGGTAATTAAAGATGATTCAAAGAAATGGAAAGATATCTCATGCTCTTGGATTGGAAGAATTAATATTGTTAAAATGGCCATACTAAGCAAAGCAATCTACAGATTTAATGCAATCCCTATCAAATTACCCATGACATTTTTCACAGAACTAGAATAAATAACCCTAAAATTCATATGGAACCATAAAAGACCCAGAATTCCCAAAGCAATCCTGAGGAAGAAGAACGAAACAGGAGGCATAACCCTCCCAGACTTCAGACAATACTACAAAGCTACAGTAATCAAAACAGCATGGTACTGACACAAAAAAACAGCCATATGGATCAATGGAACAGAACAGAGAGCCCAAAAATAAACCCACACACCTAGAGTCAATTAATCTTTGCGACAAAGGAGGCAAGAATATACCATGGGAAAAAGACAGCTCCTTCAGCAAGTGGTGCTGGGAAACTTGGACAGCTGCATGTAAATCAATGAAGTTAGAACACACCCTCACAGCATACACAAAAATAAACTCAAAATGGCTTAAAGACTTAGAAGTAAGACATTGACACCATAAAACTCCTAGGAAAGAGCATATGCAAAACATTCTCCGACATAAATCATAGCAACATTTTCTTAGGTCAGTCTCCCAAGGCAATAGAAATAGAAACAAAAACAAACAAATGGGATCTAATCAAACTTACAAGCTTTTGCACAGCAAAGGAAACCATAAATAAAACCAAAAGACAACCCACAGAATAGGATAAAATATATGCAAATGATGTGACCGACAAAGGATTAATTTTCAAAATATACTACAATGAGCTACCACCTCACACCAGTCAGAACAGCCATAATTTAAAAATCTACAAATAACAAATGCTGGAGAGGGTAGGGAGAAAAGGGAACCCTCCTCTACTGTTGGTGGGAATGTAAGTTTTGGTGCAGCCACTATGGAGAACAGTATGGAGGTTCCTCACAATATTAAAAATAGAATTACCATATGACCCAGCAATCCCACTGCCGAAAATATATCCAGACAAAACTATAATCCAAAAAGATGCATGCACCTATATGTTCATAGCAGCACTATTTACAATAGCCAGGACATGGAAACAACCTAAATGTCCATCGACAGATGAATGGATAAAAAACACGTGGTATATATAAACATACAATGTTATAATACTCGGACATAAAAAAAGAATGAAATAATGCCATTGCAGCAGCATGGATGGACCTAGAGATTATCATACTAAGTGACTGAAGTCAGAAAGAGGAAGACAAATACCATATGGTATCACTTATATGTGGAATCTAAAACATAACACAATGAACCTACCTTCAAAACAGAAACAGACTCAAAGACATAGAGAACAGGCTTGTGGTTGCCAAGGGGGAGAGTGGGTGGGGTAGGGATGGACTGGGAGTTTGGGGTTAGCAGATGCCAACTATTACATACAGAATGCATAAACAACAAGGTCCTACTGTATAGCACAGGGAACCATATTCAATACCCTGAGATAAACCATAGTGGAAAAGAATATTAAAAAAAAGAATGCATACATATGTATAACTCAGTCACTTTGCTGTACAGCAGAAATTAACACAACATTGTAAATCAACTATACTTCAATTAAAAAAAAAAAGTTGAGAAATCCTCTTCCATAAAGAGCATTAAACTGAATACAACACTCACCCGAAAAATAAAGTCCACAAATCACGAGGAGGAGAGGTGCCAGGATGAGGGAAGGCCAGGGAGGAGGCAGCACTGGCGCTAAAGGAAGTTAAGGCTTCAAAGAGTAAGAAGAGAGACTCCAAGGAGAAGACCCAGCATCCCCAAAGCCTGGGAGTTGGGAAAGAACGGGACACACCTGGGGAACCACTCAGAGGGCAGGTGTTTGCAATTTGGCTCTACAATGGGTTGGGCCACACGTCAAGGGCTTCGGACAGTAAGTTGGAAAAGTGAACTTCATTCTGTGAGCAGTGACAGCCTGTGGGGTACATGTGTCCTGAAGAGAGCTGCGCATTGGATTCATCTGGTAGTAGCGTGGAAGAAAGATGTATTCCTCGAGAACCAGAGGTCATTTTAAAGGTGTCAGCAACAGAGGCGTGGGAGAGGGGAGGGACACACAAATGCTTCAAAAGTGAAAATGGAGAGAAACCATGGTTTCTAGACTAGGTGACAAAACCAGTAAAAGAAATGGAGATGCTGGGATTACGCAGATAGAGAAGAAAGACGCAGAAGTGTTATTTCATAGGAAAAGGAGTATCCTCGTTGAATATTATGGGATCACAATGCTATTTAAACATGAGGAGGACATGACTCCAAGGGAAAACAAATACTGACGTGCAGATCTTTCATTTTAATATAACCAATTAGCTTTCCACATACTGTTAGAAAGCCTAGGCTTATAACTACTTTTGAATTCTCTGGGAAGTTTCAGAAACGCTCCCGTCGTACTCACCAGCTCTATAGAAACTGTGAGGCAGGGAAAGTGTTTATTAGTCAGCTTGATTTTCAAGACTCGGGCATTCTGGGCAGTTTTCAAGGCTCGAGATAAATTTTCCGATGTTAGCTCTAAATAAATCGCATTGTTTTCTGCGGAGACACCTTCCATTTGAAATTCGCTGAAGAAGTTCTCCTAAGGGAAGAAAAAGGGGGGACATCTGTGCTCTTTCCGGCGTCATTCGTGGCGGGCGAGGGTGGGGGCGGTTTGCAGGCCTCAGAGAGCCTCCGCTCACCTGTTCCAGTTCACACCACATGCTCACCCCTCCATTGGCCACCTTGTCAGAGAGGATGAAGTTCAACTTATCCGGGCTGATACGCAGAGTGCAGGTTTTGGCAAGCTTGGCTATCATGTTACTAACTCCTACAGCGAAGGATTCGAGTAAGGAATTACTAAGAAGCACGCCAAGTATCCCAGACGCTAACTTAGCTCGCAGAACTCCCAGTTCGGCCCGACGAGCTTGCCGGTGGGAAAATCACGTTTACGCTGGTACCCACCGGGAAGCCTTTAATGCCGCTGAGGTCACGCCAGCCTCCCACCAACCCTGCGCCGTTCACATCACCAGCCATCAGGGCTGGAATAAGGAAACCGCGATATTCGGAAGTGAACTGGCGCCTACCGGCCGCCTTCAGCCCTCCCACGTCCACTCGGGGCCGCCGGGTGCTGCAGGGATCGGGGCAGGGCCAGGGGCCGCAGGGGGCGGGGGAACCAACGGGGCCGGGCTGTGAAGGGCGGTCTGCGCCAGATAAAGGTGTCTGTGCCGCCAGCGGCCGGGTTAAGAAAAGACACGAGATAGGACTCAAACTGCAGGGACAACCCTCGGCACCTGCGCCCGCCCCAGCCTCCAGCGGCCCGCCAGCCCAGCGCGCCCCTATCCTCCTCGCGGGGCCCCGGCCGCTTGCACTGCCCCTTCCGGGCCTCCCGCCCTCCCCTCTGCCCTCCTCCCCGCCGCCCTGGGCCGACGCGGCCCCCACTCACGCGTGAAGTTGTTCAGACAGGCCGCATCCACGAGCTTAGCCCGAAACTTCATGGCGGGACGCAGCCCGTGCGGGGCGCCCGTAGGCGGCCGACTCCAGGGACCCCAGCCTTACGCTGCCCGCCGGAAACGCCGCCGCTGGCCTGGGTTCCGCCTGGCTCAGCCTGACGCCAGCCGCTGAGGGCAGGAGGGCTTTCGGGTCGCGCCCCTGGGTGACGCGATCTCTGCCGGAAGTGACGCGTCCTCCGCCCGCAGGTACCGGAAGTGGTTCTGACGATTTGAAGTTTGACCTCCGTGATCCCTATTTCCAATTCTTTTTTACAACATGAGAAATAAAATCAATCCCTTGTTTATAAAGTATTGAGTAGAGTTACCGCTTAAATACACACCTCTCTGGGGTAGGGGGGTTTTAGAACCTCCCTCGGCTCAGACGTTCGCACTAGTACTCCAGCGGTGCGGGACCACGTTGGATGATGCTGTGAAATTGTTTCAAATTTAAACTTTTAAACTGTGCAAAACGCAGGATGTTTAAAGAACACTGATGTTAAGTGGTAATTTTGTAGTCTTATCTCAAGATGAACTTCACTAGAGCCTGTTAAAAAAATCGCACAGCAGAGGGGCTTTCCTGGTGGCGCAGTGGTTAAGAATCCGCCTGCCAATGCAGGGGCCATGGGTTCGAGCCCTAGTCCGGGAAGATCCCACATGCCATAGAGCAACTAAGCCTGTGCACCACAACTACTGAGCCTGCGCTCTAGAGCCTGCGAGCCACAACTACTGAGCCCACGCACCTGGAGCCCATTGCGCTGCAACTACTGAGCCCGTGTGCCACAACTACTGAAGCCCCCACACCTAGAGCTGGTGCTCCGCAACAAGAGAAGCCACCACAGTGAGAAGCCCCCATGCAGCAAGAAAGACCCAACGCAGCCACAAATTAATTAATTAATTTAAAAAAAATCTCACAGCACAAATGATATAAATGATGTGGTAGAATTTTGAAAAACAAAACGAGAAATAGAACAATTGTCTCCAACTTGGTTTTTCAGAGACAAGATTGTCCCTGTTAAGAATGTTTTATTTTTAATGTGCTTTGCAAATAGAAACCTACAACCTTGTTTTTACCTTGGTGTATAGAATCAAGATATGATAAACAGTAATAACAGATCCTTTTAAAAGTGCAAAATACGAAAATTACAAGCAGTTCTGCCTATTTTAAGACTATAACACAAGGTAGACCCCAATCTACATTGTTACAAGTGTTTGCCAAGCCAAACGTGATTGATGTCACATTTAAATTTTTTAGTAACAAAACATGCCTTTTAGTACTTCACAAGTTAATTTTAAAATAAATAAATCATTAAATGAGGTGGTTGCTATGGAGGTCATGAATATGATTAAATACTAAGTAAGCTTTGTAAACAATGTTTCATAATATATTGATATTTACTTCAAATCACTTATTTTTTTGCCATAAAATAAAAAACCCGATTTGTTTAGTCATAACAACATCAGTGGTGTTGGGTGTTGTGGGGAAAATTGTCTAACCATGGATGATGAGTTGTTTTGTTCAAGAGGAAAAAAATTAAAGCTCTTTGGCAATATTAACCAAAAAAAAAAGATTTTTTTTAAACTTCCTAAGAAGATACATCAGTATACATTTTGCACAAAGGCCCAAATAATATAGGGAATTTTGACCCAACAAATATAAAATTAAGTTGCAATGATCTTTTCTTGAAAGATAATAGGAATCTTATGTTTTCTTGCAGTTTTCCTAAATAGGTTTGGCAAATTAATAATTCAGGCTAAGCCTGTCATTAGGACTCAAGTGCTATTGTTACTTGGTTCCCATTCTTGAAAGAGTAGCAAAGATTGGTGGTCCAGAAACTAGATAATAGTCTTTGGTACAGGGAGAATTGGCAAGCTTAAAGCATTTGAAATGATTATAAATGTATTTGGATCAATTTTACCAAAGTAAACTAATTTATATTTTGATATCTCTCTAATTATAGATATTAGTTGATAATCAATACATACTTAATGAACTGAGTTGAATTTCATTACACTAATGAGGCTGTGTCTTGCTTCAATCTTTTGGACCTTTTTGCTCTGTGCCATACCATCTCTCAGAGAGGCATGCCATCCTGGATCCATCTTTATTTATGAAGGTCATAATCCATACGATAATATGATTATAAATCAATAAAAATGGACTTTTTGCATGCTTCTTAGAAAAAATAATTCAATAATTTCAGTATTGATAATTAAATATATTGACACTACTTCCTTACATTTCTTCCAAACGTTTTGAAGGCAAGGAATGAGGTCACCAGAGCTCTCTAGAAGCCTGTGTGGTACTGAGTTTTCTAATGCAATGTATAGTCATATTGTTGTCTGTCTAGCTAATACATAGTCTTCTAATGTATATGATTATAAGATCCGGGGAGCAGTGTTGATGTTATTCATTATGTTTGTTTATTGTGCAAGGAAATGCCCTCATCTTGAAAATGGAAATACAATGAGTGAAGCATACAAAACATCAGTCAGGGTGTGGAGCTGGAAGTAAGGAACTAACCTTTTTATAGCTGCAGAGATGGTAAACTCCACCTAAATAAGTATCATGCATTTAGTAGCTGTCACCCAAAGCTGCATCTGCCAGTGTCTGTCAGGTGCCTGCTTCCCCCTGCAGTCCCAGGGGAAGGCTATTTGCAGTCCTATTGTTACCAGTTAATGTTGGAAAAATTACCCAAGGGGAAAGATACTGGCATAGCTCAGAGATTCTACATCAGTCCTGATGGGCAATATTTGTCTTTTTTTTTTCTTTTACATGGGAAAACTGTAAAATGAGGGAAAGCATACTGCAGGGGTGGCATGAGTGAATCTCTTTCGAGAATTATACTAGTTTAAGGGTGGGTTTTACTTAAACAATTCTTCAAAGACTCTTGTCATCTTTTAGATGTTAAAGGAAAAATACTTCAATACGTTTCATAATTTAAAAAAATTGACATCTGTGGCGCCTGTTAGAAGTGTCAGGTACAGTGCTTGGGGCTCGTGCTCCGAGGAGGGGGCTCCTCCACCCAGGAGGGGGAAGACAGACGTTTGTTGGGTGACTCTGTGTTTCGTTTTGATGTAGTAGAACTTTTATTTTTCTTTTGTGACTCCTGAAGTCTGAGTCATATTCAGAAAGGTGTTCCTCTATCCAATGCCATATGGGAGTTTTTCCAAGTTTTCTTGTTATATTTTTATGTTTTTTTTAATGTTTTTTTTACACCTGTAAATCTTTTCCCATATTGGGAATTCATCATGTTTCAAACTGAGAAGTATGGATGCAATGTTCTTTTCTTAATGAGGAGATAATTGTTCCAAGCCATTTGTTTTTTCCCATCCCTTTTGAGATGCCACCTTTATCATATATACTATGTTCCAACATAGATATTAATCTATTTCTGAATATCAGAAACAGAATTTTTTGTTTGTTCCATTGGTCTGTCAATGTTCCAGTGTCACACATTTTAAATTATTTATATCTATGTCATTAATAACTCTGGGACACCAATTCCAATGTGTGGGGCTTTTTCCCCCACCCCAAGAAATTCTCCAAGACCAGCTGGGTGTCCTATGATTCAAGTCTGACACTACCTACCTGGAGAGAGCGTCAGACCCCACAGGTCCCACAAGACTGCCCCCCCCATTCAGATGACAGTCACAGTCCAGATGTCATCTGTGCTTCTGATCAACTGGCTGTAAATTGGGGTACCATGATCCCCTCCTTGGATTTGAATGTTTTGCCAGAGCCCCTCACAGAACTCAAGAGAATCATTACTAGTTACATTACTTACTAGTTACAAGAGAAACATTTTACTCACTGGTTTATTGTAAAAGGCTATAACTCGGGAACAGCCAAATGGAAGCAATGAATAGAGCAAAGCATGATGAAGGGGCTCAAAGCTTCCCTACTGCCTCAGAGCTGGCCATTGTTCCCTAATCTCCATGGGTTCACCAAACCGGAAGCTCTCCAAACCCCATCCTTTTGGATTTTTATGAAGGTGTCTTACATAACGTGATTGATTTGATTTAATCACTGGCCTTTGGCATTTGATTCAGCATCCAGCTCCTCTCCTGTCCCCAGATGTCGAGGGTTGAGACTGAAATTTCCAACTCTCTAATCAGTAGTTGGTTCTCCTGGCAACCAGCCCCCATCCTTCCCCAAAGTCACCTCACTGACACAACAAAGACACCTTGATCACTCTTATGCTCAGGAAATTCCAAGGGTTTTAGGAGCTCTGCACCATAAACTGGGGAGAAAAACAAATGTATATTTCTTACTGTAAATCACAGTATAACAGTCTTAGAGCTATTTCCCTTTGTTGATTGTCTTAATTTCAGGGGTTTCCTAGCTTCTTACTAAGTTTATATTTCCATGGAAACTTTAGAGTCAGTTTGGTTGAAAACACAACCCTTTGGTTTCTTATGCATATGTGTTTTAATCTTTTTAAACCTTTCTAAAACTGAAAATGTCAAACATATATACATGTAGACAGAATAGTATTAAGTGAAACCTTGTGGACCAACACCTGACTGCAATGATCATTTCATGACCAATCTTTTTCATTGATCCTCCCACCCATTTCCTCCTATATTATTTTGAAACATATCCCAGGTATATCATTTCATTTGTAAATTTTAAAACATATATTATAAATCTAAGTGATAAGAATTCTTTGTTGTAACAAAATCATAATACCATAATAACCTATTGTTTTTAAAAACAATTCCTTAATATTCCATAATTGTCTCGTAAATACCATACTTTTTTCCTGGCTTTTAATTGAGATCAAATTGAGTTTGTAGATCAATTTAGAGAGAACTGACTTCTTGACAGTGAAGTTTTTGCATCCACAGATGAGTTATGTCTTTACATTTATTGAAGTCTTTTTTTCATTATCCACTTCTCTTTCATTGGCTCTTCATACAGTTTAATTCTTTCATTTGATTTTTTTAAATCTTTGTTGTGGCGTTTGTAAATTATATCCTCTTACTGGTTGTGGTTTGCATTTATGAATGATTTTGATTTATATATGATAATTTTGTCTCCATCTGTGTTTGTAATGTATTTTTTAATCGAATTTATTGTTGCATTTCAAGGAATTCATCAAGTCATCTGCAAATTAGTCATGGTCGGACTTCCTCACTAATTTTTACCTCTAATTTTATTAGCTTCTCTAATTGCGCTGACAGTGTATCCAGATCAGTGTTAAATAACAGTTTTAACAGCAAACATCCATTCCCGGTATGGATGAATAATAAATGAAGGCAAAGATGCTATTATGTGAAAGACTGTTGAAAAATACCATCTTCTTCTAAATGCAAACTCATTTTTCAGTGCTTCAACAACATGATTCATCCTCAGAAGCTACACTAACATGGGACTTCCCTGGCGGTCCAGTGGTTAAGACTCTGAGCTTCCACTGCAGGGGGTGTGGGTTTGATCCCTGGTTGGGTAGCTAAGATCCCACATGCCCTGTGGCTAAAAATTTTTTAAAAACACAGTAATGCAGAGAGATTGAATTTACTTTTTTTTTTTTATTAGTAAAATTCATTCACTTTTTACTGGCAGGTAGGAACCACTTGGAGGTTTCTTTCTCACTTCTGATTTTTGATTCCTATAGGTGTGGTGTAAACTAAGGGAATCACTTGAATATTTTGGACATGTGGTCATGGGCTTCTGCACCAGTTCTTCTAGGTGTCATCTCTTGGGGTGCCATGAACCCTGAATCTATATAAACAAGTATACTTCGGGTGTCCCCAATTGCTAAGGATTTTAAGTTTCATACATAATAAGAATTCAGAAACTTCATGCTGAAAATACAGAAAAGATTGAAATTAATGTCTTATAAAATAAACCTTCTCAAAGAACCCTGAGTCATGCTGATGTAATAAAAAATTAAAACACTGTCTTTCCTTCTAAGTCAAGTGCTTTCAAGTACCAGTCTAATGGATGATGTAATGAGCTACTGTAAGTAAAGAGCTCATAAAAAGGCAAATACAGGGGAGGGAGATAACATGGTGGTCTATACTTCGAGGCCTCTCACTGCCTTGTCCAGCCTCCATGGTGCTCCTTGTTGGCTGCCCCAGGGAGGGATGTGGGTAAACAACTGAATGCGAAACTCTACAAGTACGTTCATTTCTGACACATATACTGCTTTCAGCTTAGATTTTCTCATCATTGGCCAAGAAGTGTAGTAACACACTTGTTTTTACATGGTTTGAGATGCCTTCTGCATCTCTTCATTACTTCCTGTGACTAATGAGAAATGATTAAATATATTTCATATGCCTTAATGACTTTCAAGGGTTTCTAAGTTACCAGTTGGTATTCTTTCCCCATTGAGTTAGGGTGAGAAGTGTTACTTATATTATTTGGTATTAAATATTTATTCTCTCCAAGTTCCTCTCTGCCCCCAACCATCTCATTTTGTACCATCATCATCCCCATCCCTTTTACGGAAGGAAGATGATAGTGACCATCACACCTAATCTTATCAAGGGAATCTAATAAGTAAGATAAGGATGAGAAAGAGAATATATATATATATATATATATATATATAAGTGATAGCAAATGATGACGAATTTGGCTTAGAAATAAATTTTATATTTGCCTATTTTTTGCATTAAAACTTCTGTACATGATTGGAGCTAAGAATTTAAATTCAGACAAGCTTTGCTTATCGCATACTTTTGTCAGAATTATTCTCACACACACCACTTTGCATCAAGCAATCCCAACAAATCCCTCCCTGGGATGGAGTCACTGATACCCTATCTTTTCCCAAGGGTCTCATTACCTGGAGCGCGAATGTTTGAACGGTGGTTCCTGTTTTATTATATATAAACTGACCTAGGAAAATTTCTTCTCCTTCACATTGTTTCGAGACGCCCTGTAAAGAAAACAACAGACACAGAGGTTGTAATGAATGGGTGTTCAGTTACAGTAAACGGAGGCAAGTGTCTGTTCAAGTAGCAACTATTCTCCAGACATCTTTGGGTGTCCTCCGGGGCACAGCGCTATGCTAGCTGCCAGTACTGCCCTATAAACCCAAAAGGTGTTTAACTCTGATGGGGGAGCCCTTAGGCAAGAAACAGGCTAATCAAAGGGCCGAATAGATTCAGATAGAGAGATAAACAAAGAGGTGAGAAAGAGAGATGACAGAGCAAATTCCAAAATTGACTTTGGCCTCATAAATGTATTTGCTATACTTTGAATAAAATAAACACCAAATGAGTCCCTATATTGACCCAATATGCGTGAAACTTAACCAGTTTGCCAAACTTTGATCACACAAATAGCTCCATCCAAAAAGTAAGCTTTTGTTAATTTGTGTATGCAATTACCCTTGTGCTTTTGACCTTCCTTCTTTAACCTTTATTTATTTTTTCACTATCAAATATTTTTTTTCTTTTTAGTCATCCATTTAATACACATCAGTGTATACATGTCAATCCCAATTGCCCAATTCATCACATCACCACCCCCACCCCACTGACGCTTTCCCCCCTTGGTGTCCATATGTTTTTCCTCTACTTCTGTGTCTCAATTTCTGCTTGGCAAACTGGTTCATCTGTACCATTTCTAGGTTCCACATATATGCGTTAATATATGATATATGTTTTTCTCTTTCTGACTTAATTCACTCTGTATGACAGTCTCCAGATCCATCCACATCTCTACAAATGACCCACTTTCGTTCCTTTTTATGGCTGAGTAATATTCCATTGTATATATGTACCACACTTCTTTATCCATTTGTCTGTTGATGGGCATTTAGGTTGACTCCATGACCTGGCTATTGTAAATAGTGCTGCAATGAACATTGGGGTGCATGTGTCTTTTTGAATTATGGTTTTCTCAGGTTATATGCACAGTAGTGGGATTGCTGGGTCATATGGTAATTCTATTTTTAATTCTTTAAGGAACCTCCGTACTGTTCTCCATAGTGGCTGTATCAATTTACATTCCCACCAACAGTGCAAGAGGGTTGCTGTTTCTTCACACCCTCTCCAGCACCTGTTGCTTCTAGATTTTCTGATGCTGCCCATTCTAACTGGTGTGAGGTGATACCTCATTGTAGTTTTGATTTGCATTTCTCTAATAATTAGTGATGTGGAGCAGCTTTTCATGTGCTTCTTGGCCATCTGTATGTCTTCTTTGGAGAAATGTCTATTTAGGTCCTCTGCCCATTTTTGGATTGGGTTGTTTATTTTTTTAATATTGAGCCATATGACCTGTTTATATATTTTGGAGATTAATCCTTTGTCCGATGATTCATTTGCAAATATTTTCTCCCATTCTGAGGGTTGTCTTTTCATCTTGTTTATGGTTTCCTTTGCTATGCAAAAGCTTTGAAGTTTCATTAGGTCCCATTTGTTTATTTCTGTTTTTATTCCCATTACTCTAGGAGGTGGATCAAAAAATATCTTGCTGTGATTTACCTCAAAGAGTGTTCTTCCTACTCTAAGAGTTTTATGGTGTCCAGTCTTACATTTAGGTATCTAATCCATTTTGAGTTTATTTTTGTGTATGGTGTTGGGGAGTGTTCTAATTTCATTCTTTTACATGTAGCTGTCCAGTTTTCCCAGCACCACTTATTGGAAAGACTGTCTTTTCTACATTGTATATCCTTGCCTCCTTTGTCATAGATTAGTTGACCATAGGTACGTGGGTTTATCTCTGGGCTTTCTGTCCTGTTCCATTGATCTATATTTCTGTTTTTGTGCCAGTACCATATTGTCTTGATTACTGTAGCTTTGTAGTATAGTCTGAAGTCAGGGAGTCTGATTCCTCCAGCTCCATTTTTGTCCCTCAAGAGCGCTTTGGCTATTCAGGGTCTTTTGTGTCTCCATACAAATTTTAAGACATTTTGTTCCAGTTCTGTAAAAAAATGCCATTGGTAATTTGATAGGGATTGCATTGAATCTGCAGATTGCTTTCTGTAGTACAGTCATTTTCACAGTATTGATTCTTCCAACCCAAGAACATGGTATATCTCTCCATCTCTTGGTATCATCTTCAATATCTTTCATCAGTGTCTTATAGTTTTCTGCATACAGGTCTTTTGTCTCCTTAGGTAGGTTTATTCCTAGGTATTTTTTTCTTTTTGTTGCAATGGTAAATTGGAGAGTTTCCTTAATTTCTCTTTCAGATTTTTCATCATTAGTATATAGAACTGCAAGAGATTTCTGTGCATTAATTTTGTATCCTGCAGCAATGCCGAATTCATTGATTAGCTCTATTAGTTTTCTGTTGGCATCTTTAGGATTCTCTATGTATGGTATCATGTCATCTGCAAACAGTGACAGTTTTACTTCTTCTTTTCCAAATTGTATTCCTTTTATTTCTTTTTCTTCTCTGATTGCTGTGTCTAGGACTACCAAAACTATGTTGAATAATATTGGTGAGAGGGGACATCCTTGCCTTGTTCCTGATCTTAGATGAAATGCTTTCAGTTTTTCACCATTGAGAATGACGTTTGCTGTGGGTTTGTCATATATGGCCTTTATTATTTTGAAGTACCTTCCCTCTATGCCCACTTTCTGCAGAGTTTTTTTTTATAAATGGTTATTGAATTTGTCAAAAGCTTTTTCTGCATCTATTGACATGATCATATGGTTTTTATTCTTCAGTTTGTTAATACGGTGTATCACATTGATTGCATATATTGAAGAATCCTTGCATCTCTGGGATAAATTCCACTTGATCATGGTGTATGCTCTTTTTAATGTGTGGTTGGATTCTGTTTGCTTGTATTTTGTTGAGGATTTTTGCATCTATATTCATCAGTGATATTGGTCTGTAATTTTCTTTTTTTGTAGTATCTTTGTCTGGTTTTGGTATCAGGGTGATGGTGGCCTCATAGAATGAGTTTGGGAGTGTTCCTTCCTCTGCAGTTTTTTGGAAGAGTTTGAGAAGGATGGGTGTTAGCTCTTCTCTAAATGTTTGATAGAATTCACCTGTGTAGCCATCTTATCCTGGACTTTGGTTTGTTGGAAGATTTTTAATCACAGTTTCAATTTCATTACTTGTGATTGGTCTGTTCATATTTTCTATTTCTTCCTGGTTCAGTCTTGGAAGGTTATACCTTTCTAAGAATTTGTCCATTTCTTCCAGGTTGTCCATTTTATTGGCATAGAGTTGCTTGTAGTAGTCTCTTAGAATGCTTTGTATTTCTGTGGTGTTTGTTGTAACTTCTCCTTTTTCATTTCTAATTTTATTGATTTGAGTCTCCTCCCTCTTTTTCTTGATGAGTCTGGCTAATGGTTTATCAATTTTGCTTATCTTCTCAAAGAACCAGCTTTTAGTTTTATTGATCTTTGCTATTGTTTTCTTTGTTTCTATTTCATTTATTTCTGCTCTGATCTTTATGATTTATTTCCTTCTGCTAACTTTGAATTTTGTTTGTTCTTCTTTCTCTAGTTCCTCTAGGTGTAAGGTTAGATTGTTTATTTGAGATTTTTTTTGTTTCTTGAGATCAGCTTGTATAGCTATAAACTTCCCTCTTAGAAAGGTTTTTGCTGCATCCCATAGGTTTTGGATCATCATGTTTTCATTGTCATTTGTCTCTAGGTATTTTCTGATTTCCTCTTTGATTTCTTCAGTGATCTCTTGGTTATTTAGTAATGTATTGTTTAGCCTCCATGTGTTTGTGGGGTTTTTTTTGTTGTTGTTGTTTTTTGTTTTTGTGGTATGCGGGCCTCTCACTGCGGTGGCCTCTCCCGTTGTGGAGCACAGGCTCCGGACATGCAGGCTCGGTGGCCATGGCTCACGGGCCCAGCCGCTCCGCGGCATGTGGGATCTTCCCAGACCGGGGCACGAACTCGTGTCCCCTGCATCAGCAGGTGGACTCTCAACCACTGCACCACCAGGGAAGCCCTGTTTGTGTTTTTTACATTTTTTCCCCTGTAATTCATTTCTAATCTCATAGCATTGTGGACAGAAAAGATGCTTGATATGACTTCAATTTTCTTAAATTTACTGAGGCTTGATTTGTGACCCAAGATGTGATCTATCCTGGAGACTGTTCTGTGCACACTTGAGAAGAAAGTGTAATCTGCTGTTTTTGGATAGAATGTCCTATAAATATAAATTAAATCTATCTGGTCTATTGTGTCATTTAAAGCTTCTGTTTCCTTACTTATTTTCATTTTGGATGATCTGTCCATTGGTGTAAGTGAGGTGTTAAAGTCCCCCACTATTATTGTGTTACTGTTGATTTCCTCTTTTATAGCCGTTAGCAGTGCCTTATGTATTGAGGTGCTCCTATGTTGGCTGCATACATATTTTTAATTGTCATATCTTCTTCTTGGATTGATACCTTGATCATTATGTAGTGTCCTTCCTTGTCTCTTGTAACATTCTTTATTTTAAAGGCTATTTTATCTGATATGAGTATTGCTACTCCAGCTTTCTTTTGATTTCCATTTGCATGGAATATCTTTTTCCATCCCCTCACCTTCAGTCTGTGTGTCCCTAGGTCTGAAGTGGGTCTCTTGTAGACAGCATATATATGGGTCTTGTTTCTGTATCCATTCAGCAAGCCTGTGCCTCTTGGTTGGAGCATTTAATCCATTCATGTTTAAGGTAATTATCGATATGTATGTTCCTTTGACCATTTTCTTAATTGTTTTGGGTTTGTTTTTGTAGGTCCTTTTCTTCTGTTGTGTTTCCCACTTAGAGAAGTTCCTTTAGCATTTGTTGTAGAGCTGGTTTGGTGGTGCTGAATCTCTTAGTTTTTGCTTGTCTGTAAAGCTTTTGATTTCTCCATGGAATCTGAATGAGATCCTTGCCAGGTAGAGTACTCTTGGTTGTAGGTTCTTCCCTTTCATCACTTTAAGTATATCATGCCACTCCCTTCTGGCTTGTAGAGTTTCTGCTGAGAAATCAGCTGTTAACCTTATGGGAGTTCGCTTGTGTGTTATTTGTCATGTTTCCCTTGCTGCTTTCAATAATTTTTCTTTGTCTTTATTTTTTGCCAGTTTGATTACTATGTGTCTCGGCGTGTTTCTCCTTGGGTTTATCCTATATGGGACTCACTGCACTTCCTGGACTTGGGTGGCTATTTCCTTTCCCATGTTAGGGAAGTTTTTGGTTATAATCTCTTCAAATATTTTCTCTGGTCCTTTCTTGCTCTCTTCTCCTTCTGTGACCCCTATAATGCGAATGTCATTGCGTTTAATGTTGTCCCAGAGGTCTCTTAGGCTGTCTTCATTTATTTTCATTCTTTTTTCTTTATTCTGTTCCACAGCAGTGAATTCCACCATTCTGCCTTCCAGGTCACTTATCCATTCTTCTGCCTCAGTTATTCTGCTATTGATTCCTTCTAAGAGGTGAAGGTATAACCTCTGCATGAATGGTGGGCTGTACACCTCCACCCCCAGCACATTGGCCAAGCTGAAACCCCCTGGGCACAAGGTTGCAGGATTCCTGGGGTCAAACTTCTGGATACCACACTCTGCAGTCTCTACTAGATTCCTTCTAGTAGTTTTCATTTCAGTTATTTTATTGTTCATCTCTGTTTCTTTAATTCTTCTAGGTCTTTGTTAAACATTTCTTGCGTCTTCACGATCTTTGCCTCCATTCTTTTTCTGAGGTCCTGAATCATCTTCACTATCATTATTCTGAATTCTTTTTCTAGAAGGTTGCCTATCTCCACTTCATTAAGTTGTTTTTCTGGGGTTTTATCTTGTTCCTTCATCTGTTACATAGCCCTCTGCCTTTTCATCTTGTCTATTTCTCTGTGAATGTGGTTTTTGTTCCATAGGCTGCAGGATTGTAGTTCTTCTTGCTTCTCTCTACCCTTTAAAATTGAAGATTTTTGAGAGGAGAGCACACTGGTGGAAGTTAATTTACCCTGTAAATCTAAAGTTTATTGTTAGGTTCCTTGAATCATAGTAACACAATAAAATAAAGATTTCATGAGTTCAGTCATTTTATTCAATATAATGAAAATCATAATATCAACATTCAAACTATTTATAAATTAATTTTTTCAAAGAATTGGATACATCATGACTAAATAATGCACTCACAATTTTATATAATATATATTATATATTCAATTATTTCTAATATATATTATATTCAATTATATATAATATATTCTATTATATATAATATACATATTCATCTATATATTGACATATCAATATACATATTTCACATTTTATATATATATATAAAGTCTCATATAGTTCCTGTAGCCTGTTGAGAGGCATGCTACTTTTATTTCCACCTTCTTTATCATTCTATTTTAATTTCACTTGGTTCATAAATTCACTAATATTAGAGAAAAACAATGAGAAGTACTTTTTCTTACTAAAGGATTCTTGCCTGAAGTATTCATCCATAAAATCCCTCTATAATGAGCAACTGTGCACACTTTTGTGAGACAGGGTTTGATCTGCTCAAATCCAACATAGCTCAACTATAGGTGTCTGCAGACACTGACTGTGGATGGCATCAGGCTTGCATCAAAGGACAGTAGTCTCTGTGTTTTATAACTCCAGGACCATGGCATTTAATGGTTTGAATGACACACAAGGCAGGCTGAGCACCCTTGTTTAACTCTGAGCCCTCCTTTGGATAGGAACACGAAGGGATTGAAGTAAGGCATAAACCTCTGAGGAAAACATGGGAGCAGACACTGAGAGAAAAACATCTGGAGATGGCCAAATGGTGACTGGTATAGTGGCCTGGAAAAAACTCACGCTACCCTGGCTGTAGGGGGAACCAACAGCATGCTGGTGCTGATGTTTACTGCAAGGGCCCAGAAAGGGCCAGAGCTGGGGCCGTGCAATGGGGCCCAGCATGAGGTTGAGGGGTCTCCACATCTGAGAGTGGGCTAACTGTCTTTTTAAGAAGCAGTTATACCCTGGTCATCACCCCTGCCCTTGTCCAGAAAAGGATTTTCTTTTTCCCCCCAGCTCTACGAAAGTTGACCTCAGGAGCACCCTGCAAAACTAAGAGGTGAAGGTATAACCTCTGCATGAATGGTGGGCTGTGCACCTCCACACCCAGCACATTGGCCAAGCTGAAACCCCCTGGGCACAAGGTTGCAGGATTCCTGGGGTCAAACTTCTGGATACCACACTCTGCAGTCTCCAACCAGACCACCTAGCCGTGAAGCTCACTGTTGACTTGCCTCTCATGTGTGCAGCAAAAGCCAGCCACCAGACACATGTGGAAAGCAACTAACAAGAAACATGGAGCCCCTGTTAACAAATAGGAAAGGGGGTACTTGGGAGTAAAGATGTGAGGGAGCTAAAAACATGGAACAAAACTGTAATTGCATCCAGTAATATAGGAAAACATATACACTCTAGAAAAAGGAGTATTTATAGAAAAAGAGTCTTAGAATAATCATGACAGCAGAAATGAAAAATTTAGCACAGGGTTTAAAATATAAATTGATAAAATATTCCAGAAGGTGGAACAGAAAACAAAGAAGAAAAATAAGATCGAAAAGATTTTTAAAATAATAGATTAGACAAAACTACAATGAGGTATCACCTCACACCAGTCAGAATGTCCATCATCAAAAAATCTAGAAACAATAAATGCTGGAGAGGGTGTGGAGAAAAGGGAACCCTCTTGCACTGTTGGTGGAAATGTAAATTGATACAGCCACTATGGAGAACAGTATGGAGGTTCCTTAAAAAGCTAAAAATAGAACTACTGTATGACCCAGCAATCCCAATACTGGGAATATACCCTGAGAAAACCATAATTCAAAAAGAGTCAAGTACCACAATGTTAATTGCAACACTATTTACAATAGGGCATGGAAGCAACCTAAGTGTCCGTCGACAGATGAATGGATAAAGAAGATGTGGCACATATATACAATGGAATATTACTCAGCCATAAAAATAAATGAAATTGAGTTATTTGTAGTGAGGTGGGTGGACATAGAGTCTGTCATACAGAGTGAAGTAAGTCAGAAAGAGAAAAACAAATATCTTATGCTAACACATATATATGGAATCTAAAAAAATTTTTTAAAAATGGTCATGAAGAACCTAGGGGCAAGACAGGAATAAAGACACAGACCTCCTAGATAATGGACTTGAGGATATGGGGAGGGGGAAGGGTAAGTTGGAGCAAAGTGAGAGAGTGGCATGGACACATATACACTACCAAACGTAAAATAGATAGCTAGTGGGAAGCAGCCGCATAGCACAGGGAGATCAGCTCGGTGCTTTGTGACCGCCTAGAGGGGTGGGATAGGGAGGGTAGGAGGGAGGTAGACGCAAGAGGGAAGAGATATGGGGACATAGGTATATGTATAACTGATTCACTTTGTTATAAAGCAGAAACTAACACACCATTGTAAAGCAATTATACTCCAATAAAGATGTTAAAAAAAATAGATTAGATAAGTCAAATCCCCAGGATGTGGACATGAAACCCCCTGACAACAATTGTGCATTAGGCCTGGCCAGCAACCAGGTTGGAGCAGATGAGCAGTGCTCCAGAGGATATCTTTAAAAAATAAAAAAGAAATTATTTATAAAGTATCTGACATGAATGGGCAGAATGGGAGGATATTTACACATCTGAAGAAGAGGTTGGAAATGTTTTCATGATAGAAATATAGATAACTAAGCAAATTAAATTAAAATGAGGCAATTATCCTCAAGAACATCAAAATTTTCATATAAAGAAAATAGTATTCCAGTGCATTGTATGACTCAACTAAAACAATATTGTTCACAGAGTCACAGTGAAAATGTTGGCTATGGATTGAAACTGAGATAAGCCGTCTGGCAGTGTCTCACACATGAAACACGGATTCAGATCTAGCAATTCCGCTCTGTGGCACAAACCCAAGAGAAATGAAGCCTGAGGTCCACAGAAAACCTTGTACACAGCTCCTCACAGCAGATTTATTCATAATAGTCAAATAGGTGGGAACCATTCAAATGTCCAGCAACTGATGAACGAATCAATAAAAGGGGTCTATCCATATAAGAAAATATTATCCAGCAATTAAAAATATGAAGTACTGACACATTATAACATACATGAACCTTGGAAACATGCTGAGTGAAAGAAGCCATTCACAAAAGACCAGTACTTCCCTGGTGGCGCAGTGGTTAGGAATCCGCCTGCCAGTTCAGGGGACACAGGTTCGAGCCCTGGTCTGGGAAGATCCCACATGCCATGGAGCAACTGGGCCTGTGCGCCACAACTACTGAGGCTGCACTCTAGAGCCCGCAAGCCACAACTACTGAGGTCTGTGTGCCTAGAGCCCACGGTCTGCAACAAAGAGAAGCCACCACTCGCTGCAACTAGAGAAAGCCTGCGCACAGCAACGGAGACCCAAAGCAGCCAAAAATTAATTAATTCATTCATTAAAAAAACCAAAAGACCACGTATTATATGATTCCATTTTATACAAAATATCCAAAATAGGGAAAGCTACAGGTACAAAGTAGATTAGTGGTTGTCAGCGGCTGGGGGTGTGAGGTGGGGGATGGGAAGTGACAGCTAAGGGGTGCAGGCTTTCTTTGGAGAATAGTAAAAATATTCTAAAATTGATCATGTTGATGGTTACACAACTCTAAGTTGTGTACTAAGTGTACACTTTACATGACTGAATCAGCAGAGTGTGAATTATATCTCAATAAACCTGTTTGGTTTTTTTTTTAAGTTAAGACATAAACATTTTGGGAGAATGGGAGAGGCATGGAAGAGAACTAATCTCCATTTTCCATTAGAGGAAGTCAGTAGATAATAATCAAAACTGAAAAATCAAGGAATAACAGTAAAAGCAAACATGAAGTCAGTAATGACATAAGCAGCTAAAACTGTTGCAAGGGGAAGCTTCCAGAGAGTAAAAATTGAGGTGGGAGAAGTGGGACAAGGGAAAATCATGTTTCCTTATAAACATGGGAATGTTTCTTTTTAAATTATACTTGTATAACTTTGATAAAAGTAAACAATAGAATTAAGTAATAGTAATCATCTGGTCCAACCCTCTTACTTTGTAGATGACAAAACAGAGATCCAGGAAGTAAGTGATTTTCTCACAGTGATACAAATGGTTAGCTGCACAGTTCAGATGAGATCCCAGCTCCCAATTCCTAACCAATCATCTACTATAACCCCTTCTGAATGAAGATTTAGACAGCTTCTCACATAGACAGAAAATTCCTTGGGTGCGCTGGAGATGTTTCCTGAGGGAGACACCTTCTCTGCGATGTGCTCCATGGTGACAGCAGTTGGTATGATCTTCCTGGCAAGCTTGATTAGGGCATGACCCTGGGAACCTGGAAAGGCCCAGCACTTCCCAGGGTGGACATCCGGCTGGAAAGAAAACACTGCATTAATCTTTTATCTGCTTATATAAATCCACTCCTACAATGTTGGCCAGCTAATCACTATTGACCAAAGAACTTGCTTATGCCTATAATATGAAGGCACTGTGTGGGATGTATCAAACAGGAAAGTTTCCATGATACCCATAGTTTTGGTTGTGCTGATGTCAATCAGAGCCTTTTATTGTGTGAGTATGTTTTCTTTTATTGCTCTAACTAGACTGTAAGTTGCTACAGGCAGCTAGTTGGTATGAGTGGTGAAGGCACTGGTGAAGACAGTGCTGGTGGTGGTAATGAAGAGGGTGGTGGCAGTCACTGTGGTGACAATGATGGCAGGTGATGATGGTGATGGTGGTGGTGATGGTAGTAGTGGTGATGATAATGGTGGTGATAGCAAAGCTGGCTATACTGGTGGTAAGGAAGAAAGATGATGTCTACCATTTTCTAGATCTAGACTGTACTCTGGAGTGAGATCTATACATTTGCCACTGAAGGTATTTCTAAACTGGAAATAAATTCAGGTGTGTAGTTATAGTTAAGAAGAACTGTACTGTCAGTTGGTGTCTAATGCCTTTTGAATTGAACTGAAATGATAGTGAAAATCTTACTTGGAAATTTCTCCTATTATAATTGGACTTTATAAAAATGTGTTGGCCTGAACAGCACATAGCACAGTACTTGCACTTAGGGGTCATGCATCTTCAACAAGTGTTTGTTGAGTGACTGAAGTTTTCAGTGGAAAAGGAAGACCACAGAATCAACTTAAAGAAAAGATATGGAATGTGTATGTTTTATTTGAGAAGTACATACTGTAGTTCACTGATCTTAGAATAATAAATAATTATTAATTAATTAATTAACCATAGTTAATTGCCAATAAGTAGGAAATATTTCACGTACTTTGATGACTGTAAAAATGCAAGAGTACAGTTTCAGTTTCCCTGACAAGTTCAGAGTTGTTGCCATTTCAGACATTAAAATTTTTCCTGATAAGTGATAGGAACAGAATGCTAAAATATAAACAGGTTATTTTAAATCTAGCTTTTACCTGGAGAATGATATCTGGAGGCATTTCATAATTTAAGAACCCAATCCCATGCCAGTAGAGTTTTGTTTTATTATTTTTGTAACTTTCTGAGGTCCCAGCTTCAAGAACAGAGGCTCCTGAAATTACAAAATAATTTTTAAAATTAAAAAATCACACAATTCAAAACACCATTTAGATTTTAATGTTGTTGGGAAACTATTACTAGGCAACTTACAAATAAGGTAAAATTCATACCAGGAAACTGATAAGAAAATTATGACTTTCAGCTTTCACTACCACTGAAATTTTGTCACTTTGAGAAAACCATTCTTACTCTGTGTGGTTTCACAAAATTTCTGGAACTGATATTACAATAAAAAATTGAAATCTGGAGCAATTGATTTAGACATGGAAATATTATGTGTACTGTATTTATTAGCTAAGGAGACATATGGATCCCCATACTTCAACAAGTCAGTGATAAATAAGCCCAATTCAATCAAAAACAAAAGCAGAATGACCAGCAATGTCATAAATGTACTAACAAGTTGTATTCATAACAGCCATTCTGCAGATTTATTGAGCTTTCATTTTAATCAAAGAAATATAAAATATACTCATCAAATATTATCCCTTCAGGTTACTTCATTTTAGAAGCAAAATGTATCTGATACATAAGAAATAAAGAAAATGCAAATCACTTCCTTAAATTCCATCTGGATATCACAATACAACATTAAAAAGACACGTACGTGGTGAATATCAGATCACCAGTGCCTTTTCTAAGATGGTAGGATTTGAAATAGTGAATGTACCCAGGGATGCAGGACTTAGCAAGTAGAAACACAGATTCCCAGTTAAATTTTAATTTTACATAAACTATGAATAATCTTTTAGTACAGTTACGTCCCATACAATATCTGGGACATATACTAAAAAATTGTTTGCTGTTTACCTGAAACTCAGATTTCATGGAGCATCCTTTATTTTACCTGGCAACCCTGTGAGTACCTTGTTTTTGAGTGCTGATACGGTCTGCTTGGTCAATGAATTTTCCTGCTGGGCTGACTGGTTGGACGGGAATTAAACTTCCACATACTGATGTGAGGACTGACCCCACTCCAGCCATAATCTAGTTCAGAAAACGCTAATTGTGGCAGGTAGGGTTTTTAAGTAATTCAAATTCACTTTTCTCATTCTCATTTTTTAAGTTTCTATTCAGCTTTATTGAGATATACATACTACCCAATTTACTCATTTAAAGTGTACAATTCAGTGGTTTTTAGCATATTCACAGAGTTGCACAACCACGACCGCAATCAACATTAGAACACTTTCAATCAGCACCCAAAGAAACCCTATTGCACTCAGCGGTCACTCCCCCGAACCGCACCTCATCCCTAGGCAATCACTGACCTACTTGCTATCTACATTTGCCTATTCTGGACCTTCTCTCTTGCTGTCTCTTTGTAGTCAATCACAGTAGTAGCCTTTTGAATATGGCTACTTTCACTTAGCACAATTGAGCACGTTTGAGCTTCCTGGCAGGTATAATGAATGTGTTCCTTCTTATTGCTGAGTAACATTCCACCGTATGGATACATCACAACTAGCTATTCCTTCATCTATTTCCAGTTTTGGTGACAATGAATAAAGTTGCTGTAGACATTCTCAGACAGGTTTTATTGTGAACATAAGTTTAAACTTCTCTTAGGTAAATATTGATACATAGAGGTGGAATTGCTGGCTCATACATGTTATGTTTAACTTCATAAGAAATTGTCAAATGTCATACCCTAGTGAAGTAAGTCAGACAGAGAAAGACAATTATTGTATGTTTTCACTTATATGTGGAATCTAAATAATAAAACGAGTGAGTGACTATAACAAAACAGAAACAGACTCATTGATACAAAAGAGCAAACTAGTGGTTACCAAAGGGGAGAGGGCTGGGGGGAGGGGCAAGATAGGGGAAGGGGATTAAGAAGTGCAAACTACGAGGTATAAAATAAATAAGATACAAGGATATAATGCACAGCACTGGGAATATAACCAATATTTTATATGTAATGACTTTAAATGGAGTATAAGCTATAAAAATATTGAATGACTGTGTTGTACACCTGAAACTAATGCAACATTGTAAATCAACTATATTTCAATTTTAAAAAGAAAAGAAAGAAAGAAATTGGCAAATGGTTTTCCAAAAATGGCTGTACCACCGTTACATTCTCTCCAGCCCCGTGTAAGAGTTCTGCTTGCTTTCCATTGCTGCCGCCATTTCACGCGTCAGGTTTTGTTTGTTTGCTGTTCTAATGGGTATATCTACATTTCACTCATGGATACTAATGATGAGCATTTTTTCATGTGCTTTTTTGACATGTATATATCTTCTTTGATGAGGTGGCTTTCAAATCGTTTGCTCACTTTTTATTGGATTGGCTGTTTTCTTACCATTGAAATTTGAGTGTTTATAAATTGTGGGTATAAGTCCTTTGTCAAGTATTTGGTTTGCAGTCCTGTCTCCCAGCCTGTGAATTGTCTTTTCATTCTCTTCAATGGCTTTTTCCAAGCAGAAGTTTTAAATTTAGATGAAGTCCAAATTATCCATTCTTTTCTTTTTCCGGATCACATTTTGGGTATTGTGTCTAAGAAATCTTTTCCCAACTCAAAGTCACAAAAACTTTCTCTTATTTTTTCTTCTAGAAGTTTTATAGTTTTAAGCTTTATATTTAGATCATACTTTTTACATTTAACGCATTTTGAGTTAACTTTTGTAAGGTGTGAGCCAAGGTTTATTTTTGCATACGAATGTCCAACTCTTCCAGCACCATCAACTTGCTTTTTCTCCTTTGTCAAAAGTTAATTAGTGTGGGACTATTTCTGGACTTTTTATTATGTTTCATTAATTTAATCGACATCACATTCTCTCATTACTGTAACTTTATAGTAAGCTTTCAAATCAGTGTGAGTCCTCCGAATTTGTTCTTCTTTTCAAAACTGTTTTGGCTATTTTAGAAAGAGCTTGTAGATTTCTACAAACAATCATGCTGAGATTTTGACTGGGATTGTGTTGAATCAATAGACTGGTTAGGAAGAATTGCCATCTTACCAATATTGGTGCCTCTAATACACAAACTTGGAAGATCTGTCCACTTTTTTAGGTCTTCTGTTATTTCTTTCATTAGTGGTTTTTTGTTTTTTTGTTTTTTTTTTTGCTTTTAGCATGTTTTTCACTGCTGTTGTGAATAAGACTGTTTTTAAAATTTATTTTTCCAATTTCTTATTACTAGCATCTAAAAATTATATATATACAGTTGAACTTACTAACTTCACTTATTAGTTCTAGTAGATTTTTTGATGATTCTCTACATAAATCATCATGTTGTCTGTGAATACGGAGTTTTTTATTTCTTCCTCTCCAATTTGCTTGCTTCTTTCTTCTTTCCCTCTCTTCCCCTCCCCACCCCCACTCTTCCCTCCCCTTCTCTCTCTGATTCTTGTCTTAATTTACTGTTAGGAATTCTAGTACAGTGTTGACTAGGACAGAGTATAGTTCTTTCATCTTAGTTAAATTTATTCCTAGGCATTTTATTCTTTCTGGTGCAATTGTAAATGGAGTTGTTTTCTTTATTTCTGTTTCTGATAATTTGTTATTAGTGTATAGAAATGCAGCAGATTTTTATGTATTAATTTTGTATCCTGCAACTTTAATGAATTCATTTATTGGTTGTAATAGTTTTTTGGTAGAGTTTTTATGGTTCTCTGTATATGGTATCATGTCATCTGCAAATAGTGACAGTTTTATTTCTTTTTCTCCCATTTGGATACCTTTTACTTCTTTTTCTTCTCTGATTGCTGTGGCTGGGACAACCAATACTACATTGAACAAAAGTGGTGAGAGTAGGCATCTTTGTCTAGATCCTGATCTTAGAGGAAAGTGCTCAGCTTTTCACTGTTGAGTATGACGTTAGCTCTGAGTTTGTCACATATGGCTTTATTATGTTGAGGTGTGTTCCCTCTGTACATACTTTGTCTCTGTATTTTTTTAGTGGTTGCTCTGGCAATCTTAACACACATAACTAACCTTTCAAAGTCAATTTCGAGCTAATATTTTACCAAGAGGTCCCTTTAACTTCACCCATTGACCTTTCCTTAAGAGTTGTCCATCTACATATATTAAAACCCCATCAGCTAATGTTATAATTTTTCTTTTCAACAGTCATACCTATTTTAAAGAACTTAAGAAAATTGTCTCATAGTTATAGATATTTGTCTTATCTGTCGTTCTTTCTTCTTTCCTGAAGTTCCAAGTTTCATTTTGGTGTCATTTCCCTTGGCCCTGAAGAACTTCCTTTAGCAGATCTGTTGACTAAGAAGTCCCTTGGTTTCCCTTCTAAGAATGACTTCATTTCACCCTCATTCTCTTTTTGTTTTTTTTTTAACTTGGTTGCACTGGGTCTTGGTTGTGGCAGGTGGGCTCCTTAGTTGCAGCACACTGGCTCCTTAGTTGTGGCATGTGAACTCTTAGTTGCAGCATGCATGTGGGATCTAGTTCCCTGACCAGGGATTGAAACTGGGCCCCCTGAATCGAGAGCATGGAGTCTTAACCACTGCGCCACCAGGGAAGTCCCTCATCCTCATTCTTAAAGGATATTTTTACTGGATCTGCATTGGCATTTCCTTTATTTCAGTGCTTTACAGTGTAGTTCCCTTCTCTTCTGGTCTCCTTGGTTTTCGATAAGAAATCTGCAGTCATTTGTATCATTATTCTCCCATATTAATGTGTGTGTTTTGTTCCTCTAGCTGCTTTCAAGACTTCCTCATCTTTGGTTTTGTGAAATTTATGATGTGTCTGGATATAGTTTTCCTTGACTTTATCTTGTTTCTGATTTCCTCAGTTTCTTGACTCTATAAATTTACTTAACAAAATTGGGGATGTTTTCAGCTATTATTTCTTCAAATAAATTATTTTTCTGCATTTATCTCTTATTTGCTTCTGAGACTACAAGGATGAGAACGTTAGACCTTTTCATATATGTCCCATAGGTTTCTGAAGCTGTTTCATTTTTTTCAAAATTGTTTCCATTTTTTCCCACTTCTTCAGATTGGATAATTTCTACTGATCTTCAGTTTCACTAATTCTTTTCTCTTGTCATTGTCCTATTATTAAGCCCATATAATGAATTTTTTTCAGATGTTGTATTTTCATTTCTCAAATTTTCATCTGGCTATTTTCTATAGTTTCTCTGTCTTGGCTGAGAGATCATATCTTTTCATTCATTTTAGCTGTACTTACCTTTACCACGTGAAGCCTAGTTACACTACCTGCCTTCAGAGTCTCTGTGTGATAATCCAACATCTTTGTCCTGATGGAGTGGGTTGGCATCTGCTGGTTCTCTTTCCCCTTGCAAATTGGTCACATTTGCCTAGGTCTTGGTATGTCGACTAATTTTGAACTGTATCCTAGACATACTGAATATTATATTGTGAGACTCTGGGTGCTTTTGTTTGTTTCATCACACAATCAACCAGAAATGTTCAGACCATAAATGCCCCTCCTTTTATATGGGAGGTGGTAACAATCTCAGTTCCATTTTCAGAGCCTTCACAATAGCCATGTTCTGCCCATGTGTCCCTCAGTGGACAGTCTAAGACCCGAGCTGTGGCTAAATCTTTGTCAAAATCTCAGAGCCGCTGCTGTGTTGCCGTGGGTCCATCTCCGTGAAAGAGAAGCTATGAGGCAAGCCGGCAGCAGGCCACACACATGAGGTCAGGGCGTCTGCTCTCCTGTCCGGCCTTCTCAAGCCTTCCTCCTACACTCTCTGGCCAACAGGACTATTTTGTTCTGGTTCTTTCTAGAACGGTGGAGTTTCTCTCATAATTTTAGTCACCCACCGCACTGTCACCACCTTGCGGCTCTGTCACTGCAGCTCAAGCCTCAGCTCAAGCTTTGAGAGAAAAGAAAAACAGTAAACTCACCCCTGCATGGGCCACATTTCCAGCCTTTTACTTCCCTCCACAATCTGCCTCCTTTTGTTTACTTTTCATCATACTCAGGTAGCTGCTTTTTATATTTTGTCCAACTCTTTTAGTTGTATGTCATCAGCAGGGAAGAAAGGCTACCCTGGGCTTTTCTCCATCTCATCCTAACCAGAAGCTGGCTGTGCATCATGCTAACATTTATTCAGAAGCCATAACGTTTTCTGCCATTCCTTGTTTTACACAGGGTATCTACGGACCTTTGTCATTATGGTTTTTCCAAATGGAGTTGTAAGTATATTCAACAGAATAGGAAGAAGGCATCAAAAGGCTGTATCAGAATGCCAAGACTCGGACTTCCCTGGTGGTGCAGTGGTTAAGAATCCGCCTGCCAACAGGGGGGCCACAGGTTCGAGCCCTGGTCCAGGAGGATCCCACATGCCACGGAGCAACTAAGCTCATGCACCATAACAACTGAGCCTGAGCTCTAGAGCCCGTGAACCACAACTACTGAGCCCACGTGCCACAACTACTAAAGCCCACGCACCTAGAGCCCATGCTCCACAACAAGAGAAGCCACCGCAATGAGAAGCCCGCACACCGCAACAAAGAGTAGACCCCGCTCGCCGCAACTAGAGAAAACCTGTGCACAGCAACGAAGACCCAATGCAGCCAAAAATAAATAAATAAATTTATGCCCAAGGAAACAAACAAAAAAAGCATTCTGTGAGCTACCTTCCCACCTTATTTAAGCTCATGCCTCTCAGGCTTCAGGGAATTCAAAGTCAGACGTCTGTCCTCTTGCTCTGTCTCTCAACACACACCCATACACGCGTGCGCGTGCGCGCGCGCACACACACACACACACACACACACACACACACACGACTAATAATCATGCTGGTTCAAATGTTCTCTGCTCCATGCAGGACACAAATTTATTTCTGCAATATTAGTTTGGCTTTTGTCACTTGATAAAAATTAGCGCTCCTCTGTGTGCTTTGTATTTCCCCCCTCTTTCTCTTGCATCCTTTCCCCCTCCTCCCTCCCACCCCCCCCCCCATGCTTCACTGAGCACATGGTCATACACTGCCACAGGCAGGGGCTTCTAGGCAGTATTAAGATTAACGATTCACAGTCTAAGCACTTCAGAATGTATTTTTGGAGGATACTAAGAACATTACATACAGTCTTGAGACACTATCACTTAATCACTAATAATGCATTTAGATTAGTCATTAGTACTCGTTTTAGTATACAGAGGATAGAATGCTATAACGCTTGTGACGCATCCCCAGCCTCCCTGTGCAGGCGCACCTTCTCTGTGGTGCTTTTGCCTACACGTCTGCACTCACCCACAACCATTTCTATTCTCCTCTTTACTGTCTAGGTTTGTTAGTTTTTCCTCCCTCTCCAGTTACCAGATAGATAAACACCAGATAAAGAAACACAGAGGACGTAGATGCTTTTGAAGCCTCGACTTTTTATACTGGCCTTGTCCCTCCTTTACTCACCTGCAGACTTAAGGGCGTAATCGGCCATCTGGACTTGATCTCCTCTCAACTTTTTAAGTACATAATTTACCAAGTTTGACATTTCCTGTACAAATTTTAAAAAGAGTTTCCTGTTAACAATCTCTGTCAACTGCTTGAGTTTTGACAATTTACTTTGTTGATTTGGACCCAAATTCCCTAATCTGCAAAATGATAACAACACTGAACATTGACCAAGCTGCAGATGGAGCCCAGCACTGCATACAGATTCTTAACATCACCTTCCCAGGTCAGTGGGCTCGGTGTTTCTCAGGCAGCTGAGTTATCCAACCTGCGATGTTCAGCCGTTCACCAAGGCCACAGAGCAAGGCTGGACTCAAGCCCCTTCTGAAGGCCTGACAACTACTCCATCATGCTGTCACGGTGGGGCAGTCAAATGCGGATGCGTGTGACCTGCTGGGTGCCCCTTACAGTGTCTCTGCTTAGTAATAAAGACTTGAATGTTCTGTAAATATTTGGTTAAATATATATATATATATTTTTTGAAGCTTGTGGGATCTTAGTTCCCCAACCCAGGATCGAACCTGTGCCCCCTGCAGTGGAAGCGCAGATTCCTAACCACTGGACCGCCAGGGAACTCCCTGTAGGTATTTGGGGATCAAGGCAGTTTACATAGAGTACGTGATTGCTTGTGTGAGAAATTATTCATCATTTGGATTAACATTGGGTTCTTGAGTATGTTCTGAGTCTAGAAAAGCAAGTGTCCTGAGAGAACATAACAGTCTGAGTTCTAACTGAGGAAGCACTTTGTCCCAGGGCCGTGGCAGTGGGGACCTTGAGGCAGTGGTGGTCAGTGTCAGCTTTCTGTGTCTTTCAAAAAGCAGAACCTAAGGAAAGGAAAGAAGCTAGTGCTAATAAGGGGGGAGAAGATCTCATTGGTCTTCATCATAATGTTGCCCGACCTGGTGCTAAGTAGGTCAAATACACGAGCTTTAGGTCCCTGAATAAAAATATTTTACTATTTGAGTATTTGTGCATGGACTTTCAGAGACTGTCATTTCTGAATGAGATTTTGTTTGTCTTCTTTTGTTTTTAACTGCAAAATAAGACAGAATCAGTTACTTATTTGGGTGGGAAGTCAGTTTTCTTGAAATACAAAATCTTCCCTGTGACACAGCAATTATGAAAAAGTGTGTTTCCAGGGGCAAGCTTTAGTGAATGTAAGCTACTGCCGGGGAAGAATTTTCAAGAGGACACAGACCACACCCCAGCTGTCGCCCCATTCCCCACTCACGTAAGCTGTGGATGTGACAACTGAAGGTCAGACGAGCCCCGCCTCCCTGCCAATGCCCACATCACCTCGTCCACAACTTCAGTGTGGTCCCAGCCTTCAGCGGAGTCTCCATCTGCAGTCCAGCTGTAACTGTGCAGACCATCCCGTATATCTCTAAGTAAGGCCTTCAGAACATCTATTTCTTCAATTAAAAATAGAATTTCACGTAAGTTGTTTTCCAAAGTCTGGCTTTCCTTCCTGTGAATGGAGACCCTCACTGTGAAAGCAGGAAGCGGTGGGCTCCCTGCTGCCCCCCAGGGCTGGGCTTCAGGGCCAGCAAAACAAAGAGGTGCTTTACGTTGCAGAAGAGAGAAACCCCAAGTGAGGGGCGCTCAGGAGATGCCCCTTTGTCTAAAGCACTGCCCTTCCCTACATGTGAAAAGAAAAGGCTTTCAGGGAAGCTGTCCTGAGGACATCCCAGGGCTTGGGGCGTGCTCTGTGTAGGCACGTCCCATCCCTCCCTTGGTGAGTGCAGCCACCCTGACCTGAGCTGGGTGATCTCACAGTGTGGATCTTAAATCCCCCTCTCACCTCCTTAGGATGGGGAACACCTTGTACTTTGAGTGGGGTACAGAGCTGGAGATTCCCAGACAAGCCCTGAGACTCTGTGGACCAGCCTCAGGTGGGCGAGGCGGGGGGCTGGAGGATCCAGCCATGGGTGGAGGTGGGGGGCAGCTGCCTTTCACCAGCTCCAGGGTGCAAGATTTTACTTTCCAAGTATGGACTCTGCTACTTGTACAGTTTGAAACTTATTAGAAAGAATAAGAAAATGTCAAGCCAATGGGTATTTCTTTATGCTGAAAAAAATGGAAGCACTACTTATCTAGTATTTTCTCCCAATTTGTGAAACAATATAAAATTTTGAAGAAATAAAAACTTAAATTTTGGTGTGTTTGTAACAGTTTTTATTCCATGCAAAAACATTGTTACAAAATAATTTTGTGTCCCACTGCACTTCCCAGATCAGTAAACATATTTTAGAATTATTTTAATGGCTTCATAATTCTCCATTCCACATGTTTAACCTTCGACCTGTTTTTCTCATCTTGGTTGTTTCCTTTTTTAAAAAAATAATAAATAATATTGAAAGCACCTCCCAGTGTATATTTCCTTAAAGAATGATCCACAGAAGTAGAAATTAGTTTTATAATTTTACAAAAGCATTTCAGTGTTTGGACCCACACCAGAAAGTCCCACACATGAGAACATCTCACTCACTTTAAAAGTTCCAGTTGCTCTTTCGGCATTCGAAGCCTGGCCTGAAAAAAACAAAACAAAACAAAACAAAATCATTCCAAATCCTGCCTACTCAGGTGGAGGTATTTTTCCTATTTGTAAAGGGGAAGGAAATCACACTGCCACCCTCGATAGAGACGTGTGGCAAGTGGGACCCACAGCCTCTAAGACACCTGCATCTTCCTGCAAATAGTTATATTTAGAGGAGATGCGGAGGCATCCAGACCTGAGGTTTGTTCCTGTAAACAGTGAGGGGCATCCCCTTTCTCTGTAAGGAAGCCAATGGCTGGATTCCATTAGCATGCCATCAAACACATTGCAGGCCCTTACCTCATGCCGGCAGGGTGTCCCAACAGGACCGTCTCACATTTGAACAGGGGGTGCCCAGCCAGGCTGACGACGTTGCTGCCGTTTAGGATGCACATGGGGCGTGGCAGAGGAGGTCCACATGGGACAGCGGACAGAGAGTCTGCTCCCAGGCTGCAGCCCCTGCCCACCCAGCTTCCTTCTGCCAGCTCCTCTGTGTGCGAAGTTCCACGAACCTCGTGGGTTCCAGGCTCCCCCACCAATGGCTGCAAACCCAGCAGCTTAAAATGACAGAAGTGGATTCTCTTACAGCCCTAGAGGCCAGAAGTCCGAGATCAGGGTGTCAGCAGGGCCGCACTTTCCTCTGAGGCTCAAGAGAGATTCCATTTCTTGCTTCCTCCACCTTCTGGAGGCTCCCGGGCTTGCTGTGGCTGCACTGTCCCCACACGCCCTTCTCCCCTAGGTGCTTCTCCTCTGTGTGTCTCTTATCTTATCTGTGTGACACATGTCAATGGGTTTAGGGCCCATCTGGGAAATCCAGGATGACTTCATCTCAGGAGCCCTAATTACATCTGCAGAGACTCTTTTTCCAAATAAAGATTCCATTCACAGGTTCTGCGGGTCAGGCCATGAAATAGCTTCTTGGGGGTTACTTTCAACCCACTGCAGTGACCAACCATGAGTTATCAGGGAAATAATGTTCCATCCTTCTCAACAGACAAGTTTGCTTTTTTGTTTCAAAGACTCTGACTTCCCATCAGTTTGCTCTGCCCAAATGTGCAAGGCAGGAGGGACATCTCATCCACACTGTTGTGTGACAATGGAGTGGAGTAGAACACAGCATGCCACACAGTAAACGATTACCTCGCTTTTGTTTTTCTGCTGAGCAATTTAATTTTTAAAAATATTTTATTGGAGTATTGTTGTTTTACAATGTTGTGTTAGTTTCTGCTGTGCAGCAAAGTGAATCAAATTATACATATATATATATCCCCTCTTTTTTGGATTTCCTTCCCATTTAGGTCACCACAGAGCACTGAGGAGAGATCCCTGTGCTAAACGGTAGGTTCTCATTAGTGGACAATTTAATTTCTTACAGGCTCTCCTCAACATTTTTCTTTTGATGTGGATGTGGATGTGGGAGCTTATTTTTGGTAGGGAGAAATTCTTATTTCTAGTTTTTCAGTTTCTGTTTGAATAGGTTTCCTGTCGGTAGAGGCAGTGTGTTGCACTTCTGTTACTTTTTTTCTGTTCTAACCTTAAAAGAACATACAGGAAATATGCCTTCATTAATTTGCTGATAAATAAATTTGAGAGTTCTTTGAAAGCTAACATTTTCCGGATTTTTAAAAGCATTTTTATTTGCCTCATTTCCAAAAGGATTTTAGGTGGCTTCCACTATAGGAGCAAATATAGTATAAAAAGCCATCAGACCAGGGCTTCCCTGGTGGCACAGTGGTTAAGAATCTGCCTGCCAATGCAGGGGACACGGGTTCCAGCCCTGGTCTGGGAAGATCCCACATGCCGCGGAGCAACTAAGCCTGTGTGCCACAGCTACTGAGCCTGCACGCTAGAGCCCATGAGCCACAACTACTGAGCCTACACTCTAGAGCCCATGAGCCACTACTACTAAGCCCATGTGCCACAACTACTGAGCCTGTGCTCTAGAACTCGTGCTCCACAACAAGAGAAGCCAACACAATGAGAAGCCTGCACACTGGAACGAAGAGTAGCCCCCACTTGCCGCAACTAGAGAAAGCCCGTGCACAGCAACAAAGACCCAACACAGCCAAAAATAAATAAAGTAATAAATTAAAAAATAAAAAGCCATCAGACCAAAAAAAAAGTGAGGAAATGAACGTGAAGAGAAAAGAAGGACTGGGAAAGGAAGATAACACGTGAAAGATGGGTTGGCATCCACAGGGAAAAATGAAAACCTCAAAGATGCAGCAGAGGCTGCTTTGGGTACGGCTGGTGATCCATCCCTTCCACGAGGGTCCTGTGATAAGAATGGTGCTGGGGCTCCTAAGAACCTTTCTGGAGCTTCCTTCCGGGCAGGTGTACAGAGTCCCATGGAAGGTTAGGACAGATGTCCAGTGCCTTCAGTAGGACTGCACAGCATCTCCAACAGAGCTCCTAATGAAACACCTGCTGCCTGACCCAAAACATGCCCATTGAAGGAGGACCAGTTGGCATCTGCAGTCAACTGGACAGGTGTGGAATCAACAGCCTCCTGAGAAATGACAAGGCTGAGTAGAAAAGGCAGAGAAACAGCTGTGGGCAGGGCCACAGCCTTGTTAGTCATTGTTAACTATTTTACTCTTAAAAATACGGAAGCCTTCATGAATCTGCTAGTCATCCTTGCTCAGGGGCCGTGCTGATCTTCTCTGTACTGGTCCACTTTTTGTATGTGCACTGCCTCGGTGAGCACTGTTTTGTTTTTACAGGTAATGTCGACTGAGAATGTGGCTCAGTCAGATTCTGAGAATGTGGCTCCAATACTTTGAGCTGTGACAAATTGGATGCAAGTGTTCACAAATGCCCCACGTGGTCAGTACTTTTTTTTTTTTATAACAAAACTGCCACAAGTCATCTAATTTTAAACCTTATAACTTCCAGGGAAGAGGGCACAAGCTCAGGTCCAAGGTCACTGACTGGATGGAGTTCATTGGTCTGTCGCTTCTTTCTGTGGAGCAGTGGTTGACTTGACTGAAGCTCCTGTCCTTCCTCCTTTCTCTCATCTTCAGAGGCCAAAGCATAGGACAAACAAGGTAACATCTGGAGTGCTGGGGTGCACCAGAGAGAGGACACCAGTGTCTGGTCTCAGGCTCAGTCCCTTTTGCTCTAACTAGCTTCAGGACAGATGGGAGGCCATTCTGTCCACAGCTCCAGGCCGTGGTTAACTGAAGTGTTCGTTGCCATTTTCCATGTGCTGAAGCTTCCCTTGGGGTGCTGGCTTAGTTTGTTCAGGCTGCTCCAGAATACCAGAGACTGGTTGGCTTATAAATAACAGTTTATTTCTCACAGTTGTGGAGACAGAAGTTCAAGATCAAGGCACCAGCAGATTTGGTATCTGGTGAGAACCACTTCCTGTTCATAGACAGTGTCTCCTCACTGTGTCCTCACATGGCAGAGAGAGGGCAGGGAACCCTCTGGGGTATCTTTTTTTATTTTTTATTTTTTGGCCACACCATGTGCCATGCAGGATCTTAGTTTCCCGACCAGGGATCGAACCCACACACCCTGCAGTGGGACTGTGGAGTCTTAACCACTGGACTGCCAGGGAAGTCCCTGGGCTATCTTTTTTATAACGGGCACTAATCCCAATCATGGGGGTTCCACCCTCATGACTTAATCACTTCTCAAAGACCCCACCTCCTAATACCTGGGGTTAGGTTTCAACATATGAATTGGGGGGGGACATAAATATTCAGCCTATGACATTCTAACCCTGGCCCCCCAAATTAATGTCCTTCTTGCATACAAAATACATCCATTTTATCCCAACAGCTCAAAAGTCTTTGTTCATTCCAGCATCAACTTAAAAGTCCAAAGTCCAAAGCCTCAACTAAATGTCATCCAAGTCAGATATGGGTGAGACCCCAGGTACAATTCATCCTGAAGCAAATTCCCCTCCAGCTATGAGGCTGTGAAATCAAACACATTAACTGCTTTCAAACATAGCAGCATAGGATAGACATTGCCATTGCAAAAGGGAGAAACAGGGAAGAAAGAAAGGGTAATGAATCACAAATCTAGTGTATTAGATTTTAAATGAGTGACATACAAAATGATTTAACAAAACATCACCTGGTAATTGTAAAGCTGTGAACCATATTCTGCAATTACAGCATAAAATTGTCTGGATTTTTGAGGAAACTCTTTTTCTTTAAGCCTCATGTGGTTTCTAAATCCTGTTAAGGAAAAGATTGACTTTGATTAAATAGTTTATCTGGAAACAGTTATAAGATATTTTACATTGATGAAACAAAATTTATATTTTCAGGCAGGACAAAAAAAAAATTTAAGTTCTTTCTGTGTCCATTTGGGCCTTCTCCCTCCCTGCCTAATATGCAGTGTGCATCTGCATTACACATTAACCAGGGCTCCTCAAAGACGGGCGTGAACTTTATATAAATATCAGCATGTCATTTTGACGTATGAGCTTTTGTCTCAAAAATGTATATGTGCCTTCGACTTCTAACAGGTGGAACAGTTCTCAGAACTACTGAGAGTCTGTCTCCTGAGATATAATCCTCAGTTTGCCTTGAATAAAATTCCTCTTTTTCCTTCTTAACCTGATTGTTAATTGAATTTTTGTGGACAACATATATTAATAGAGATTTCTCTAAGCAGGGAAGCTATATCAGATTCTTGGGTGACAATAATTTTAAATGGCAGCATAAGGGGCTCAAAAACGTGTTCCTTCATTGAAACAATCATAAGCTTGCAAAGACTAACAGGACCAACTTTATTGGAATTCTGAAATCTAATCTCAAACTTACAGCAACCAGAGGACTGAAGAAAAGGGCAGATTAATTTTGGAAAGAGAACAGTGTGGCATTATTGCTCACCTGCCCTACCATCTCCCACTCCCCAGAATGGTGGCAGTGGCTGTGCAGATGGCAGCCAATGTTTCTGGTGCAGATGTTGTGCCAGGGGTCTAATACAGACATTGTTCTTCAACTAGTGTGACTCTGAGTTTTGACCTGCCTAGTGTTCCCCTGATTAGCTGGTGCAGAGGCTGACCTTTGTTTCTACCCACTCCCTTGGGCTAGAACAGTTTTCTGGGAGGCTGCAATGTCTGTTGAAAGATTTCAAGATATAAACTGGCCATGACATCTCTGAGGAAGCCCAAACATTGGACTAACTAGAAAAAAACTTTATAACCCATCTGTCTTAAATATGCTCAAAAACTAAAGGAAACCATGGACAAAGAACTAAAGAAAACCAAAGAAATGAAGTATGAATAAAATGATAATACCAATAGAAAAATTATAAAAGGAACCAAATACAAATTCTGGAGCTGAAAAGTACAATAACTGAAATGAAAAAATTCACTGAAAGGGCTCAACAGCAGATGTGAGTAGGCAAAAGAGAGAATCAATGAACTCAGAGACAGAACAATTGAAATTATCGAGTATGATGATGAGGAGGAGAAAGAATAAAGAAAGTACACAGGGCTTGAGAGACCTGCAAAACAGCCTCAAACTTATCAATGTACACTATGGGAGTCCCAGAAGAAGACAGAGTGAAAGATATCTGAATAAATAATAGCTGAAAACTTCCCAATTTGATGAAAAGCATAAATCTACGCATCCAAGAAGCTCAACAAACTCTAACTAGGATAAACTTAAGGAGACTTATACTAGGACACACTATAATCAGTCAGTCAAAAGTCAAAGACAGATAATTTTTTTTATTTTTTTACATCTTCATTGGAGTATAATTGCTTTATAATGTTGTGTTAGTTTCTACTGTACAACAAAGTAAATCAGCTATATGTATACATATATCCCCATATCCCCTCCCTCTTGAGCCTCCCTCCCACCCTTGGTAGTGTATATATGTCATTGCTACTCTCTCACTTCATCCCAGCTTCCCCTTCCCCACTGTGTCCTCAAGTCCAAAGACAGAGAATCTTGAAAAGAGCAAGATAAATACTACTTGTCAAGTACAAGGAATCCTTAATAAGAATATTATCAGATCTCTGAATATTATCAGAAACTATGGAAGCCAGAAGTTGGTGGGATGACATATTTAACATGCTGAAAGGAAAAAAAACCAAAACATGCCAACCAAGAATTCTATATCCACCCAAATTATCTTTCAAATGAAGAGGAAATTAAGACATTCCCAGAAAACAAAAACTGAAGAAGTTATTGCCAGAATACCTGCCCTACAGTAAATGCTAAGGGGACTCCTTCAGGCTGAAGTGAAAGGGCACTAGAGAGTCAATGTCATCTGGAAAATCAGTATCTCCAGTAAAGGCAACTATAAGTTTTAATAAGTAAATATAAAAGCCAGTATTATTGTATTTTTGCTTCGTAACTCTTTATATTTCCTGCATGATTAAAAAGACAAATGCATAAAAATAATTATAGATCCATGTTAGTGGATACAAAATATGAGGCCACAATCACCCTGATATGAAAAACAGACAAAGATGTCACAAAGAAAGAAAATTACAGGCCAATATCACTGATGAACATAGATGCAAAAATCCTCAACAAAATACTAGCAAACAGAATCCAACAGCACATTAAAAGGATCATACACCATGATCAAGTGGGATTTATCCCAGAGATGCAAGGATTCTTCAATAAATGCAAATCAATCAATGTGATACACCATATTAACAAATCGAAGGAGAAAAACCATATGATCATCTCAATAGATGCACAGAAATCTTTCGACAAAATTCAACACCCATTTATGATAAAAACCCTGCAGAAACTAGGTATAGAGGGAACTTTCCTCAACATATTAAAGGCCATATATGACAAACCCACAGCCAACATCGTCCTCAATGGTGAAAAATGGTGGAACCATTTCCTGTAAGATCAGGAACAAGACAAGGTTACCCACTCTCACCAATCTTATTCAACATAGTTTCAGAAGTTTTAGCCACAGCAATCAGAGAAGAAAAGGAAATAAAAGGAATCCAAATTGGAAAAGAAGAAGTAAAGCTGTCACTGTTTGCAGATGACATGATACTATACATAGAGAATCCAAAAGATGCTACCAGAAAACTACTAGAGCTAATCAATGAATTTGGTAAAGTAGCAGAATATAAAATTAATGCACAGAAATCTCTGGCATTCCTATACACTAATGATGAAAAATCGAAAATGAAATTAAGAAAACTCTCCCATTTACCACTGCAACAAAAAGAATAAAATATCGAGGAATAAACCTACCTAAGGAGACAAAAGACCTGCATACAGAAAATTATAAGACACTGATAAAAGAAATTAAAGATAATACAAATAGATGGAGAGATATAAAATGTTCTTGGATTGGAAGAATCAACATTGTGAAAATGACTCTACTACCCAAAACAATGTACAGATTCAATGCAATCCCTATCAAACTACCACTGGCATTTTTCACAGAACTAGAACAAAAAATTTCACAATTTGTATGGAAACACAAAAGACCCCGAATAGCCAAAGCAATCTTGAGAACAAAAAATGGAGTTGGAGGAATCAGGCTCCCTGACTTCAGACTATACTACAAAGCTATAGTAATCAAGACAGTATGGTACTGGCACAAAAATAGAAATATAGCTCAATGGAACAGGATAGAAAGCCCAGAGATAAACACACGCACCTATGGTCACCTTATCTTTGATAAAAGAGGCAAGAATATACAGTGGAGAAAAGACAGCCTCTTCAATAAGTGGTGCTGGGAAAACTGGACAGGTACATGTAAAAGTATGAGATTAGAACACTCCCTAACACCATACACAAAAATAAGCTCAAAATGGATTAAAGACCTAAATGTAAGGCCAGAAACTATCAAACTCTTAGAGGAAAACATAGGCAGAACACTCTATGACATAAATCACAGCAAGATCCTTTTTGACCCACCTCCTAGAGAAATGGAAATAAAAACAAAAATAAACAAATGGGACCTAATGAAACTTAAAAGTTTTTGTGCAGCAAAGGAAACCGTAAACAAGACCAAAAGACAACCCTCAGAATGGGAGAAAATATTTGCAAATGAAGCAACTGACAAAGGATTAATCTCCAAAATTTACAAGCAGCTCATGCAGCTCAATAACAAAAAAACAAACAACTCAATCCAAAAATGGGCACAAGACCTAAACAGACATTTCTCCGAAGAAGATATACAGACTGCCAACAAACACATGAAAGAATGCTCAACATCATTAATCATTAGAGAAATGCAAAGCAAAACTACAATGAGATATCATCTCACACCAGTCAGAATGGGCATCATCAAAAAATCTAGAAACAATAAATGCTGGAGAGGGTATGGAGAAAAGGCAACACTCTTGCACTGCTGGTGGAAATGTAAATTGATACAGCCACTATGGAAAACAGTATGGAGGTTCCTTAAAAAACTACAAATAGAACTACCATACGACCCAGCAATCCCACTACTGGGCATATACCCTGAGAAAACCATAATTCAAAAAGAGTCATGTACCAAAATGTTCATTGCAGCTCTATTTACAAAAACCAGGAGATGGAAGCAACCTAAGAGTCCCTCATTGGATGAATGGATAAAGAAGATGTGGCACATATATACAATTTAATATTACTCAGCCATAAAAAGAAATGAAATTGAGTTATTTGTAGTGAGGTGGATGGATCTAGAGTCTGTCATACAGAGTGAAGTAAGTCAGAAAGAGAAAAAGAAATACCGTATGCTAACACATATATATGGAATCTAAAGAAAAAAAAAAAGATCATGAAGAACCTAGGTGTAAGACGTGAATACAGACACACACCTACTAGAGAATGGACTTCAGGATATGGGGAGGGGTAAGGGTGAGCTGTGACAAAGTGAGACAGTGGCATGGACATATATACACTACCAAATGTAAAATAGATAGCTAGTGGGAAGCAACCTCATGGCACAGGGAGATCAGCTCCGTGCTTTGTGACCACCTAGAGGGGTGGGATAGGGAGGGTGGGAAGGAGTGAGACACAAGAGCGAAGAGATATGGGAACATATGTATAACTGATTCACTTTGTTATAAAGCAGAAACTAACACACCATTGTAAAGCAATTATACTCCAATAAAGGTGTTAAAAAAAAGGGTGTAATTTTTGACAACAGCATAAAAGAGGAAGGGATGTAGCTGTATAGGAGCAGAGTATTTATATGCTGTTGAAGTTATGTTGGTACCAATTCAGGCTGTATTTTATGAATTCAGAGTGTTAGTTGTAATCTCCTGGGTAGTCCCCATGAAAACTTCTAAAACATATCCACAAAATGAGAAGAAAATCAAAACAGTACACTACAGGGACGTCCCTGGTGGTCCAGTGGTTAAGACTGTGTGCTTCCATTGCATGGGGTGCAGGTTTGATCCCTTATCAGGGAACTAGGATCCCACATGCTGTGCGGCACAGCCAAGAAAAAAAAACACAAAAAATAATTAAACACAAAAGGCAATAATGAATAAAATGAGGACCAAACAAGGTATAAGACAGAGAAAACAATAGGAAAATGGCGGAATTCTTTTCTTATCAGTAATTACTTTACATGTAAATGGATTAAACTCTCCAATCAAAATAAAGACTGCCAGAATGGATTAAAAAAACATGATCCAACTATATGTTGCCTACAGGAGACACATTTTACAACCTAAACTGAAAACTATAAAAGAATGCTGAAAGGTATTTTTTAAAGATGTAAATAAATCAGGATGCTTACTATTGTTAAGATGAGAATACTACCTGAAACTGTCTATAGATTTCAAGCAATCCCTGTCAAATTCCAGCAATGTGGTCCAGGCATAGAGATAGACATATAGACCAATGGGATAGAATTTCACATCCAGAAATAAGCCCATACATCTATGGCTGATTGAATTTTTTGACAAGGGTGTCAAGACCATTCAATGGGGAATATAGTCTTTTCAACAAATGATGCTGAGATAACTGGATGTCCATTTGCTAAAAAATGAAGTTGGATCCCTACTTCATGCTATATACAAAAATTAACTCAAAATGGATCAATGAGCTAAATATAAGAGCGAAAATCATACAACTCTCAGAAAAGACATAGAAGTAAATTGTCATGACCGAAAATTTAGTAATGGATTCTTAGATATGACACCATTAAAATTAAAACATTTTGTGCATCAAAGGACATTACTCAAAAAGTGAAAGGGCAACCTACTGAATGAAAGAAAATAGCTGCAAATTATATATCTGAGAAGGGTCTAATATCCAGAATATATTAATATAAAGGACTCTTACAAGTCTAACCACAAAAAGACAAAAGCCCAATCAAATGGGCAAAGGACTAGAAGAGACTTTCTCCAAAGAAGATATATAGATGTCAAACAAGCACATAAAAAGTGGCTCAATATTAGTCAACATCAATCATTAGGGAAATGCAAATCAAAACCACAATGAGACGGCACTTCACATCCACCAGGATGGCTACAATCCTAAAAAATGGAGAATAACAAGTGTCGGTGAGGATGTGTGGAAACTGGGACCATCATACATTGCTGGTGGGAAAGTGAAATGGTGCAGCTTCTCTGGAAAAGAGTTTGGCAATTCCTCCCTAGCAACTTGCTAGTAGGAATATAACACAAAGAATTGAAAAGAGGTACAGTAAGTCCACTACATGTGAACGAGTTCTGTTCTGAGAGCTAGTTCATAAGTCCAATTTTTTCATAAGTCCAAATACTTATAATACTTTTCACACAAAAAATACATAAAAAACAAACAAACACAAAAAATATAGAAAACATTTTAAATTCTACAGTATAGTGCCTTGAAAAGTACAGTAGTACAGTACGACAGCTGGCATACAGGGGCTGGCATCGAGTGAACAGGCAAGAAATAAAGATACTGTCCTACAGTACTCTATACAGTACTGTATAGTACACAAAAGCACAACCACTTATAGAGGATGCACACACATGACAATGTACACCAGACATGTGAACTAAGTTATGTGATTGGACATGTGAATGTACATTCAAATCTTTGGAAGTTCACAACGTGAAGGTTCGTATGTAGAGGACTTACCGTATTCAAACAAGTACATGTATACACATGTTCATAGAAGCACTATTCACAACAGCCGAAAGGTGGAAGCAGTGGATGCCCATCCAGAGTTGACTGGATAAACAAGTTGTGGTCTATTCATACAATGGGATATTATTCATCCACAAAAAGGAATGAAGCACTTATTCATCTACAACATGGGTGAGCCTCAAAAACATGATGCTTAGTGAAAGAAGCCAGACAAAAATGGTCATCCATTGTATGGTTCCGTTTATATGACACATTCAGAGCATGTTAATCCTTAGAAACAGAAGCAGATTGGTGGTTGCCAGGGGATAGGGGAGGGGCAATGGGGAGTGACTGATTAATGGGTGTGGGGTTTCTTTTGGGGTTGATGAAAATGTTTCGGAATTAGAAGTGGTGGGTGTACAACACTGTGAATGCACTCAATGCCACTAAACTGTTCACTTCTAAATGGTTAATTTTATATTATGTGGATTTCACCCCAGTAGATAAAAAAAAGGGATCTGAGGGGCTTCCCTGGTGGCGCAGTGGTTAAGAATCCGCCTGCCAATGCAGGGGACACAGGTTCCAGCCCTGGTCTGGGAAGATCCCACATGCCGCAGAGCAACTAAGCCCGTGCGCCACAACTACTGAGCCTGCGCTCTAGAGCCCATAAGCCACAACTACTGAGCCCGTGTGCCACAACTATTGAGGCTGCGCTCTAGAGCCGGTGCTCCACAACAAGAAAAGCCACTGCAATGAGAAACCTGCACACCGCAATGAAGAGTAGCCCCTGCTTGCTGCAACTAGAGAAAGCCCGTGCACAGCAACGAAGACCCAATGCAGCCGAAAATAAATTAAAAAAAAAAAAAGGGTCTGAGTCCACTTTAATTCCATTGAAATCATTCACACATCAGTGGTGTCTAAAATGGATCTGGCCCCTTTGTGGGCAAGTGGGCAAGCTTACAGTGGGGAAAGACAAAGAAGAAGTTTGCATGCACTGTGAAGATGTATCTTAAAAGATATCAAAGGAATATAGGGTATTCATTTCCAAAACAAGGAAAATCCTGAGCACAAATAGTTCTACCGTTCACATGGCGTGTTCCTGACACAGGCAGGGAGGTGGAGCCTAAGAAGAGCAGACGTGGATCACTGTACATGGGGCTAGGGTGGAGCTGTGGGAAATCTCATCACAGAGGGTTCATGAGTCAGGGGCGGGCAGCAGCAAGGGGTCGAGGGTGCGGGGGCGGCCCCCTGAGGTTCACAGACTGAAATCAGCAGAGATGAAGACCAGACAGCTGGAAGCAGCAGAGCCAGGCAGCGTGCAGTTCTCGGTAGGAACTGGAATGTTCAAAGTCTAGTCTAGAGGTCTGCTGAGATGGTGTGGGTGCTCAGGGCACTAAGATGCGGCTAAAGGAAGGCTGGTGCAAGCTTCACAGAGCCCTCGGTCCAGGTATCTGCATGCAGTCCCAGCTAAATAGCCCCCAGTGCCATGTAAAATAGCATTTCGTGGTGGAACTGGGTGGAACTCTTTCATGGGCAGTCTACACTTCAGGTTGTCTGCATACCACAGAGCAGGTTTCCGGTGTGCTAGGGTTTGTGATGGGTGATATTTACAGTCAGAAAACTGCAAACTGCATGCTCCATCATTTCTTCAAGAATCCTATGATAAGCCAGAGCCTTTGGTTGTCAAAATCCCATAAGATGAAAAAAAAAAAAAAATCCCATAAGATGAGTCACCCAGATTTAGAAAAGGTCAATTGTATGTGTTTGCAATAAAAATATAAAGGATTCTTAACTTCACAGCAACTTCTTTCATTTTAAACTGTGATTCTAAGAGAAATAAAGTACTTGCTAAGTTTTCACAAAGATGCCCATATTACTTTTACGATCAGAAATAAAAGACAAAAAAAAAAAGGAATGGTTCAAGAGCGTGCAGTCGCTTCCAGGCTCCTGTGGCATTTATTACAAATGTGAGTCATTCCACTGTGATGTCTCTCACCACACACATCCTGTGAAATGGCTTCAAGGATCATTATTTAGGAGGACTCACCTAGAAGAAGAAATGTCAGTATAAACACCACACTCGTGACAGTCTTCCATGATCGAGTTAACCTGAAAAGAAGAAGAACAGCAAAAAGAATTTAACAACACACCACCCTTAACCTTTAATTTGAACTTTAACCTCTACAACCAAGTCAAGAAACAGGACTAGGCTGAGTATGTGAGTTAATTTAATTCCTAATCCACTATCTGTGAAATTGAGGGAAAACAGTATTCAGGCTGGTGCATATACATATTCACACATACATACACACCCCTCTCTTTCACACACATTACTGTCATGCTGTTCCATGTTTTTATGCCTATAAATGCTTATAAAGAAGAAAACAGAGGTCTGTTTTCTTAGAGGTCTGCAATGTAGCGTGAGCCAAAGAGAAAAAAGAAAAGTCAGAGTCTGATTTTGTGGAAATTCGGTATTCAGCTAAAGAACTACGACAACGAGCAACTATCTGATAAAATTCTTGAAAGCAATCCTAACCTTCTTTCCTGCTTTTTATTGAAGTACAACATACACACAGAAAAGAGCACAAACCATCACACAGCTCAGTGGACCTTCACAAAATGAACGTATCCATGTAACTTCACCCAGAACAAGGAAAGAGCACGGCGGCTGGTCAGCAGCCCCTCTGGGCCCCCATCAGACCCTGCATTTCCCGCCCCTGAAGGGCACCTCTCTCCCAGGCTCTGTGCCCACTGAGTAGGCTTCCTGGTTGGGAAGAATCGTAAACGGAACACATGTGTGGCTGATCCTCTGAATGTTCGCGAGCCATCCATGGCCTCACGCTGCGTGGCTGGAGCCCCTTCATTCTTATCACTGCAGAGTACCCCACTGTGTGAGTGCACAGACGGGTACCATCCTAACGCTGGTGGGCATTAGGGGCCGTGATGCACAACACCGTTGCCGTCTTACAAACGATGCTGCTGTGAGCGCTCTTGTCCGTGGCTTTTGATGAACGCACCGTGTGTATTTCATTTAGGTGAACTCCCAAGAGAGGAACTGCTGGGTGGTAGAGTCTGTGCACAGTCAGCCTCAGTAGATTTTTCCAAAGAGTTTTACAATGTGATCCCAGTTATAACCTTTTCACATCCAACTTTAAAGATTGTTTAAAAAGAAAAAAAAAGACAATGGCTAAAATAGGCTAATCACGTTAAGACAGAAGGCTAGGAGCTTTGGGACAAGGCTGCAGCTTTAGGGACAAAGTACCCTAAGGTGGCAGACTGAAATTTCTATTTAAAACCCCAGAACTGCCTGAAGCCTTTCAGAAAAGCCCTTTGGTAGGAAAGGTGGGGGGTGGGCGTGGTTGGTTGCTGCAGGCTTCTTGGCGTCAGAGCCTTTGTTCTCGCAGCTGTCCGGGAAGGTCAGGTCACGATGTCCCTATAAACCTCCATCAAAACAAATGTTATCCTCTGTCCTGCAAGTTTTTATCTAAAGGTGTAATGCTCTTAAAGGTCGTAGACAAGAAAGAGAAAGACAGGCATTAAATTCCTTCTCCATGCGCCCTTGCGGCATCATCACCCCACATCTTACTTGTTCAGGTCCCATGTCTTGACTTTCGCCCTCCGAGGTCCAGGCCATGGCTGAGGGGACGGGGGTCCCTGTGCGGGCCGGTCACCCTGCCAGGGGGCGCTCATCCAGCACACAGTCTGGGTCTTCCTGCCAGTGCCCAGGCCCCGCTGAGGAATCTCAGCTGGCAGTGCCCTCAGGGCCAGGTTCCCAGACCTGCCCAACCATCATCACTGAGGGAGCCAGGTGCCCAGGACCCAGCCGGCCCTCAGCCTCCTCAGGCCACGCAAATGGGGACCAGGTCCCTCGGACCCTTGGAGACGGACGTGTGCCCACAGTCTGGCGACAACGGCCTGCTGCCCGCCCCGCCCCTATGGCACTGCTGGGCCTGAGTTTCAGCAAGTCCCTTGAGCAGTTTGAGTTTGGGGTTTTGACCTGTTATGAGCTAGTTTCCATCAACAGAAAGGCAGAATTCCCTGCTCCAGGTGAATGAAGAATGGCTGAGCAAGGGACCTCAAGTCTGGAGGCTGCTTCATTCATAGTGCTGCACCCTGCTCACGAGAGAGACCGGGCAAGAGGCCACTGACGAATGACCCGAGAGGCTGCAGTTTACAGTCATAATTTCACACTGCTGCCGAAGTGCATTTTTTAAAAAAGAATGTCTTTCTCTTTCAGAACCCTTGTCCCCCACTTGCTGTAATTAACCTAAAACCCCAGGCCACAGAAAGTAACATTGCTGTTTAACATTATGCGAACCAGACAGGAAACAGATTTCCTGAATTCGTTTGAGCTAGTTGACCAAATGGACAGATTTACTCCCTCAGGGATCTGCTCCTGAGCTGGACTGTCCATTGGGCTTGTAACCTGACAGCTCCTGAAGCAGCTCAAACCCCGCGGGGAGTATAGACTCAGGACTGTCAGGGAGGAAAACATTTTCCTCTCCCCTCCTAGGTTCCTCTGGCTGGTCTAAGAATTAAATGGACCTGAGACAGATTAAGCAAACACAAGTTTTATAACAGGTACGTGTGAGGGAAGCCAGGAAAACGAAGTCGCTCGCCCAGATGGCTGAGACCCTCACCTCAAATACCATCTTCAGCTAAAGGCAGAAGAGGAGGTCAGTGTTGGGACTTCAGAGGGGAGGGAGGCAGTTCACATGGGGATGGAAAAGCAAGTGTCTGGTATATAAAAGCGGAGACAGTGGGACACAGAGTGGACTCTGATGTCTGGGCCCTGCCAGTCCCCACCCCTTGCCCCAATTCTTTGCAGACATCCCTCCCTGCTGATAGCTCTGTTCCAGGGACGGTCCCTTTATCTCAGTTCTTTACACAGCTAAGGGGAAGGTAAAAAGAACCTCCTGAGTCTTCTGTTTCTTCAAAATAATCGGCCTAAATGAACCCTCATGCCAAAGAGACATATTTTATGGGGGGGGCAAATTTTGTTCCTCTACAGAATGAGCCACCTAATTCCCCCCATATAGAATCTTTAAGTGGCTTATCCATCTACAAAAAGCAATCATGTCTATTGTCCATCCAGGGTGGTGAGAATGTGCTAAAAGCAACAGAGAGGAAGGTCTTCCCAGCCCTCTTCTCCGAACGTGCAGTCTTAAAACCACCTTGAAATCTCACTGGTCACCTGGGGGATCCACTGTCTAAAGAGAGTTACTCAGGTCATGGACCCCTCCCGAGGGACTGGCTTAGTGAAAATTACCACATACCTCATTAACCAAAGGTTAACTAAGCTTTTTGATTAAACCTTAGCTGTTACCATGGGGACGGTTACTTCATTACTCTTTGTTTTGTTTTCCCAGCAGGCAGCTCCAAGGGGGCAGGTGAAGGGTCTTGGGTCTTTGGGCCACCCAAGTGGCCGGGGCTTTCCTGCTGTCTCCTCACATGCTCTAACTAGAGGAGACAGTTATTAGCTCAAAATGTGTACCCACTAACAGCCTGTGTAGTCAATTCTCACCCAAGGACGTAACAAATGCCCTCTGTGTCCAGAGTCGTAAAGCTCAGCACTGGACCCTGCACACGACAGAGACCGGGCAAGAGGCCACTGACGAATGACCGGAGATGCTGCAGGTTACAATCACATAATTTCACACTGCTGCCAAAGTGACATTAAGAAAGAATGTCTTATTTTTTATAACCCTTGTCTCCCACTTGCTGTAATTAACCTAAAAACCCTGCCGTAGAAAGAAGACAGCAGTCCACAGAAAGTACTGGATTCAGAGAAACGTCAGATGCTTTCTCTACAAAGGAGGGTTATTTTCCAGGTGAACAGAGCACATAGGACACATGACACGTATACCACCAGATCTTACCGAATCCCCCCTGCAGGTACGTACCCGCTGGCGTCAGGGTTTTCCTGCTCGGAGAGCACAGTGCTCCTGCCTGGGCTGCTGCTGGCTTCCTCAGAAGGAGCCCTGAAGAGCCAGGCGCTCCACCTCGACCTGGGTCTTCCACTCATTTTCCCCACGAGGAACAAATTGCTGGTAGATGGGATACCGTCCGCTGTCTCTTTGCTACTTGATGGAAAACATGATGCGATCCATAATGCGCTTTGTGTTGGTTTGGGTTTTGTCTTCTTACTTCTCAGGTGGTTGTCCTTCGAGGAGGAAACCGAGTGAACAAACCTTGAGATGCCTCAGGCTCTTCTGTTGCATCACCTTCTGTGACGCATCACAATGGCCCAGCCCCACGCAGCGGGTGCACGCGGCCCCCTCCACCAGCCAGCACACGTCCTGAGTGTACATCACAGTGCTTTACGGCAGCAGCTCCCAAACATACCAGGAAATGCCAGGGTACCCATACCCACTGTTCTCAATTTTTTTTTATTAATTTTTTTTTCTTTTGCCCATGCCTCACGGCATGTAGGATCTTCATTCCCCAACCAAGGATCGAATCCGTGCCCCCTGCAGTGGAAATGCAGAGTCTTAACCACTGGACTGCCAAGGAAGTCGCCGTACCCACTATTCTGCTACAACAAATCAATGTTTCACTGTGTTTGCTTCAGTACTTTTAAAAATTTATTTTTGCTGTGTTGGGTCTTCGTTGCTGCTTGAGGGCTTTCTCTAGTTGTGTCGAGCAGGGACTACTCTTCGTTGTGGTGCATGGGCTTCTCATTGCGGTGGCCTCTTTTGTTGCTGAGCATGGGCTCTAGGTGCTTGGGCTTCAGTAGTTGTGGCATGCAGGCTCAGTAGTTGTGGCTCGCGGGCTCTAGGCACACGGGGTCAGTAGTTGTGGTGCACGGGTTGCTCCGCGGCATGTGTGACCTTCCCGGACCAGGGCTGGAACCCGTGTCCCCAGGGAAGCCCTTCAGTACTTTTTTTAAAAAAATAAAATACTAGGGATTTCCCTGGTGGTAAAGTGGTTAGGAATCCGCCTGCCAATGCAGGGGACATGGGTTCCAGCCCTGGTCCGGGAAGATCACACATGCCGCGAAGCAACTAAGCCCGTGCACCACAACTACTGAGCCCGTGTGCCTAGAGCCCGCGAGCCACAACTACTGAGCCTGCATGCCACAACTACTGAAGCCCAAGCGCCTAGAGCCCATGCTCAGCAACAAAAGAGGCCACCGCAATGAGAAGCCCATGCACCACAACGACAAGTAGCCCCAGCTCGCGGCAACTAGAGAAAGCCTGCGTGCAGCAATGAATACCCAACACAGCCAAAATTAAATAAATAAATTTATTTTAAAAAAACAAAAAAAAAATGTACCTTAACTAAAAAACACTTTAAAACAAAAACAAAAAACCCGAACATGTAGTAGAACATCAAAAGATTACTGCTAATCACAAAAAACAGACATCTCAAGTTAATGAATTTAGTGCTTTTCTATGTATGGGAAGATGCAAGAGTCTGGGCTCATTGAAATCATTCCTTTGATCTGCACCTCAGCTATCTGGGGCCAGTGTCCTGCTTTTCTCCATCCCAGATCCTCTCCGCAGTAGCCTGATGGTGCGGCAATATTCTTTGTTTACTGGAATGGCTGGCAACATTTTTTGTCCACACATCACAATTCACTCACCCATTTTTTTTTTTTTTTTTTTTTGCCCTACGTGGGCCTCTCACTGTTGTGGCCTCTCCCGTTGCAGAGCACAGGCTCTGGACGCGCAGGCTCAGCGGCCATGGCTCACGGGTCCAGCTGCTCTGCGGCATGTGGGATCTTACCAGACCAGGGCATGAACCCGTGTCCCCTGCATTGGCAGGCAGACTCTCAACCACTGAGCCACCAGGGAAGCCCTATTCCGCCATCTTGAAGCTCCTCCTCTGTGGCTCTTTTCTTATGATGGCCCACCTGCTGACATTTGTGACTTCCTATTGTTTTATTCTCCATAGCGCTCGACTGTCCCTTCATATTTGTTTTTGATTTTTTTCTCTTTTTTGGTTTTTCTGTCTTTGTTATGCTGATTTCAGGGTAAATTTGTAAGTGCTAGTATATAATTCACTGATTTTCTTTTTTTTTGGTTAATTTTTTTGATGTGGACTGTTTTTAGTCTTTATTGAATTTGCTACAATATTGCTACTTTTTAAAATGTGTTTTGGTTTTTTGGCCATGAGACATGTGGAATCTTAACTCCTGGACCAGGGATCGAACCTACACCCTCTGCCTTGGAAGGCAAAGTCTTTACCACTGGACCTCCAGGGAAGTCCCACTAATTTTCTTTTTAACTCTGTGAAGTATAGACCTATCCCAAGAAATCCCAAGATTCCTGATTTTTTACCTAATGGTCCCAAATTCAAAAGATACAAACTGATACATAGCAAAGTGTTGCCTTATTTAACCCACTTCTGCCTTGTAGTTATCAGTTCTCCACCCTCCTTGCATCCATGGGACCATTTCCTTTTATTTTCTTTCAAAGATATGATATGCATGTACAAATACATATGTAAAATACATATACTTATGTACAAATATATGTGTGTATATATATGTGTGTATTCATCTCTCTCCATCTATCTGTCTATTCATCTCTTCACTTTGTTGAAAGTAAATGGTAGCTTGCTAGGAACCATGCTCTGCATCTTGCTTTTTTCACGTAAAGATATATCTTTGTGACCATGATAATGGTGGTGGTGATGAAAAAAGAAGAAACGTAAATAATAGCTTTGATTTTAGGGTAGTAACTTTTCTCTCTCAGTAAATGGTTTATGAAAGTTCCAAAGAGTCTTTAATCTTTTAAAAATGTATTCTAAAATCTGCCAAGTATAATAAATTAATTCATACTAGGAAAAAATATATCTTGGAAGTTTTTCTGACTCACTTTGAGATGATCTTCCTCATTCTTTCATGTCTTCCTAGGAATTCATTGTACGAATGTGCACTGAACAGTTTACCCTGATGACCATCTTTATACTGAAAACAGTGTTCAATAAATAAGCACATGCTGAAGTTATTCTGAGTGTACGAGTACATCTGCAAGAATGCACAGCCAGAGGAAGAACTGCTAGGTCAAAATCTCTGTGTGTTTGTAATTTTGTTAAATGTTGCCTTTGTCCTCTGCGGAGACTCTACCAGTTAAGTTTCCACTAGGAATTTATGAGATTTTCTCCTGTTCGCCAACATGGTGTTTTATCAACCTTTTTATCTTTGCCAGTTGAATGGCTTTTAAAAAACTGTACCTCAGGATAGTTTCCTTTTGCATTCTGATGAGTGAGTTTGAGCTTTCTTTTTCCCACATGATTAAGACCCAAATTCTGGGTTCTGCTTTTTTTGTTTTGTTGACCTGTCTTTTCTTTGTTTCTTTTGCTTGGAAATTTATTTTTAAAATCATTATCATTCTTTCATTTATGTCTTTAAGTGTATACTTATTTCTTTAAGTGTGTACTCATTTTAAAACCCTTTTCAAACAACTGGATTAAAAATAAAATCCGTCTGGAGATCATTCATTTCCTGATTAGTCACCATCTTTCCATGGCCTGTTTCCTCAGTGACTTAGAGTTTTGGATGGCAGACTTATTTTGAGTGGGGAGTTTCCTAGTTTCACTCCCATCTCTGATCTTCCGTGTTTATTGGCACCCCATGACTTCCAGACTTGTTAAATTTTTTCTATTTGTATTTTGTCTATTGTTGTTATAAATTTGGAATAAGGAGGTACTTGAGACCACAACCTCAAATCTGATATTTTTCAGAAGACCCCAACATATACATATATATATATATATATATATATTTTTTTTTTTTTTTTTTCCGGTACGCGGGCCTCTCACTGTTGCGGGCTCTCCCATTGAGGAGCACAGGCTCCAGACGCGCAGGCTCAGTAGCCATGGCTCACGGGCCCAGCCACTCTGCGGCATGTGGGATCTTCCCGGACCGGGGCACGAACCCGTGTCCCCTGCATTGGCAGGCGGACTCACAACCACTGCGCCACCAGGGAAGCCCCCCAACATATTTTTAAAAGCAGTATTGTGACACAGACCTTTCAGCCTCCTACCTGCAACTGGGTTTCCTTTCTTCTCTGAAAACAAGTCAGAAAAACCTCATTTTAAATGGAATCAGAAAACTCCTGAAGGGGGAGCTCTCATGAAGTTGCCGGGAGGAAAAAGAGAGGTAAGAATTGCTGTAGCAAGGCCTGTTAGTGTAGAATTGTCTTGGTCTCAACTTCTTATCCATGATAATAAGAATGCTACTTTTCTTCTGGCACAAGGAGGGCATTCTTCAACATGGGAATTTCTTCTCCTGATTTTAAGGGAAGGAAGATCCCTCCCCACCCCAGTAACAATGCACTAACCACAACTTGCAGCCAACAAGAAACTGCCACAACCTGGAACTCTTGTTCTTTTCTAATGAACTTTTATTCAAAACAACCCTCCCCAATTTCCGCCCAAAACCTAATAAAAACTGACCTTCCCTTTGTCTCTTGGGACTTGCCTATGGTTCACCACAGTGTGGACAAAGAATGTCTCCTGCCATGTCAGTAAACAGGACACGTGGCCCTCAAAAGCCATCAGCCACTGCAGTCTCATGCACTGTGCACCCTGAGGGGATCCAGAACGGAGAAAATCTGGACACTGGCCCTAGACAGCTGAGGTGCACATCAAAGGAATGATTTCAGGGAGCCCAGACTCTTGTATCCTCCGATACATACAAAAGCGCTAAATTCATTAACCTGAGATATCTGGTTTTCTTTAATTAACAGTAATCTTTCCATGTTCTGACTACCTGGTCTTTGTTGCAAAAACTCCTACATATTCTGGCTCCCCCCTTACCTTTTTTGGAGCAGTCCCTCAGAGCGATCTGAGAGGCTATCTTCTCTGCTTAAGTCCTCAGCAAGTCCACTGAATAAAACATAAATTTCGACTTTTAGGTTGTGCTTTTTTTTTTTCCAGTCGACAATAGCTTGTTTGTCCCAGATTGCAATTCCTCTGCTATTCCCAAATAAACTCAACCCTGCTTCTATAATTTGTCAATTATTTTATTTAAGATTACAGTTTCTTTGGTTCAGAAGGAATTCTGATTGGCCATAATCTATATTAACATTTCTCTTCCCCAGCCCTGCTTGGGCTGTGCCCTCTGAGACCCTTTCTTTTCAGGACCTTCCCAGTCCAGTTACTAGCTGTTCCCAGCTGAGCCAGGAGCAAGAGAACTATGCCATCCCTGCTAAAAGTTGGGGAGTGTTGAGGTTGGAAGTAAAAATTTGGGAGTCATCTCATATTGGGGGGGGGGAGCTGGAGGAGACTGAATAACCAGTGAGTATGGATAGCACACAGAGATAGATGTCCAAAGACTGAGGGCTATGGCACTCCAAAATATAGATGCCAGGAAGAAATGTAGGATCCAGCGATGAAGACTAGCTTGCAGAATTAGCTTGCGAGTTACAGTGAAAACAGCAGAGTCCCAGGTCTTGGAAGGCAAGTAAAGAAGGTGGGCAGGACCACTTACCCAAGCAGTTGTAACTGTTAGTCTCCAGGTGCAACAGTTTCAAAGCTGTGAAAGCTATGGGAACTTCTGGTTCAGATGAATGATCCAAACATAGTTCTAAAAGCCAGTTCCTCCTGAAATCCTAAACATGATGCAAAGCCTTTGTCTTAGGCCATGATGAAGGCCACAGACTGGGTGATTTATAAACAGCAGGAATGCACTTCTCCCTGTTCTGGAGGCTGCAGCAGGTCTGGTGAGAACCTACTCCTGGTTCCCAGACACCATCCTCTCACTAACCCTAATCCCTGGGCAAACAATGCTGTGACTTATACAAAAGGAAGCCCTGTTATTCTTAGTGACAGTCTACGTGCCTCTACCTGCAGTGGAACAAACATTTGACATTGAAAAACAAAGTCTTGATTACTTTCAAGACTGGGCCAGCTGAGGATCCTGAAAATATTACATGAGAGCTGGATAAACCTCAGTTAGGGTTAATTCCCATCACAAGAGTTATCCTCTCGTTACCCAATTCATACATCACCTGTCTTCTGCTAGATTTCTAGGGCTTTACCTGTGTAGCAGAAGCAGCACCTTGTTTAATTCAAGTTGCCAAATGACCACCTTTACAGACATTTTGATTTTTCTTTTTACTGCTAAAGAAAACCTTAGCTCCATACTACTGCCCGGGTGGTGGGAACCACAGGGTCTCCAGCGGCTAGTCCTCTCCATCATTCTGTCCGATGACCACGTTGTGGCCCCTGCTGCGGCCTCTGGGCTCACGGAGCAGAGTGGGGAGCACGACTCACAACAGAGACCGAATCCAGGTGGGACAAAAGTTCGCACTGAAGTCAAGCGTTGGGACTTTGAACACTGTTCCGAGGAAACACCGCCAAAGACTTTTTTTTAAAGGATCTCTCAATTTCCAAACCAGAAATACTGAAGAAATAAAGTGTGTGGAAGACGTTTACATGGTAATTTTACTACTGATACACAGTTGGCAGAAATGGCTGTGTGCTGAGTTTTCCCAGGTACTTATTTGTCCTTTTAAAAAAATAATTAATATTTATTTTTGGCTGCGTTGGGTTTTCGTTGCTGTGCATGGGCTTTCTCTAGTTGCCCCGTGGGCTTTCTCTAGTTGCAGAGAGCAGGGCTACTCTTCTTTGGGGTGCACGGGCTTCTCATTGCAGTGGCTTCTCTTGTTGTGGACCAGGGGCTCTAGGCATGCGGTCGTCAGTAGTTGTGGCTCGCGGGCTCTAGCGCGCAGGCTTAGTAGTTGTGACGCATGGGCTTAGTTGCTCCGCGGCATGTGGGATCTTCCCGGACCGGGGCTCGAACCCGTGTCCCCTGCATTGGCAGATGGCTTCTTAACCACTGCGCCACCAGGGAAGCCCTGTCCTCTTTTTTTTTAATGCATTAAATGAATGGGAGGTTGACAAGAAAATCTCTGTCGAATTTCTTGGACGGCAGGGAGGGGAGGGCGCACCAGAACTCTGAGGCCGGCCTCGTCCCCAGTACGCCCCATGCCTCGCCCCGCCAGCAGCGCGGCCTAGCCCAGGCCAGCACCGAGGCAACGCCTCTGTCAGCAGCGCAGTCACGTCCCCGCCACGCCCTGAGGCCTCGCCCGGCCAGCAGCGCGGCCACGCCCAGGCCAGCACCGAGGTGACGCACCGGCGCCGGGCAGTTGGTAGTAGGAGCCCGAGTTCTGCCCCTGGAGCTGACTGGCCGGCTGCGGCCCCTCACACTGCCCCGATTGGCTGCCGCTGCTCCCGCTGTGACCGCCGGTTGGCCCAGGCCGTTGCCCCGGCGACGCGGGTTGCTGTGGTTCCGCGCCGCGCTGGGAGTTTGGGGTTGGTCCCAGCCGCCCGCTGGAACAGAGTGGCCTCGGACGCTGCAGGTGGCAATCACCCAGACCCTAGGCCGGCAGGTGAGCGGGGTCAGACGGCCAGTGGGGTCCGGGCAGGGAGGGGGCCACCCGTCATCCGGGCCGGGGGCGGGGTACCTCGGGACCTGCTGTCTACTCGGCGTGTGTGTGCCCCTGCTGTATACCCTGCCTGGACGTGTCCCTGCTGTATACCCGTGTGGATGTGCCCCTGATGTACACCCTGCCTGGACTTGACCGCATGTCCCGAATAGTGAGACGCCTGCATACCTGTCAGGTGGAGGAGGACAGACAGAGCAGGAACGGGGACCTGGCCTCTGCAGCTCAACCCCCGCGTCGGTTCCTGGTTCACCCGAGAACAGAGAACAGCCGGTCCAGCGTGTCTCCCGGCATGAGGAACACGAGCAAGGAGCTGCACGGCGCCGCAAGCCGCTATGCTCCCTGCGGTGAGTGACCCGAGGAGAGGAAACCCGCGTTTGCTCTGCGGCTGGACTGGCTCGGCTGGACTGGCTCACACCAGCGGGGGCTGCCGGGAGGGGACAGGACAACACGGGGTACCCTCAGAGAAAGCTGCGCACTGCCCCTATGCCCCAGTGTGGAAGCAAGGCTTAAAGGGTAGCATGGGGGGGGGAAACTAGGTTTGTTAGTTTGCTTGTTTGTTTTTTTCCCTATATTCAACAAAAGAAAGCCAGGCTACCCACTGCTGTTGGAGCGCCTCAGTTTTTGGAGCTATAGCGTCTCTGAAAATTTCTCTGTAACAGCAACCCTGTGTAAGTCTCACAGGGGTCTCCCTGTATGTTGGCTTGGGCACTTTCATTTTCAGCTGCATCCCCATGTATTTCATTGATCACCTATCTCTTGCTCCTAATTTAGACCCCAACCAGGGTAACTATGTCTCCTGCTTTAAGCAGTGGGACACAGGAAACAAGCCTCTGGTGGAGGCTCCGATGGCACTGGGCTTGTCACTGTGAAACTGGAAGAAGGGAAGGAGGAAGACCTGGGTGCTGGAGTCTGATTTTGCCTTGATTTTTATGCTGCCCCATCTGGAGAAGGGCTGGAGAAGGAGGGAGGAGAAGAGAGCCCCAGAGCTCGGCTGGGAAAGGCAGGGTGAGGGCTGGCAGGGGGGCTGCGGGCAGAGGGACCAAGTGTGGTCTTCTTCACAGTCTCAACATGCTTCTGGCCTGGAGCTCTGGCCACTGGCCACTGGCCACTATGGGTGGCCACTTGCTCTGGCCACTTGCCTGGCCACTATGGGTGGGTCCGTGGCTGTGCTGGGAATGGGGCAGGGGACACGAGGCCTGGGTGTCCGTCTCCACGGTGGGCTCTCAGCCTGGGTCTGACGTCTCAGTGCCTTAGTGTGTGGCCTCCCCGTGTGAGCAGCGCAGAAGACGGCGACACTCGCCAGGTGCTCTGTTAAACACTGTCACACTAACACTGAACTTCAGAACAACCTGCCGAGGGGCCCTTAGCCCTGGTTTATAGGTGAGGAAGCCGAGGCTCAGAGTTTCAGGAGGCTGCCCTGTTCTCCAAGGCCGCGGCGGCCCAAAGGCCGGGCTCCAGAGCCCCGTGGGATGTGCCCTCAGACACCAGAGAGCTGCGGGGCTGAGTCCCTTTGCGGTCTCTCTGAGCCTGGCTCCTTATGGATGAAGCAAGCACGCGAGGGGGCAAGGGAGCCCGTAAAGGAATCTACGTGGTAGTTAAGTGATCTGGCGCCATACAAGTACTGATAATGTTTGAGGACAAGACAGTTCTCGTTCCTTTAACCCTGTGTGTGTGTGTGTGTGTGTGTGTGTGTGTGTGTGTGTGTGTGTGTGTGTGTGTGTGTGTGTGTGTGTGTGTGGTGACAGTTGGTTCACAGTGACTCGTGTGCTGGCTCTCTGAGCAGGGCACGCAGTGATAAACAGCCAGCTGGGTTAGAGCTCAGTGCCCGCCCAAAACTTCCAGTACTGAGAAGTAGAAGCCACTCTGTTCTCTGTGGATTAATTACTAATCAAAACACAGAGAGGAAAAATAAAGCTGGAACCGAATGCCTTCCCTCTAAAGGAAAATATTTGCGCTGAATACGATCAGATAAGATGGTCCTACCCATCCTCCTAGCTCTTAAATTTCTTCTCTGTGAGCTTGGGCACACTTCTTTAAAGCTTTCCCAGGGGGTGGTTTCTCATTTTCAAAACTATAGTGTTTCCACTATACTGTTCATCTAATTACTGTTCTTTAGATATATAAAAGATTTCCCATGAACATTCATTGTCATGCAATGAAGTAGCTTTAGTTCCAAGTACAGACTGGGTGGCTAACTTTTAGCTTCAGAGAACGGTGACTTCTTGTTCCTGGGATCCATGTGTGCTTGTGTAAAGGGATCTATTCAGCGCCGCCTTCCTGTGCTCCTACTGTACCAGTCAGGGTTCTCTGTAGCCCAGCGATGTGTGTGTGTGTGTGTGGAGAGAGAGAGAGAGAGAGAGAGAGAGAGAGGGAGGGAGGGAGATTGACGGGGAGATTCATTTATTTTAAGGAATTGGCTCACACAGTTGTGTAGCAGGCAGGTCCAAAATCTGCAGGCCGGAGACCCAGGGAAGGGCTGATGCTGCAGTCCTGAGTCCAAAGGCTGTCTGGGGGCTGAATTCCTTCCTCTTCAGGAGACCTCAGTCTTTTCTCCTAAATCATTGAACTGATGGCATCAGGCCCACCGACGTTAGGGAGACTTACCTGCTTTAGTCAGAGTCTATTGATTTGACTGTTAATCTCCTCTAAAAAGCACCTTCACAGTAACGTGCCGGACTAAACATCTGGGAACTGTGGCCTAGCTAAGGCGACACATAAAATTACCTTCACACCTGCCAGGAGCCAGTCCTATGTTAGACCCTGAATGCCATGCTTTTTTTTTTTTTTTTTTTTTTTGGCCACGACGCACAGCTTGTGGGATTTTAGTTCCCCGACCAGGGATTGAACCTGGGCCCTCCTCAATGAGAGTTCAGAGTCCTAACCACTGGACTGCCAGGGAATTCCCTGAACGCCATGCATTTTTGACAGCTGGTTCCAGTAAGCTCGTAAATGCAAGAGTTACTTGTGCTATGATAGTGGCATCTTTCTTATCTCACACTCCTGGATTTTGTGTCCAAAGTTTTCAATCAGCTGGGATATTTGTTCTTATATTTGGACATGCGGTTAATCAGTTTCTGACACAAAGAGTCACCAGCACACCAAGAGCCCGAGTGTCCCAGGGTCTTCTCTCTGTGGAGCCATAAGTGGGCCTGATCACTACAGGTCCCTGGGCTTCTGCCCACACCTCTCGCTCCTGGCAGGGACCCTCACAGGTGGTCACAAAGCAGCCTGCAGGGCTGTGACTTAGGTGCCCACTGAGGGGGCCTCAGGGCTCTGACAAGGCCAGTTCAGCTCACACACACACCGCCCACCCCCACCCGTGGCCACGCTGGGTGGGGCGGGGGATTCAGATCGATGGGGACGGAGGGCAGGGAGCAAGCTTGCCTTCATTCACCACCCCCGTTTGTCCTCCCACCCTCCTCTTCACGGGACCCTCTCCCCTAGAAATCCCACAGCTTTATCTACACTCACCGCGCTTCACCCTTGTGGGACCAGACTTGATGTTTCCATGGAAGCCACGCGCAGCCCACCCCTGCCAATCTGCGGCCCCAGACGCTTCCCACAGCATGAGGATGCCCGGGACAAAGCCCCGCCCCCCCTGCCCCGCCCCGTTCAGCCACCCTCTTGAGTGCTGCTCTCCTTTCCTGTCTGACGACTCGTCCCGCTTTGGCCTCAAGCAAAAGGAAAGCGGTGGGGTTCAGATAACATTGTTTGCCAGTGAAGCCTCCCTGATGGCGGCACGCAGTCCTGCATCTTTCTGCTCCTGTCAAATTAGCAAACCTGTTCAGTTAGGCTCTTACTTCTGGTTCAGTGTTTGTTTGTTTGTTTTTCCAATTGGAGTATAGTTGATCCACAATATTGTGTTAGTTTCTGGTGTACAGCAGAGTGATTCACTTATAAATATATATCTATTCTTTTTCATATTCTTTTCCATTATAGGTAAATATTTAGTAGAGTTCCCTGTGCTATACAGTAGGTCATGATAGATTATCTATTTTATATATAGTAATGTATATATGTGAATCTCAACTGCCTAATTTATCCCTCCCACCCACCTTTCCTCTTTGGTAACCATAAGTTTGTTTTCTATGTTTGTGAGTCTATTTCTGTTTTGTAAATAAGCTCATTTGTATCTTTTTTTTGATTCCACATATAAGTGATATATGTGGTATTTGTCTTTCTCTGTCTGACTCTGACTTACTTCACTTCGTATGATAATCTCTAGGTCCATCCATGTTGCTGCAGATGGCATTATTTCATTCTTTTTTATGGCTGAGTAATATTCCATTGTATATATGTGCCACATCTTCTTTATCCATTCATCTGTTGATGGACATTTAGGTTGCTTCCATGTCCTGGCTATTGTAAATAGTGCTGCTTATGAACATAGGGGTGCCTGTATCTTTTTGAATTAGAGTTTTCATCTTTTCCGGATACATGCCCAAGAGTGGGATTGCAGGATCATATGGTAGCTCTATTTTAATTCTTTTAAGGAAACTCCATAGTGTTCTCCATAGTGGCTACACCAATATACATTCCCACCAACAGTGTAGATGGGTTCCCTTTTCTCCACACCCTCTCCAGCATTTATTATTTTTTAAATTAATTAATTAATTAATTTTTGGCTGCATTGGGTCTTTGTTGCTGTGCGTGGGCTTTCTCTAGTTGTGGTGAGCAGAGGCTACTCTTCGTTGTGGTGTGCGGGCTTCTCATTGCAGTGGCTTCTCTTGTTGCAGAGCGCGGCTTCAGTAGTTGTGGCACGAGGGCTCAGTAGTTGTGGCTTGTGGGCTCTAGAACACAGGCTCAATAGTTGTGGCACATTGGCTTAGTTGTGGGATCTTCCTGGACCAGGGCTCGAACCCGTGTCCTCTGCACTGACAGGTGGATTCTTAACCACTGCACCACGAGGGCAGTCCCCGGCATTTATTATTTGTATACTTTTTGATGATGGCTATTCTGACTGTTGTGAGGTGATAACTCATTGTAGTTTTGATTTGCATTTCTCTAATAATTAGTGATGTTGAGCATCTTTTCATTTGCCTATTGGCCACCTGTGTGTCTTCTAAATGTTTATTTAGGTTTTCTGCCCATGTTTTGATTGGATTGTTTAGATTTTTATTATTGAGTTGTATGAGCTGTTTGTATATTTTGGACATTAAGCCCTTGTCCATCACATAGTTTGCAAATATTTTCTCCCAGTCCATAGGTTGTCTTTTCGTTTTGCTTAGATTTCCTTTTCTATTCAAAAGCTTATAAGTTTGATTAGGTCCCGCTTGTTTATTTTTGCTTTTATTTCTATTGCCTTGGGAGACTGACGTAAGAAAATGTTGCTACGATTTATGTCAGAGAATGTTTTGCCTATGTTCTCTTCTAGGAGTTTTATGGCATCATGTCTTATATTTAAGTCTTTAAGCCATTTTGAGTTTATTTTTGTGTGTGAGAGAGAGAGTGTTCTAACTTCATTTATTTACATGTGGCTGTCCAACTTTCCCAACACCACTTGCTAAAGAGACTCTCTTTTCCTCATTGTATATTCTTGCCTCCTTTGTCACAGATTAATTGACCCTAGGTGTGTGGGTTTATTTCTGGGCTCTTTATTCTGTTCCACTGATCTGTAGGTCTGGTTTTGTGCCAATACCACACTGTTTTGATTACTGTAGCTTTGTAATTTCATCTGAAGTCTGGAACAGTTATGTCTCCAGCTTTTTCTTTTTCCTCAGGATTGCTTTGGCAGTTCCGGGTCTTTTGTGGTCCTATATAAATTTTAGGATTATTTGTTCTAGTTCTGTGAAAAATGTCATGGGTAATTTGATAGGCATCATGTTAAAGCTGTAGATTGCTTTGGGTAGTATGGCCATTTTAACAATACAGTAAGTCCCCTACATACAAACAAGTTCCGTTCTGAGAGTCCAATTTGTTCATAAGTCCAACAAAGTTCGCCTATGTACCCAAATAACACAATCAGCTATATAGTACTGTATTGTAATAGGTTTATAATACTTTTAACACAAATAATACATAAAAAACAAACAAAAAGTAAAGAAAATATTTTTAATCATACAGTACAGTACCTTGAAAAGTACAGTACAACAGCTGGCATCCAGGGGCTGGCATCCAGTTAACAGGCAAGAAGAATTACTGACTGGAGGATGGAGAGGAGGTGGGAGATGGTAGAGCTGAAGGATCATGAGCAACAGGAGTTGGAGGGCAAGCTGCAATTTCACTCATGCCTGATGTTGATGGCACAGGTTCTGGTTCCTTGCTGGAACCAGATGCATGTTCACATCTTTGAAAGTGTGCAACTTAAAGGTTCATATGTAGGGAACTTACTGTATTAATTTTTCCAACCCAAGAGCATGGGATATCTTTCCATTTCTTTGAATCATCTTCAGTTTTCTTTATCAATGTTTTATAGTTCTCAGCATATAAGTCTTTTGCCTCCTTGGTCAGGTTTATTCCTAAGTTTTTTTTTTTTTTTTTTTGTCTTTTTGATGTGATTTTAAAAGGGATTTTTTTTCTTTTTTACTTTCCCTTTCTGATATTTCATTGTTACTGTAAAGAAATGCAACAGATTTCTGTAATCTTGTATCCTGCTACCTGGTTGAATTCATTTATCAGTTCTAGTAGTTTTTGTGTGGAGTCTTTAGGGTTTTCTATATATAGTATCATTTCATCTGCATATAATGACAATTTTACCTCTTCCCTACCAATTTGAAAACTTTTTATTTCTTTTTCTTGTCTGATTGCTGTGGCTAGGACTTCTAATACTATGTTGAATAGAAGTGGTGAGAGTGGGCATCCTTGTCTTGTTCCAGAGTTTAGTGGGAAGGCTTTCAGCTTTTTACCATTGAGTATCATGCTGGCTGTGGGTTTGTCATAAATAGCTTTTATTATGTTGAGATATGGTCCCTCTGTGCCCACTTTGGTAAGAGTTTTTATCAAGATATCTCAGTGTTTTTAAAGTTCTAAGTTGATCAAATCTTGGCTAACATTTGGTCACATAGTCCAGAGGCTTGCCCACGTTTTAAGTGCTTTGGGATCTTTCAGGAATGTGTACTCCCGGAAATGCAGTCTAGTCCCAATTTATGGAGGATTGAAGGAGAAGAGAGAGAGAGCTGCACATGTAGGGGATTTGGATACCTCACTGGGAGGCTAAAAACCCCAGGGAAGGGCTCTGCTCTCACTGCTTTGGGACAGAGGGGCAGCCAGCAGCAGAGGGGCCAGCAGGCCTTCTAGAAGGTGCTTGTCATCTGCTGGGCGCCGTGGCTGCTGCTCGTGGCCTTTAGGGACTGTTAACTACACGACTGGCAGGGTTATGCCTCGGGTGACAGGCATTTACAAGAGGGCAGTTTCACCTGTGCTGGTGCCCCATGTTGATGTCCTCTTCTGGTGTCCTGGGAGGGTGTGACGCCCTCCCTGGTGTAGTTATCTTCTGAGCAGTGGACCAAACCAGCCTGGATTCCGTAAGTAATGACCTGACCCTTGGCCTCCTCTTCCCTAGATTGGTATTACCACCTTCCTGTGAAGCAGTCTGAGAAAGCCGTGGATGCCCCGCCAGCGTCCCAGATCCCAGGCCTCAGTGACCTGAGGGCAGCCCCCAGTGGGCACACGCCCGGGGCACGAAGGTGCTTGGTGAAGGAAACGGACTCAGAGTACGTGAAGCTGGCGAAGCAACGTGGCCAGCCCGGTAAGCACTGCAGGCTTGTGCTTTGTGGCGGGAGTGACACGGTCGTCTGGTCATTGTGTCCTCCCTGTAAAAATATGTGAAGTGTATGAGCTTTGCCCAAGGCCGTAGGAAGTCCAGGTCAATGGATACAGTTCAGGGTGCAGACTCTTCAGGGGCGTGCTGCCGTTTATGGGAAAGACCTACTAGGCTGTGAGTTCACTGAACTGGGATTTTCCTTCTGAGTGACACCCCTGTGGTGACTCCCTGTCTAGCTGCAGTCTCTGTCTCTGCACTGCAGTCGCCCAGCTCAGGGCCACCCCTTCCCCAGTCGCCTGTGAAACATCTTTGTTCCTGTTGCTCTGTCTCATCATCCCTCATCCTGTGTATTAATATCTTCTTGGTAATGGGAGGCCAGGGATGAGTGTCCATGGTGATGTTTATGAACACCACATTTTACCCATGATGTAACTGAGAAAGGCCTGTTCAGCTGTGCTAATTAAAGTTGCTGGTCAAGTTAGGAGTCACATCTATCTAGCACACCTTCTGGCTGGCCTTTGTGGTGAACGAGCCTGAGAAACGCTGACCTTTCTCTCTTTCTGACCCCTGTTCCTGCTGTGGAGATTGTCACGGGGAGAGTGGGCGACATGGCAGAGGGCAGCACCTGGCTTTAATGGTCAAAAGCCCGGAACAGACCATGTGATTCACTGCGTGTAAAGCACAGAAGGTCCACCACCTCCCCACTCCCCAGCCACCAGTTAGGACATTAGTGGGACTGCTGGCAGAATCTGAACAAGATCTGTAAACTGGATAAAAGGATTACATCACACTAATTTCCTGATTTTGATCACTACACTGTGATTATGTCATAACTGTCTCTGGAAGCCTCCCAAACGGTCCCCCAAACAGCAATGACAGTGACAATACTAATGGGTGGGGGGGGGAGAGAGAGAGAGAGAAAGAGCAATAAAGCAAATGGGAAACGAAACGCAGCATTTGAGGCATCTGGGTGAAGGGTTTAGGGGAATTCATACCATTTTTTGGACCTTTTGTCTAAGTCTGAAATATTTAAAAATGGAAAGTTCAAAAAAGAAAAAAGTTATACATGTCTTTCTAATAGTAAGAACAGTCGAACAGTCGATGCTGGCCGTCGCGCCCGCTTAGCAGGCAAGACTAGTCGCTCCCGCTTCCCCGCCTGACTGACCCCTGCCTGGGAAAAGCCCTCAAGCCGGGGGAGGGGGACGAAGACCTGGCAGCAAGTCCGGGGGTCGGCGGGAGCTAGAGCCTGAGCGCGTCTCTGACCCTCTCAGCCTGGCTCCAAGCGGGGCACCGGTTAACACTTCCCCTGCCCCCAGGATTTAGAGGGGCCGGTGCCCCGCTTCCCACCGGAAACCTGGAGGGGGCGGCTCACCCCAGAACTGCCGCGTGGGGGGTGGAGAGCAGACTGTCCTGGCCAGAGAGAGGAGCCAGGGCGCAGCCCCCCGGGGGGCCCGAGGAGTTCTGTCCACGCAGATACCGCCCTGGGGCAAGGACCCCTCCCCCTCCCCCCCAGAGACAGGGAGGAGGTGGCCTGCGGCGGGGCAGGGGTACAGGAGGGATGTCCTCTGGGCACCAGGCAGCACGAGCACTGGCGGGTGAGGACACCGCGGACACCCCGGCGTGCTGTCCCCGGCCCAGTGGAGTCCAGGAGGAGAGCCGGTCCCCTCGTCGCTGCGACCTGCCTGCTGGTAATGCGCAGGCCGCTCACAGCCGTGTCTTTTTGGCCTCGAGATCTGTTGAAGCACTTTGCCCCCGGGACCAGTAAGGGCTCCCCCGTGGCCTACTCCTTGCCAGACTGGTACGTCCACCACAGCCAGCCGCCGACGGCCGACCGGAGGCAGTGAGTATCCTGACCCCCGCGTTGCGGCCCCGCCCAGGCCTGCGTCCCCAGCCTCTGACCTCCGCGCCCGGCCTCTCCGCCCGCCGCCTCCCTGCAGCCCACTGTCTCCGGGAGGCTGGGCGCCCTCTTCCGTCCCGTCCTTGCTGGGGGTCGGCTGGTTGCCCAGCTTCTCCCCGCCGCTGCATCCCGGAGGGCCCTTCCCTCTCCTCTCCCCTCCCCTCCCCTCCCCTCCCCTCCCTCTCCCCCTCCCCTCCCCTCCCTCTCCCCCTCCCCTCCCCTCCCTCTCCCCCTCCCCTCCCCTCCCTCTCCCCCTCCCCTCCCCTCCCTCTCCCCCTCCCCTCCCCTCCCTCTCCCCCTCCCCTCCCCTCCCTCTCCCCCTCCCCTCCCCTCCCTCTCCCCCTCCCCTCCCTCTTCCCCTCCCCTCCCTCTCCCCCTCCCCTCCCCTCCCTCTCCCCCTCCCCTCCCTCTCCCCCTCCCCTCCCCTCCCTCTCCCCCTCCCCTCCCCTCCCTCTCCCCCTCCCCTCCCTCTCCCCCTCTCCCCCTCCCCTCCCTCTCCCCCTCTCCCCCTCCCCTCCCTCTCCCCCTCCCCCTTCCCCTCCCCCTCTTCTAAGGGCCTGGACTTTATCCTAGCAGAACCAGGAGCCCAGAAAGTGAGGGGGGGTGTGGGTGGGCGGGGACTGGAGAAGGTCAGAGCTAGGTGCTGGGGCGGGGGGAGGGGGAAGGAGGGAGGCAGAGAGGGGAGGTCAGGAGGTGGCCCTAAGCCGCGGGCCGGGGCCCTTCTGTCCGTTTCTGCAGGGTCCCCGCTGCGTCCATACCGGATTACATGGTTTATGAAGAGTCTAACCGCGATCACGCCAGTGGCAACTACGAGTCCAGAAGGGGGCCCTTCGACTTTGACATGAAGACGGTTTGGCAAAGAGAGGCAGAGGAACTGGTAAAGGAGAAAAAAAAGGTGACTGGAGCCCCACTAGATGGCATGGTTTTGCTTGCCGCCCGGAGCACGCCCCGCGATGTGCTTGTCGGCAGGGTGTGTCCCGTGGCCCCGGGATCTGCATCTTAAGTTCGATCTGCTAAAAGGCCAGAGGCCACGGGAAATTAGCTTCCTTCTTCTCCTTATGAATGCGATCCTTGAGGTAAGATTGCCTTTTACTGAGTGTGTTTTAACCAGCTGACACTCATCTCTGGGAAAGTTGGCCGTCACTTCTCATCTGCCCAGATAGAAAGGACATTATCCAGTTTCTGAACAAGCCCGTTCTGTTTAAGGGTTTAAGTTAAAATTCCCCGGAATACTCTGTACGGACAAGAAGGGAAGAGGAGACGCTGCTTTTCTTCTGTGCAAACCCTGGGTATTTGTATTTGACCTTGAAGGAGCACCGACTGCAGGGCACACACTTTCAAGGCATTTCTGTTTCAAAGGCACCCTGTGAAGGCCATCTCGGGTCAGTGGCTTTCTGGTGGCGGTGTCTCGGTTCATGGGGCTGGCATGGCTCCTGGGACGTGGGGATCTGTGGGTGAACTGGTGACGTTCATGTTAAAACCGGCAGTGGGTCCTGACGATGAGCAAGGTTGGCCGCCCTCCCCCCGCACGACAGGGGAGCGGCCTCGCTGGCTGGCAGGTTCCTCGCCTGACCCCAGCCCGCTTCGCAGTGTCTGCTTGGAAGAGAAACCCTGGAAGTTTATTCCGGGGCTCGCAGAGTTGAGCACTGTGCAGTGTCAGCTGCGTGCAGTGGGCCGGCTGTCTGTCCTCAAGACACCCTGTCCCAGCCCTGAGCCTGGCTCTGGGGGGTTGGCATGTTCAGTGAACGGGCTGCTCCTGGTGACACTTCCCAGCAATAAACAGAGGCTTCGGATGCTAACCAGGGTCACGGTGCCCATGCCCTATAAAAGGCTGGATGTTGTACTGCCGCCAAACCATTGACAGAGCCATGCAGGGGCTGAGAAAGTGCAGGGAGCAAACCCTTCTAAGTCAGGGTATCGTGTGTCTCTCTGTACAGGTGAGGCTACCAGCCATCAAGTCCAAGTATCCGAGCAAAGCCGGGACCCCGCTTGGCCCCAAAGACCCTGCAGGAAGCAAACTATCCTTTCCCCCCATGTAAGTGCACAGGCTGCGCCAGCGTGGTCTGGATCCGGTTTGGGTTTCGTCTTTGGTCCAGGTGACAACAGTGACAACCATGGCTCCAATACACGATGCTGATGCCGGCCTAACAGTATTCGCTTCCCAGCAGCAGGTTGTGGTGATGTGACTTCAATGGCACAACTTCCCATGGCCTGGCCCTGTCTACTGGCCTCCTCTTCCATTTTCCCTTCCCTCTGGGTGCCCCCTGGGCCCCTGTGGACCCATCCTCCCCCGCCCTGAGCGCTGAGCTGAGCTCTCTCCTCTGTCAGCCTGTGTCACCCAAGCTCACCCTATAAACTTGGGGCCACATGTGTGTGCTACTCAGTCCTGACGTTCTCTGTCCCCAAGGCCTGGACCCTGGTGTCTGCGCCTGGTGAGTCCTTGGCTCTGCATTCAGCTGGAACATCTGTCAGGCGCCCTGACACTTCATTACTCGCCCAGCTGGAGCGGGGGTCCCCGAGGCCTTCTGTTTCTCTTCCCGTCCCCAGAATCTCACTGTAGTGCTAGAATTAATGCCGTTAATTGTCTGACTACTTCTTACAATTGCTTCTCCTCTAGTGAGGCTGGGGGAGGAGCAATCAATCAGTTACATTGTGTGACAAATGCCATGAAAGCACCACACTCAGACTGGGAGGGCAAAAAAATTATATCTATCTATCATCCATCAACTATCTATCTATCTATATCTGTATACCTCTATGTCTTTCTGTCTATCTATATCCATCTATATTTCTATATCTACCTATCTATCTATATCTATATATCTATATCTATCTATCTGTCTATATATATATATATATAGAGAGAGAGAGAGAGAGCCCGCCAGAGCCATTAGGAAGACTCTTGACAACAGAGTGATTTACAAGTAAGAAACCCAAGGGTCGGAGGGCACAGGTGATATGTGTCACCTGTTTTACATCTGATCTCCCCGCCTCTCCTAATGGAGGTTATGATAAGGTCTGCAAAGATGTAAATGACAGAGAGAAGACAGAAGTGTGTAAAGAAGCAGCAGATAATCTTTAACATGAACAGGGAAGAACTAATTAAGAAAGTAACAATTTGTTTGAAAGTGGTAGAGTCTGAGTCACTCATCCCTCCCCAGGGAAGGGGCGGTTCTTTCAGAAGGCATCCCTGGGAAATGCTGGAATTCTTCTTCTCTTTGGCTGTTCTGAAGAAAGGTTTTGGAAACTGAACTAAGTGTGCGCTCACTGTGTACAAGGATGCTTGGAGGTTACTTCCTTATGCTTAAAAGTGGAGAGAGATTGAGAAAGAGAGATAGAGGGAGAGAGGGAGAAGCATCTCTGTTGTGTCTTCAGGGACAGTAACGCATCTAATTTACCATCAGTATGTTCGCTGAGAACGCTTCTGGATTACCCTTCACCTTTGTACTTAAGTACTTAATTTTTCTCTTTTTGAGGCCTGGTCAAAAAATCAGTTCACCCACAAACGTTTCCAAACTTATTAGCAATGGATATAACGCTGAGTGGTTACAGCAGCAAGCAGACCGAGACAAGAGGACCCTGCAGACATCCAAGGCCTCTGCTTCGTCTCTGTCCCAGTCTCCGTGGGACGCCGAGCCGCCCCCAGACCCGGAGGCTCCGGAAGGCGCCAAGGAAGGCCCAGGTGAAGTGCACGGCCCCTGAGACCCCTTGTCTCATTACCTATATCATAATGAGTGATCTAAAAACCGCATAAAAAACCTGCAGTTATTGAGGTTACAGTTACACATGAGGATAATATATATTGTGCTTCTTTCCTCTTTATTCAGACGAATAGCAAAAGTCATTATTTCTGTGGCTTTACATTTTCTTCTAGTTGTCAAAAATTCTGATGCTTTATGTGTTGTGCCACACACATGATATCAGTTTTAGTCTCCTGGGTCCAAAAGATTCTGATCCCTGCAATGCTTGGTCCTCTCTGAGGCAGCTTCAGATAAAGCCCCAGTTCCTGAAAAGAACTCACAGTTCAAGCTTGAATTTGTTCCATTATCAGCATTTCTTAAACTTTGTCATTAAACTTTGAATAGCTGAGACATTTCCGTGAAATTAGCTGTTCAAAAAGTTTATTAGTTTGATTTTCAACAGTCACTGTCACAGGGACAATTAGTCTTATTTTGGGCCATGTCCATCTTAAGGTCTATCGAGTATGATATTTAGTTTCTGTAGCTCTAGAACTTATTGACCATTTGCCTTTAGGAAACTTATTTTCACTCCGAGGCTCCATTTCTCTGATTAAGGAGGAAGGAGCTGTGTTGTGTCTCTTCAAGCATCTCAAGTGTTTTATGTGATGTTTTGTAAACATGAGCTCTGCCCGTCTTCCAGGCCAGTGGGCACCACACTGGCCTGGCCAGTGTCTTAATGATACCCTCTCTCCATTGTCATCATGATGCCATTTTAAGTCATACAAACTTTTACTGATTTTTAAGGAATTATTGAGAGTAATTCTTTTAAAATTAGCCTCTTTTATTAAATTGAACAACTAATGCACTTGTCCTTTATTACAGAGTCTTCTCCTCCAAGTGAGTATTTATAGAGAAACTGACCTGCAACCAAGTATAAAAAGTGTCTCAGACACAAAAACAATTGATGGACATAGTTCTTCAATCTGGAGATGATGCATCTCAGAAGCCTGTGAGGTCCCTCTCCAAACCACCCATGTTCTAACTACAAAAGCTGGTGATATCTATGTCTTTAAAAAGTCAGAGTTCTAGGACTTCCCTGGCGGTCCAGTAGTTAAGACTCCGCGCTTCCATTGCAGGGGGCACAAGTTCCATCCCTGGTCAGGGAACTAAGATCGGCATGCTGCGCAGAGGGGCCAAAAAAAAAAAGAAAAGAAAAGAAAAAAAAAAGTCAGACTTCTAGAAACACAGTTTGGGGACAGCAAAAGAAGGACCACTTACATTATTACAACAGAATTATTCTTTTATGCATATCACACAAGATAAAGCATATTTCAGTTTACCTCAGAGGCATACATTTTATTAGACACTACGTGAGAAATGTGGGTTTAAATAATGGTAAAGAAGTGAAAGGCCAGGAGAGGCCTCTAATTTAAATACAGGTGCCCCTATATACACTACCAAACGTAAAATAGATAGCTAGCGGGAAGCAGCCGCATAGCACAGGGAGATCAGCTTGGTGCTTTGTGACCACCTAGAGGGGTGGGATAGGGAGGGTGGGAGAGAGGGAGACGCAAGAGGGAGGGGATATGGGGATATATGTATATGTATAGCTGATTCACTTTGTTATACAGCAGAAACTAACACAACATTGTAAAGCAATTATACTCCAATAAAGATGTTAAAAAATATAAATAAATAAATACAGATGCCCCAGGCACAGAGACCCACCTGCACAGGGTCTCTGAGGGTTTTTAGTATTGTTTTTCTGCATGGTCTTAAGTAGATAGAATTTACCTCACCACCACCAAAATATCTGATCTGGTCTAGGAACTGTCGTTGGACATTAAGGTGATACACTTTCTCCTGGGAAATAAATCACTGCAGTGCTATATACTCCACGTGTTTAAATTAGCAGCAAGACCCTCTTAATCTCAGAGGAAATTTTTAACAGCTCAAAATCAGTGGAAGACTAAGTAGGCTTGGTAAAGCCCCTGTAACCTGGAAGAATCACCGTCTGGCTGAGCAGACCTGCCTCTGCGCATGTTCTGGGTCGCCGAGGTGTCACTGCCCGGGTGCCGTCCCGCCCTCCCCAGAACTTCAGATCCGGCCGCGGCACGCTGGGGCTGACCTCGGCCACTCGCTGCCCTCTGTCTCCCGTTCCTCCTCCTCTGTCCATCCTGGATTTTAACGTGATGAACAGCAATCGCCCACCTGAGCTTGCCTTTTCCGACCCGAGCCGGCCGCTGCAAGTGTCCGGACCTCATCAAGGCTTCTTTAGTGTGTTTTCCCTCCACCTGTCTTAGGATTGTCATTTTTCACTGCAATTTTTGCAGCCGCTCGAGGTGTTCCTGACACGCCAGATAGCTAGCTGGCCTTTTAGATGAGTGGCACCGTTAACGCGGGTGCGCAGGGTGCGGTGTCGGGGTGCACGGTGGGGGCCGGGCAGCATCCCCTGGGGCCGCAACAGCCCGGTGGAGCTGAGCCGCCCCCCTGCCCAGGCCGCGCCCCACTGCGCGTTCAGCTCCGCCCTCCTGTGTCAGCAGAACCTTCCCGGCACTTGCAGGCTTGACTCAGCGATCACCAGCCGCCTGCAAGTTGGAGGCTGATGTTTCCGACGTGCGATTTGTGGCTGCGGGTAGGACCGTGCACTAGACTTTTGTGTAGACTTCAGTAACAATCCTTATAAATAGGTGCAGAGGTACATGTTTTCTTTTAGTTAAAATTAATAGGTTCAATTTTTTAATTTATAAAACGCGCCATCTTTTGTCTCTTTGCCCTTAAAGTCTTATCTTTATTTTGCACTGCAGGTCCAGTAGCACCTCCAACTGCCTCAGCGCCCGCGGAGCGCAGATAAACCCCGCTGTGATGTGCAGCTAGGACCTATGTAACAGCTATAGTTATAAGGCTCCTGTTACAGTTTGTTAACATAGATTCTCACGAAATGATCCATCTTAGAACAGATTTGACGTCGCTGCTGCGTAGATGGTGCCAGTGTTGGGTTTTGTTTCTTGCATCCCTCTGGGACGCCAGGCGCATGGGCTTTGCGCCACTGCGCCTCGCTGGCCTGGGAAGTCCCAGGGTCTCGGAACAGGCCACTGCCTTCCCACCCTCGGCCGACGTCACCACCCGCGTGTGAGCCTCTACTGGCACTACTTCTGTTGAAATCTACGGTTTAGACTCTTAACCGGAAATAACTCACCCAAAAGCTTTTTCACTATTTGGTCCTGTAATCTTTGTAGGAATAATTTTTCTGTTACAAAAAGTATTTAATTCCAGAATATTGTGCAATAGTTTATATTAAGAAACAGATTAATTTATTATGCCTTGAAATTTTAAACATTTAGTATGAAAACATTGTAGCATTTGCTAGTTTTAAATGTTTGAAAATATTTTTGGCATAAACTGAAATCCATAATAGTGAAAATTTATTATTTTGTATTAAGTAAAAATATGTTTAATTTAAATATTTAATTTAGTAGTCTTAACAAATATGTTTTACTACTCAGACAATTCTCTCAGTTTATAAATTTCATTGCTATTTGTATGTAATTAGCATAAAAATGTAGTTTTATATTTTGTACATTTAATTCACTCATAAAATAATAATATTCTGCTGGAAGATTTTCAGAGAGCCAACTAAGTTCAGAGATGTTTTAGCTTCTTTCCCAGAATAAACTTATCATGCATTTGCTCACGTAAAATCTAAACGTTTTCAATTAATTCTTTAAACGATATACTGAACTGAACGCATGGATGCATGTGGTTGGGTAACTACACAGCTCAGAGGACGTGAGTGGCGCGTGCGGTGAAGGGAAAGAGTCTGCTCTAGAGGAAGGTGCCGACTGTCCCTGGTTTCTCCCCTCCCCCTTCCTTTCTCTACTTCAATCCCTACCTCATTCTCAACCCGCGCCCCCCCCCCCAAGAAAAAACCATCAGGAACAGGTATCAGTACCTTAAGACCCTTCGATCCATTTTGAGGATATTAGAGTAGCAGAAACCCGTGGTTTTAGGGAGAGGACAGAGTTTGGGGCAGGGACCTGTGATCAGATCTCGGCTCCATGCAGGGCACCTGGGGTCTGTTATTGAAAAAGCCAGTCGTGCAGTTAACTTTCTGCTTGGTAATAGAAAACAAACGTTATGAAAACAGAAGATTTGCACATTCCATCTAATTGTTCTGAAGTAAAGCACTTTTGCCAAAAGATCAAAAATATAGCTAGATCATACTAAATATAAATTGTCAGTTAAAACCAGCAAAAGAAGTGTTTAATGAAATAGTACTTTCACACGTATGTGCGTGCATGCACACTCACACACACCCTTCCAGTGTCGTGATGTTTTTCTGACAGGCTCAACACAGCCCAGCTCACAGAGCTTAGCTCTGAGCCTTGGTTTCCTCCTTTATCAAAAGGAGATACTTCCAGGACTTCCCTGGTGGTCCAGTGGTTAAGACTCTGCGCTTCCAATGCAGGGGGCACGGATTCCAGCCCCAACGGGCCATCCCACAAGCCATGTAGTGCGGCCACTAAATACATACATAAATACATAAATAAAAAGGAGATACTTCCTATCCAAGCGCTGTCATGATGATTAATCAAAATAAGTTTCAATAAGGTTCCTGACACAATATCTGACACTGTACTCAATCATTCTCTCAGCTTTCATAAATCTAATATTCAATTTGGTGGTCAACTTGCCCATGAAGGGAGCCCCAGATACACATAGGAAAGCCAGCATCCCTGGAGAAAGCTGGGATTCTAACCTCTGTTAACTGATTTAGTACAGAGCCTGAGATCTGCCTGAAATGGGCCCAGAGGTCACACTCTATGAAAAGCAAAGTAGAAGTTAGTGGAAGAGAGGAAAGACAGAGAATAGCTTCAAGGAGGAGAATGCAGAGCAGTGCAATAACAAGTAAGGCACCATGGAAAGAAAGTGGAAATAAATGTCAGGAATTAGAGCAGATATGATGACGGAAGAGAATGAGGTACTTCGCACCCTACAAAGGGCTTAACTCGAGCCCAGGAAACATCTTAAAAAATTGGCCAGATTGTACATTAAAAAGCAGCAGAGGAGCTTCCTAGTGGCTCAGTGGTTAAGAATCTGCTTGACAATGCAAGGGACAAGGGTTCAAGCCCTGGTCCAGGAAGATCCCACATGCCGCGGAGCAACTAAGCCTGCGCGCCACAACTACTGAGCCTGTACTCTATAGTCCACGAGTCACAACTACTGAACGCATGTGCCGCAACTACTGAAGGCTGTGCGCCTAGAGCCCATGCTCCACAACAAGAGAAGCCACCGCAATGAGAAGCCCGTGCACCACAACGAAGAGCTGCCCTGGCTCGCGGCAACTAGAGAAAGCCCACGGGCAGCAATGAAGACCCAACGCAGCCAAAAATAAATACATTAAAAAAAAAATCATAACAGGCTTTTGTATCTCACCTGACCCTCGTCGACCCCTGCAGCAATGGGCATCGTTCGCATGTGAGGGATGAGTTCAGCAAGTCACCGGCCAGCACGCAGTGCAGCCAAGGGCACCAGGGTAATTCACATGAGGGAAAATTCACTACAGACAGCACCAGTTAATGGTTTAGAGCGAAAGCAATGGGGCAGAAAGCTCGTGGAAAACGGCCTGCAGGCAGAGCCATGTGGATAACCCTGGGCTCTCATTAGCCTCTGTGTGTGATGTCCCAGAGGGGACACTGGGGGGTGGGGGGGCTGCCCTTTCCTGTGCATCCGCCCGCAGCACTCCTGCAGGTGAAGGCCCAGTGGGTGCCAGCCTGTCAGCAGGTGGCATCCATCAGGTGCCTGGGGTCACTCCTGAATGTTTGGGTGGGCGGCCTGAGAATACCCTGTGTGACACGGAGGTACCTCACCCCCCCTCCACCCCATCGCGTGTGCCAGGAGGGGTGCTTTTCTCCTCCATCCTGTCTCATTAAGGATCAAATGCTGGCTCTGCCCCATGATGTTGGTTCATGACCTCCTGATGGGTTTCTTCAGGGTCTCCACCGTCGCTCTGAGAGGCATCCAGGAAGTAGGGCAGCCCTGGGCTGGAGAGGGACTTGGCCGGTGGGAAGCAGCAGGAAGCCTCACTGAGTATCTCTGAAATACTCTCAGCTTTGGGAGAATCCGAGCTTGGAATCACTCTGGGGTTTGGGTGAGCCCGACTGAGTTGGTGTCACCACTTGGTGCAGGGTGACCAGTTCTGCAGAAACCTTTGGAGTTCTCTGGTGGGTTGGGCTGGCCTGGGGAGGTGACGGCGGGGTGTCCTTGGCTTTGCTAGCTGAGGGGTCCGCGCTGGAGCTGGCCGGGGCTGGGCTGGGTTCACCCGTGTGGTTTAGAGAAGGCTGGACACAACTTGTTTCCAGGTGTCATATTTACCAGGTGTAACTTAACAAATAGGTAAGTCTTTGGTATTTGGTTTTCTGGCTCGTGTGCAGCCTGTTGGAAAGGAAGGAAAAGGAGGCCTTCATCCCCCAGGGGTAGCAGGCCAGTGCCATCCACCGCCCCAGAGAACAGGGCTCCCCGCACCTCCTCCCCCCACCCCTGTCCGGGTACGTGACGGGACAGGCAGCTCTGGCAGGAGACCCGGAGGCAGTTCCGCCGCCTCAGCTGGTGGTTCTGAATGAATGAGTCATTTCCTCCCGGGCCTTCCCGGGTGCCGGGTGCTCCCAGGACCAGGATGGTCCCAAAGGGAAACCCAGCGCACCGCGCCTGGCCTGCCCGGCCCCACTCCTACCCCGGGGCCCAGGGCTCCCCAACTTCATCCTCTCTGCCACTTTCCCCCGGCCCCCCGGCTCGCGCTCGGGGTGGGCCCCGCGGACACCCGGGCTCTGGCATGAGCGGTGACCTCGGGTAGTCACCTCTGTCCCCCACGTCTCTGCTGTCAGGCGGGGAGGAAGCCGCAGGGAGGTGTCGTGGGTGGGGCAACTGGTTTCAATTAGTAACCTGCTGGTCATCCGCCGCCGCCCGCTGCGGAACAAGAAACCAGGCGGGGGTGGGGCGGGGGCGCCGGGAGGGGAGGGGCCCCGGGAGAGGAGGAGGGGCTGGCGGGCGGGCGGGGACCCCCGGGCTGCCCTACTCCACTCGCTCACCGGTAGCTCTCGGCAGGCGTCGGGCGAAACCCGTGGCGGTCCCTGCACGGCAAGTGTCTGCGGCCAGCGTCCTGTTTTCAGGAATCATCGACCTGCCGGTGAGGCGACTCGGGCTCGCGGACGCGGGGCCATCTGCGGGGAGGCTGTGCGTGGAGGGGGCGCGGGGAGGATGTGTGTGGAGGGCGCGCGGGGAGGATGTGTGGGGAGGGTGTGCCGGGAGGATGTGTGGGGAGGGTGTGCCGGGAGGGCGGGTGGGGAGGATTGCGCGGAGGGCGCCGTCCGGATGCTGGTCCACCTGGCGGAGGCGATTCGCGCGTGGCGGAGCTGGGCAGGTCTTCCTCAGTCCAAATTGAGCGGGAAGGGAATCGGGAGCATTTGGAACGTCCCCTTCTTGTCGGGGGAGAGGGGAAATTACGTTTTGGAGAATGAGTGTTACCGTACTTGCAGAGTTCAAATGGACTCAGGTGTGCGCCTTGAGCCAACAGACAACAAAGTGTCACAGCGTAAAATACTGGCGTCGAGGTGTCCGGCAGGTCAAAAGAGAAACTTCAGTCACAGAGTATCTGACACAAATCCGATTTGCAGCGGGGAGCGGGTCCATCTGCAGCTCTTGTACGCAGCAGGCTGTTCTTAAGACTGGCACCTGGGGCAGCCTCGCCGGCTCCGGGGTCGGGGCGTGACCCGGGGACTCAAGGTCACCGGCCCGAAGTCTCCCTGCCCCCACCGCCCTTCCTCCAGGACTGGCGGTCTTTGGCCCTCCCCGCCAGAGGTCAGCCCTGCCCTGGGCGGCTCCCCGCCCATGGTGAATTGCAGAGAAACCCCGTCTGAAATCCAGGTTAGAACAGGGCCATTTCCTGGAAGGCCTTCGAGGCCGGCTCCAGGCGTGGCGACCCTGCGCTCTGCACTCCCCTCGGCTGTTTTCCGTCCTTCTGTCTGCCTCTCCACCACCTTGCCCTGACTAGCCTGGCCTCACTTTGGCCCATCTTTCCCCACTTATTCTGTTTTCCGGGTCAAAGAGACCTTCGGCTCTATTCGTGGGCTGTGACCTTGGCTTTTAAAAGACTTGCGATTTCCCTGAATAGAAAGCTTGTCTCCATCTGGGTTTCCCACCCTGCCAACCCCTCCCATCCTGTCTGCTTTCACTCTGCCAGGCTCTCAGCACTGGGCTCCACTCTCCCACTTCTCAGCCAGTCTTCCATGACTTTTTTCCCTTTTCAGAGGCCAAACTGACCTTCTAGTTATCTCTCTACTAGACTCCTTAATTCAGCCAGGTTTATCGGGCATGAATTATAGTCTTTTATAGGACTTTCAGCCCTGGTGGGCACTGAAGTAACACTTTAGTTGAAACAGACAAAGTAGTTTTTCTTTACATTGGCTTTTGTCCAAGTGGACTTTTTCCTTAATCAAAAAATTAATACAAACTCATTGTTAAAAAAAAAAAAGAACCAAAACTAACATATAACAGAAAGTGAAACTTCCAGCTTTTCCCACTTCTTAAAGGTAAACCCTGAATATTTCTTTCACTTCCTCCCATATACACACACACATTCGCTTTTGAAATACGTTCATTAAAAAAAAAATGTTATGGGCTTCCCTGGTGGCACAGTGGTTGGGAGTCCGCCTGCCGATGCAGGGGACACGGGTTCGTGCCCTGGTCCGGGAGGATCCCACATGCAGCGGAGTGGCTGGGCCCGTGGGCCGTGGCCGCTGAGCCTGCGCGTCCGGAGCCTGTGTTCCGCGGCAGGAGGGGCCCCAACGGTGAGAAGCCTGCGTACCGCAAAAAAAAAAAAAAAAAGTTATAAACGTTTACACACTTAGCTATATGCCAAAGTAACCCACCTGTCTGAATTTGGTTTAGTGGGTTAAAACTAAAATAAAACAGAACAACAACAAAAACAAAACAAGAAAACCAAAACCAACTGGAGGGTGTTTTGATTTTGCAAAGTTAGTGTTGCTGAGACAGTCTTAAGTAAGGAAGGGGTGGGGTCAAACCAGATAATGTCGTATCTCATGGAAGTAGAACAGGCAACAGAGAAATTGTAACGTGCGCCGACAGGCCCACATTAAGAGCTAGAGTGCGAATTTCGGTTCGCACTGTGTTCCCTTCAATGGTGGTTGGGAGGAAGGTGAGCGATGGCCTCCTGTGTCTCAGGTGGCAACAAAGGGTAGTTCTCAGTAATTAATGATTTAAAAAGGAACAAATAGTTCAGGAACAACCAACTGTTCTCGGGCAAGAGAAGTCACCACAGCAAAGACAAGAATCAGTCATAAAGACTCCCCGTTCTGTTTCAAAGGGAAAGATCGGCCTGAAGCACATTCTTGAGCTGTTTTGCAGGATCCAAACCCCTTTAAGCGCCCAACCACCAGATTAACTGGTGCCTAAGGGATGGTGATGCTGACCTTTGGGACCCACAATCAGGTGCCTGGATTTTGTCAATCTAGAGTGACCTTTACCTCTTTTTAATGCTAAAATATCTGCCCCAAGGGTGGGATTGCTGCCATGTTTGCACAGGCACTGTGTGTTGGGGCATGTTGTCCGCTGGGCAAGGCGTCCAGAACTCCCGTCTACACGGAAGGTCACGTGTGCCCTTTCATGAGTACGCATGTGCCTTTGGCTTAAAGCATCCCCATCCTGCAGCTGGGGAGACGGTGCTTGGATGGCTAGCTCCCTGTCTCCTTCCTTGTTACCAGCAGTAAAGGCTCCTGCTTTAATCAGAAGTACCTGGTGTGTTTATTGGCTCAGCGCCCCAGGCAGTGGGCCCATCGGGTCCCCTAGCAGTCGAGGAGCCTGAGACCCCAGAGACAGGATCAGAGTTCTCTGGGAGGTGGTACCTCCCGGCCGGAATCTAGTGAAACCCTCCTGTTTAGAGAACATGGGGTCCTGGAAAGTGAGAGGAGACACCTTTAGGACACCCGCGGCCCTTGGGACAGTGTTTGTTAGAAGGCATGCTTTCTGAGACAGGCTCCAGGTCGGAGGGTCTCACGCCACTGGTCGGCCGGGCTGTGGGAAAGCCGTCAGCTCTCCTGGAAGCCCTGTCTCTGGACTAGGGCTCACCTGGGACCCTGCTGCCCCCTGAATGACAGAGTGGAAAGTCCATGCTTCTCTAGTACTGGACTCGGCCCCAGGCGCCTAGTTCCTACCGGCGGCCCCGTATCCCCCGGCATTTCTGCCTCGGGTGACGGCTGCAGGCACCTTGTGCAGGAACCCAGTGCCTCTGACGAAACGTCCAACCTCACCCCTTGCTTGGAACATCACACTGTGGCCTTCTTTCCCTGTCCTCCCACTCAACACAGGCATCCCTGGCAGCCTCACCCTGATACCACCTTCCAGCCCTTTGGATTCGCCTCCTGGATGTGGAAGGTGCCACACTTTCCTGTTCTGATTGCATCTCTGCTCACGCTGTGTGCCCTTCAAATCCAACTGCAGGGAGGAAAAGCTTCTATCCTCTTAGATTCAGTTCTTGGCGGACTGCAGGTTAAAAAGACAAAAGACAGATTAGCAAGAGAAAAGACAGATTTTTATTTACATGTGTATGGGAGAGTTCAGAGAAAAATGTGATTTCAGGAGGTAGTTGGAATTTGGGGCTTATATACCATCTTAAAAGAGGGGGTGGGGAGGGCTTCCCTGGTAGCGCAGTGGTTGAGAGTCCGCCTGCCGATGCGGGGGGATGCGGGTTCGTGTCCCGATCCGGGAAGATCCCACATGCCGCGGAGCGGCTGGTCCCGGGAGCGGCTGGTCCCGGGAGCGGCTGGTCCCGGGAGCCATGGCCGCTGAGCCTGCGCGTCCAGAGCCTGTGCTCCGCAACAGGAGAGGCCGCAGCAGTGAGAAGCCCGCGAACCGCAAAAAAAAAAAAAAAAAAAAAAAAAAAGGGGGGGTGGGGAGAGGCAGAGAGGCACTTCTGGGAGAGAAAATGACAGAAGGGGGAGGGGCCAAAAGGGCACTTAGGGAAACACAGAGGACTTCTGAGAGACAAATGGCCCCTTAGAAAAAGAGATGAGATATAAGATAGGACAATATCTATTTGGGTTTTTTTCAGAGAAAAGAGTTTTTTCCTAGGAGGGGTGGTGACATGTTTGGAAGCCTCTAGGCTCAGGCAGGTACGGGCTTTCGGGAACTCAGTCTTCAGCTCCGAGTAGTTGTTATGTGACAGTGGCTTATTCTGGAGCCCTTTGTGTGGATCCAATATACAAACCTCTGACTGTCATTCCCTGCTTCCAGGTTTTCCGAGTCCCCCGGTCACCCCCAGGACGGTGTCACGTTGTCGGTGGTGACACGCGGCTGTCTGGGCACCTGGCCCCTAACCGGCGCCCGAATCCCGTCTCCCCATGCTGAGCTGGCTGAGCTGTTTCTTCCGCACCCTCCACATATCTCATGGGGTTTCACGTCTCCTTGTTGTAAATACCGTTAGTCCTGTCCTCTCTCTGCCACATCTTTTCCTGGCTATTCCTAGTCAGGGACCACTAAGAAACAACCCATTCCTCACGCTGAACTAGATAGACCTCCGGGCGCTGTTTGCACCTTTCCCTGGCTCTCCGTCAGCCGACCTGCATTGGAGCTCATGGTCACTCGTGTTTGCGGCAGTGGACTCCAGCTTCTCAGAGCCCTGGGTCTTTCTCATCTCCCTTCAGATCACACACACCCCAGCGGGTGCGGGTTCTAACCTGAATAGGTACACCTTGAGGAACCAGGACAGCTGCCTGTTGGGGATTTGACACATTGGATGACTAATGTGTGCAATGCTTAGCACTTTCTGCTCTCTTACAGATAATACTTAATTAGAAAGGCATTAAGTTACTAAAAAGGTGAACTAAAAGTACCAGGCAAGTGCCCGAATCCCCCCTGGTGTTGCAGCTCCATCCACAGCCACAGGGGCTGAGGCGGGGCAGACAGACCAACCACCTTGAGTCTTTCCTGGTTGGACAGCGCTGCGACGCTAATTCAGTGATGGGGTTTGGCAAGCTGTATTTTCTCCGCCACGAAGGAAACGAAGTGTATGCTCCACAGGTTTCGTCCTGGGATGATGCCCAGGCTAGAAGTCTGCTGTATGATGTCAAGCGTGTGTCCTTAGGAAATGCACATACATATTATCTGTTGGAGGAAACAGGTCCAGGTGCATGATAACATTAATTCAGTAAAACAATTGAAAAAGCGGTTGTCAGAAACATTCCCTAAATTCTCTGAATGAGCTCACCTATGAATGGCCTCTCCTAGTTACACTGCACAAGGGCAGTGCTGGACAGTGCCCGCCCTAGGCCTCTGCGTGCAGAGTAGACGGTGGGGCATCCCCCCACGAGTGTTTGTCTATGCCTTAAGTTGTGACCCGGAGTTGAACAGACTGCAGTGGACCCTGGGGGACTCCTCCTCTCCGTGTTAAACCCCAGTGGACCAAACTTGGGCCTTGTTGGTAAAGGGACTGCAGCATCCCCTGGGCCTGTTTCCTGATTCCTTTGACGGTTGGAAAAAATAATGCAGCTTGCTGACTGAAAAAAAAAAAGCACAACCTAACATTTGGGAAGTATGTTTTATGCGGCGGCCTCCCTGAGGACTAGCCCAGCACACAGCCTCTCAGAGAGCTCTGAGGGACTGCTCCGAAGAGGTAAGGGGGGAGCCAGGATAAAGAGGGAGTTTTGCTGAAAAACAAACAAACATGTAATTAAAAGATTACTACTAATCAGAAAAGCAGGCATCTCAAAGATTTCAGTGCTATTCTGTGTATGGGAAGATGCAAGAGTCTGGGCTCACGGAAATCATTCCTTTGATGTGCATCTTCACTACCTAGGGCCAGTGTCCTTCTTTTCTCCATCCTGAGTCCCCTCGGGGTGCACCATGAGGGCTGCTGCAGTGGCTGATGGAGGTAACATTCCCTGTTTACAGGAATGACTGGTGCCATTCGTTTGCCTACAAGTTTATGCACTTTTTTTTTTAACTTGAAAATTTCTTCTGAGATTCCACCATTGCCCTGTGCCCCTGCGTGGTTATCACTCCCTTCTTAATCATCACCAGGGTCTCCTTTCACAGCAACGGGGCCCGCTCCCCTCGCTAGTGGCCTCTGGAAGAAGGGGGAGTCTGGGTGAGCAACCAGCCTGCCAGTGAGAGTAGAGTGGCTCCTGGGCTCCCCGTCCTGTTCTAACTGGTCTCAGGGGAAGTAAATTGAGAGGTTCACCGCCTCCCCACCTTTGACCTTTTTCAGTGGGCGGGGTAGGGGGTGGGGTGGGGGCGTGGCCATATCATTGATCCTCCACACCCAGGTCCTTCTGAGAATGAAATGTGGCTCTGGTGACTATACCGGGACTCCCAGGCCAACCTGCCTGTGTGCTCACTCCACCTATAAGTGTCTTAAGATATTTAGTGGGGAAATTTCCAATTAGAACATTGCAAAAGTCTGTGATTTTCTCTGCACAGAGTTGGTTCAGTAAAGCCTTGCTGCCCCCAGGATGAGGCTCAGGCCCAAGGAGGAGTTACTTTGGGGGTGGGGGGTGGGCGGGGTCACAGCCTGGAGGGGAGCAATCACCTGGCACTGAGAGTACAAGGGGAAGCAGACCCCGAGCAGACTCAGGAAGGAGCCCAGGTCTGGGTCAGCAGAGGGCAAGGCCGAGGCAGGGAAAGCAGTTCTCTGGCTCAGGGGCAGGAGAAGCCACCCGGCCTAGAGAGCAACACTTTCTCTGCAAGGCCAGACAGGAGGTCTTCTCTGTGGCTGAGATTCCTTTCCTGGAAAATAGGGGTTGGGGACCTTCTGGGGTGCACTGTGCACCTCTGATTCAGCCGCTGCCCCGTGGGAAGGCGCCTCTAGCTCTTCCTCTTTCTGAGCTCCCCACCCCCTACCCACAGAGGAAGAGCCAGCAGCTAGGAGGGGACGGATTGCAGGAGGAGGGGACCCCAAGCCCTACTTCATCTCTCAGTGGACAAGGGAGAGCCGATAATGAGGGCTGGGGGCTGGCTTCGCCGGAAGGCACGTCTGCACTTACTGCAGACAGTGAGGTGGATCCCAGGGGGATAGCGGCTGCTGACTGCAGGGTGGAGGTGCCAAGGGCTGCATTTCCTGGAAGCCAGACTTCTTCAGAAGCTGGGCTGTCTGCATCAGTCTGTCAGATGGATGCTGTAAAGGCAAATTATGACCTAAGATTCTGATCACCAAGTACAATTCTACTTTGTTTTCCCCACACTGTCAAGCAATTCTCCACACCAGCCCCTACACCAGGGGGTCCTACAATCCAACTCAATTCTGACACTGTCTACCTGGGGACAGTGTCAGACCCCAAAGGCTAAGGGCTCAGTCCCATAAGACTGCCCGCCTTCCCCCTCCCACTGCCCCCCATCACAAGTCCAGGTTATCACCTGTGCTTCTGACCCACTGGCTATCGAGAGGAGGTTCCCATAACCCCCCTCCTTGGGTTCAGTCAATTTGCAGTTGACTCACAGGCTGACATTTCCTCAGAAGTGTCCTGTAAATGCTAAGGGAGCATGAAGGCTAGGCGAAGAGAGACAAGGCAGCACTGCAGGAAAATCTGTGCTCCAGACCCAACTATGACAATATGCTTTGGTTTTCAGAATTTGCCAAAAATGGTCAGTATCTAAGTGTAACAGCGGCCATCAACCCTTTTTTCCAAAAAGAGGGCTTTGGGTTTTAGCTTTGTGAGGCTGGTTCTCTGGTAAGTGGCTGGTGAGGTAGCAGGTTGAGAACCTGACCTGGGGATGGGGGAGCTAGCTCCACCGTAGACCACTCACCGAGTTCACCCAGCAGGTGCTCGGGCTCAGCTCTGCGGGCACTGGTGTCGGGTCGGTGCTCTGGTGGCTGAGCCCCAGTAAGAACTGTGGTTGTGTCTCATGGTTTTCCCTTCCTCTGGTTCTGGAGTGGGACCAGGGCAGGGGTTGATCCCTACCTGCCCCAGGTCTTTCCCTTCCCTTCATGGCAGGCCCTCAAGAGCTGGTGCCTTTGCCGGGCCCCTCTCTGCCCCCTGAGCTGTCCTTGAGGCCTGCTGGAGGAGAGTTAAAATTCTAGAAGCGTGAGGCACCCAGGTGTGGTCTGTTGGGTCAAGGCAGTCTTGTCTGAGGGACCAGGAAGTGAAGAAGGGTTTTCTACCAGAGTAGGAGACGCCAACCCAGGCTCGCTTTGGGCACATTTCCGCCAGCTCCTCTCTGAAATTAGCAACCCTCCAGGTCTTATATATGTACGTGTATGTGATGTAAATTTGTTGAGTTCCTCTTGATGGCACTGACCTTCCACAGGTTAGCGTGGCCTTGCTGACGGTCCAAGTGACCTTGGTTCCTATTGGGGGGATCCACGAGGAGCCCATTGGACTGAGGTGTCTCTAATGCCGAGGCAGCCTGTGTCAGCACACTGAAATCTAAGCTGTAAATGCCTCCAGGCTACAAAATCAAAATGCTATGAACAACCACTCACACAGGCCCCTGGGCCTCATGCTGCAGCCGTCAGTCACGTCCTTGCTTTGCTTCCACCTTCTCTCCGTCTGCCGCTCCCCTGCTCCCTTGTCAACCACTGACTCCAATCGAAGTGCGCTCATATAAGCTCCTCAAGTGTTGACTATTACTTCTAACAGACTCTGTGCTGTTTTCTCCTAGGGTCCTGCCTCAGCTGAGGGATGGCCTCGCCAGGGGCTGAAACAGAGAAACCTGGAAATCACAAGTAAGGCTCTGACCTGCATGCTGCTGGGCTCGGGCTCACTGTGATGACTTTGAGCCACACAGTGCTCTAAGAGCTGACACACATGGACACCTTGGTTCTCATGTCAGAGCCTGAAGCCTGGAGGACTGACCACTCAGTGGGCATACAGCTGAGCTGGCTGAAGACCCCTGGCACCGGGTGCCAGGGCCGCTGCTCGTAGCCTTGGGATGTTTGTTTCCCAAGGACGTCTGGGCACTTGCTTGGGGTGCCCAGACCTGTGTCCAGTGGGGTTTCTTTACATCTGGACACTCTTCTGAGTCACAGTCCCTGCATCTTTCCCAGCTCTCTCTTGGTTCTGACCTTTCAATACTTTCCTTATTTCTTTGCAGTTTTTCATTATTCCACTATGTGATTCACATGGCCACTCTTTTATGTATATTTGTGCATTGCTGGTGTTGATGAAAAAAAATTACTCAGTAGTTGATCTAAGGAAGAAATGGAAAATTTTATTTGAGCCAATCTGAGGATTATAACCCAGGAGACAGTTTTTCAGAAAGCTCTGAGCATTGCTTCACCCATAAGAGGTCAAAGCACGGTTATATAAGTTTTTGAGACAAAGGGTAATAATACCAAATGATGCGTTACTGACAGTTTACACAATCCAGATCTACATGTACAGAGTAGTGGGCATGGGTCATCATGGCCCCTCACAAGATTAAGAAGGAAGGTTATCTCTTAAGGAGTTGTGACCCTTGATGAGATTAAAAAGGAATGCTGTCTCCTAAGGAGGTCTGGCTAGTACAGATGTACAACCCCCACTAAAGGGAAGGGAGGAGATCCAAATGGACAAAGGAAATGTTATGTTTAAATTTTTCTCATTTAAAATTTTAAAATATGAACTTTTTCATCAATTTCCCCCTTCTGATCATTAATCTTTTGATAGAAAGCCTTAGGTGATCAAATATTTGTTCCTTTGATGCCAGGGTGGTTGCTTACCTGCCCTGGGTTCATCATGTCCCTTGATGTCCAGACCTAATAGCCTGCTCCTTTCTTTCCTTTTAAGGGGTTATATTAGTAAGATGTCTGGCAAGGACTGTCAGTTCCAAGTTGTCCAGTAGAAGTTATGCCAATTTAACCTTGCATGTACCTTGTGCTTGTTCATTAATTTATAGTGAGCAATAGATGTGATCAAAATTGACAGTAAAATTAATGTCATTAGTAAGGGTTTAAGCGAAGATCCTCCTAAACCAAAGCATTTTCCTAGTATTTTTACTAAATTTGGAAGATGATCATTCAGAACAGAAATTTGATCCTTCATATGTCATAAGACGAGCTAACAAATATCTTGGCCAAATGGTCATACCACTGGAAAACTGATAGAAACCCAGAATCCTCATATTAAAGGCAGATTGGCAGGGGTTGTTTTCAAGGATACCTGCAGGTGAACTTAAGCCCAAGGGAAAGCAACTACATCTTCCTAACCAACCCAGGGAAAGCCAAGGCCATAAACTTTTCTGTAGGTCTACTGAGTCCTGTTAAGAGATACCCAATATTTAACATCTAGTGAAAAGGAGTATTTATGGCCAAGTTCAGAACAGGTGTCATTAAATTGGCCAGGTAGGCTGGTCTCACTTAGTGATATTGGTGATAATGTTAGCTTGAATGGTGCTGATAGTGTTGGTCTTAGTGGAAGTCTAAGAAGGCCTGATATGGTCCCTTCCAAGGTGGCTGTAAAGAGTCCTTTATCTGATATCTTTTCCCGTATGCATAATCCCCTGGTTGCAGGTCATGGCACATGTGATCTTCATCTGAAGATAGATGACTGAGATAAGTTTCAGAAACAAACTCTACAGTAATGTAACATAGCAACAAGGAATTATCTGAGAAGTGAGTCTGAGGCAGTAAATACAGACCTCAGTTAACAATTATCAGGTAATTAATTTTATTACCTGATAAAGCTACTGGGAACCCAGGAGTTCCCAATTTCTGGAGAGATCAGGTAGAAAGAAAAGATAAATGTCTCAATTCCACTTACAAGGGAGTAATTTACCCAAATTGCTGTAAGTCATAATTAGCTTGAGGGGAAGAGTTTCCTTATATCTGGAAAACAGATTCAAAAACCACGAACCAGGGAATTAATTCCCTGGTGGTCCAGTGGTTAGGACCCTGTGCTTTCACTGCAGGGGGCACGGGTTCAGTCCCTGATTGGGGAACTAAGATCCTACAAGCTGCACAGCGTGGCAAAAAAAGACAACAAAACCAAACCCGGAAAACAAAACCACCAACCAGGGATTGAACCCAGATCCCCACAGTGGAAGCACCTAGTCCTAACCACTGGACCACCAGGGAATTCCCAAAAAGTCCTTTCTATGAATCTTTTTGAAGATGAAGCAGTCTATAAATGACAAAAGACTTAAAAAAGCAAGGTTAAAGATCTGATTACAATGCAATTGTCAAAGAAACTTGGTTATTGCTTTGTCATACAACATTTTAAGACAAGAACTAGAATTATGACTATAAACATTTACCAGGACATACCAGATTCTTAGGAGCTCCATATAATTTCTAGAATATGTATATTAATAATATTTACCCATACAATATAACCTAGGAAGGTTTATCACCACTCATTTGACAATGCTTCCCATGTAATTTAACATACCAAATAAGCCTAATTAGTTTAATATTCCTCTCTCTGAGATGCTTCAGGGGTCCTCTCTGAAGAACCCCAAAGTTAGCTAGAGGTCAAAAGAACTTCAGGGAGAATTTGATATTTGGGAGTTTGTCAAAATATCAAAAAAGGTTTAAAACACTTGGTCAAATAGGATATAGGTCACTGAGGAACAATACTTAATTCACTTAACCAAAGTGACAATAAAATATTTCACAAGCAAACACAGCTCACTCAAAAGGCAAAGAGGGCTTCCCTGGTGGCGCAGTGGTTGAGAGTCCACCTGCCGATGCTGGGGACGCGGGTACGTGCCCCGGTCCGGGAAGATCCCACATGCCGCGGAGCGGCTGGGCCCGTGAGCCATGGCCGCTGAGCCTGTGCGTCCGGAGCCTGTGCTCCGCAACTGGAGAGACCACAACAGTGAGAGGCCCGTGTACCGCAAAAAAAAAAAAGGCAAAGAAACTTACATAATCCATTACCAAAAGCAACTCAATGTTCCAAGAAAACTTTATTCTCTTAACAGAGAGAGAAAACCAGACTCCAGTCTTGCATCAGCTACTCTTAATAACAAATGTATTTAATTCAATTCAATGCAATCCTAGCCTCACCACACACAGAACTCTTTTCTCAGTGTTCCCTTTTCCACACACCTTCCATAATGTTCTGTCTTTTGTCCCTTATTTATTGATTATGCAGAAAAAAACAGCTCTAGGACAGAATTAATTTCTTTCCGTTGAACAAAATGATTTCCATTCCTCATACCTTCTTTGGCTGAAAACACGTCTCTGACTTTCCTTGCATACTGAAATGTTTCCCTTATTATTTTAGTGGCTTTAGTTACATATATATTATAATTCTTAACCTTAAAACCTAGTATCCAGCAGAAACTAACAAATAGGCAATTATGAACTGTCTTTTACATTAGCATCCCAAACATTATCATCCCACACATTAGCAAATTTATACATACTATTTACCATTTCTAGAAAACACATGGGTTTTTTTTCTAACAGAAAATGTCTTAGTGTGTCACCAAATATATTTTTATTAATAGTCCTAAATATCTTTAGTTTCTCTGTAAAAGGAAGCTATGTTCAGTAATTAATGTTTCAGTATCTTATTTGGAAATAAATTCTGGATAGTCATTGAATTCCCATCCTTTAACTTAATCTAACAAAACTCTAAAGTTTCAAGTTATCTAAATCTGGAGAGACTATTTTTAAGCAGACATTCCTAAAACATAATTCTTCCTTTAGAGTTTACACCAAAACTCTCATCATTTCCATTTAATTCACTTAAAAGTTTAGCACACCAAGTCATTTCTCTTGCTGACAAATTTTGTAACAGGAATAATAAGATCTTATGTGATTTCTAGTGAACCTGGGTACAGTAAGAGTATTATACTTAATGTTGGTGACTGTAAAGACATGTCTGTATTAATTAAACCATTTGCTTTCATTAAAATTAATTTTAATGAAATTAAAATTAATCCTAGCTCACACGATTCTGAAATTCATTCGAGATAGTTTCTTTTATATTTCTAGGTATGTATATAAGTAGCAGCTAACTTCCTTTAAGCCAATTAAATAGAGCTCTTATACAAATTAATTTTGGCAATACTACACATCGACAATACAGTTAGACACATACAGACACACAGACAGAGACCCCATGGTTCCCAAAGTTCCGCAATTTCAGCCCTGAGTCAGGAACAATAATAGAAATCCCTTCAGTTACAAAAGAAGTTGGATTCAGATTGGGTTTCTGGCAGATGCAACAGGGTTGCCTGTCTAGAGGGCCAAACCCTTTTTACTAATATTTATGAAGAAGACACTTAAGATTTGCGTGTCCTTGACAAGTCAAGTTCCAAATTACCTATCTCCCTTTTGTTTTCTTCTCTGGATAAGAGTTGCTTTCCTGAAATCTGCATTTTAAAAAGATTGCAAATCGTTCTGGAGGTGATCAGGTAGAATATTTGCATCTCAAAGGCATAGAGGGAGAAAGGCAAGTTCCTCCTAGGAGGACTTTGTTCCCTTAAGGCCAGGATTTTTTTTTTTCTTCTTCAATGCCTACAAGCCTCTGAAGATAAATAGGGGAGGATTTTGGAGTGGTGAAAGGATTGGTAAGCTTTGAGATGTTTCTGAAGGCACACCTCAGGTCCTGTAAAGACTAGATTTGTAAAACAAGGGCAGCTGTTTTTCATTCCTCAAAGAATTGGGTGACCTTCTCAGTGTATCAAAGGACTGACATGCCCATTCATGTATGTTGGAATGTTTGACTTTCCATCACTTAGCTTAGGGGAGAAACCCCCCCCCCCAAAAAAATTCCTATCAAGCTCTGAGTATCAGCTCTGGTCAGTTTAGTCAGACCACAGACCAGTGCCCTCCCATCTTGGTAATCTGTTCACAAAAAATTTGAGGATCCTCCCTGGCTTTAAGAAATTCTTTAACTATGGCCCTCAGTTCCAACTTTTTGAGACAAAGGGTTGTATGTCAAATGATGTGTTGCTGACAGTGAACACAATCCAGATCTACAGTTACAGAGTGAGTAGTGGGTCATGGGTCGTCATGGCCCCTCACAGGATGAAGAAGGCAGGTCGTCTCCCAAGGAGGTCTGGTTAATGCAGATGCACAGTCTACAGTAAAGTGTGTGTGTGTGGGGGGGGTGGCGGAAACAGGCAGAGAACAATTTTATATTTAAAATGTTCTCATATTGCCCTAAAATACAAATTTTTCATCACTGGAGAAGCAAGAATTTTATGTCTTAATCCCAATTCCTACATGGACTTGAAATCCACTACTTTTCCCAGTTTCCTCCCCACCCACCTCTGCTGGGGTTCCCTGGGAGACCCCATCCTGGGCAGTGGCCTCTCCTGGTTCTGGTGGCCTCTCGCCTTGATGATGTCCAGGGCCGTATGCTGCCCTCTGGGAACTCAGCTTAGGGCTCCTTGGTCCTCTTCTGGGAGGTCCCTCAGGAACTGCTCTGGATACTTGCACGTGTGGGTCACCTAATTTCACACGGACACCTGTCCCCCCCTTTCCTTCCCCATGGGTTCTGAGGTCCATTTTCAAGTTTTGGAGCTGCCCTGAGAATAGTACTTGCAGAGAGAATTTTTAATTGAACTAGTAGGATCGCTGGTGCTTCTTCTTTTTTTTTTTTAATAAATTTATTTTTGGCTGTGTTGGGTCTTTGTTGCTGCGCGCATGCTTTTCCTAGTTGCGGCGAGCGGGGGCTACTCTTCGTAGTGGTGCGCGGGCTTCTCACTGCGGTGGCTCCTCTTGTTGCTGAGCACGGGCTCTAGGTGCTCAGGCTCCAGTAGTTATGGCTCGTGGGCTCTAGCGTGCAGGCTCAGTAGTTGTGGCTCACGGGCTTAGTTGCTCCGCGGCATGTGGGATCTTCCCCGACCAGGGCTCGAACCCATGTCCCCTGCATTGGCAAGTGGATTCTTAACCACTGCACCACCAGGGAAGTCCCTCCCTGGTGCTTTCAATCATTGACAAGCAAACACGCCCTGTCCCCACTTTCCGAGCCCCCCCCCCCGCCCCTCCCTGCCCCACCCCCCCTTCCCGGGTTGAGGATCCTGGAGGCTGGCTGAGCGGGTGGTTGAAACAAAGGCTGGAGAAGGGAGGCCTGGCGTCAGGTGCCCTGGATGTGACTCCACTGAGCAGTGACCCCTCCCCGTTGGTTAGTCATTATCTTCCCCTCCCTCCGTCGTTTTATGGTCAATACCAGCTTGTATGGTCCACCCTCCAGAGGCCAGCGTGTCCTGTGAGGAGCCCTGAAGTCCAGCTCATGAGCACAGCCTCTTATTAAAGGTGTGACCCCGAGCCTTTACGACGGGGACTGGTAGAACCTAGCCTCTGTGGCAGTTGTGGTGTCGAATGACTTATACGCACACCACTAATGACATGGTTTCCACTGCAGTTGAATGTCTTCCACCCTGCTGCCCTCTGCATCCCTTCGGCCTGGCACAGGGCCTGAGGCGTGCTTGTGTGAGATTCAGCCGAGGGTCCCCCTCCTCCCTGCCCCAGAGCCCCTTCCTCGTTCTCTGCCAGTCCCTTGAGCGTGCGGCGCAAGATGTCTGGGCCAGTTTGTCTAATGGTCAGTCGTGTTGTCCCTTCCCTGCTGATAACCTCCTGGAATCAGAAGCCGAGTTTCATTCATTTTGCATCTCACCCATTTCTTTTACAGAGTAGGTGCTCAATGAATATTTGTTAAATGAATGAAGTGACAGAATAAAGCAAGGTAAAGTCACTTGACATCGTGTGTAGACTAGAAAAATAGTTTTCCAAGTAATATGTCTGTGACTTGTTATTTTAAAATCCTTTAAAAAGTGGAGTTTAATCTATAAAAAATTGAATCACTATGTTATAGACCTAAAACTAATACAGTACTGTAAGTTATCTATACCTCAGTAACAAAAATACTTGTTCTATTCACTGTTACGTGTCCAATTTACATATTTTAAAATCCTTGTTGGTCTTCACAGTTACGCCATATTTCCTTCTCCTCTTCCTGGAATGAAAGAGGAAGGAAACGTTTTCTATTTCGAAATATGACACAAAGTTGTTTTATCTCATTCTGTTTCGTCAGTTCCAATGCTCGGCCGTTAGCCCTTCTATTTGTACTCTTTGTTCATAACATCCTGAAGGAGAACAAGAACCGTAATTACAGTAAAATATTTGTCTTTAAAGGAGCTTCAGATGCTCTGGCTGTGTTATGACTTCAGAATTTCAGCTTGGTCTGGAGAACTGGATTTGGTCCCTTGAAAAGAGACCTCCCTGCCCCAGGAGAGTAAGCCTGGTCAGGACTGGTCGGGGTCCAGTGCAGACTCTGGCTTGGGCAGGTTGCTTGCCCCTCCTGAGGGAGACTCTCGCATCCCTGCCCCGGTGCCAATAGCACAGTCTGCTAGTGGTCCTGCTGCCAGTTTAGTGATGAGCTCAGGGTGTTGGCCAGTCCACCAGCCCCCTCCCCTTTAGAAAAAGATCTGTCTCTCTTCAGTATTTTGTTCGCATCTTTTCTACATCAGCCTTTTGAGATGGTTTGCCTGTGAGTTAACTTGGATGCCATTCTAGGGAAATCGGAGGAAAATGTGAGGAGCACGAAAGTAGGAAGCGAGGAGATGCAGGAGAGGGAGAAGCAGGTGCCCTCGGTCTGGAGCCTGGGCATCTACGGTTGATGACCGATGGACTCCAGAGAGAATAGGTGTTTACAAATCACAGGCTGCTGAGAACTTCTCTTCCCGTATGGTTGTTTTCTCACAGAGTTAGATTGAGAAGGAAATGTGATCCGTGGGTTCGGGGCGGAAAGTGTGACTCTGAAGGAAGAAACAGCAAGTCTTGATTGCTGGGGACCCATGGCTGGCTCCCTCTGTGCCACTGGCATCTGGCAGCACACCTGTGAGTGGAGTCAGGAAGGCACAGCTGTGGAAGGAGGCGTGTCTAAGGCTGGAGACGCAATCTAGACCCGGGCATCGTGTTTGTAAATAAAGTTGTATTGGAACACGTCCACACTCATTTGCGTGTTGTCTGTGGTCACTTTCATGGGCGAACAGCAGGGCTGAGAAGTGGCAACAGAGCCCCTATGAACTGCAAGGAAAAAATATTTACTATCTGGCCTTTTATGGGAAATGTCTGCTAACCCCTATTGCAGGCCAGCAGCGTGCTGTCCAAGAGAAATATAATGTGGGCCACACAAAGTTTCTAGCAGCCGCACCGAGAAAAACCAAAATGAAAAGATGTCTTGTCTCATTACTCCCTTTGGACATTGTACCAGCGAAGTGCTGGCTAGTGAAACAAAACGAGAAAGAAAGGCCTCAGATTGGAAAGGCTATCTCTGGGTGGGAGAATTAGAGGCTATTTTTCTTCTTCTCATCCATCCATATTTCCTGTGATAAATGTATTATTTTTATCCATTTATTTATTTATTTATTTTTTTGTGGTACGTGGGCCTCTCACTGCTGTGGCCTCTCCCATTGCGGAGCACAGGCTCCAGACGCGCAGGCTCAGTGGCCATGGCTCACGGGCCCAGCTGCTCCGTGGCATGTGGGATCTTCCCGGACCGGGGCACGAACCCGCATCCCCTGCATCGGCAGGCGGACTCTCAACCACTGTGCCACCAGGGAAGCCCTATTTTTAAATTGAAGCCAAGTTTATATGTTGAATGAACCTGGGTTGGGTAGCAACTGGCTACATGCTTTATATGGGATGATTTGGCATTTTGATCTTTTTTTTTTTTTTTTGTGGAGCCTTTCGACTTCAGGGATCTTAGTTCCCCGACCAGGGATTGAACCCGTGCCCTTGGCAGTGAGAACGTGGAATCCTAACCACTGGACCGCCAGGGAATTCCCATGATCTTTGTGCTTTTTTGGTGTTCTTCTGAGTTCTTCCTGATCATCCTCCAAAGAAGCCCTGGGTGTGAAGAGCGGGTGAGGGGAAGGAGAGAGGGAGGAACGGAGAGAGCGTGGGAGCCTCTGCAGGCTGGGATCGGCCTGCCCGCTGTGGCCCATGTGCCTCACTGGCACAGGGTGTCGCTGTGGTCCTGCCGGCCCCTGGACGCTGGTTCTCTAAACTGCCTCCTTTCCTGTTTTGGGACAGCGACTTTGTACAGCTTTGCAATCCCCACGTGGCTGCAATGAAAGAAGATGTCCTCTACCATTTCAGCCTTAGCACCAGCACGCACGACTTCCCGACTATGTTTGGAGACGTGAAGGTAAAAGCAGGGGTTTTGATTCTGGGCATTTGCCCCAAGATTACCCTCCTTTCAGGTGACACAGATAGACTGCGCCACACAGGGCGGAGGTGACAGAGGACAGGCTCTTGAAGTTATATGTTGATCGGATTTTTGCAAATTGTTACCTTTCAAGAATATGAACTATTGAGTGAAAGAAAACTGTCACAAAGACATATTGGTTCCTATAATTGAAACAATGTAAAATAAATTTCCTAATGCTTCACTGAGAGACTAGAAAGGAGCAGACACTAATCCTTTTCTAGGGGAGCAAGGGATACCCAGGAGGGGCAGTCGCATGTGTCTGCTGTCTCTCGTTTAAGATGCACATCCATCTGTTTAGCTAGTTTGGTCCTGACTTATCCTCGCAGAGGACTTTTAAAGCATCTAATCCCCGTGTGGAAAAGTGGGCTAACGTTTAGAATTCAAAACTGAAAGAAGCCAGTGACCCTAGATCCGGGGCTGCCTCATGCGATCGTAAAGTCATAACCAGGTTACATCCTGTCAGCCACCCAGATCTTTTGTGCTGTTCGTTTCAAACCGAGGGACGACTTTCCACGTGTCGTTGTCTTTTTGTTTTTAAATTTTTGTTGGAGTCTAGTCGATTTACAATGTTGTATTAATTTCAGGTGTACAGCAAAGCGAATGAATTATACATATACACATATCCACTCTTTTTTAGACTCTTTTCCCATATAGGTCATTATGGAGTATGGAGTAGAGTTCCACGTGCTATACAGTAGGTCCTTAGTAGGTATCTGTTTTATATACAGTAGTGTCTATATGTCAATCCCAATCTGTCAATTTATCCCTTCCCCTCCTTCCCGTGTGTTCTTAATTCATTCCGTTTTCATTCTCTCCTTAAGTTTAACCTGTAATTTTTTCTAGGCTACAGAAGTTTTCCTTTTTATGTTAAGAGGCTAATAACTATTTGATCACCAAGTCCTTAAGACTGGCTTATTCACCTGTTTTTCTTTTGACGCTTTCACGTACGACACTTTGCAGATGAAGGTTCTACTCCTCTGAGAGCCACCTGCTCACTGCACAGCTGCGACTCCCCGAGCCCCCACTGGCCCCCGGCTCTTTCCACAGGTTGGTCATTTGGGCCTCTGCCAGCCAGTGAAACAGCAGTTAGAAGCCCATGTTACAGATGGGCTGTGGGGCCCTGGTTGCACATTGAGGGGCCCGCAGCATCTTATTCCAAACGCCGGCTCTCTCCAGTGCAGTGGGCTGCTGTGCACACGATGTGCGGAGCCTGGGCAGGCGTGGAGCCTGGGCTTTCCTGCTGGAGAGGGCGAGGGTGTGGTTGTCCTGGCTTGTGTAGAGCTGATTGCTCTGCACTGTTGGGGCCTCTTGCACTGAGCTGTGAGTCCATGAACGAGTGCTTCTTAAACTCAAGGGAGTGTCAGAATCAGCAGGGGGCTCCTTAGTGAACACATTACTGGCTCCCCAGATGCGGGGAGCCAGGGAAGGGACCTGCATTTCTAGCAAGTTCCAGGAGATGCTGCCGCCGCTGGCGGGGGGCACTTTGAGGACCCCTGCTGTACAGACGGGGTGCAGTGCCTGTGCTGATTGGGGCTCTGTTCTCTGTCTGCAGTTTGTGTGTGTTGGGGGAAGCCCTTCCCGGATGAAAGCCTTCATCAAGTACATGGCCGTGGAGCTGGGCCTTGACCACCCAGGTGCAGAGTATCCCGACATCTGTGAGGGCACCGACCGCTACGCCATGTTTAAAGTGGGCCCGGTGCTGTCGGTCAGCGTGAGTACCTGCCCTCGTGGTGGGCTCAGCCCTTGGCTCTGCAGGCCCCATCCCCGCCCTGCACACAGCCTGACAGAGGAAACAGGAGTCGAGGAGAGCCTGGGGCTGGGCTGCAGAGGTAGTGGAGCCCGTCTCCAGGAGAGACAGATACACACGTACAAACACACGCGCACACCCACCCAGCTGTGCGCACACAGTGAGCACCCAGGTTGGAGACCCGGGAAGATGGTGCTCTGCCTGGACCAGGGCCACGAGGAGAGCCGGGCACCAAGTGGTCCCCACACCATCCGCCTGTGTTACTTCACACACATGCGATTCAGCAATGGGTGAACACAGAAACCTCTGGTGTTCTCGTTTTCCAGTTTTGGTTCCCTTTGCAGAGGAGAACATTTTTAGAGGAAGTGCTGCCTTACAGTAAGGCTGCCCCTGAGGCTGGGACAGGGGCCCAGCCCTCTGGGCAGCTGAGACGTCTGGTGGTACTAACCACCCACAACACACCCAAGAGTAAGACGTAATCCATGGAAGCACTTCCCACAAGTAAGACCGCAGGACGAACACGTTCTCCAAAGAGGGCTTGGCCTCAGGGGCAGCTCCTGGCAGACGTGGCACCGGGAGGGCCTCTGAAGAAGGGCGGTTTTGGGGATGCGGAGGTGGAGGAAACGGCACAGGCAGAACCGCGGCGGTGGAGCCACCAGCCAGTTACCGAGTTTGGCTGCGGCAGAGCGTGTGGAGAAAAGGGAAAACGTGTGCGGGGCTTCCCACGCCAGGGGATGTGTTACCTAGCAACAGCAGCCTCCTGGTCCTCAGCTGCCATCTGTTCCACGGGTGGTGTGGATCAAAGGGGTCATCCATTCGACAGCTTCGTGCAAACCTTTACACTTCCCCAAGTGTTCAGTTTTTAAATGTACGTTAGGAAGTTCATCTTCTTTACCACCAGTTAGCAATGCAGCACAGAACACACAGAGGTGCTACCAGAGCGTGACGCTGGCATTTCTCCCTGGTTCTAGCACGGGATGGGCATCCCCTCCATCGCCATCATGCTGCACGAGCTCATCAAGCTGCTGTACCACGCCCGGTGCTCCGACGTCACCCTCATCCGCATCGGCACCTCTGGCGGGATAGGTTAGTGTGCAGAGCGCCACTGGGACCCGGGTGGCAGCGTGGGGACCCAGAGCTCCTCCCTGGGCCGTGCCCAAGGAGAGCTCAGCAGCAGCAGGCATTTTGTTATTTTTTTCTGGTCCAGCTACTTCTCCCAACCTATACCCCAGAAAGGCACCAGGCCACGTGCACCCGAAAACCCGTCCTTTTGGAGTTATACAACGTGTGCCTTCTTGTTTGCTTGATTCTCTTTTAATTCTTGCTAATCCCTCTTTTCTCTGCCTTTCTCCTTCACTTTGCTCACTCCTCCTCTTTATTCCTGCAAAGATGTGAAGCACCTTATGAGAAAACCTACAGGAAAATCAAAGGGGGAAGAGAGAGATGCAATACAAAATTAAGATGTGTCCTTAAGTTGCGTAAAAGCCCTCTGTTCGCAACATAATTTTTTTAACATCGCAAAGGCAACAAAGAAAGAAGAGGATGCAATGAGAAAGTAAAACGCTAAACATCATGTTGAGTTTTCAGCCAAAGTCTTTGAGGCAAACTTGTTTTACTCTGATGTCCCACCTCTGGGCCGGTTTTTCTGCGAAAACTGGGTTCTAGTAATTCTCGCTCCCGCTGAGGAGCTGGGAGCTGCTGGAAGGAGGTCTGCTGTCATCAGCCTGGCCTCTGTGCATTTGTTTCTGACTGCCTAGACCTGACCTCCCCTGCATTTATGGTAATTCGAAAATTTAGGTTTTCTCGCTGTGATAGAGGATCGCTGTAGGTCCTAAATCTTCTCAATACGTTATCTCATTTTTCTTTTCACTATATAGACAGATTGATGGTTAACATCCGTGTTTGCAGATTGTAATTCAAAGTTGAAAGGAGTTGTTCTCGGGAAAACACCCCAATGACCACGAGCTCCCAGGCTGTGCACACTTAGTCTGTGATACCATCGACCCAACGGACTCGTGGCTGTGCACATCGCATCAGCGTGGGCGAGGAGCTCCAGCAAATCCTTCCTGAGTTCTTGCTTTGGAGGGATTTTAAAATCAATAATCAGAGAGAGAATTCTGGAGGGAGTAGGGTGGATTTTGAATCTCCCAAAATTGCCCCATAAAAATGGAGAGATCAACTAGAGAGCCAGACCCCAAACCCCCGGCAACAGTGTGACATGGTGTCCCCACAAATCCCAAAATAGGAACAGTGGGTGGCTGGCATGGGCCGCCACTCGGGAGGGAGAACTGGGTGACTCCAGCGCTTCTGTCAGATGTGAGAATTCTGAAACGGCCAACAGGTATCCCGGGAAAGGGCAGGGCCTGTGTGAGGAAGAGCAGCTGACGCTGGGAGGGGTCCTGCGCCCTCCAATTTGAGGTCTGAAGTGGCTTGAAAGTTCTAGGCCCCATGAATTCATGAAAGCTGCCAGCTGAGCTTCTTTCCAGGTCCACGCTCGGTGTGGGGAGACACCTGGAGAGCCTACGTTGACCAGAACAGGGACAAAGCAGCGAGGGAGAGAAAGTCCAGATGAACATGCAGCGGGCAAGCAGAGCCAGAGCTTGGCAATTGGCCACGTTTTTTGTTTTTTAAACTAGAGACACAATTTATACTTTATTTATTTTTTAAATTTTATTTATTTTTGGCTATGTTGGGTCTTTGTTGCTGCGTGCAGGTTTTCTCTAGTTATGGCGAGCAGGGGCTACTCTTCCTTGGGGTGCACAGGCTTCTCATTGTGGTGGCTTCTCTTGTTGTGGAGCACAGGTTCTAGGTACGCAGGCTCGGTAGCTGTGGCTCGTGGGCTTCAGTAGTTGTGGCTCGTGGGCTCTAGAGCGCAGGCTCAGTAGTTGTGGTGCACGGGCTTAGTTGCTCCACGGCATGTGGGATCTTCCTGGACCAGGGCTCGAACCCGTGTCCCCTGCACTGGCAGGCGGATTCTTAACCACTGTGCCACCAGGGAAGCCCATGGCCACGTTTTTTAATGTTTCATGAGAGCAGCTGACGTGGGGCTCTGGGACAGATCTCCTGGCTCCTTCCTCCTCCCTAAATGTTTAGGAAAACCAATACCACATTAAAGTAAGTAGTAGTGTAGTAGTAGGAAAGGCTCCTGGTCAAATCCCATGCAAAGTTATTACAAAACCAAAGAGCAAGGAGCAGAGTAACGTCTGTACAATCTTGGAAACGCCCAGGGAGGCACAGGAAGCAGGACCTCCGGTGGGTCAGTCCTGGAGGGAAGCCAGGGTGTCAAGAGCTGGTGACCGCAGGAGCCAGGTTTGGGGTGCCCCAGTGTTCCTTACTCCTGAAATAATAAGGTACAAAACAGGGACCAGCTGAACACATACTGGTAAAGGGAGCCCCAGACAGTTCCAGCAGCGACGGAAAGACGCTGCTCTGTGGGGATGGGCCGCCCATCAATTTCACTTTCTTCTTTGCACTTTTCTGTATTTTCTGTAGCGTCTACGCATTCATTACTTTACCTTCAGGAAAAAAAAAAATCTGGTGCTGAAAAGAGATCCTTACCTATTTCTTTTTAGGGCATGACTGACCCTTCAGTGTTACAGTGCGTGGACGGGGCCCTCCCCTCCCTAACCGCCCCTTGCAGCCGGGACACCCGCTTCTTCCTGCAGGTCTGGAGCCCGGCTCCGTGGTCATCACCCGGCAGGCGGTGGACGGCTGCTTCAAGCAGGAGTTCGAGCAAATTGTCCTCGGGAAGCGCGTGGTCCGGAACACGCACCTGGACGATTGGCTGGTGCAGGAGCTGGTGCGGTGCTCCGCGGACCTGGGCGAGTTCCCCACCGTCGTGGGCAACACCATGTGTACCCTGGACTTCTATGAAGGTGAGGAGTGCGCTGGTCTCCCGCCTGGGGGTCCGCACCGCTGTGGGCCTGCGTCTCAGCACCGGTTCCCTCGCGGGCCAGTGGGTCGAGGACAGGCGGGGCCCGTCGGGCTGGAAAGCATCTCTGTCTGGGGGGCGGGGAGGGCATGCAGTAGGCGCTTACTGAGTGGCCGGGGGTGGGGGGCGGTGGAATGGGAGGTGGGCGCTCCCGGGCCAGCATCGGCTCTCCACGTTCCCAGGGCAAGGCCGCCTGGACGGGGCACTCTGCTCCTACGCGGAGAAGGACAAGCAGGAGTACCTGCGGGCGGCCTACGAGGCCGGCATCCGCAACATCGAGATGGAGTCGTCCGTATTCGCCGCCATGTGCAACGCCTGCGGCCTCCGAGGTTGGGTCCCTAGGCCGCAGCTCCCCCAACTGCCCCCCCATCCCCCCCCCCGCCCCGTCCTCCCGGGCCCCGCCCATCGCCAGCCTTGGCCTTGCACCCACCCTGCCCCCAAGGCGTGTTTCTGGACCCCTGCGCTGGGACCTCCTTGGATTGTCACGTGGTCCAAGGCAGGGTCCTCAGTGTCTCTGCAGGGATTCACGTGCCACTGAGAGGCCAGAAAGATGATGAAAGTCCCCCCTTCGGGTCTGGGCAGGCTTCGCTGCTGACTCTACAATGAATCTGGCCTTCAAAGATCTTTGGATTTCTGAATTGGGGCTAATCCACCGCAGTTCCTGGCCTCACCCTTCGAGGTCCAGCTCTGCCTTGCAGAATACCTGCCTCACAGCTTTCACGTCACCTTGCCTTTCGAGGCAGTGCAGGACCCCCCGAGCTGGTCCTGGGGTTTGCTTGGGAATCTCTGGGAACAAAGGCAGGCAAGGATAAGGACAGAACAGGATAGTGTGGCCCCCTGAGCTTTTTCGTGTTCTCCATCTATCAGAAGCCACTGTCGGCCCCTTCCCTTGAGGCCTGGACACTGGTCTCTGTGAGCTAAGCTAGAATCCCGCTCTTTGCACTGACCTGGCGTTTGCTCTTTGCAGCGGCCGTGGTGTGCGTCACGCTCCTCAACCGCCTGGAAGGTGACCAGATCAGCAGTCCCCATGAGGTGCTGGCCGAGTACCAGCAGCGGCCCCAGCGGCTGGTGGGCCACTTCATCAAGAAGTGTCTCGCGGCAGCCTGAGGTCCCCACATCTCCAGACATGAGCGTTGGTGTTTGCAGCAAATAAAATCATTGCCACAATCTCCTTCTGTATGACTTCCTGCATCCTTTGTAGAAGAGTCTGGGGAACCGATTGTGTTTCAGAGGCAAAGAATCCTGCATTAACTACGCAGGAGTTTTTGTTTTTTGAAAGCTTCATGGGAGAATTTCCACCACGTTAGCCTGATTTGGGTTTTCTTTAAGAATGCTCCTCTGAGTATTTGACATATTTTTAGGGAGGTTTTTCAGACTTGTAAATTCTGATAGTTGTCAGATTTCACTCACTAAGAGAGAAGTCACGTCTGCCCTGGCCTGACACCTCCCCTGCATCTGTGCCCCCGTGTCCCTTGGCTTCTTCCTGGGGAGTCAGGACCCCCCAGCTGGGAGACTGGGGGACAGGCAGAGGGAGAATCCAGGGTGTCCCCTCCTATCTCAGGTGGGTCTGGGAGCTGCTTTGGGGCTGTCCCCGTGTCCCCCCAGCCCGAGGACAGTTGCCCCAGTTGTCTTCTTGGCACGTCTATACCCGTGTGACAGTGTTTAGTGTTCGACTCTTTTAAGTGCCCAAGGCGTGCTATTTACTGATTGCACATACGTGCTACTTGGCAGGTAGCTCTGTGACTTTTCGGGGTGCCGGGAACCGCGCGGGGACCCTGGTGTTGACGTACGAGTATGGTCCACACACTCTTCAAGAACCCTCTTCCCTGAGATTCTTAGGTTCACCCCAAAATGAGGGTGGGTAATCAGGTCATTCGAGACCCACTGAGCCAGGCACTGGTCCAGATGCTAGAACCCCCTCCTGGCCCCGCTTCTGTGCTGGAGGCTGCAGCGTGGAGAGGGAATGCCTGCGGTTTCTCCCTCGGCACCCTGGAGAGGCGTCTGCTGCACCCCAAAATTGAGGCTGCCCAGGAGGGAGCCGCCTGGAGAGCCCCCGGGAGGCTGGCAGGTCCTAGAATGTGTGTGTCCACCAGCTCTTGGCGGCCTCCAGCCCTGGCGCAAGCTGCAGGAGCTATGCCCAGGTTCCTGTCACCGGGCTCCCATCTGGCCCCAAAGTCCGAGTGCCCCCAACTTCAGCGAGACATTGCCGGTCCCTCTGGACGCGCGGCTGCCCGGCTGACCGGTGGCCCCTGCAGCCCACGTGTCCGGTTGGGCCCCCGGTGCTTGTGGTCACTAGGCCCCAGGCCCGGGTGAGGGGCCGTGGGGGACCTGCGGGCTGGTCCTGTGTGCGCCCCTCCCACGCAGGTGTGGCCGCGGGGTTCCTCGTGGTGAAGCTGCGGGGTGGGGGGTTGGGGGGAGGCATAAGCTGGGCGGTTGGCAGCCCAAAGGGCTGTTACAGCCTGAGAACGGCCGGTTCTCCTTCGGCCGCTGTCGTTGCGGCATCTCCCCGGCCACGGCCACAGCCCCGCGTCCACTGCTGGGAGGTATCCCGGACCTGCACACCGACCCCCTCCTCTGCGGCGAGGCCGCGGCAGATGAAGTCTGGACAAGGCTCTTCCTACAGATGCTGAGGCCCCGCGGAGGCGCCCGGGTGGGCCTGCGCCGCCCTCTGCTGGCCATGGCGGGGAGGGGCCCTGCCCATCCGTCGGGGGAGACCCCGCCCTTCCTCACCACCGGGGGGGGGGGGCGCTTGTGAGGCCACGTGACGGCCCCACGAGGGCTGAATGGTGCTCACCCGCGGGGAACACCGGTCGGACCCTTGTGATGACGGGATGAAAGTAATGATCACACGCATTTCCATCACGACAGCCTAAGTTGTGGACTAGTGTGGTCTCCGGGAGGACTCCGGGGCTGACGGTGCTTCCCCCGCCCTCACCGCCCGCCAGCAACCGGGTGCGTCTCTCCCTCCATCCTGGGCCAGAGAGAACTGGGGCCGGAACTGAGGACCGGGGCAGCTGGAGAGCTGGTTCAGGAGGTCTGAGAGACGGTGCGGCTGCGCTGGTGTGGCGTGCTCTGCGCACACGCGTGCGCACGTGCACACACAACACACACGGGCCCGCACAGAACACGCCCCCGTGCAAACGGGCACACACAACACATGTACCCACACACGCGCAGGCCCTGTGCACACGTGGGTGCGCAGGCAGACATTCATTAAGCAGGAAAGGAATGGCACTCAGTTGCCTTGACCTCCCGGGGGAAGGAGAGTTTCGGCACCAATCCCACCCTCGGGGCGAGCCGGGGAGCCCAGCCGAGGGTGAGGCGCGCCTGCTCGTTTTAGGGTCTCCTCCAGAGAGGATGGTTTAAAAAGAAAAGTTTTTAAAGGTAACGTATGACTGTCCTAGAGTAGATATCAGTGAAATGTGCGCTGCGGAAATGAACCGATCCTGTGGCGAGGGAACCTTGGTCCCGGTGTGGGAGGGAGGGAGCCGACTTTGCCTCGGGAGACTCCCCAGGTGCATGTAGCTCAGGAGAGGCGGGAACTGCAGCCTGAGGAGGGATCTCACGTCCTGTCGTGGGCGTTTAGAAGAGGCCTGTGTAGTTCTTTTTAGCCCCAGACAGGAAGGACAGTGCTGAGGCCACAGGTGCTGGTGGCGTCTTACCCACCCTCTTGGGTCACGATGCACCTATGCACACGTGTGGGCCTGGCTCTGTTGTGACCTGGGGCAGCTGCTCACCTGTGACATTAGAATAACGACTAGGAGTCGGGGATGCACAGATGTCAGTGAAGACGTTCATTATCTGGCTGCTTGTCTGGGGCCCAAGGGCTTTCCAGCTCCCCCAGGATCGGAGGTTATGTGACTCCCCTAAGCCATATGGTTTAAAAAAGTCAGTACGGCAGTTCCTCCAATAATTCTACGTAGAATCACCACGTGATCCAGCAATTCCATGTCTGGGCACTTGCACAAAAGAATTGAAAGCAGGGACTTGAACAGATGTTTGTACACCTGTGTTCACAGCAGGCAAAATGTGGAACCGGCCCAAATGTCCATCAACAGATGACTGGATAAACAAAGTGTGGCAATCCATACAATGGGAATCATTCAGCCTCGAAAAGGGAGGAAACTCTGTCACGTGCTATATAACACGGATGAACCTCGAGAACATTGCTGTGTGGAATAAGCCCATCACAAAAGGACAACTGCTGTAGGATTCCACTTACATAAGGTCCCTAGAGTGTCAAGTCCATAGAGACAGAAAGTAGGATGGTGGTTACTGGGTCTGGGGAAGGAGATGGGGAGTTAGTGTTTAATGGGGACAGAGTTTCAGTTTGGGAAGATGAGAAAGTTCCGGAACCCTCCCCCTAGTGTGCTTCTCTGACAATCTCCAGCACTGGGTGTGTGGGTGGCCTACAGATTGATTCGATTCTGACAGTGAACTACCTAGAATTATGTCAGATCCCACAGGTTGAAGGGCATGGTCTTGACTTGACAATACTGCTCTTGTTTTAGATGCCAGCTGCAAGCAGGGTCCCCAGGCTACCCACGCTTCAAACTGGGGGCTTCCCATAACCCTTTCAGGTTTGATGGTTTGTTAGAATGGCTCACAAAGCTCTGGAAAGTGTTATACTTACGACTACCATTTTATCGTAAAGGCTGTAAGTGAGCAGCACAACAGGTAGGCCAGGTCCAGGAGGGTCCTGGATGCAGGCGCTCCTGTCCGCAGGGGTCAGTGTGAGCTTCCCTCTGTACATCCACATTTTCACCGACTGGAAGCTCCCTCAAGCCTGGCGTTCAGAGTGTTTAAATTGAGTTTTCAGTATCTAGGCACGATCCAATAAACCATTGACCACAGGATTGAACCCGATCTCCAGATCTGCTCCCCTCCCCTCCCCGGGGGTCAGATACAGTGGAAAGGGGTTTGTTATTATTCAGTTGGCTGGGGACTGCCAAAACAAAATACCATAGACTAGGGGCTTAAACTATAGGAAGTCATTTCTCGCAGGGAGGGAGGCTGAAAGTCCAAGGTCAAAGTGCCAGCTGATCCAGGTCCCAGGTGAAGGCCCTGAACCCAGCCTGCAGATTGCTTCCGGTAAGGACATTCGCCTCATCATGGGGGCCCCACCCTCATGAACTCATTTAACCTTCATCACCTCCCAAAGGCCCCACCTCCAAACACCATCACGTTGGGAGTTAGGGTTTCCAAACATGAATTTCAGGGGACACAGACATTCAGTCCATAGCAGTTGTAACAAAAGACATTCCAAGGGTTTCTGAACCAGGATAAAGGCCAGATATATATGCTTATTATCTCACAGCACCACCGAGGTTCTTTTCTTTTTTTTTTTTAACATCTTTATGGGAGTATAATTGCTTTACAGTGTTGTGTTAGTTTCTGCTGTATAACAAAGTGAATCGGCTATATGTATACATATATCCCTATATCCCCTCCCTCTTGCATCTCTTTCCCACCCTCCCTATCCCACCCCTCTAGGTGGTCACAGAGCACCCAGCTGATCTCCCTGTGCTATGCGGCTGCTTCCCACTAGCTATCTGTTTTACATTTGGTAGTGTGTATATATGTCCATGCCACTCTCTCACTTCATCCCAACTTACCCTTCCTCCTCTCCATGTCCTCAAGTCCATTCTCCACACCTGTGCCTTTTTTAATTTTAAAATTTTATATATTTTTTATACAGCAGGTTCTTATTAGTTATCTATTTTATACATATTAGTGTATATATATATCAATCCCAATCTCCCAATTCATCACATCTGCATCTTTATTCCTGTCCTGCCCCTAGGTTCATCAGAACCTTTTTTTTTTTTTAAATTCCCTGTATATGTGTTAGCATACGGTATTTGTTTTTCTCTTTCTGACATACTCCCCTCTGTATGACAGACTCTAGGTACACCCACCTCCTTTACATTGCTCTTTTGCTGAAATTGCTACCAGAATATTGGAGGGAAGATGACAAGATTATCAGAAGGCTAGTCTGGAAGGTTGTTTCTAGGACGGTGGGTTTGTGTAGCTTCTATGAAAAAAAAAAAATCAAACACCCAAAAATCACAAAACAAGCCGCCTCCTTCTTACTTGGTGGGAACCCTGTTGTTTCCCTGGTTTATTTATTAATAGTTGCTTTCTTTGGCCCAGATAGGCCTGGTTTTTCAAGTATAAGAAAGATTAAGAAAACCAAACTAACCTCCTAGTAACAATAACTGCAGAGAGAGAGGCAGAGGACCTCGAGGCTTGTTTGATGAGGTTGTATTGTGGCTGAGGCTGTCTCCTGGGCAAGCTTCTAGACCAAAGAGCACGTTTTCCAGCCAGGAGCTCCGAGGACCGCTTTGCAGGGCCTCGGTCTGAGGTCAGCTCTGCGCTTTCCACTCAGTGTGCACCCTTCTCTCCCCCTGGTTCCCACCCACTGGGGACCATTGCTTGCTGCAGCAACACCAGCGCTCCCCCGAGGGCCTCCATGGTGCCTGTGCGCCCTGGTCCCCGGGGTGCGCCCACCGGCAGGGGCTGGTATGAAGCTGAAGCTCCTGGCGGAGTCTGACCTGCATACCCTAGACCCCTTCCACCACCAAAGGGGAGGGGAGGCGCGGTACCTGCATCCCATCTTGACCTCTGTCTCAGACTTAGAGAATCACCTCTGGGTGTGGGGCAAGGGGCTGCTGTAAAGGACTGAAAATGGGAGTGGAAGCAGAGTTGCACTGGACCTGGGTGGGCCTGTGAGCACGGAGTCTCTCCACTGCCAGTCCCCTCTCACCTGCGCCTGGGTCACGGCTGCCAAGCCCAGCGGGGTCAGACCATCATCTTCTTTAGACCAGGATCGGGGCTCGCCTGGTCTCCCCACAGCCTGCCTGGTGGGCCTTCCCGGTCCCATTTCACCGCCTGGGTCTGGTCCACGCTGCCTGGAGCCCCAGGGCTCTCTCCCAGGTTCCTCCAGGGAAGAGCTTTGAAAAAACACGTGTTGGGTATATTTGTTGAAGACTAGCGTGGCTGAATAGGACAATACGCTACAAACAGCAAGGATTAGGAAACTCTTTCTGGCTGGGGATGGTTTGGTGGTCTCTCCGAGGGGCTGCTAGAGGGACCCATCTCCAGCACAGCCTTGAACTCTTGTCAGTCACGCAGCTGGTGTGGCGAGTCAGCCCCAGATACAGGCGGGACTGAGCTCCCCTCTCGTGGGGGCCGCCTGGTTCCCAGTCTGCTTAAAAGTAATGGTCTTAGAATAAATCCGAAATAGTAACGTAAGCCAAAGGGGGCTCAAATTACCATCCATCTTGATGGTTCGTGCTACCTGTCGGTGGCTTCTTTCCAGAAGGTATGTCAAGCCCCGTGATGCCTGCTGATGGTGTCTTCTGGCCCTGCAGTGGTTCTCCAGCTGTGAGGGTGTGTGTGGTCTGTGCTTTTGCAGGTTTAGTACCTGTGCAAGTAGCTTATAGTAAAGCGTATTCAATATTCTATCTTGAGGGCTTAGTGTAAGAAGGAGCATTTTAAAAAATATGTATCGTCCCTTATATTAACTGCACATCAAATTCTCTTCCAATTTCATAATTAGAGGCTTGGCATTTTCTCTTGCTGTTTGGTTGTTAAGACCTTGCTACATGTATTACCAGTGTTTCCACAGCTACTTGTTCTTTTTCTGTGTTTCCTTATTTTTATTGTTTAGATAAAATTTGTATATCGTATCATCTCTCCTTCTCTTTGAAGTACATCTTTTGTAATTCCAAAATGGCAGGAATGATATGCTTCATTCATCCATAGGTTTGACCAATATTCTCCTCCTCTCTTCTAGTTTTTCTACTATTAAATTTACTGTTCTGGACTTCTGTCTACAGAGAGTGCACTTCTGAGCACTGTGTAAGGCTTTAGTTTACCTTTGTGACAAGATCCGAATTCAGGTGGCCTGACACCATGGGGGAATTCTTCCTTGCTTCATTGTATCAAAAACGCTATTTTGTCATGTGTTTTGAAACTCAGTAGAGTCTATTTTTGGACTTCCCATGCTATTTCATTGATCTGCATTTTTGCACCAGTTTCATTTTTTAAAAAGCATCGATACTTTAATATGTTCTACTATTTTGTAGGATTATAATCTTTCATAGCTCTTCGTTTTCATTCAGAATTTTCTCTGCTTTTGGAGCATATTTGCTCACCAATTACATTTTAGTATCATTTTTGAGTTAAAAAACAAGGCCAGTTGGAATTTGGATCAGAACTGTGTTCAGTGTGAGCAGGTGCTTGGGGGGAGAGGGTGCTCTCAGCCCTCCTCTCTTGTGTGCCCTGCGGTCATCTGGGGCCATCTGTGTCCCTATGCACAGAGCACGCCGTCCCTGGACGCTGGTCCCCTTGCCCTTCTCCTCTCCTGTGACCTCAGTCAGCCTTTTGGCTGTAGCCTTCTGTATGATCACTGGACTTAACTGTGGAAGGAAGCGATATCAAAATCACTTTTTTGGGGGAGTACGTATTTTCCAATTGTCTCCTTAGAAACATCCATTGAATTGGAATCTTTGTTTCAAAAAGTCTACACATCTACTACTTTTTTTTTTTTTTTGCGGTACGCGGGCCTCTCACTGTTGCGGCCTCTCCTGTTGCGGAGCACAGGCTCCGGACGCGCAAGCTCAGCGGGCATGGCTCATGGGCCCAGCCGCTCCGCGGCATGTGGGATCCTCCCGGACCAGGGCACGAATCCGTGTCCCCTGCATCGGCAGGCGGACTCTCTACCACTGCGCCACCAGGGAAGCCCTACATCTACTATTTTGAAACATATAGTTCACCGACTTCCAGAAAGGTTGTACCAATGTGCATCTCCTACCAGTGTTCCCTTTAACTTGAATGATTGCTTGTTTCCTTCGAGTCCTTGAGGGAAGAATTTATTTCTCATTCAGCGTTACGACTCACTCTGAAGTCCCCCGAGCAGTGCTGGAAAGAGCAAAGTGTTAAATGAATGTTTAATGCATGTTTGTTGAAAGAAAAGCAACTGTTTTTCAGTATAAAGCTCAAAAAAATTAAGGAAAGGGAGAGTTTATTCATGTCTTCCTCTCAGTACCAAACTAACTCTATAACCAACATAAAGGTTTGGAAAAGGTCCTCTTGGGGAGGTAAGTTCGGACTGTGAGGGAGAGATAGTCAGAAGCCCCAGTTCTGACCTGCGGTGGACTTGGACCAGCTCAGCTGGTGGCTGCCCTTGGGCTTTGGCTCTCGCTCTGTTGGAACCCGCTTCTCTTGCAGTATTTTATGGCAAGGACCTCGTAATACTTATGGGAAAGTCTTCTCTTCTGAGCGGCTGGCATCCAGAGGCCCAAGCGCCCCAAAGAGACACAGTAGAATTTCACGCGTATTGCAAAGCCCTTTGTTTCCAAGGAGACGGGCAGCAGGCTAATTCTACGTTGGACTGCAGCTTCCTTCCCCAGTGTGTAAAACGGGCACAGTGTTCCCTACCTCACTGATGTTGGGAGGATGAAGTGTTGGATGAGCAAGAGCTCGTGAGCACTCAGGGGATGCAGACGAGAGGCGGGAGGAGGGCCTGGCCCTCTTTACAGCTGCGTCCCCAGCAGCACCTCCTTCAGGGGCTCTGGGCTCCAGGGAAATACTTCACAGGCCTTCACACCCCCTCCCTCGTGTGTGTTCACTGCTGTTTCCCCAGCGCCTTGCCGGTACACTCCTCCTGAGGAAGGAATGAGGTCACTTGTTTTATTGCTCTAGTGCACAGCATTTATTGATCCATCCTCTTTTTTTTTTTTTTGCATGACTTCCTCAAATGTTTTTCATTCACAAATAATGCTACTGTCAGCAGGATTGAGCACACCTTTGGTTCACACTTATTTATGCCTTCTCAAAAAGTAACTATTAGGTGGAACCTTTTTTATAGGTTAAAGCTAGTCTAATATAGGTAAACTAATATGGTTCAACCTCTTACATAGTTGTTGAATTGCTGAGCCGTAGAATCTGCACATCTTCAGCTTAACAATGTTGTCAGGCTGCCTTCTAAGATCCTGTTCATCTGTATCCTCACCAATACTTTTTACTTTTCCCAAACTGGTAGATGTAAAATGGTATCTCCTGGGGATAATTTGTGTCTGCCTGAGTCCTACTGAGACGAATATCTGAGCGTATATTTCTGAGGGTCCATAATTTGCTCTTCTTTTCGCCTGTTTTTTGACTGTTTTCTATTGGATTATCTCCTCACTGATTTGTAGGCATGTGTATATATTCTGGATACTATCTTGTTGTTGTGTATGTTGAAATAGATTCTTCAAGTCTGTGGTGAATCTCACTTTTCAGATAGCTTCTCTGAGGATCAGAGATTTTAATTTACCATGGCTTATTTTTCCTTTGTGGTCTATGGGTTGTGTGTGTGTGTGTGTGTGTGTGTGTGTGTGTATTATTTAAGACAAACAAAACTGAAGGAGATGCTCTGTTTTCTTGCAAACATTTAAAAAATTTCTTTTCTCCACATTAAGAGTTCTGTACCCTCACTCTGAGGATAACCAATTATGTGGCACAATTTGTTGAATAGCAAGTTTTTCTCCTATTGGTCCGTTGACCACCTTTTTTCCTGCATCAAGTTTCCAAGTATACAAACCTCTGTTCCTAGGCTCTATGCACTGTTCCCTAGGTCAGTTTCCATATTGTTGAAGTAATAGCAAGTGGTCTTACTTACTGTCATTCTATATAAAGTCTTGATGTGTGGGAGGACAGATTCTTTTAATCTGTTGAAAATTGTCTTGGACATTTTTTGGTCTTTGTTTTCTTTGCTTTTTTTTCTCACATTCTCTACTCTTCTCCCTGTGTTTTTTTTAAAATTATTTTATTATTATTATTATTATTGGCCATGCCACGTGGCATGTAGGATCTTAGTTCACCAGCCAGGGATCGAACCTACACCCCCTGCCTTGGAAGCACGGAGTTTTAACCACTGGGCCACCAGGGAAGTCCCTTTGTTTTCCCAAATAATTTTACGCATTAAAAAAATGTCAGCTCATTAAAGTTGACAAAAACAGCAAAATCAAAACAAAACAAACAAAACCTTGTTGGAATTCCATTGGAATTGTATTGAACCTATAGATCAATTTGGGTAGAATTAACATCTTTATGATATTGCTATTTCTTATGCATTAACAATGCTTATTCATTTATTTAGGTTCTCTCTGGTGTCTTTTAATAAAGTTTCATAATTTTCTTCATGAAATAATTGCACATATTTTGGTTAGATTCTCCCCACCCCCAGTTACTTTAACTTTTCATTGATACTATAAATGGTATCCTATTTTATTTTTGTATATACTGCAATTTTATTTCAATTGCACAAACAAAGTTAGCGTGTAGGAACTTTAAATGAAACAGTACGGTAAAAATAGCAAAGAATGAAAAACTCTAAAAAAGGAAATACACCTAAAGCATGAGAATTCAACATGCATTAGTGTTTCATCTTCCGTTTTGATTGACACTTATGAAACAAACTTTGAGATCATGATGACTATTCTGAAGAGATTTCAGCACCAGCACTAAGGTTGGTACATTCAGTTGGCTTGTAATTGACTTATTAGCCATTTACATAGTATATAGTACAGATTTGTCACAGGTTGGATCACAGTGTTAAAGGAAAGAAGGACCTTCCTTTAATTACAGAGGATCCCCTAAACTGCACTCAGCTTAAGACATCCGATGTATAAGAGCACGAAACCATCATAATAATGTGGGTCCAAGGAGCATAGTTTTGTTAAGGAAAATAACCTAAGCTTCTGTTTCCCACTTTAATTGCTGAAATCTCTAACAGTGAAAAAACTGTCACATAGGAAAGTAAATGTATGTAGTTATTCAATCAGGCTTCTCAGGAAGAACACATTTAGCAATCTGGGATAATGCAGAATGACAAGAAATATAACGTGATTCAACAGTGGTTCTTTTTGTCATTTTACACAGACATCATGTTAATACTAAACCAAGGCACAAAGCGTTTAGTGCATACACCAGTTTCTTTCTTAAGATCTAGCATTTTTATTGTAGTCTTTTATCTTGCTTCGGACCACCTGTACCCAGTACTTTATCCTACTATAGACTGTTTAACTCAGTCAACAAAATCAAAAGTGATTTCTGACCAGATTTATGGGAGATATAAAGATTTATATCATCAAAGTGTTTGCATGACCAAAAGTAAGATAATAAAGATGAAAATTCCTTCTATTTCTTTTAGAAAATAGTACTTTATAACCTTGCTGCGTCTTTAATGTCTTTACTCTTGGATGACAATGAATAGTTGATAGAAAAAAAGAACTGTAATGGTGTTTTATTTTAAAAATACACTTTCTGGACTTCTCTGGCGGTCCAGTGGTTAAGACTCCCTGCTTCTACTGCAGGGGGCATAGGTTTGATCTCTGGCTGGGGAACTAGGATCCCGCATGCCGTGTGGCCAAACAAACAAACAAACAATTTCTTACTGAAAATTATGAGAATGATGGCGAGATAGGATTGAATTCTCCTACGAAAGTAACTTCGGAATTTTCTTTCTGTAGTTCTATCAGTTGTTGCTTTATTTATTTTGATTACATTTATTAAGCATATAAATGCATAAAATTATTATATTTTCCTATTGCATCACTTATTTTATTATGTAGTGATCCTCTCTGTATCTAATAGTGCTCTGTGTCTTCAAGTCTCTTGTCTGATATTACCATAGTTAATTTGTTTACTATTTACCTAGTATATATTTTTTGTCTCTTTACTTTCCTCCAGTCTGTGTCCTTATGTTGGATAACTTGGTTTCTGATTATCTGAAAATATTCTTTTACCCTCATTTTTGAGAGGTGAGTTTTCTGGGTACACAATTCTAGATCAACCAGATTTCTCCAAGTAATCTAAAGATATTTAATTGTCTTCTGGTTTCCCGCTGTTAATGAGTCTTTGATAAGTCTACTTATTCCTTTGAGGTAGTGTGTCTTATTTCTTGAATTGGGATCTCCTCTTTGACTCTTGTGCTGAAGCTGTTAATGTGGATTTATGTTTCCTGGTACATGTTATCTTTCTTGTATCAGTGGAATTTGTGCAGTTTATATGTTCTGGAAAATTCTCAGCCATTAGCTATTTAAATGCCTCACCTGCTTTCTCTCCATCCCCCTTGAGGGGTACGCTCTCTTTTGTAATTCAACCTTGCAGTTAAAGATTCAACTCATGACTTCTTTATTCTTTTTAATTAATTTCTTTTGTCAATTCTCTCCTCCGAGCTCTTTGGAGATTTCTTTTACTCTCTCATTTCTGTAAGATCAGCAATGCAACAAAACTCTATTCTTCCAGCAGGCGTTGCCCTATTGTTGCTGGTCAGTGTATGGAAAGCAGAGTGATATTAATTGGATTTCTAGTTTTGTCCCATTTTCATTTCGGCTGGATTTCATTGCTAAGCCTTTTTCCCCTTAGGGTTCATGGTTAGTAATCATCTGTGTTCTTTTATGGTTGAGAATGTATGTATGCTGGTTTTATTTAAGGGTCATTTTAGCTGGGTATTGTGTTTTTATCACACTTCCTTTCTCTTAGAACTCTGTAACTATTGATGCGTTGTTATCTAGCATTGAACATTTTGAGCATATGTTTGAGGCCAGGTAGATGCATTTCCTCTTGTGTGGCTATTTGCAGTATATTTCCTTTATCTCGGAGGTTCAATAGCTCTAGTTCAGCTGCAGCTTAGTTTTCAGAAATATGGCGTACTCTCCCAGTCTTGAAATAACGTTTTCTCTGTTTTAGGGAAATTCTCCCGTGTTATGTCTTTGAGCATATTTTTTGTTCCATTTGTTGGATTCTCTGCTTCAGGGATGGCAATTATCCTTATGCTGTGGAGTCTTTTGTTTTTCAAAGCTGATTCTGTTAGCTTTTTGTGTTAATATTTTTGCCTTTAAAACTGTTTTTTTTAATTTTATATTTTTAAAATCAGTGTTGTTATCTTTGTTTTGTGGTTTCTAAATCATTTAGAGTTCCACAGTTATGATTTTTTTGGGTTATTTTTATCCCTTAGATCTGCAACTTGTCTTTTCATTTATTTATTTATCATCTTTTTTATCAGCTCTTGTTTTCTGAATGTTTGTTCTTACTAAATTGTTCTTCTTTATGAAACAGTTGTAAAGAACTTCTTCATTTTATCTGAGTTGTTTCTTTTCCAGCCATGGCCAGGGCTTTCTTTTGCTGGCTTTGTTTGTCTGCTTCCCTCCAGAATGTTTAGATAGCTGTTTCACTCTTCGTTTTCATGTGACTGATGCTTGGGCCGCTTAGCCCAGGTGTTGTATTTGTCCTTGACTCTCTTTTCAGTCATCCTGAGACAAGTTTGATTTCTCCTTCGAACTCGGATGCAGTGTCTGGGCACACCCTACATGTGCCAGGTTCTCCAGCATGAGGGATGGTTGGGATGCTGGTGGGGATGAGATGCAGGCATATCAGCCTAGCCAGGCTCCATGCTCTCCTCTGAGATTTTGTTAAAGGCTTTATACCACATTCACCCATCCAGTTAGGGAAGTGGATCTCCAACTTTGGATTCTCTTTCTGTTTTTATGTGTAGCCCTGGGGGTATCTCCAGCAGAGTCAGGCTCCTTGCTCACTTTCTGTGTGTCATAGTTTGAATGTTCCAGCAGCCATTTTTCCACCTCCACTGTCAGAAGAAGGAGAAAAGGGGTCCTTCAGGGCCCCTGACTCCACTGATGCGTGTATGGGGGAGAGTCCCTTGCTCTGCAGATTTCGGGCCGAGTTGGGACTGACCCGGGCGGGCTTGTGAGATCCCCACCGCCCCCCACAGCTGTCTCCTCTGACTTCATTTCTTTTCCTTTTCCTCCCTCTTATTTTGTCTGGGAAAAGAAAAAGTCTGTGAGAAGGTTTCAATACACCATTTTACCCAGGGCTCCTCTATTTATGTATTTGTACGCATGTATTGTTACGGGCCCCCAAAATGCAGTGGTTCTCAGCTGTTCTGAGGGAACCGAGGCAAGGGCATCCGTAACCGTTGCTGTGGGATGTGGAATTTGGGGGTGCAGGACTGGCACTTCTGCCGTCTCCCAGGGGAGCTTCCCTCCTGGGACTCTTGGCAGGAAGGAGGGGACTTCACGGTTGTTTGGAAACTCATGATAGCACTGGCCCCAAACAGAAAACTTCGCAAATTCCATAACTGGGTGATTGGTTAAGTAACTTAAATTCTACAGTAGGTTATTATATAGTCTTCAAAAACAATGAGGCTGATCTATAAGTGCTGATATGACAAATAATTTCCAAAAACACTTGTTATATTTATTTATGTCTTTAAAAAAATGAATTAAGAAAACCGTTCGAATAATTTATCTTTTGGGAGAGTGGTTGCATTCTTCCTGTACTTTTTGAATTTCCTAACCATACATATATTTACTTATTTATAATATCAAAAGTAGCTATGTGAGTCTTGGCTCTGTTTTCCTTATACTTTTTTGTCTTAAAAATGGCTCCTATATTATTAAAAAATTAAAAAAATCCCAATTAATTATATATTTACTCTTCTTAATGGTGTCAAGTTATTGTTTAATCTGAGGTATATTTTCTATTTTGCACATTTATATTCAGCCAGAATTAATTAAGGACTCCCCCCTACCCCAACCTGTACTCCAAGAAATGACTCATTTGTTACAGAGGATGAACAGGTGACTTAAGTTTTATGGTCTTCTGTGTGTTTGTGACCCTTATTTCTGGTTTAATTGCTACGTTTTGAGCCAGAGGGTGCCCTCCTGTGGGCGTTTTCTCTGTTATCAGGGCGGATGGTATTGGATATCAGCACTTCCTCAGAGAACTTTCCATAATGATGCACTTTCTGGCACAAGAAATACTTCCTCATGACCCGTCTCCAAGAGGGTGATTTCTTTTCTTCTTTAATTACACCAGGGATGGAAACATTCTTTCCCATCTGGGTTTTGTCTTTATGGTTTCAGGCCACATAACACTCACCTGGGCACACGTAGGTCCGTTTGCTCGACCTTACCGGGAAGGGCTGGGACAGGGGGATAGGCCTGGGAGCTCAAAGACCAAGGCAGTAAAGTGACAGGAAGTTCACTTTAGTTCAAAGCATCATGACTCAAGAGTCTGAAAGAACAAGACATGCTTTTTAGTGTTGACAGCGTCCTTAACCTAACCTGCAGATTTTTAGGTTTTTGTTTCTGTGGTATTAAATGCCTTGCTTGTTCTGTGTCTGGCTGTAAACTTTTGTATTTGTAAGCTGAGTGGAAGCCAATAGAAGAACACTGTCCACCAAAAAACAAGTGTAGAATGATGACAGTAAAAATAATCTTGTGATAATTGAGGATTTTCTATTAATTAATTTTTCACTGGGCTATACCTTAGGTGTTTCTTTCTCAAATAATTAAATTCTGTGTATAGATGGCAGTGCCTTTTCTTTTGACTTTGAAAATTCAGGGTTATACAAATTATTTCAATCCCTATGGGTAGCTCTTTTGCAGTGTGTATCAAGAGATTTGACTCCAACTCCAATAAGCTGATTTTTCAGAGTTTGTTCCAGTCTGAAGAAAGTAATTTAAAAGAAAAATTATTTATATGCAAAAAATGAATTGATAGAAAAATGTGAATTATGATATATTCATTTGTAAGAATGTTAGATAACCAGTAAGATGATGGTTATGAACCTTGTGTGGCATCATTAGAAAATATTCATAAAATGAAGGTAAGTGGCTGCCACCACCAACTTTGGGAAAATATCTACTTGGATGGAAAAGTCAGGAATGTTAAAATAGTTAGAAAAATAAACTAGTGAATTTGTTGGAGTGTGAGAAATATGGACGAAGTTGTTTGTTTAATGCCTTTAATGTCATAAAGTCTGCAATAAATAAATATGTGGAGAAACAGGGAAGGAGCAGAAGCCAGGTCTGGTGGGAGAAGGACCGGGAACTGACAGTCGTGGATCTGGATACAGTGACAAGGGAACTGGGGCCATCTCCGTGGGGCCTCGTCTCAAATGATTGTTCTCAGGGACACACAGTAGGGATGACAATGACCTCCTTTAAAGGAAGCCTGGTCTGGCCTGTAAACACTCCTTCAAGAGATGGAGATATTGTAATGCTTTTCGACTCTATCAAACACTAATTATTTTTTTACAACTTTCCAGGTCCTCTCCCTGGGTGAGTTCTTCTGGCCGTGTATTCTGTTTATGATTCTGATAGTACTTCGTTTTCAAGAACCTCCCAGACCTAGAGACAATTGTGAGTTTTACTTTTATGACACTTTTTGAATTACAAACATCAGAAGAAGAAAACGCAGCATTCTTTTTTTGTTGTTGTCCTTTATAAATTCTGAATCCTGAGTGAAATGAATGGATAGAGCTCTGTTGTAATATCATAATCTCTGTTTCTGGGGTATGAGCCAGTAAGCATCAATTTAGATTTTTTTCTCTTAAGAATGGTGTTCACACATGTTTGCTCTATCTAGCAGATAGATTTATTCCTTGAACTAAACTGCCTTAATTTGGGAATAGGTATATAAGTCATTATAAATATAGAAAGAATAGAGGAAGAGGTAAAAGGGGGCAGATGCATTTCAGTTCTTCAACATGATAGTGCTGATGGTGGTGGGATATTGAGGATGGCAATGGTGGCGATGATGGTGGTGAGGATGGTGAGGATGGTGAGGATTGTGAGGATGTTGACAATGGTGATGATGGTGATGACAATGATAGTGATGATGATGGTGGTGATGGTGGTGATGATGGTGATAGTGGTGATGGGATGTTGATGATGGTGATGGTGGTGATGGGATGATGATGATAGCGATGCCAGTGATGGTGATGATGGTGATGGTGGTGATGGGATGATGATGATGATGATGGTGATGGTGATGGTGATGATGGGATGATGACGATAATGATGACAATGATAGTAATGATGCTGATGGCGGTGATGATGGTGATGACAGTGATAGTGATGATGGTGATGATGGGATGATGATGATGATGGTGATGATGGGATGATGATGATGACAATGATGACAATGATAGTAATGATGGTGATGGTGGTGATGATGGTGATGATGGTGATAACAATGATAGTAGTGATCCATTGAGAAACCATTATTAATAACTTTCTCTGCTCCAGGAGCTTTATCAGCAAGACCATTTTGTTTATCTGGTTTGAAACCTCAACAGCATCACTCCTTGAGAAATGATTGCCTATTTTGTTTCTATGAGACTTACGCCCACTTGAAATATGGATAATGTGGTCAATTCTAAAAATGTTACATGAATAAAAATTACTAAGGGATGGTTTTTATCTAACATAGTATGTCACCATTCACAATAGTGAATTAATGTATCTATTCATTTGGCAAATAATGTTTTGAGTGCCTTCGTGTCCCAGGCCTTGCTGAGGATGAAGTTGTGGACAAGGTATTTTCCCTGCCCTTCCAGGACTTACTGTGGGGCCAGACTATTATGATCAGTGGGACAATGGCATGATGGGACTCTGTAGAGGGTGCATGTGAGCACAGAGGAGAGGTGGCCACTCCATTCTAGGGAAAGGCTTCTGAGGAGTTAGCAAATGTGAAAGGGAGTTCAAGGGAGGAAGGATCTGGGCAGGGCAGACAGCGTGGGGGAGATTGGAACTAAAAGGAGTTCAGTATGACTAAGGAGCAGAGTGTGGCTGGAGGAACAAGCAGGTTCAGATCAGTAAAGGCTTTGAAGGATGCTGAGGATGGTGACTTCCCAAAGGGCACAAGCAGCCACCAAATGGTTTCAGAAAGTTCCTCCTGGGAGGAGTACGTGGGGCAGTGCTCTAGGTGCAGGCAGAGGTGCATTTGAGATGGGGGACTGGGCACCGGGGAACACAAGGTGAGTCATGGGGCACTGCGTCACCAGGCCTGGCTTGAGCGGGAGGAAGAGGACAGGCTCCTTAGAGGTGAAGGGGGGACCACAGTGGGCTGGGGCTTGTGAGGAGAGGGGGCCTCCCGCTGGGACACCTGGGTGGAGGGGCACCCTTCTGAACTGAGGACACACAGGAGGGGCTCGGGGACTGTGCTCCGTGTGGCCGGGAGGACCCCCGAAGGGGTGAAGCTCCTGGGACCAGGCCTCGTGAGGGGCACAAGGGGGGCAGGCCAGAGGGACAGGAGGAGGCCGTGGAGCCACGTGGGGAGCACTCAGGGCGGCCATGGTGAGCAGTCACAGGTGTTGTTGCCACGTGGGCAGGGGGAGGGCTGACATGTCCCGTCGGGGGCATTGGTGCCATTGCCCAGGGCGGCTCGGTGGGTGGGGACAAGGAAGGCAGGCTGCAGTGACATGAAGAGTGATGTGGAATTTGCCCTGAGAAACTGTAAGGCCTGAATAAATAATTCTTTCTCAGTTATATCAACTGTCAGTCTTTTTTTTTTTTTTTTGGTTGCGCCGGGCAGCTTGTGAGATCATAGTTCCCTGACCAGGGATCTAACCCACACTCCCTGCAATGGAAGCATGGAGTCTTAACCACTGGACCACCAGGGAAGTCCTCAACTGTCAGTCTTGATCGAAATATGCATTCTGAAAGTGGACAGGGGTATTTTGGAAAAGTCTTTTTTAAAAAATAGCGTGTCATTTATATACTTTAAAAATGCAAGGGTACAAAGCTCCTTTCACAAGGTTGTGTGCACGCATATTTGAGGACCTGTAGCAAACGCACTGGGTGTGGCTTGCGTCAAGGGCTGGGCAGGAAGTGGGGAGGCAAAGGGGAAAGTGAAAAGAGACAACAAACAGAAGGGCCTTGCATGGGCCCCGAGGTCAGGGAACAACGTGCAGGAGAAGTAAGGCGGGACCGCTGCTGGGGGCAAGACAGCAGGCGGGAACGTCGGTGTCACAGGTGGATGACGTGCCGTCAAGGGCTGAGGGCCAGACCCCGGTCAGCAGCGGCTGATGAAGATCTTGAGTGATTTCATCACTGATAACAGAGCATCAAGTCTACAGCGCCATGTGTTACATACAGGGCAGCCCCGGCACGTGGGACCAGCAGCCTAGGATGTTCCTTATGCTAAAGGATGATGCCCGTCCTGAAGCATTTACCCAAGCTCTTACTTTTTGTCAGGAGTACAGTCCCGACGAAGAAGTGGCCTTGGGAACATTGGAGATGTTTTTTAGAGGCTGACGCAGATGAGCGTGTGCAGGGAAGAGAAGACTTCGTCTCAGTCTCAGAGGGGTCTTGAGCCCAAATCACTGAGGTCCACGCTTTGAAGCCCCATCTGCCGCACCCTGATGTGTGAGCCCAGGCGAGGGGTCTAGCCCTGTGAGTCTCTTTTCCATAAAGGCAGCTGATTTTACCTGCCTTCAGGGCTGCACCGAGGACTCAGTGAGAAAGCCCATCCCAAGCCTGTGCCCGGCACAGGGTGTGGCCCAGAGGAGATGACCAGCAAACATCCACGCCCGTCTCTCGCACGCCCGCTGTCCTGGGGTGGCCGGTGTTACTGTACACCCCGTTTAGGTGAGCACCATTCCTGCATGTCCCCGAGGGAGATGGGAACAGAAATCACAGTTACTAGCTGGAATGTGACCCCATCCCTTCGTGGTCTCCAGTGCTAGGACAGGGCCGGGTCCTGAGTTGAGAACTCCCCTGCCCCTTCAGCTGAGAAGCCTACTCATTTGTCTTTCCTTCATTCATCGAACATTTACTGACTGTCATGGGCAAAGCACTGAGCTGAATGCTGGGCGTAGTGGGTTCTCAAGTCCCAGAGAGTAAGATTATCGCCCAGACCAAACCAGAATGGAGGGGAAAGCCTTTCACCAGGGTTTTACGAGCTACAGCATACTGGGTTAGTGCTGGTTGAGCTGTCTGCACTCGTCAGCACCCCGACTCTTCCGTCCATATGGTGATGTGAAGGGGGAGTGGGGGGCCCATGTGACCAGCATTTTATGGAGGAAAGTGGCTTATTTTTATTTTATTTTATTTTTTTACTGAAGTGTAGTTGATTTACAATGTGTGTCAATCTCTGCTGTACAGCAAAGTGACTCAGTTATACACATAGAGACATTGTTTTTTTCTTGTTCTTTTCCACTATGGTTTATCCCAGGATATTGAATATGGTTCCCTGTGCTGTACAGTAGGACCTTGTTGTTTATCCATCCTATATGTAATAGTTTGCATCTGCTGAGCCCAAACTCGCAATCTAGCCCAATCCCCCCCACAAGCTTGGCAACCACAAGTCTGTTCTCTATGTCTGTGAGTCTGTTTCTGTTTCATAACTAAGTTCATTTGTGTCATATTTTAGATTCCACATATATAAGTGATATCGTATAGTACTTGACTTTCTCTGTCTGACTTACTTCACTTAGTATGATAATCTCTAGGTCCATCCGTGTTGCTGCAAATGGCATCCTTTTGTTTATTTTTATGGCTGAGTAATATTCCATTGTATATATGTACCACATCTTCTTTATCCATTCATCTGTCGATGGACATTTAGGTTGTTTCCAGGTCTTGGATATTGTGAATATTGCTGCTATGAACATTAGGGTGCATGTGTCTTTTTTGAATTACGATTTTGCCCAGATATATGCCCAGGAGTGGGATTGCTGCGTCACATGGTAATTCTATTTTTAGTTTTTTAAGGAACCTCCATACTGTTCTCCACAGTGGATGCACCAACTTATATTCCCACCAACAGTGTAGGAGGGCTCCCTTTTCTCCAGGAAGTGGCTTACTGTACCAACATTTGTCCTGAAAGACCTTGGACCCTATCCAGTTTTTCTAAACATCTTTGCATTAAATCATCTTTAGCAACTACACTTAAACATTAAGAATCCAAGGTGTGTGAGACTTGAAAAATTTCCCAGACTAAGAATTCCTCCGTTTTTTGTATGAGACGAGAGGAAGTGTCTGCTCTGATTCTTCCCGCCTACAGCTTGTTCACAGCATCTGTAGGTGAGGGTGCCTGACAGAGATATTAACACTCCTCTGGCGGGAAGATGCGGCCAGGCAGAGCCGTCCTGGCTTGAAGCCTGTGTGCAGACCCTAGGGGAAAGGGGTTATTGCAAACGGTTTCTCACCTTTTTCTTTTTTCTGTTGGACTGCTCAGAGCTCTTTTAAATAAACAACAGGATTAATAATATAACAACATGGTATTACATGTTACCGAAGTCACCAGGTATTCCATTTCTGGGACCAGTCATATGGACTCATTTCTGCCTTGTATCCACATCCAGGTTATTTGCAACCCCGGGATCTGCCCAGCCGGGGCGTTTTCCCCTTTGTCCAAGGCCTTCTTTGCAACACCGGGTCTAGGTGCAGGAACACAAGCTATGAATGGGCCACAGAGCAGCATTTTTGGTAAGAGAAACACAAACATCCTTTTCAGAATTCATGGGAAGATGCTGTATAGAACAGGCATGAGGCTTTTAGTACAGCTTCCGTTATTTGGGATGAGCCAGAGATCATAAACAACACAGAATTTAGAGTTACTAGAAAATCAGTTTTATTAAATTCAGACTCACATGAAAACAACTCCAAGTAACGGTTCATTTCCAGTAGGAGGACTTTCCACTGCTGTTAAAAGAATCACAAAGTGATTACTGATTAGCAGATGCCACTTGCTTGTCATAGTTTGTTTTCTGCAGGTTAAAACTCTGACCTCGAAATCACCTGCTTAGCCAGCTATTCATTTTGGTACCAAATGCCCCCAAACAAGCATGTGTTTGAGCTACCTGCTGGGCTTTTCCTGCCGTGCTGTTTTGGACCAGCATCCTGTTCGCGGCTGAGACACAATCTAGTCACTCACCTGGACCAGGTGACAGTAGCTGTTGTGACTCTAGATGCTGAACCAGACTTGTGTTTGCCCGTGGCAACAGTTTGCACCAAAGACCAAAAAGAAAGAGTGGGAGGTATTTTGTGCGAAAAGAGTCAAAATAAAGGGGGTTTTAACTTAGAGCACCCTGAAGGCTCTGGAAACTTCTCTCAGCGGAGTTAGGAATGAAAGGAAGTGACTGATTCATCAGATAGTTTCAGTTTTTCTCCTGTGAATAATCCGGCTTTGCTTCCTCTCTCCTTTCTGGTGTTGAACAATCTAACATATTTAAGTGTAAAGCCTGTTAAAATATGTGATCTTTATCTTTCAACTGTAAGTTACAAGAAGAGAATGAAAAGTTTCTAGATAATTTTGGACGCATCTGGTACAATATTTGTCAACGGTTCTTACATTTTTTTGAGAGAGGTAATATAAAAGTATCATATTAAGAAAATCACTTGGACGTAGTCTAAAATCATAACCCTGAAATACTTGGTGATCTTTTCGCATGTGTGGAGAAGAAAGTGCCTTCCTGGGAAAACTAGAAGCGATTGAGGCTGATCAGAGTTTCCATTTCAGGTCTTTCTTATATCTCTTCGTTGCTCAGAGTGGGAAGTTTGAATGTAGTTGAAGTCGGAAAAGTGGGGCTTTGCACCCAAACTCTACCTGCCCTGTCACTTCTTGTGTGCATCTGTGCAAATTCCTTACTGTCTCTGCATCTGCTTCTCACTCACCTCCTTCTCCTGTTGTGAGTGTTAAAGTAGGTGGTAAGGAAGCCCTCCCACGGTGGGAGGTAACAATCACCCATCCTTATTGCTCTGGCTGTAGCAGTCACACTGGAGTCTCCACATCGGGAAAGAGCTCGGCCCTTGTCCTCCCCGTCCACTCTGCATCCTCACCTCCACTTGCTGACACCAGGTGATCCCACAGGCTGTTTCAGAGCCTTGGATGCTGATGGCCAAAAACAGCTCCTCCCGGGCCTAGTGGTGTCTGAGGCCGAGGTCTTGTTTTTTATTTTAATTGGGGTATAGTTGCTTTACAATGTTGTGTTAGTTTCTACTGTACAGCAAAGTGAATCAGCTCTACATGTACACAAATCCATCTTTTTTGGATTTCCTTCCCATTTAGGTCACCACAGAGCACTGAGGTCCCTGTGCTCTACAGTAGGTTCTCATTAGTTATCTATTTTATACGTAGTATCAATAGTGTATATGGGGAAGTCTCTGTTCCCCCATATAAATTTTACAAACTTGTTGTCAAGGTCAATGAAAAAACTGTATTGGGATTTTGATTGGAGTTGTGTCAAATCCAATGACATGACACATCCTTTAATTTACTTTATAGCTTTATAATATTTTTGCATAAAAGCCATGCGTATTTTTTGTTAAGTGTGATATGATTATAGTTTTAATTTGCATTTCCTTAATCATGAGTGATGTTGAGCGTCTTTTCGTATGTTTATTGGCCCTTTGAATTTTTTTGTGTATAAAGTGCTTGTTCAAATCTTTTTACAATTTTTTTAATTTTTGGTTTTACTGAATTCTTAGAGTTCTTTACATATTTTGATTGTAAATCATTTATCAGAAAGATGTATTGTGAATATTTCTGTCAAGTTTCTGACCTGTCTTTTGAAAAGCAGAGGTTTTTTCCATTTTGATGAAATACAGTTTACAACCTTTTTCTGTTTTGGTTTGTGCCTTAAAAAAATCTTTTTTGAATAGAAATATAGTTGATTTATAACGTTGTGTTAGTTAGGTGTACAGTAAAATGATTCAGTTATACACACACACACACACACACACACATATATATATATATACATGTATATAAATGTGTATATTCTTTTTTTACATTCTCTTCCATTATAGGTTATCACAAGATATTGAGTTTAGTTGCCTGTGTAGGGAACTCTAGTAGGTCCTTGTTGATTATCTATTTTATATATAGTAGTGTATATAATTTAATCCCAAACTCCCAATTTATCCCTCTCCCCCCTCTTTGGTAACCATAAGTTTATTTTCCATGTCTGTGAGTCTATTTCTGTTTTGTAAATAAGTTCATTTGTATCCTTTTTTTAGGTTCTACATATAAGTGGTGTGATATGATATTTGTTTTTCTCTTTCTGACTTACTTCGCTAGTATGATAATCTCTAGGTCCATCCATGTTGCTGCAAATGGCATTATTTCATTCTTTTCTATGGGTGAGTAATATTTCATTGTATATATGTACCACATCTTCTTCATCCATTCATCTGTTGATGGACATTCAGGTTGCTTCCATGTCATGGCTATTGTAAATAGTGCTGCTTATGAACATAGGGGGGCATATATCTTTTCCAGTTAGAGTTTTCATCTTTTCTGCATATGTGCCCAGGAGTGGGATTGCTGGGTCATATGGTAGCTCTGTTTTTAGTTTTTTAGGGAACTTCCATACTGTTCTCCATTGTGGCTGCACCAATTTATATTCCCAGCAACAGTGTAGGAGGGTTCTCTTTTCTCCACACCCTCTCCAGCATTTCTTCTTTTTGATGATGGCCATTCTGACTGTTGTGAGGTGATACCTCATTGCAGTTTTGATTTGCATTTCTCTGATAATTAGTGATGCTGAGCATTTTTCACGTGCCTTTTGGCCATCTGTATGTCTGGTTTGTGCTTTTTGTATTTTTCTCTAACAATGAAATATTTGCCTAATTGAAGATCATTACAATTGCCCACTACAGTTTCTTTTAGAAGTTTTGTAGTTTTAGCTTTTGTTTGGGTGTACGATCCATTTTCAGTTAATTTTTATATATGATATAAGTGTTGAGGTTTATCTTACATATGGTTGTCCCGTTGTTCTAATACCATTTGTTGAAAAGACTATTCTATGCCCACTAAATGCCGTCGGCACCTTTGGTGAAAACCAACTGATGTGATAATACCATGCAGATCTGGTTTTGCCTGCTTTTATTTCAGTGGTCTTTAGGACTGTCCTTAGGCCGACAATCTAACTATAGCTTTAGGGCAAATGTCTTGAAATCAGGTACTATGAGTCCTTCAGCTTTGTTTTTTTTTCCCCCAAAAGTGTTTTAGCTCTTCTTTGAATTTCCATATACATTTTAAAATCAGCTTATTTAGTACTACAAAAAAGCCTACTGGGACTTTGATGAGGATTACATTAAAAGATAGCCTTATAGATATTTACATCACATACCATAAAATGACCCATCTGAAGCATAAAATTAAATAGTTTTTAGAATATTTACAGAGTTGTACAACCATCACCACAATCAACTGTAGAAAATGTTCAATCACTCCGAAAAGAAACCTGTGTGAATTAGCGCTCACTCCTTTTCTACTGTCTCCCCTGCTCCTGGCTCAGGCATCTGAAAACTGACTTTCTGTCTCTGTAGAACTGACTGTTCTGGACATTTATTGAAGTGGAATTATGCAACTCTGGGTTTTTGGTAACTATCTTCTTTCATGTAGCATAATGTCTCAGGGGTTCATCTGTGTTATAGCAGGTGTCAGTACTTCTTTTTATTGCTGATCAGTTAACATCCCATTGTATACCATATTATTCTGTTTATCTGTTCAGAGGTTGATGGTCCTATCAGTCGTTTCTACTTTTTGGCTATTATGAATAATGTTGCTATGCATGTGCTACCCTTGGACAGTTTTTTGTATGGGCATGTGTTTCTTTCTCTTGAGTATATGCGAGGTCATATGGTAATTCTATACTTAATATTTTAAGGAACTGTCAGGCTGTTTTCCAAAGGCTCCGCCACGTTACCCTCCCACTGTCAGTGTCGGGGGTTCCGTGTCTCTGTACGCTCACCAGTACGTATGCTTCTTTCCTTCAGATTATAGCCGTTCACGTGTGTGGTGCCATGTGAAGTGGTAAGTCTTGTGGTTTTGATTTACGTTTTCCTAACAGTTAATGATGTTGATAGCCTTTTCATATACTTATTGACCATTTGTATATCTCCTTTGGAGAAATGTCTGTTCAAATTCTTTGCCCATTTTTAACTGGGTTATCTGTCTTTTTATTGCTGGGTTGTAAGAGCCCTATATATATTCTGGATACAAGTCCCTGAACAGATATATGATTCACATGTAATTTTTCATGTTTTGTTGGTTGTCCTTTGACTTTCTTAATTGTATCCTATGAAGCACCAAGTTTTGTATTTTGTTGACGTCCCACTTATCTATTTTTTCGTTTGTTGCTTGTGCTTTTGGTGTCATATCTAAAAGTCTTTGGCTAACTCATGATCATGAAGATTTACTCCTATGTTTTCTTCTAAGAACTTTATACTTGTAGCTCCTATATTTTGGTGTATGATCCATTTTGAGTTGACTTTTGTGTATGGTATGAGTAAGGGGTCCAGCTTCATTCTTTTCCATGTGGATGTCCAGCTGTTTCAGGGGATTACATTTAATCTGTAGATTAGTTGGGAGAGAATTGATATCTTAGCAACACTGAGTTTTCTAATCCATGAGCATGATATATATCTCTATTTATTTAGGTTTTCTTGAATGTCTCTGAGGAATCTTATTGTAGTTTTCAGTTTTATACACATTTTGTTAGATGTATTCCTAAATAGTTTGTGTTTTTTGGTATTGTTTAAAAAATTTTAAATATGGACAATCAGTTCTAGTGGCTTTTTAATATATCTCCTAAGATTTTATACATACATGATCACATCACCTGGAAATGCGGTTTCACTTTATCCTTTCTTACCTGGATGCTTTTTCTTTTATGTACAATTTAATGTATTCTCTAGTTACCTTCTTTCTGTTCAAACTTAGATCATCGATTTTAGACCTTTTCTAATATAAAGATTAAAAGCCTTATCATTCTTTCTGAGCACTACCTTAACTTCATCTCACAAATTTTGATTTGCTGTATTTTTGTTTGCATTAAGTTAAAAGTATTAACTGATTTCTACTGTGGTTTCTTCTTTGACTTATGGGTTATTTGTAGGTCAGATGATTAGCTTCTAAATATTTGAAGATTTTCCTGAAATCTTTTTATTACTAATTTATGCTAATTCCACTGCGGTCAGAGAATTCTATGTGATTTAGGTCTTTTTAAATTTGTTGAGACTCATTTTATGGCCGTAACGTCTGATCTCCTTTGATAAATATTTAATGTTACCTAAAGCGACTACTTGCCTTTTGCTGTTGTTGGGTGGAGTGCTGTTTAAGTCTTCAGTATCTTTACTAATTTTCTGTTTGTTCTATAAATAATCAAGGGAGGATTTGAAATCTCCAATCATAATTGTGGATTTTTCTGTTTTCCTTTTCAGTTCTACTGGTTTTTGCTTCATTTACTTCGGAGCTCTGGTATAAGTGCATACACATTAGGATTGTTAAATCTTTTTTATATTGACTCATTTATCATGATATAATTTTATCCAATTATCTCTATTATACATTATGCATACAGCACATTATATATGCAATGTGTCATGTAAAATACAATATACACATTACATTACATCCACTATATAAAATATTATATTATAATACATAATACATAATATATTATAAAGTGATATATAACCTTTTTATCCCTGGTTGTATTTCTCTGAAGTCTACTTTGTTGATAGTTACATAAGTACTGTAGCTTCCTTTTAAGTAGTGTTATATGATATATCTTTTTCCATCTGTTTTTACTTTTTGGCTATCCGTTCTTTATATTTAAAATGTAAACACCATATAGTTGGTTCTTTCTTTATTATTCAGTCTGACAGTCTTTGCCTTTTAGTGTTTAGACCAGTTACTTTTAATATATTGGATTTACATTTTGCACTTGTTTTCTACTTTCGCCATCTCTTTTGTACTCCTATTGTCCTCTTTGTTGCCTTTGTTTATGTAAATTGAATATTTCTTATTCTTTAATGCTTCTCTACTATTGACTTATGAACTGTACCTTTTGCTCTATTTTTCTAATGGTTTATGCAATTTCATACTAGTGTACATGTATCTGTAGGAGTCATTCCTAGAAGCAGAACTGCAGGTCAAGAGGTAGATACATTTTTTTATCTTAATGGCCTTTTCCAAATGCTCCTATATGGGGATTGTAATATATTGCACTCTATCTTCCAAAATATGGGGCTATCTCTTTCTCTAGTAAGGCAAATAGAGGGTCTTGTCAAAGTTTTAGATTGCTGCCAATCTGATTTCTCATTAATTTCTTGATGAGAAATGATATCTCAGTGCAGTTTTAATTGCATTTTTCTCATTATGGGGGATGTTGAACCTATTTTCATATCTCTGTGTACAATTTATACTTACTTTCCTGTGAAATATTTTTCATGTCCTTTGTCAATTTTTCTCTTGTTTATTATTTTTTGTCTTGATTTCTAGAGACTCTTTACATATTAGGGAGTTAAACTCTTTATCTGTGACATGAGTTGTAAATATTCTTTCTGGAGTTTGTCATTTATTATTTGACTTTGCTCATGTTTTAACTTTCATTTTGAAATAATTATAGATGCAAAGGAAGTTTTTAAATAGTACATCAAGTTCAGTTTCTTCAAATAGTGAGATCTTATATAACGATAGGACAATATCAAAACAGGCAATGGGGGCTTCCCTGGTGGTCCAGTGGTTAAGACTCTGTGCTTCCAATGTAGGGGGCCCGTGTTTGACCCCTGGTCAGGGAAGTAGATCCCACATGCATGCCACAACTAAGAGTTTGCATGCCAAAACTAAGGAGCCCGTGTGCCGCAACTAAGGCCCAGCACAACCAAATAAATAAATAAAATGTTAAAAACAACAACAACAAAAACAGGCAATGGACATAGGCACAATACTGGTAAGTAGACTGCAGGTCTTATTTCTCCAGCCTACCCTGAAAACAAACACAGGAGCTCTTCATGTTGGGGACTGGCTTGGGAATCCCTGGTGAGAATTGAGCAGAGGAAACCAAGAGGGTGCTGGGGACAGAGACTCTGAAGTCCCATTAAGCATGTGTAGACAGAGTGTCTGGTCTGGAGTTTGGATTTTTAAAAAAATAGATCTAAAGAAAGTCCCAAAGACTTCTTACTTGCTTTCTTCTTTCCTCAGATGTGAGTTTCTCAAACTTTGCCTCTCTTTTAAACCCTAGACCTGTTACAGGTTTCCATCCTTGCACGCACCTGCCCTGAGTTACAGGTGGGCGGTGAAGGTAGGGTCTGGCCGGCCTTACTGGCCACAAGGCAGCTGTGGGGCACCCAAGACAGCATTCTTAGGAGAATTATTTTTACATTTGGATCTGGTTGTCTTAAGAAATAATTCTAACTCTGTAAGAACTTGTCTCATTTGTAAACCAATAAGAAAAATTAACACAGCTTATCATAGAAACAGTAATCATATTCCTTTAGCTTGTTTGCTTATTCCTGCAGCTCCTTTGCTGAAAATGTGTCTGTCCCAGAATCAGGTATATTATGACTGCCCTTTATTCTTCTTTAAAGAGAGCTGGGAGCTGGACTCTGTGCTAATTTACACAGATTCCCTCTGCTGACCCTCCGACAACTCCATTAGGTGGCTGATGTTATGATCCCTTTTTAAAGATGACTTTCCAAGGGAGACGTTGCTTGAGAAACATTTTGGCTCTGGGGGACCCTCACTGGGCCTCAGTTTCCTCATCTGCAGACTGAGGGAGGGCCCTGAGCAACCCCTCCCATCTCTGCTGTCCTCAAGTCCTTCACTGAAATCGCACAGGGGTTGCTGGATGGCTCCTGGCCCTTTGAGAGGGTGGTCTCCTACTGGTCTGAGGGCCACCAGACCAGTAGGAGACCTTTTCTTGTCTTCCTGCATCAGATCTTTTTTGTCCCCCTCTTCCATTCACAGCTCTTCCCATACCAGGCAGGGAGCAATGTCACCTGATAAAAAGACCACAGAAAGGGACTCAGGAAGGAGGAAACTGGTCTCCTCCCAAATCCTATTACAGCACTGGGATTTCCCTGGGGCTGCAGAATTCATTCTCTCTCTCTCTCTCTCTCTCTCTCTCTCACACACACACACACACACACACGCACACACACACACACACACACACACACACACACATTTAATCCAGGATTTTATATGTATTGTTTTCTGCTATAAACATTTCTCATGTTAGTAATAGTTCATAACTGGTCTTAAGGACAAATTGAGGTAATTTTGGAATAATAATAAGAAAAATAACATAAAACCAGGTAGTTATCACAGGGAAACTCCCCTTGAATTACATCAATCTCTATGATCTGGTGATTCTGTGGTTCCCAGGGGGCGACCAGGTGTGGGTGAGGCAGGAGAGTGTTGTCCACAGCCTCCAGGGGTCATTTTTATCCTTTAATCCGAGGCTACAACAGAAGTAATAACTGATTCCTTGTGCTTCTGGAATTCTGAGTCACTCACAGTGAAGACCACACTTGAAACAGTGAGATTTCCGTCAAGTGTACCCAGCGCTGGGCTATCAGGGCCTGGCCTGGCTCTACCCTATCCATCCCCTTGCTTTTGGCAAATTCGTTTTGATTCTCTGGGCCTCATCTCTCTGTCTCTGACTGGACTGACCTGAGAGGCACTGAATTTATTTTATTGGTCACTAAGCCCTTGTTGACCCTCCTTTACTTCCTTATAGGTGGTGACAGTCTCTGGTGGGCTTGGGGATGATGCAGCTTTGCTTTTCTTCTGCGGTGGGTTTACCTGTTGATAACTCTTCCTTCAGTCACCGTGTTCGGGAATTTGTAAAATAAAGGGTTTGGGAGTTAAAAAAAATCTCATGGGTTCTATAATCTTTTAATCAAGAAAAGTTTCCCCCTTTTTTTCCTCTCGGATATGCTAAATGTGACTGGACACTGGCTTTCTTTAACAGCCTTTCAGCAACTTGGGAAATGATTCCCTATTTTATTTTAAATCAGTGTTTTCTTTCTGATTAAGGTAAGCCCACTGAATTTGAGATCAGACGTAGACATGGTAGATGGTGCTGACTTTCAAGGTCGTGAGAACGTTTTCTCTTGTTTACTAGAAAATAAATCTTTTCCCCGCATACACGATATGTGTAAAGTTAAGAAAAAACATAGCAATTTAATCATCACTTTTCCATTAGAATCACATAATATTTTTAAAATAAAAATTCACCCGAGTATATTTTAAAGGTCGAGTTGGCTTTATTGAATGATTCATGAACCGGGCAGCTTCCCGTCTAGTAGGTAGAGGGGCTTCAAAGGGCTACAGAAAGGGAGAGGCTTTTAAAGGCAAGACAAGGAAGCCACAAACAAAGACGATTATTTCAGGCTTAGGTCACCCACCTGTGTCGGGGACAGAAGGGGCCTATGTGGCAAATTATCCTTCTTTGGAGGGTGGAAGGGATTACCTCTTTGGTGCTGATCAGAACATTTCACACTGACCAGGGTTATATTCCTGGGGAAAGCTGTAACTGCAGTTAGGTTAGGTATTAAGTCTTGGTGTTAGCACAGGAGACTCCATCCAGAGCCTGTCATTTCCTTTCTAACGCCGTGCCTTTCCCCACACCATGGGGTGAGCACAGGACCGTCTGTATTAGAACCACTAGGAAGTGTGGGTTAAAATGCAGGGTCCTGGACAGGCTCCAGGCAGCAGGTGGGAGGTGAGGCTGAGGGTCTGTATCTTCACATGCTTCCTCAGTGGTCCATCAGCCCACTGGAGTCTGACTGTCTCTGCAGGAGTCTGTTTCCAGGAGCCCCATTTTTAAAGACAAAAGGAAATCCTTTCACAAGCATGTGCTGTTATGCGCTTCCCTCTTCTCCTAGGACTGGACATTTACCTTGTGTCTACATCTCGCTCTTTTAGATCATTGCTTTGATGGACATTATTGTTTACACATTTCACATTTACTAGTGTCTTCTAGTAGTCAAAGTTCTCAAAGCTAAAATAAAATTAAAGGCAACAAAACAAAACAAAACCTGGAGAGGATGTTTCTTACAAATTCAATAAAGGGAAGCTGCGTTTCAAGTGTGAGAAGACAGGGAACATCCCAGCAGAAAACCGGGTCACGGCCTTGACCAGCCAGTGTGGGTGGCACCTCCTCCTGCTTGCCAGCCTGTGTGACCGAACCTGACTTCTGTCCTTGGTGTCCAGGTGACCGCGGACTTGGGTCTTGGCAATGCCCCCACTTCTGCCCCCCAGCTGACCCCTCACAGGGAGCTGCCCTCCGACCCTCCCTGGACGTCCCCCAAGGGTCCCTCTGCCTGACACCCTGTCTTCCCTGTGCCGTGGCGGGGGGCGACCCACCCTCCCTCCACTGCAGACTTTCCTGCTCACTCCCTATCTCACTGCGTTTGACTGTCCTTGGGGCGTCGACCCGATGGCATTTGTAATGACCAGGCGTCACTGGGGGCTCATCCCATCCCCTCTGCGTGCGGGGCCCCTGTTCACTGCTGGGCTGGCTCCCAGCTCCTTGCTCAGGGGAAGTGGTATAATATGTGTTGAATAAGTGAAAAAAGATGAAGTAACAAGTAAACATATAAAATGGTTGAGCCTCACAGATGATAAGGTGATTGAGGACAACTTTCTAATTTTAAATTGGCCACAGTTTTTTAAAATGACAAATTCCATTCTGGACGAAGATCCAGTAAAGTGGGCCGTTGGGGCGTTGGTGGAAGTGTACACGGGCACAGGGTTAGCTGAGAACACTTTGGCCTTGGGTGTAAAGCTCCTTAAACTGCTGAGGAAACTCGTGCCTGAAGAAGAGATCTACTCGGGTATTTACTCCATTTATTTAAAGTTCTCCTCGGCTCCCAACTGCAGCAGCCTTCTTCTCACAAGAAGGCTGACGACCTGGCCTTCTTAAAAGAGGTATAGGACCTCGCCCAGGAAGTTTATGAAATGACGGACAAGGCGAGAAACTTACAAAAACTTTGGGTAGAAAAATCCAAGACTCCAGGCAAGTAAATCTCTGAAACTCTCCACCCCGTCCCTGGTCACAGGCTTAGGTGGGGCCCCGTGACAACCCAGGATGTCGGTAAAATCCTGTTCATGCTTCATACCCCCTCCAACGGCCGTCGCTGTGAGTCTTAGAAAAAGCCACCCCCCTCCAGGGACGAGGCCCGGCACCTGGGGCGGGCTGGGAGCCTGGGCTGCATTTCCGCTCCCTCGCTCACGGCCCTGGGGTACAACCCTCAGAGGGGCTGCAGCCCTTCCCCCTCGTCTCCGAGGGTCCAGGGCCCCTCCCTCCATTGGTCCTTCTCTTTCTCTTTCTTCTGTTGCTAACGTCCTTTCTCGCTCCCTCTTCCTCTGTGTTTAAAATCTGTCCCCAGGTATCACACACACAAACACACACACACACACACACACACACACACACACAGACAGACAGACATACACACACAGACACAGATACAAACACACACAGAGACAGAAACACAGACAGACACAGACAGACATATGCACACAGACACACACACGCTTCTGACTCCTTTCCTCCTCCCTGTAGACTTGGTTGGTCTTTCTTTGTTGGTAACACTGCGATTCTGGCCTCATGATTAGCTTGCTTTGATAGCAGACCTTCTGGATTATTGGGCTGCATTATTTCTGTTCACGATGAAGCATGTCCACAGTCTAGGCCAACTCTTCTTTGTAAATCCCCAGTAAAGAAAGTTCAGTGGCTATAGGTTTTGACGAGCTTGGTTGACAAGTGGAGAAGCCAGGCCCTCAGAGGGGCAGCTCACTGCCTGTCTTCACACAGCCAGGTTAATACCTACAGACTTCATCAATAAATGGGGCAAAGCGATCCTGCCCTTTCCCTTTTTTTTTTTTTTAACAGTACCCTATCTACAGCACCCAGAAAATACAGGACATTCAGTTAAATGTGAATTTCAGGTAAATAACAAATAACTTTTTACTGTAAGTATGTCCCAAATATTACATACTTAAAGTAAAAATTTAAACGGGCATCTTATGTTATCATTTGCTAGATTGGCAACCCTAAGGACCCAGCTCGAATTTTTATACATATATATATACTTCCCCCCCCATGGAATATACACAGGAAAATGAAATGAAGCGTTTGGCAGAAAATACAGAAAGAGCTCTTCAGAGGAGATAATAAACATTACGTGTTATTCCTACGAGAGGAAGCAGCGCCTTTGTCCAGGGTGGACCGCTTTGTCCACAATGGACCCAAATGCAACAACAAAAAACCAGAGTAGCTTAAACACCCAAGGATGGGTTTCTTATATGAGGTGCTGTCATAGGGTCATTCTAACTTCATAAAATTTTTTTCCAGTGAGGTCTCCAACGTTCTGTTAGAGGGGGAACTAATGTTTTGAGGTGAAGATCCCACTTGGTTTTCGGTTTGCCGCTGTCTGAGCCGTTTCCCGTGGTTTATGTGTAAAAGAAAACCTACTCTGTTCACAGCACTTCTGACACCAAATGTCTGGGTTCTCCAAACCAAGCGACTTCCCAGTTCTCGTGGACCCCAACTGGGTGTGCTGTGACTTAATCCGGTTCTAACAGACCCCGTAGGTGAGGCCTCAGCCCCACAAGGCTGCTCTCACTGCAGAGTCCAATAGCAAGGAGTGGGTGCCCGGGGTCTCCACACTTCAGTCCCGCTTGGCTGTAAATTGAGGGTTCTCACAACCCTTCCTCAGGTCCTGTGATTTGCTAGAATGGTTCACAGAACTCAGGGAAACACTTTACTTGCTATTAGCAGTTTATCATAAAGGCTACAGATGAACAGCGTGATGAGCAAGTTACAGGGCAGGGTCTGGAGGGTCCCGGGGCTCGGGGTGTCTGTCCCTCTGGACTTAGTGTGTGGATGTGGTCACCAGCTAGAGGCTCTCTGAAGCCATCATTTCGTGTTTTTGTGGAGGTTCCATTAGGCAGGCGTGACTGGTTAGATCATTGGTGGTACACTGCATCTCCAGCCCTTTTCCACTCCCTGGAGGTTGGGGTTGCGGGGTGGGAGATGAAAGTTCCAAGTCTAATTGTTACTGACGTGGGCTCTTGGACTCTTCAGTCAACAGGAATGGACGAGGGGCCAGGTGAGGAACCCAGGCAAGGCTTTACTGGGGCTCCGGCTGCACCGGGGGGAGCGAGAGCAGGTAACCGACGACCTTGCTCCCGTTGGCGGGGGCGGGAGTGGTGAGCTGGTCCCTTAAGTGTGTTGAGGGTGGGACCAGGTGCTGGGGTCGGGCCAGCGGGGCAGCTTGGGTGGTCTGCCCGCCCCCCTGGTGGGGCCCTGCTTTTGCTCCTGACACCTCAGAAGCAGCAGCTGGGTTTTGGCCTTTCTGTATCTTGTTCATATTTGCCCCAACTGTGCAGGTGTGCAGTTATTTTTAGTCCCTTATAGTTTCTTTGTATCTGTTGCTCCAGGAAGACGTTGGTGCAGTTGCAAGCACTGCAGAAAAGGTCCCAGGTTCCAGCCTGTCTCAGAACTGAAGCCATCTGGGGGCTCCAGCCCCAGACATGTCATTAGTGTTCAGAGGCACTCTTGTCACTTGGTAGATTGCAAGAGCCTTAGAAGCTCTCCTGTAGGGAACAAGGACTAGTATAAAAAGAGATGCTCCTCGCTCACCCATCCCTCAGGAAATGGTGAGAATTTAGGAGCCTGTGTTAGGAACTGAGAGCAGAGACCGACATATATTTCTTATTTTATCACAACCGGATTCCAAATATAATCTGAAAAATTGTATTTTCACTTTTCTCTCCTTCTTCAACTTTTTTTCTTTCTTTGTTTTTTCTTTATTTTCCTTTCACCCTCTCTATCCTGTCCAGAATGCTCACAATGCCTGTGGATTAGAGATTGATAAGATAATAAATACTTTTTGGCAAATTGTTGAAATTTGGTTTACTAGTTAAATCATTTTCCAGGAATTTACTTAATATCAATGTGTTTTGGAAGTCGAAAGTGACTATTTCCTTCAGATTTATTCTTCGGTTTTGTGTAATCAGGACTCTGTGATCGTCCATTTGATTTTGGAACTAGAATAGCTGCTCGGCACATGCTTTCTTGTTGCTGACTGAGCTAGTACCTCTGACATCTTTATTGTAGATTCTTCTTATGGTTTCAGTTTTTTAACGGTAAGTATTTTAACAAAAGTTTGAAACTTAATCTTCAGAGACATAGTGGTGTCAACTGAAAAAAAAATGCATGACCTAAAAGTTGAGAATTATGTTTTATTTGTCGGATTTTCTGAGGACTTAAGCCTGGAACACAGAATCTCCGATCACCCTGAGGGACTCCTCCAAAGAGGTTGGGGGGGGAGCCAGGATGTATAGGAGTTTTTGCAACAAAGACCAGGTAGTCGGAGCATCAAAAGAGTACTGTAAATTAAAGAAAAAACAAGCATCTTAAGTGAACGAACCCAGCACTTTTCTATGTATGGGAAGATGCAAGAGTCTGGGCTCACTGAAATCATTCCTTGGATATGCGCCTCAGCTACCTGTGGTCAGTGTCCTGCTTTTCTCCATGTAACACCCCTTGTTTACTGATATGACAGGCAACGTTTTTCATCCACAATGGTTAAGTTCAAAACATTGATTTTAATTTATTTTTCAAACATGCCTTTTTAATGCTTTGATTGTTAGTAACACTATGTAGAAGTTGTATTTGAGACAGCCAGCATCACTCAAGAGATGAATGAGTGATGAAAGACGAGTTTTACTTTTCTCAAGTAAGGCTCTGGGTTTAGAAAAGCAGAAGGTGGACATTGAGGCCGGACGGTGGTGGGTGACCCAGAAAGAGTGGCTTTAGAAGACAGGCGTGTGGTCCACCTGATCTCATTAGGTTGGAGATTCCTGTGTTTGGCGCAAACCTTTGAGTAGCGTTAGGCACACAGCCTTCAGTTAAGGCACTAGTTATTGATGGGGGGACGTTTTGCTTTCCAGGGGCATTTGACAATGTCTGGACATATTTTTGGTGTCATGGTGGGGATGGAGGAGGGATTTTTGTCTAGATGGAAGTACTTAGTTATGTCAGTCATGACTGTGTTCAGCTGCAATAACAGAAAACCCCCAAATAACAGTAGCTATTCCAGTTTTGTCCAGATATGAACAGCTTATCATTTATTTACAAAATCTATCTCAAAATCTTAGAAATTCGTTCAGCTTGTTACAAAAACAGACCTCTACATCTCTTCTCCTGTCCAAACTTCCACAAAATTTGAAAAACCAAACTAACAGAGTAATTTTAAAATCGGGTCTGTTCAAAATCGTGACCTACTAGGCATGACTCTGGACCCCAGGGGTTCTGCGTTCTTACAGCCTTTGCAGCCCTACCCCCCCATCACCTACTTGGTGTTTTGCACTATCAGATGGATCTCAGTAAGACTGAGGAGGTGATCGCTAAGCTGGAGAGTCTTCACTGGCAGCCCCCCAGTCTGGGATTTTCTACTTTTACTGCCGAGACTCTATGCAAACAATGTCCGTGTTGAAGACAGCCTCCTCGAGGGAGGACACCTACTCCACTGGGTTCTGAGGTAAGTGAAAACGAGAAATATAACTAATTACAGATGATTTGGTTTTTCCTCCTCACTTTTTAATGGGAAACTATTTCTCTGAGTGATTGATACAAGAAAACCATGCAGAATGATGTCACCTGAAAATGGCTGGACTCTTGCATCTCCACGCCTGCCCCGCATCTCCCTGTATAAATATTTTATGTAAGTGCAGTGATGTTCAGAGCACGTGCTCCCTGATTTAAAAAAAATTAACATTATATCATTAATGTTTCCTATGTCCTGATAGTCTTCAGATGATCATTATTAGTAAAACTTTCCATTTTGATAAGGTATCATAGACCGTAATTTTCTTGATAACTTATAACTGGTCTTTGGTTGTTTCTAAGTTTTTCATTATTGGAGATGTGACACGAACATGATACTTCAGTTTCTTAGTAAAAGCTGCTGCAGTGGCCTCAAATATTACCCAGAATTGCTAGCTTAGTTCTTTCTTCTGAGGTTCAGTGAGCAGCACGTTGGTCTCCTTCGATGGACCTGACCTCACGTTACCCAGGGGTGACCTTTGAGATGACCCCTTCCCATGGTGGGTTTCCCACATTTTAATAACAGGGTCTTTTTGCTCTCCAATTGAACTCTTTTGTGTAAACCTGTTGTATGAATATGGTGTTTTATTAGTAAAAGTTGATATTCTTTCCAGATTTTTAACTGTTACTTGTCTTATCCGCCATTAGTGGGAGTGGCCAAGACCACCCCAGGCCAGGGCGAGAGGGGTCCTTGCTCCAAACGGGGCCCTATTCTGGCCTTTGCAGCAGCCATGGCTCAGGAAGCCCATGGGGCAAGGGCGTGTGTCCACAGAGCCCCCCACCCTGGAGCTCCCTGCCCCCGGGGCCAGAGCCCACCGAGGGCAGCTCTCACCACTGGAGTGTGCACAGTGGTAGCTGTCCAGTGGCAGCTACTGGCAGGAGTGTGGATGGTGCCCGGATGTGCAGGCCGAGCGTCCACACGTGTACACGAGGCCTTTGAGGTGCAGTCAGAGCTGGGGGCCAGGCTGAGGGGGGGGGGCTTTGGGACCAGGACTCCCACCCCTGGTGCGTTACATTCTGAACTTGAACAGGGCTTCCCAATTTGTCATGAAGGTGTGCTTGCCAACATGGGACAGTGGGGCATATTTGACATTTGTTGGTTTGATTTATAACGTGAATATCTGAACGTGGTTGGTGTGCTTCCCTTGGTCTCTTGCCCCGAGCCCTGGACGGTCAGCAGTAGACACGAGAGCCCGAGGGCCCCCATCAGAGCAAGACAACCTTTGAAATTAGAAGGTATTGGTGGTAGCTGTTGAACCACATAAGGTCCAGCATTAATTTTATTTCTACACTTTACTTTGGTGGCACAAGTATCAAGAAAGTCCACGTTCATAGAGATTAAGTATTTGCACGTGGAACCAGGTTCCAGATGCATTCTGTTATCTAGGGAGACTATTCCCTACACAGGGATGTGCTTCCTCAGTGAGAAGTGCCGGAAAATAGCCTCTTCGAAGCACAACTTAGGCATTACTGGTGTTGCAAAGAACTAGACCTGTTCCCACTTGGATTGAATGGATTTTCTAATTTACAAGTTTCATTGTAATTAGTTATAAGATATTGATTCTTAGGAAACAGAATTAACACTGTAGACATGTGGACTCCCTTGTTCTGTGAAGCAGTGTGAAAACCGGTGACTGAAGCCTTGACACAGCCAGATGCGGGGGTGCGGGGGGAGGACAGTGGGGGGAGGGGGAGGGGCGCTCCAGCAGGTGTCCCACCCCAACCCCAGTGTCAGGCTGAGGGTGGGAACTTGGAGCGGGCAGGCTGCTGCGCACAGGCTTCCCTGAGGGGACGGCACTTTGTGCCCGTCAGCTGCCCGGGTGAACACAGGAGAGCACTTACCTCTCGAGTCTGGCTCCTGGTCCAGGGACTCAGGGTGGCACTGACAGCCCCGGGAGTGGGGAGTGCGGACGTGTGAGTCCCTGCGCAGGGCGGGGCGGGTCGGGGGATGCCACCTGTTTTGCTAATGGTGTTCTGGTTCTGCTTTGCTTCTAGCTCCTTCTCAGCTCTGGAACATTTAGACTGGCTGCCAGTCAGCCACACCTTTTCCAGGGTCTCTGCAATGGTGCTGCATGTGGCCATTTCGACGCTGGTATTTCTGCAGGAGAACGGAGCAGTGGCCATGGGTGTGGGTGTCTTAACAGCTGTTATTGTGACATTTCACTGTTGCACTGGTTAACTTCATTGGCAGCCACCACAGAGCTAAAATGCTGTTCAGAGAAATGATTTAATTAAAATATCAACTGCAAGAAAGAATTGGTTGTTTCTGTTCGTAAAAGAGAGACCTAGACTGAAAATTTGGGAATCAGAGCGACTTGACTTTCTACCACTGTTGAAATTCTGCAGTCGCTGCAAATAAAAATGTTATTTATAATTTAAAAAATAGCTGATTTTAAAGTTATTGGACTTGATGGCCTGTAAGCATAGACCTGTCACTGGTTCTTTGATTTTCACCTTTCCTCCCTTCTGAACTCATATTACTGAATTCCTATTAGGAAGAAATATGTGAAAATCAATAAGGCCAGTGAGAGGGGGTGGGTGATGTCGATATAGAAAGCCCCCAACTGAATAGACAGCCTTTCCACAGGGGAAGGTGGGATTGTTTAGCTCTATTCTTGACCCAGGTATCCTTTCTTTCTTTTTTTCATTAAATACTTATTTTATTTTATTTTGCTGACAAATAAAATTATATGTATTTAAAGTGTACAATGTGATGATTTGATATATGCATACGTTGTGAAATGATTACCAAAACCAACTTAATTAAAACATCCATCACTTCACACGGTTGCCCTTCTCGGGCGATCATGATCTCTGAGTCAATCTCAAGTGTACAATGGGGTGTTACCACCTGTAATCACAGTGCTGTGCAGGAGGCCTCCAGAACTCAATCCTCTGAAACTGAAGGTCTGTTCCCCAGCCGGGATTCCCGGTCCCCCACTTCACCACCTCCCCGGAGTTCCCCGTGACTGGGCCTTTTCTGTTGCCCCCTCAGCCTTAATTTCAGGGCACGTGGGGTCACGCAGCAGCAGGTGGGTTTGCAGTGCTGGCATGTAGCGCTCAGCTGATGGCTGTCGGGTCGTGATCTGAACACCTTGAGCTGGGTGTTCAGATGAAGGGCCACCTTGGATTTTACGTGCTTTTAGGTTCGCAGGTGCCAGGCCACACGCACCTGAGGTCATCTGACCTTGGATGTCTCGGATGTGTATTCTGGGGGTGCCACTTCTGCATGGCATTGTGGGTTGCTTGGGAAGCTTTATGAGTTTTATATCTTGATTTACTCTGTTAGGGGAAACTTTTCCTTCGGTTTAAAATAGTTTTTATAAATATGTTTTTAAAGACTCCACAGAATATGTTATGCTATAAATATACCGTAATTTATCCTTTCTTCCCAGTGCTAGACACTGAACTGGTTTTCAATATTTAATCAGTACAAAACCAATGCAATAACATTGTGGTACATGACTTTTCCCTCAGGTACCTTATTAGGTTTCTTGAGATAGATATTTTTAAAATAAAATTACTGGGTCCAATAATGTGAATTCATATGTTTCTTGAGCTACGTTATCGAATTACCCTCTAGAAATTTGCAGTCATTTATGTCTGGAAGCATGTGTCATGTCACCGCACTATAGCATCCCATATCAGCTTCTGTTTGTTTCCTTTTCCTGTTCGACCGTCCAAATGGCCTTTGATCTGCATTTGCCTTTCCATTCGAAGTGGAGAAGACATCATTTTCCGAATGACTTTCGACCTGTGACAGTGTTTTTTTTTAAATTATTATTTATTTGTTTTTATTTTTGGCTGTGTTGGGTCTTTGTTCTGTGCGCGGGCTTTCTCTAGTTGCAGTGAGTGGTGCGCGGGCTTCTCATTGTTGTGGCTTCTCTTGTTGCAGAGCACGGGCTCTAGAGTGCAGGCTCAGTAGTTGTGGCGCACGGGCTTCATTGCTCCGCAGCGTGTGGGAATCTTCCCGGGCCAGGGATCGAACCCGTGTCCCCTGCATTGGCAGGCAGATTCTTAACCACTGTGCCACCAGGGAAGCCCGTGTAACAGTGTTATAGCAGCTGACAGTATAAATCATTGGTTGTCTTGCAGAGTCAGGATACAGCCTGTCCTTGAAGGAGCTGGTGTGGGACCCACAGAAGGTTCAGGCTGACCTGAAATCCCTATTCGGTTTTGATGACCTTCACGCAGAACGAATCCTGAATTATTCCGCTGTTTTCCGTGTTATCCCTGCCTCAAAGGCAGTTTGGAAGTAACAGGGCACCTTACTGCTCTCAGCAGCAGCGGGGGAGAAGCCAGGCCCTGAGGCTGGGGGGTTCTGGAGGCCAGTCGGGGGCCAGATGGGGCGGGGGCACGAGAGGACTGCTTTCCAGGCAAAGAGATGCTTGGGGAGCAGAGGTGGAGGTCCTCGGGGCAGCTGGGGTCACCAGATTTGAGCCTCACTCTCCAAACTGTGAAATCAGGGCGTCGGGGTCAGACCAGCTGACCCTGTAGACCCTGCTCGCTGCAGCTCCCGAGGTTCGGAGGCCTTCAGAGGACGTCCCTTTAGTCATCTGGCGCATCCGTGGACATTTCTGCTTCGTGTGGGGCAGGACGCAAGCACGGCACACCTGTCTCCCTTCCCTGCACAGACCGCCCCGCGAGACCCCCTTCCCACCTCAGGGGGACTCCCTGGGTCAGGGTCGAGGTCCTTAATGTTTGGGGAGACCCAGGCCTTCCCTCTGGACTCGGGGTCTGCACTGAGGGCGTGGGTTTTGGTCACGTCTCAGGATTCCCACAACCTGGTGCTTCCCCGACAGCACTTCTGGGTGCAGACTGAGGCTTTCCACCTCTGGGCTCCGGGCCAGGGCTCTTGGTCTGGGATTAGAAGTTGGCTCCCCTCCCCCAATGCACTGCTGACTCCTGGGCTGGCCTGGGGTTTGGAAAGACCCTCCTGCCGGGCAGGTCGTGGCCTTGGCTGCTGTATAAGGAGTTTATGTCTCTGTCTCACACCTGGTGCAATTTTATTAACCATCTACTTCCTGTTGGGCTTGGAACTGTGACCCTGGCGTTTCTCACGGGTGCTTTTGTAGGTGGGATGTGAAACCCCAGTCGGCTGACTTTTTTACTCCGGTTTTCTCCGCACTTTGTGACCTGTCTTCACGTTATTTTTAGGGTATAGTTTGAGTCAAACTATGTAAAACTTTTATCTTAGAAGGGTAACTATTTTGAGATTAGAATTAAAGGAAAACGATCAGGACATACCACGGAGTGTCCACAGAGCTCCGTGGACATCATGTATGGCAGGTGTGTCTTCTACGGCTGCTGTAACACACGACAGCCCAGGAAGGAATCAAGGGGTCTGCATGGCTGTGTCCCTTCTGGAGCCTCCCGGGCAGGCATCGTTCTCTTGCCTCTTCCAGTTTCTAGAGGCAGCTGCTTTCAGTGGCTGGTGGCCCCTTCCCATCCCCAGAACCCGTAATGTCTGGTTGAGTTTTTCTCACAATGCATCACCCTGACTCTCAGGACCCTCATAGTTTCCTCAGGTCCTTGGATGATCCAGGATAATCTCATCTCAAGTCGGCAGACGGGCACCCATCATTCCATCTGCAACCTCACGGCCTTCCTGCCAGACGACATGATACATTAACAGGTTCTGGGGATTCACACGGGAGCATCTCTGGGGTCTACCACCTGCCTTCCAACGGCATCAGCGTGGGTCCCCCCAGTCCTGCCGACGCCAGGCCCTGCTGCTCCCGGCCTGCCTGGGGTCTCTGCGTCTGCTGCCCTGGGAGAGGGTGTCTTCCCACTGCATGTCATCAGACAGACCGCTCGGGTCCTGAGGGCAGGGACAGGGCTATATTCCTCTGACAGGCCACGTGGTATTGCTGAGTGGTTTGTGTTTTTTTCTAATTAAAAAAAAAGAAACAATACAGAGACCACGAGGGAGTCTGTGGCTTTGTGCCTCGATAGTCACAGGGAGTAGTTTTAATCTGGATCCTGAAGGGAACTACAGAGGGAATGAATGGGGCTTCGATGCTTGGTGACCATTGCTGCCAATGGGATTTCTGAAAGATGACGCCACAATCGTAAAACTCTGTAATAGAGGAACATGGTTTCTTCCAACATGAACGGAAGTATTTTTATGGAGCCGTATTAGAGAAGTTCATCAGAAATAAAGGAGGTTTGGTTTCAAAATATTAAGCAATTTCTGACTCACAGCTCCAATTTGAACCCTTCCAACTTCATCCATCTTTGATAGATAATTAGAAAAGAAGATGTTTTTGGCAAAGCAAATTTGTTAGTCCAAGGTATCAGTTAAACTGGGCCGGCCCATGGTTGTCTTTGGCCCGAGAGTGGAGACAAACAGTATCTGAAACCATCCCCGAGTCCTGGAGAAGCAGCAGTGCTCCTGAAAAATGTCATCAACTTACTCCTTAACTCCAAAGGCCTCCCTTCCAGGCAGATTCACATGAACGTTATCACTCTATCACCCTGTTACGACTTCAGTCAAGCAAATGTCGGAGGTTTTTCTTTGGCAAGATTGGGGTGTTATTCGGAGAGAAACACCCCAGAAAAAAAGACCCTTGATTTCTTAATATTTTCTGTATCGTTGCCAGATTCCCACAGACAGCTCACTGGGGCGGATGCTGTGTTCAGCCTTGTCCGGCTGCCATGAGGATGAAGAGGAACGGGGTGGGGGGGGTCACCCTGCAGACTGCGACCCCAGGTGGTCAGCGGCCAGAAACTACCTGCTCTGCGCCACCAGCCAGCTGCACCTCTGCAAACAGGTGCCGCCCCACAGCAGACACCTGTGTCGTGGCATGTCCAGACCGTGCACTTTCCTCCTGCATCTTTCCCTGCTTGATTTTATTTGTTTGTTTGTTTATGTATTTATTTATCTTTTGGATTTTTTTCCTGAGTTTGACTTTTATTTTTTTTTAATAAAGTTATTTATTTTTGGCTGTGTTGGGTCTTTGTTTCTGTGCGAGGGCTTTCTCCAGTTGTGGCGAGTGGGGGCCACTCTTCATCGCGGCACACGGGCCTCTCACTGTCACAGCCTCTCCCGCTGTGGAGCACAGGCTCCAGACGCGCAGGCTCAGTAGTTGTGGCTCACGGGCTTAGTTGCTCCGCGGCATGTGGGATCCTCCCAGACCAGGGCTCGAACCCACGTCCCCTGCATTGGCAGGCGGATTCTTAACCACTGAGCCACCAGGGAAGCCCGAGTTTGATGTTTTTTTAAAAAAAATTTCATTGAAGCATAGTTGATTTACAATATCGTGTTCATTTCAGGTGTGCAGTGCAGTGATTCAGTTATACACACACATACACACACACACACACACACACACACACATATATCTATTCCTTTTCAGATTCTCTTCCATTATAGGTTCTTACAAAATATTGAGTATAGTTCCCTGTGCTATACAGTAGGTCCTTGTTGGTGATTTTATTTATTTTAATTTAATTTTATACACTTAACATGAGATCTACCTTCTCATTGATTTTCAAGTGTCCAACACAGCACTGCTGACACTAGCACAGGCTGTGCAGCACAGCCCCAGAGCCAGCGCATCTTGCTCACTGAAGCGTTACAGGGGCCAGCCCATTCATTCTGCGCCCCCGCCGCGATATTCACTCTCTGACTTCACGTCCTTCCCGGGGAGAAGCGTGAGGACCCCGCAGGCTGGACACCATGTTCACCTTCTCCACATGCATCTGCTGACCTCGGCTCGCTGGGCACTCAACACAGCCGGCACCAGAGAGGCCCTCTTTATTGATTTATTTTTAATTTTTATTGAAGTATAGTTGATTTACAATGTTGTGTTAATTTCTGCTGGACAGCAAGGTGATTCAGTTTTACATATATTATATATATATATATTCATTTTCATCTTCTTTTCCATTATGGTTTATCACAGGATATTGAATATAGTTCCCTGTGCTCTACAGCAGGACCCTGTTGTTTATCTATCCTATATGCAGTCGTCACAAAGTCCCTCTTGGGCTTAAACATCACCTGGCAATTGCAAGAACCATAATCTATTTTTGGCATGTGCGATTTCCATCGGGCTCCTTTGACGCCCTCCTTGGGTGTTTGGTGCAGGGATTCGGTACCCCTGGGCACTGGGTGCTGAAGGGCCTGCCTCTTCACTCTGGTTTCGATAAGCCCTTTGCTTGAACAGTGACTGTACCGTAAAGGGAAACTGCCTTCCCGGGGACACTGGTGTGTGCGGAGTGCCAGAATGCTCACACAGCCAGTGGCCTCAGAAACTGCGGGACCCTGGCTGGTTCGCAGCTTTCTGCTTTGGGGGAGGCCGGGGAGGGGTGTGAGGTAGAGGCCTGTGACCGCCCCCCCACCCCCCCGTTCACTTTACTGGGCACTGCATTTCCCATCACATACTTTCTCAAAGAGTACACCTCTTTACCTTTTTTCCTAATATGTCTCACTGGTAAAGGTCAACTCTCAAATAACGGATAAACGTCCTTAAAAAAAAAATACAGGTCTGACTGTCCACTTGGAGGCACTCAATTTATCTGGTTCTAAATGATCAAGGGACAGCACTGAGCTGGCCAGCAGCAGCACGGTCAGTGGAAGCCCTGGCCGTGCGTTTTGTCTGGGTGGTGAGCTCGTGGTGACGTGAAAGCTGTTCAGGGCGCATCCCTGTTCGCCCTGCACCCCCCGCACTCTCAGTCTGGGCAGGAAGGACCTGTTTTGGTGCAATGTTGACAATCCACAATATGAATTGCCTTTAGTATCCCCAAGTTCATGACATGAAATGTACTTAGTAACTATGTATTAATTATGATAGAATTCTAAGGCGTATGAATATACTTATGCTATCCCATGTCAGTTTAGGTTTTAAGGTATATTTCACTTGTTTAGAAACGTATGTTATCACCTTTTCTTTTGAAAATGGGAAGGGGGGAAGGAAAGAGAGAAATCGGACCAACAAAAAAGTTGCATGCACCCATTGTTGCAATTTGTAATCTTTAATTTCTGAGTAGAAATTAAAGCATAATACAATTGTCAACAGGTGTCTCAATCTGCCAACCACATAAAAATGGGCCATCTGTCACCTAGAATGGTTTGTTACTATTTCTTAACTAAACACTATTATTTCCAGTTTATTATTGTTGATAACAATGTTCTTGTTTCTCAGTGTGCAGGTGTTTGACCAGTGGCAGAAGGGCAGCCTCTTCCAGAGGATCCTGGCAGGGACTGGCCACGGGCTGGAGGCTCTGGGGACTCAGTCTGGGGAAGGGAGCCAGGCCTGGACGGTGGCGGGAGCTTTGCAGGCTGCCCTTCTCCTCCTGAACGACAGTGTGGCAGTCGACGGCCCCCAAGGCAGCCATACACCTACCAGGATGTAAGGCACATTTCCTGGTGGATTAGGCTAGACAACCCTGATTTTAAAGTGTGCATGACAAGACTGTTACGAAGGCATTCCATGTAGCCCAGGTTAGACAACAAACTGCTAGTTAGTAGCAACTGGAAAATGCAAGGCTTGCACTGTGGACCTTGGTAGGACTGTTTGCAGCAAACTGGATGCCTGTCCAGATGTTGAAAGCAATCGAATGAGGGCACGATGTTTGAGAGGGTTTTCAGATTGTGGACCTTAGGTCTTAACATCTTTGACATTCATTTAAAAATGAACAAAGACAGTTTAAAGGTCCTTTCCTGTAAGGAACTACTTGTTTTCCTATTTATTTAAACTTTTTGTGTAGTTGAAATGTTTACATAAGGTCCAGAAATATTTGAGAAGTAGGGAAGGTGGGATGTGTGTTATTATTTTTAAGGTAGAGAAACTGACTCACACATACGGTGGAGTCTAGTGCAACACGGGGTCTGTTTCTTCAGTAGGTGTGGCTGTTTGTAGTAACTTGATGAATCTTAGTAAACTCCTGAAGTTAAGACTTTCCTTGGAAGAGGACAATAAGATTTCTTCATATTGTCACAAAAGGTTCATTTCAAACTGCGGGTCACAGAAAGTATTGCTCCCTGTACGGTGTGGAGAGGGAGTTGTGATGTGCGAATTGTACGGCGCTGTACGTATGTCTTTTTCAGGCTCAGCGGCCATGGCTCATGGGCCCAGCCGTTCCGCGGTATGTGGGATCTTCCCGGACCGGGGCCCGAACCCATGTCCCCTGCATCGGCAGATGGACTCTCAACCACTGCGTCACCAGGGAAGCCCGGTATGGGGTTTTTAACGACACACCTAACAAGTGGTAACTGAAAACACTGCCGACCCTTTTTCTTTTTCTGAAACCCAGTTAGGAAGCAGGGCGTTGCTTCTGCTGAAGAGATTGCCCGGGGCACATGGGGACCGTGGAGGGGGAGGCAGTGCGGCTCCCTGCGGGCCGAGGGCGCTGAGGAGGGGTTGCGGGCAGCCGGCCACGGACGTCTGCAGGATTAGCTGGAGAAAGGACGGGGTACACTGTTCTGTCACATGAGAGCTGCACGTGCAGCACAGTGCAGGGGGCCGGGCGTGGGCGTTGAAGGCTTCCCTGCTTGGTTACCTGTTTTGAAGCTGTTTGAAAGTAACATCTCTGTTACTTAACACACAGTAGTAGAGACACCACGTCAGGTCCCCCTGGACGATCCTACACGCCTCCAGCACGTCCTGGCCCTTCCGCCCTGGGTCCCGCTGGGGCCCCCATAGACCAGGAGCCCCGGGGACCCTCCCTGTCTCTTGGCTCCTTGGGGATCAGGGGCCTCAGTGGCCACATCCTGCTCTAAGTACCGAAGCCACTCGCAGGTATCCTTCTCCCGATCCTGACCCAGAGTTACAGGGACGTGACCTGCCTCCGGTCATCCCGTCCGGCCCCATTCAGGGGGCCGGAGTCTGGTCGGAGGCGGGCAGCCTGCATTCAGCCACACCCCGTCTGGACACTGAAGTGCTCTTGAAACACGCTTCCGTATAAAATATTTTCTAGTAACCGCAGGTTTCATGGCAAATACACACACACACACACACACACACACACACACACACACACACACACACTTATTTATTTATTCGTTTATTTTTGGCTGCGTTGGGTCTTCATTGCACGCGGGCTTTCTCTAGTTGCGGTGAGCAGGGGCTACTCTTCATTGTGGTGCACGGGCTTCTCATTGCGGTGGCTTCTCTTGCTGTGGAGCATGGGCTCTAGGCACGTGGGCTTCAGTAGTTGTGGCTCATGGGCTCAGTAGTTGCGGCTCGCGGGCTGAGTTGCTCCGCAACATGCACTGGCAGGTGGATTCTTAACCCCTGCACCACCAGGGAAGTCCAAGAGCTCCAACTTGATTTCTTCCAAATAGTCACAAATCATCAGATGTTTCCAAAAGATTGGTTAAACCCTCCGTTACTCACCCGCACCACCACTGACTCAAGTTACTTTCATCTTTGTGTTCTGAATTCCTATTTACATTTGGATCCATTTCTGGATTTCTCTGTTCTGTCCCCTCCTCTCTCTACCTCAGGGTCATACCATGAACCATAATCATGGCAAATATTTTTAAATCTCACCTGGAACTTTATCCTAACCCTCACCTCTTCTACCCACTACTTGGGATATACGTTTCTGTTTTGGGGTAAAGAGCGTGTTTAATCCATATTTCAGTACCTGAAGGAATCCCCAAATCAGAGGATTCGAGCGATACGACCTGTCAAGAACCTGGTTATCTGTGTACGTGGGGAACGTGGGACTTTGGTCTGTGAAGTCCCAAAGCTGTGGGCTATTTTCCTGTGAGTGGAAGTTTTGTTTCCCAAGGAGGCATACTGAACTGCTTCCCGTTACATTTCATTTATTTATTTCTGCCCTCAGATTACTGCACCTGCAGAAACTGCAGCGCGTCCTTTGGGAGCTGCCCCCGTGGCCGGCCCTGACGAGACTGCTCCAGCTCGACGGGGCTCTCAGGAGTGTGGTGGCCCAGAATCTACACCTTGTCCGAGGTAAACTAGCTCCAGGGTTATTTGTCCCCAACTCAAATCACGGCGAACATGGGAGCGGCTGGAAGGCAGGCTCGAAGCCGCCCGTCAGGGTTGGAGGTGAGGTATGGGCGTGCATACATATTCGTGCTTGTCGATGGTGCCCAGGGATGTTTCAAACCCAGCACATTCTGGCTGAACGAGTAGCGTGTCATAGTGGGGACCACATCCTGCTGTTCCCGTCAGCCGGCCTGGGGCCTGGAGTCAGCCGGCCTGGGGCCTGGACAGGCTCTTTTCTGCCGTCCCATCCACACCCCGTCCTCTGCCCACTCCCTGCCCCTCGGCATCCGTGGGGATAGCAGGTCCCCCTCGTCTGCCCCGACGCCCTTCCTTGACTGCAGTCCCGGGAGGTGGCCGTCTGCACTCTGCTGCTTCTCACGGTGGACGGAGGAAGTGAGACAGCTGATGGAGCAGCTGCCCGAGGCTCGTGTGTCTGCAGAAAGAGGGGCCGGAGTTGGGTGACTTCGTCAGGCCCCTCCCTCGGGGGGACGTGAAGTGTCTGATAGCAGGTCCAGAGGCTGACCGGCCGGCTGCCAGGATTCAGCCTCTCGATTCACGGCCACATGAGGGAGGGGTTGGGCGTGGAGCAGCTGGCAGGCGGTGAATGGTAACCCGTCCGTCTGTCCATCCTACAGAAATCCTCATTCGCCTGGAGACATCTTCTAAGGACTCTCGACCCGCTGGGCCTGGCCAGTCAAAACTGGAAAAGGACGTGCTTTTTGGGGAGCTAAAGCAGGTAAAGCACAGCAAAGGATCACAAGTAAGCGCCTGGGACAGCACATCCCAGACGCTCAGGCAGTGCTTCCTTTTGCTCTTGTTATGGATGGTGCCAGTGCGATAAAGAGCGCAGGCAGTTTCTGAAGCGCGCTGCTTTCTTTTACAGCTCTGGTTTCTGCTTGCGGGGCTCTGGCTCTCAGAGAGCTGTGTCAGCCCCTCTCCGGGTGGCCCCTCAGGCTCTCGTTTGTCTTTTAGCTGTGGATGAAGAAGAACGCCACTGGTCTGTGCCTGAACGGACGCTTGTCCCGGACGGGAGCTCCCCTGCCTCCCGGGACTGCTGGCGTCCGGGGCGTCCCCAAGGGGCTGGGCTGTGGTCACCACTCCTCCAGTGAGGCCAGCGCTTTACATAAGCTGCTTGAGTCACTGGAGGATGTGGTGAGTACCCACCGTCTGGTCTCTTCCGGGCACTGGGGGCTCATTTCTGAGGTGGATTCACCAAAGATGCTCACACGGGAGCCTCAGTCTTACAAGGCAGCTGCCCCTGGGCGCCCCCTCCTGGAGGCCACCTTAAGAGGCTGTGTGCCACCCACCTGGCCAGAATCTGCTTGGTGTTAAACGAGTCTCCCCAAGGGCACCCAGAATGTTTCCCCAGGCCGCATCCACTTCCCTGTGTCCAGGTTCCCCGTCCTGCTCCATTTCTAGCTGCAGAGGCTACAGCAGGCGGAGGCATGTCCGGTGGGCAGTCAGCTTGGGGCTGAGCTGTAGCTTCCAGGGGCCAGAGGCCTGGGGGGGGGCGTGGTCTCCCCACGTGCCACCCAGACCCCCAGTGTAGGGCTGCAGGGTGTCGAGAATTAGTTAGTGAAAAGGATCATGTCCAGTCCGGCCTGCACTCCTCTTACTGAGCACTAAACATATTGACGTTCACCTTTTCGTAGTTCATTTCATTTTCAGTATTACCTGTTTCATGTTTATCTTCTTCCTTATAAACCATGAAATAAGATCAGTGAAACGATGACACTAGTGAACTATAAACTGTGCCAATTAGGGCAGAGGTGTGTCAAGCCAGTCAGCGTTTTCTCAGCACGTTTGCTCTGTGCGTATTCGTGTGCAGAAGGGTGCGTGCTGCCCTGGCCGAGGAGGGTGGAAAAGCTTGGGTCCTCAGAGGGCAGCATCTGGGAATCCTCCCAGATGAGAGCATGAGCCCTTAAGGAGGCGGGTAACTTGAAGCAAGGAGAACTCGGGAGGGCGCCGGGCAGAGGGAAAGCGTGTGCAGGCGGGAAAACCATCGCCTGATGGCACAGTTGCTTTTTTTTTTTTTTTTTTTTTTTTGGGCACGCGGGCCTCTCACTGTTGTGGCCTCTCCCGTTGCGGAGCACAGGCTCCGGACGCACAGGCTCAGCGGCCATGGCTCACGGGCCCAGCCGCTCCACAGCATGTGGGATCTTCCCGGACCGGGGCATGAACCCGTGTCCCCTGCATTGGCAGGCGGACTCTCAACCACTGCGCCACCAGGGAAGCCCAGGCACGGTTGCTTTTGTGCTCTTGGTTTGTAAGCTCTCTCCTGGCAGAAACCCACCCGAGTTTCTCTGTATCTGTGAAGCCTCTGTCACGGCGCAGTTATGTTTCTGTATTATGTGCAGGGTAGGTATCCTTCCTGCTGGGCCTTAGGTTGTTCATCACCAAGGGACGACCCCGCAGCTTGGCGGGTAGTTCTGCTGGTTCTAGCAGACCTCTCCCTCGTAGCTGCGGGACTCTGGGTACGCAGCTAGGGCACCAGGGGCAGGGGTGGTGCGGAGCTGGTCCTGTCTCCTCCAAGCCCCAGGGTCTCTCCATCCTTGTGGCCTGTCTGTGTGGTCCCCCAGCAGCCCGGGGATCCCAGGCGAGAGAGGGGTTGGGAGCCGCTCCTCAGAAAGGGGCTGTGTCCCTCCTTCTGCACCATGTTGGTTAACAGGGGCCCCAGCCCAGCCTCGATGAGCCATGGGGTGCGGTTACAGGGTCGTGGTGCTGGGACGTCTGCCCCACTGGGGTCAGGTGGGGGACAGGCCAACACAGACAGGCTTGATGCCTGGGTGCTCTCTGCTTTGTGGCTGTCTGAGGCTGTATGTGGGGTCTGTTCACCTGAACAAAGACTCAAGTCCAGGACCAGGACCAGGTGGTCCCAGCCGTACGGGGCACAGTTCAAAGGGACCCCCAGCTGAGTAAGAACGGGTAGAGGCTGCATCACAGACGCCCACAGCTTCATTGCTTTATGTACCACAAGCAATGTTCTCTCTGCCTTTTAAGGGTCATCATTTGCAAGAGGTCATTACTGGGCCCACAAATATGCCAGTTTCAACACGGGAAGACACCCCGGGCTGGCAGGACCTGGGGACACGGCTGTTGGAAGTGAGCCTGCCCTGCACTCAGCTTCTGTGGCTGCCGGGAGCCAGGGTCTCCCCCCACAACTGTACGGACTGGCTTTTCTCTGAGGCATAAGTACCTGTTGGATGGAACACTTCCGAACAATTAGAAACCAAGAGGACTCCAAACTCTTCCTTCTCTACTCGAGAGACAGATCAACATAGTATATTCTATTTCTTATGAAAAAATAGAGTTGTTTACTATATTTTCTGTTTTAAAAAGATTAACCTCTTTGGTACTGTTGGAAAGCATATACAAAATGTGAAATAGTGAACAGTTCCTCTGAAGTTTAACTGTTGGCTTAAATCTCACAGGAAATCTAGGGAATCGAGGGCCCTCGTTTAGTTCAAGGTGCTTGTTTATCACGTCACCCAGGATGCCAAAGAGTGGTTCTCGAGGGAGCTCTCCTTCTCCAGGAAATTTGCCTTGTTTTTATTTTATCAAATGTGAATTGTATGTGTGATGAATTTCCATTCTCCTCAGATGCTAGGACGTTCATAGTCAAATATGTCAAATAGGAATGTATTTTTCTTAGCTCAAAACTCATTTCATATTGGAGACATTAACTTTCCAGTTTCTCTGCTCTTGATGGAGATATTTTATGTGTTCTTACATTTTTATATTTTATGTGCTCCCATAAATGATTTTCCTTCATTTTGCAAATCAGGGTGGGGGAAGTTCATAAATAAACAAATATGTATTAAGAAAACTATTTCAAAGATTCTAATTTCCTTATATAACTGGACTGCCAGGCGTTTGTATATATTTGTATTTAGATGAGTTTGTAATATTGTCTTCTGGAAAACCATTATTCAGTTTTGTTTTGATTGCAGGGTATTTCATACACTTGAGAAAGCCCGACGTTCCTCAAACAGACATACCCCTGGAAAGCCTTCATGGGGTTCATACGGAAGACTTGCCAGGTGGCTCGATATGTGAATAAGCAGGAAAGTTTCCAGAACAGTCTTCTTGGTAAGTCAGGAATGAGGGTGTTTTCCCCGTTCACTGTGGCAACACGGCTTCCTAAGAGCTGATCGATCCTAGTGAGTGAGGGGAACTAAGCGTGGCTCACCGGGACGGTGCCGTGAGGTTTCCGCATTTACTCCCGTCAGCCATAACTAGACGGCCGCGGGTCCTGGCACCGTCACTGCTTTCTCTCTCTAAACTGTCCTGGTTTGGTCGATGAACACTTACCTGTACAGACTCATCATGGCCCAACCTCCGAAAGTCCAGATGTGCTGTGTGTGGGACCCTCTCCCTTAGCGCGTCCGCCCTGCCATGGGGGAGACCCATGTGGAGTGTGCTCCACTCTCTCCTTACCAGCCTCAAACCCCAAAATCCCCTGAAATATGAATCTCATAACTTGCAACTGTGTGACTCGCAGGGAATCATCCCGTCCCCCAAGAGACTTTTTTTTGAGAAGGTGCTGGCAGGGCGATCCCTGCATCTCTGAGTTGGCCTCTTCCGGGTCTAGAGCTGGTTGTGTGTTTCCATCTGCCTTGGGAATTACACGCCCTGGTTTCCCATGTGTTCCACAGGCTCTGTCCCATGGGGTCATAGCATCTCCTTGGAACACCTGTGTCTTGGACCTCTAGGGGGTTTGGGCCTGGGGATGGGATTTCCTGTTCCTTTTCTGTGGTCATGTCCACCTAACACTCCTTCCTTCATTCCTCCTCAAACTTGTCTTAGGGGCTGCCAGAGACCCTCTCTCTCTCTGGTTCTCGGTATCAGACTCACCACCCACGAGAGGGGTCCCTGCATTTGCTGTGGTTACACTGCCAGGCTCTGCGCCCTGTACAGCAGCGCTGGGTCTGTGTTGGCTTCTCCAGTGCGTTGGCTGTGTTCTCTTGAGTTGGGTGCTCATCCTACATGTTAACTTTCTGCTTTACCACCTTGCTCTCCTTTTTTTAATCACTTATTTCTGCCCAGTTTTACCATTTCCAGAAATACAGGCTACAAACAGTTACATTCATCATCAGCAAGAGGCCCAGGTTCAGAAGTCCCAATGGTATTGATAATCACACACATTTGTTGTGTTTTGAGTGAACTGCTTTATTCAATCCTTGTGGCAACCTGTAAGTTGGGTACAACTTCATTTTCAGATGAGAATACTGAAGCTCAAGGAGATAGTATTCTTGGAGTAGGTCACAAAACTGCTAAGTGTCAAATCCGGGAAGGCTCACTGTGGAGCCTGTGAGCTTGACTACTCTCTTCCCTTTGGACGGATCCTTGCTAGGGGCTTAACTCTGCCCAAACATGCTCCATTGCAGAAATGTGACTGACTCCTCTTGACAAAGAACTGAGTTTTGTTGTTTTCTACTGTACATTTATTTTCTATTTCACTAATTTCCCTTTTAGTCTTTATTTCCTTCCTTCTAGTAAACTTAGTTTGATGTTCTTTTTCTAGATTCTTGATTTTCAGATTTTCTTCTTTTCTAACATATACTTTCAGGGCTATACATTTTTCTGTATGCAAAGCTCCATATATATTCCACACATTTTGATACGTTGTGTTTTACGTTAGGCTCACAGATCTTTCTATATTGAACTTACTTATATTTTAAGATTTTGGGTAGGGAGTATAGTGTAAAGCAATTTTGATTATCACGCGGAGACATGGGTAGTTACCACTAGGGGGGATGAATAATAACAGAGGGAAATTCGTGGCCTCTGGGCCCTTTACTGCCTGTGTTGGATGAGTACACAGACCTGATTCACTTACATCCTTGCTACTCAAAGTGTGGTCCCTGAACCAGTGGCATCAGCACCATCTGGGAGCCTGCTAGAAATACAGAACCTTGGCCCCATCTCAGACCTATGGAGTCAGAGCGTGAAGTTTAGGACGACACCCAGATGGTCTATGAGCACATGGAAGTGTGAGGAGCTCTGGGTTACATGCATGACCAGCCTGTTGATCAGCATTCAACTCTCGGTTATGCATTCTGTATTTCCCCTTCCTCCTGTAGAAAACAAAACCAACTGCACGTGATAAGAATTTGTTATGTATATATAACAGAAACACGAATCACGTTTTCTAATAACTGGATTCTGCTCTAAGTATTTAAATCATGGACTGCAGTGAGTTTTGCAGGCAGATGGAGCTGGGAGCAGACCCTGCTTCTGAAGCAGATTTTACTGAGTGGGTTACTGGCCTCCCATTGCAATCAGTTTTCTCCTTGGTGACATAGAAATTATACGGCCTACTGTACTGGGTTCTTATTAAGTAAGCTAATGTGCGTGAAATTCCTAGTGCAGTACTTTTAGGCAGTTTCCATAGACACTAGTTCCTTTTTCTCCCCACAGAAATGATTCCAGAATAATAATGCACCACAAGGAATGGCCATGGAATTCACTGTGGTGGATTTTGTTTCTTTTTTTGTTTAAAAAAGTTATTCCAAGTGGCTTGGTTTTCTGGTAGCATTAGCTTTAAAAATATGTGATATTAATCACACACATCTGTGCTAATTTTCAATATTGTTACCACCTTTTCCCCCCTTAAACACTTATAAAATTATATATACATAAGTCAGTCTATTGCAGCAGGAACTCAGCGAAGTATAAAAATTGCAAGTTTTATGTAATTTTGCCTCTGAAATAGGTGCTGGAGAGGTTAAATTACTTGTCTTAAATTAGAAGGATTTCTTTCTTTAAAAAAATCACATTTATTGAAATATAATTGATTCATGCAACAAATCACCTGTGTTTAAAGTGTACGATTTGTTAGGTTCTGATGTGTGTATCTGTGAAGCTGTCATTACAGTTGAGACAGGGAACATGTCCACCTGTCCCCAAAGTGTCCTCTTGCTCCCCTGTAATCCCCTCTCCGGTCAATCCAGCCCCTGCTCCGGTCCCCAGGTAACCACTGATTTGCCCTCGGTCATCATCAGTTAGTTTTTTCCTTTTCTAGAAATTTATATAGATGGAATTCCATAGTATGTTCTATGACATCTTTTACTTAGTGTGATTAATTAGTTTCAGCTTCATTCATGCAGCAGTGTGCTCACTCCTCTTGACTGCTGAGTACTATTCTGTTGCGTGGATGTATCACAGATTGTTTACTAATTCACACGACTCACATTTTGGGATGTTTCCTGTTTTGGGCTATTGCAAATAAACCTGCGAGGAACATTCATATACAATTTTTAATGGAAATATGCTTTCTTTTCTCTAGAAGTAAAATGGCTAGATTATATGGTACATGCATGTGTAACTTTTTAAGAAACTGACAAACTGTTTTTCAAAGTTGTACCATTTTACAGTTTTGACCAGAGCCCCTTCTGCCAGAGGGTTCTGATTCCTCCACTTGGTATGGTCGGTTTAGAAAATTTTAGCCATTCTAATAGGTGTGGTATCTCGTAATGGATTTCATTTGCATTTATGAGTAGTGATTTGAACATGTATCTTTTCATGTGCTTATGTATCGTCTGTGTATCTTTAGTCATGAATTGTGTATTCAAATCTTTCCCCCACTTTAAAAATTGGGCTGTGTGTTTCTTTATCATTGAGTTTAAAAGTTCCTTGTAAAGCAAGATAGAAGCCCTTTATCAGATACGTGCTTTGCGAATATTTTCTCCTGGTCTCAAGCTTGTCTTTCCATCTTTCTCAACAGTGTCATTCAGGAGCAAAAGATTTAATTTTGATCAAGGTCTATATATCTTTTTTTTTTTTTCAGTGGATCATGGTTTTGGTAATATAGCTGAGAAATCTTTGCTAACTCTTGAGGTCACAAAGATTTTCACCTGTGTTTTCTTCTAGAAGGTTAATAGCTTTAGGTTTTAAAGTAGATCTGTGATGCGTTCTGAGTTAATTTTTGTATATGATGTAGGTGCATATCAGATTTTATTATTTTATCTTTTGCATATGGAGATCTAATTGCTCCAGAAAAATTTGTTGTGAAGATAATCCTTTCTCCACTGATTACCTTTGTACTTCTGTTAAATAAGTTGTGCAAATGTGTGGGTCATTTTCTGCACTGTTTACTCTGTCCCAGTGATCTCTTTGTTGATCTTTACACCAGTATCATCCGATCTTGATTATTAGAGTTTTATGGTAAGTCCTAAAGTCAAGTAGTGTAAGCCTTCCAACTTTCTTCTAAAAAATTTTTTTTAGCTATTCTAGGTCATTTGCATTTTCATATGAATTTTAGAATCTGCTGGTCAATGTCTCAAAATTCTGCTGGAATTTTAACCAGGACTGAGTTGAATCTATAGATAAATTTAGGGAGAGTGACTTTTTTTCTGGTAATAATGAGTCTTCTGACTCATGAACATAGTATATCTCTCCAGTTATTTATGTGTTCTTTATTTCCTCTTAACAACTTGTAGTTTTCACTGTAGAAATTTTAATATTTCTATGCTATTGAAATGCTAGTGAAGTGTATATATATATATATATATATATAATGTATGCATATATATATATATATATAAAATGTTAAAACAGCCTTGCATAACTGGGATAAATCCCAGTTGGTAAGATATATCTCTTTTTTTATGTTACTGGATTCAACTTGCTAAAATTTTGTTTAACATTTTACATTTGTGCTATGAGGGATATTAGACAGTAGTTTTCCTTTCTTTTAACATCTTTGTCTTATTTTGTTATCAGGGTAATCCTGGCCTCATGAGTTGAAGAGTACTTTCTCCTTTTCAGTTTTTTTAGAAGAGTTTGTGTTGAATTGGTATTGTTTCTCCCTCACACATTTGGTAGAATTCACTAGTGAAGCCATCTGCGCCTTTAGTTTTCTTTTTGGCAAGATTTTTAACTACAAATTCAATTTATTTAAAGGATATAGGGCTATGCAGATTATCTATTTCTTCTTAAATGAGCTTCGGTAGATTGTGTCTTTCAAGGAATTTTTCTCTTTCATCTGAATTGTCTAATTTAGTGTCATCTGTATCTCATAATACAGCTGACCCTTGAACAACATGGGTTTGCCCTGCGCTGGTCCGCTTGTGTGTGGATGTTTTTCAGTAGTAAATACTACAGTACTCGTGCCATCTCTTGTTGGTTGAATCTACAGATGCAGAGCCGCAGGTATGGGGGATGTGATTTGGAGGGCTGACCGTACGTTACAAGAGGATTTTTTACTGCGTGGAGGGTTGGCATCCCTGACCCCCATGCTATTCTCTTAACATCACAGAATCTGTATAATCTTTACCTCTCTCATACATGATATCAGTGATGTGTGCCTTTCTTTTTTCGTGATCACTCTGCAGAGAGGTTTGTCAGTGCTATTGATCTCAAAGAAGTAGCCTTTGGTTTTGTTCATTTTCCCCTAATGTTTTTCTTTTTCTTATTTCCTTAGTTTCCACTTTTATTATTTTCTTTCTTCTACTTACTGTGGGTTTAACTGACTCTGCATTTCTAGTTTCTTAACTTGGAAGTTGACTTGGAAGTTGAAGTCTCTGAGACCCTTATTCATTTCCCATATAGGTACTTAATTTCTCCCTAAGTACTGTTTTTTTTTTAGTGGCATCTCACAAATATTGGAATATTGTACTTTCATTTTCACCCAATTTTAAAGTACTTTTTAATTTACCTTTTGATTTCTTTTTTGATCTATGAGCTGTTTAGTTCCCAAATATTTGTGATTTTCCAGTTATATTTAGTTACTGATTTCTAATTGAATTAGTCAATGAACATTCTTTGTATGACTTTAATCTTATTAAATTTATTGAGACTTTTTTATAGCCTAGAATATGGTCGCCTTGGAAAATGTGCCATTGCTTTTGAGAAGAATGTGTACGATATTGTTGTTGGGTGGGGCATTCTTCAAACATCAATTAGATCAAGAAATCTGTATCCTTACTGATATTTATCTTCCTGTTCTATCAATTATTTGGAGAGGGGTATTGAAATCTCCAGCTATAATTGTGGATTTGTCTATTTATCCTGTATTTCATCAGTTTTTGTGTCGTGGTTTTTTAAAAAAATATTTATTTATTTATTTATTTGGCTGTGTTGGGATCTTCGTCGCAGCATGCAGGATCCTTCGTTGCGGCGCCTGGGCTTCAGAGTTGTGGCGCACGGGCTTACTCGCCCCGCGGCATGTGGGATCTTAGCTCTTCAACCAGGGGTCAAACCTGCGTCCCCTTCACTGGAAGGCGGATTCTTAACCACGGGATCACCAGGGAAGTCCCTGTGTCATGTGTTTTGAAGCTCTGTTATAATGTGTATAAAGATTTAGAATTATTATGTCTTCTCAATTAACTGATGCTTTTATGATTATGAAATAATAATGATATTATCATCTGGAATCTACTTCATCTGAAAGCTTCCTTTTGATTAATGTAGTGTGGTATGTCTTTTACATCTTTTTACTTTTAAGTTATTTATGTCTTTTATTTCAAGTACATTTTGTACATGCAACATACAATTGGCAATTGGTTCTTGTTTTATCTGACCTGACAAGTATTGCCTTTTCATTGGGGTATTTAAACTATGCAGTATAGGGCTTCCCTGGTGGCACAGTGGTTGAGAATCTGCCTACCAAGGCAGGGGACACAGGTTTGAGCCCTGGTCCAGAAAGATCCCACATGCTGCAGAGCAGCTAAGCCCGTGAGCCACAACTACTGAGCCAGCACTCTAGAGCCATCGAGGCACAACTACTGAGGCCTGCATGCCTAGAGCCCGCGCTCTGCAACAACAGAAGCCACTGCAATGAGAAGCCTGCGCACCACAACGAAGAGTAACCCCCGCTCACCACAACTAGAGAGAAGCCCACATGCAGCAACGAAGACCCAATGCAGCCAAAAATAGAAATAAATCAATAAATTAATTTATAACAAAAACAAACAAACAAAACTATGCAGTATAAACTAAATAGTATAAACTGTTTTATGTGATTAACGCTCTTCTCTAGTAATTCTACCTGAATTCTGTCAGTTCTGGGTAAGCTCTGATTGATTAATTTGTTTCCTAGTTATGGGTCACATTTTCCTGCTTTTGTGCACGCCTGGCAATTTTCGATTGAATGCCAAATGTTACGAATTTAGCCTTGTTTTGTGATTGTTATGTTGTTTTCCTACGTTATCGAAAACATTGCTTGAAATAGTTTGATCCTTTAGGGTCTTGCTTTTAAGATTTGTTAGGCGGGGCTGGAGCAGTGCTCAGAGAGGTTGTAAATATTCCCCGTTACTGAGTCAAGACCTTTTTGGCATCTTCTCCTCAATGTCTAACAAATCGTGGATTGCTGTAGTCTGGGTAACAGGAACAAAGTTTGTTCCTGGCCCTGCGTGATCACTGGCCCCTTATCTTTAATTTTGGGTGGTTCTTTCCCTGGTCTCAGGGAGCTCCTTCTCATGCATGGAGCATTCGTCCTCAGCAGACAGCAGATGCCTCCCTGGGCAGCTACTCTGTCCCGTGAACCCCTCCTGTCTTTCGGACTCTAAACCCGCTTTCCCTCAACTCAGGACGCCTACCAGACTCCAGCTCTGCCTTCTGAGTCACGGGGGGGGGGGGAAGGCCTCACCTTGTTCATTTTCTGCCGTTTGTTCATGGGTCTCTGTCCTACACTCCTTGACGGCCAGTGGCACTTCATCTTGGCCAAAAGCGGAAGTCAAATCAGAAGGACTTCTAATCCTCTCTCGTTATATTTTCAACCATGTTAACTGAAACACTGTAGCATGTCTCACTTTACTAGACTTGACTTTTATACCCAACTCGAAATCAATATATGAAATGCCTTCCTATTTAGCTTTCTCTGAGGAATCTCCTTGTTATGAAGAAAACATGGATTGGAAAATCATTGGTGATAATTATTTCACATTTTTGAATAACTTGATCAAGACTCCAATAGCTTCCATATCTAGGTGAGTTTTCAGAATTCAACTTCTAGGTCTCGACTTAACTATTATCTGAAGATAACCAAAACCTAGTTATTGGAGGCACTTGCTTTAAAATGTGAGATCCTGATGTAGCTCTCAATAAAGCACTCCATATGGGTTTGGTTTTCCATAAATATTTGTGTCATACAATGTATGACTCATGTTTCCATGGATTTTGAAAGGAAACAGATTACGGTAATAAGATGTCCCCTCGAGAGCATAATTTATTATAAAATACTCCCAAAATAAAATCCTTCTTTGAAAAATAGTCTTATCTAGTTGCTTAGAGTTTAGACTCGGGATCGATGATTTAAGAGCCTGGTAGTTCTGGAGACTTTTGAGAGAGAATTCATCTTTGGAGCTAAATCTGCCAGATTATATACCGCTTGGCTATTTCAGCACATGTGTTGGAATGGACATTTTTATGTATAATTATGGATATTGTGTATAGTTTAAGAGCATACTTTATTGTCTGTGGGGTGTGTTGGGATGTGATGGGACAGAAGCTTTGCCTTAGAGCAGTAGTTCTCAAACTTGGGAATGGATCAAATTTATCTGTGAAGTTTGCTAAAAATACAAAGCTTGAACTTCGCCCCAGACATGCTAAATCTTGCTTGTGTGTAGTACCCAGGTTTCTGTAGATACGAAAAATTCTACAGGTGGTTTTGGTGCAAGCCAAAGTTTAAGCAGCACCCCACAGCATCTGTCTAGACCCGGGATTCGTCACTCCTGGGGAGACTTTAAGCTCAGCTATTAATGGGTACAGGAGGAAGAGAAGGTGATGGACTCTCTGGAGAATCAGTCCCTTGATCGTGTTGGATTTATAATACCTCACTTTCCCGAAAGTCACAGCTATTTAATAGCACAGAAAGATGGCAATGAAACTAGTCTGTATATGCTCCAAGGACATGTTTAATTTTATATTTGTAGACGCATAGCAGCTGGCACAGTATCTTTCATGATGGGGCTAGGTAACTAGATGTTGACTTAATGAATGAATGAACAAGAATGGGCAATAAGTACAGAGTTAACATTAAGAAAGCTGAGCTGGAAATGAGAACACCGGCCCATATTCCAGTTCCTGCCATACAATAGCAGTTTGAATTTGCTAATTAAAAAAAAATCCTGAAATGTTTCTTTTCACATGGAATAGAAATGATGATGTGTACCTCAAAGGGCTGTTGTAGGCATGAACTAAGAGTATAGTGGTGAACATGCTTTAAAACTTGTAAAGTGATATAAACGTGTGTGGCAATATCACTACTAGTGGTACTAGTTCTGCTTCGGCCCTTACTCATCCTACTATTACTACCCCATGACCTCTCAGATCCTAATGAAAAACAAGATCATTTGCATTCTGCTCTACCAATACACGATTACTCACATAGTTGTGGTGCATGTATTTCTAAGCAGGGCTGGATTTGAGTAAGGTTCATATTGAAGTCTTCAGAGTGTAGCTTTCTCTTTCCTGATCAAGTTTTTTCCCAGGAAATGTTTTCGATGTTCCATGGTTCAGATTAGCCGCTGTCCGTTCTACAAATGACAATAAAGTAAATTAAGTCTGTATTTTTCCTGCTTTCAGATCTCAGTTGCGAGAGAGGAAAACAATTCCTTGCACTTGACCCATCCTCTGTGTATTCTATGCCAGACTGTGTTACACAACAGAATTACAGAGTTAAGGAAGTTTAGAAAGTAATTCACCCTTTAGGGCATTAAGAGACAATACAGGTCAAAATCCTGTATCCACAATTCTGAAATCTGCAGAAGTCTGAAAATCGAAGCTTTTCTCAAGATCGGCATCGCAACTCATTCTGCAGACGTAAGTGTTAAGGGGTCTGTTGCCCCTCCCACTGAACCTGTTCGGAGGTGTCCCTGCAGAAGTGTCAGTGAGTTGATACAGGGCTGCCCCGGTGCCCCTGGTGGAGGGGCCATGAATGCATGTGTGATACTTGCACAGGCTCCCTTTCTAAGGTCTGAAACACACAGGGCCCCAAGGATTTCAGAAGTGGACTTGTAGCTCCTGAGTCAGTCAGTTCTTCAAGTGAGGGCTCCTATTAGAAGTGTGGGTTTGTCTTAATTGTCGAGCTGCTCCTTTGAGAACGCTTTGTATTTAAAAAATAAACCCCCGGAGGGGAAGTACGCCATCTGAAATGATGAGTTTCTGATAGTGGGAAGTACAGCATTGTTTAAAGATCACTGCAGTTGCTTTCTAGAATGAGAAATCCTAACACTTGTCCTTAGATCATACAGGGGCAGTTTCAAACCGTCTTGCAATTTGGACAGCCTCTGTCACCAAGACATTCTGAGATGTAATAAGGAATTGAATCCTAAGATGCCTCCGGCATAAACAGCAAACTTATCTTTAATGATCATGCATATAAACTCACTGAGTAAAGTAACTTAAAATGCATTGTTTTTGGTGCAGGAAGCAGATTTTTAGCTAAATGTATGCAACTGCATTGTAGATTTCTAAAACATTTTCAAATGTTCACATGAATCCCTGTTGGGAAAATATATTGCCTAGTAAATATTTCATTTATGTTTTACTATAAAAAATCGGAGTATTATCTAAAAATTTGATAAGTTGAATTTGTCTTGAATTTATTTATTTTTTCTGATACTGCATCAGTTCTGTTAATATTGTAGGGTCTTACATTTCACAAAGGCACTTCTAATGATGGAAAAGAAGTTGCAGACCCTTGAGGATGAGCAAATGAACTTCCTTTTATCTCTTACGGGATTTTGGGAGAAATTATTATTGCCCAATCCTTTTGGCTCATCCAGTATTCCCAAATTCCATAACCTCTCACCTCTCCCTGAGACGATTCTAAATACAAGTCATTTGTGGATAAATCATTTAGCGAGTTTAGAGAGAGACACACCTGGTATTGATACTCAGAAACTTCTGGAATTCGGCAAAGAAATGATTGAAAAGGTACAAGCTCTTTAAAGTCTCTGGATAAGGAAGGAATCAAGAAATATCTTGAGATTTATGGAATTAATACTTTTTGGAATGAATCCCAAGATCCTGGCATTGTGGACGCATGGTGCTTCAAAAGGAGAAAGAGCTAAACTGGGAATCTTGTCTACACTTGTAAATTTTTCTGATCCATAAAATGAGAGGATTCATAGTAAAAGCTTTAACTTTTCCCAGTTGTTCCATTCAGATTGGCCTCAGTCACCAGCCAGGAAAATGGATTTTGTTCATTTAAGTGAAGTGATAATAAATAATCTCTATAAATTAGGATTTCTGAAGCAGAAACAAATCACAGAAGCTGTAGGCACAGTCTATGCTATGAGGAATACATTCGATCTTTTCTCAGCCCTTTCTGAACCTCAAAAACAAGACATTGATAAAATTTTGACTCATGTCTATCTAAATGTCTTCCAGGTCAAAGATTCAGCTTTACTTCTCTAGATTTACTCTTCATTTTACCAATATATTTATAAATTCTTGAGCATTCAGAGGAGAGGGTCTTTGCTGTCTTTCCTTACACAAATCTCAAAACACATTTTGGATATCATAAAGCAATTTAATTTCCAAAACATCAGTGAAGAACTTGCATTTTTTTCTTTTTCTTTTTCTTTTTTATGAAGGAAACGGGAGAAGGGGATAGGGAACTTGTTATTAAGCAGCTAATCTCAATCTTGCCTGATGTTGGAACGGATTTCAGGTGTTGAATATATGTATGTGGGTGTTTGAGTTTTTTTTTTAATTAATTAATTTTTGGCTGTGTTTGGGTCTTCGTTTCTGTGTGAGGGCTTTCTCCAGTTGTGGCGAGTGGGGGCCACTCTTCGTCGCAGTGCGCGGGCCTCTCACTGTTGCGGTCTCTCGTTGCGGAGCACAGGCTCCAGATGCGCAGGCTCAGTAGTTGTGGCTCACGGGCTCAGTTGCTCCGCAGCATGTGGGATCCTCCCAGACCAGGGCTCGAACCTGTGTCCCCTCCATTGGCAGGCAGACTCTCAACCACTGCGCCACCAGGAAAGCCCCAGCATTTGTATTTTTATATGAGACAACAGGGTTTCTTAGGGGAATTTCTGAAGTATCTTACTGTCAACAGTTGCTTTCAATTTTTAACTTTTTGGAGCTTCAAGTCCAATCCCTGTTGTCTACAGAGGGTCCCGCAATGGAAGTGATCCACGCTACTTTTTCTTTATTTCAGTATGTGAGCCAGCTCGTCAATGGCTCAGCAGAAGCCCTGCTAGGTAGTGAATGCTTTGTTCTGGATAATAAAAGCATTTCTTCCATGAATTATTCAATAGATGAGGGGTCTTCATCTATTCTCCCGTGGGCACAAATCCTTTCAAACCTCTCAGCAAACGGCAGTGAGTTCCATGAATTTACGGCTGTTCACTGTACCATTTCATGGCTGCAAATGTGGGCCCAAATCTGTGGACGCCTGGCTCAAATATTTCAGCTGGACACGAATGTTTTCACTCCTCTTCGTGTTGGTCTCACTCAGATTTTGGCTGCACTGGAAAGTGATGTGAAAATTCCGCAAAGCTGCCAGGGAATATATCCAGATGTGGAAAACAAAATGAGCTCTATTTTGAAGCTTGTTACTTGGATGTTGAATATAATGATGGGACCTTATTGTTCATTGAAGATGTCAAAAATAAATTGTGTGAACGTTTACTTAAAAAATGTGGCTGACTTTCTAAACGTTATACTTAATGCAGTCTTTGAAAAAGAAAAGGTACCAAAATCTGAGATTTTATTAACTCTTTTAAATGATTCCACAAACCAAGTAAGGATGATTATCAACAACTTAACAAGGGACGTTGATTCTGCGCCTCAATCCAACTGGAAACATTTTACTGAATTAATTCTAAAACCCATAGAAATGTCAGATGAAATGCCTCGTCAGTTTCAAAGTATTTGGCTGCATTTAGTAGCTCTGGGGAAGGAAATTCAAAAACGTGTGAAAGATATTTCCCCTAACATCCTGGAAAAGAACACCTCTTCTAAAACTGAAAAAAAAATTAAACATATTTGCTACCAGTCCAAAGGAAAATAGTATACACAGCTTAGGCTGTCCATTTTAACAGCTAGTTACCTTGCCTTCAATTTATCTCATGATCTCCAAAATTCACCCCAGATAATTTCTCATGGATTAATGAAAGCCGTGGGTCTCAGTATTGAATTCATGAGGGAGGCGTTCAACACCCTGACACCCTCAGTTTATCACGATATTCCACAAGAGCCAGGTAATATTCAAGTTTTAAAGAAGGTAACTTCTCTCCTGTGCATGGTCAAGAAAACAGACATACACCTGCTAGTAGACCAGCTGGAACAGATAAGTGAAAGCCTGATGGATTTCTTTTCTTTTTTCTTTTTTTTAAAACATCTTTATTGGAGTATAATTGCTTTACAATGGTGTGTTAGTTTCTGCTTTATAAAAAAGTGAATCAGTTTTACATTTACATATGTACCCATATCTCTTCCCTCTTGCATCTCCCTCCCTCCCACCCTCCCTATCCCACCCCTCTAGGTGGTCACAAAGCACCGAGCTGATCTCCCTGTGCTATGCGGCTGCTTCCCACTAGCTATCTACTTTACATTTCGTAGTGTATATATGTCCATGCCACTCTCTCACTTTGTCCCAGCTTACCGTTCCCCCTCCCCGTATCCTCTAGTCCATCCTCTAGTAGGTCTGCATCTTTATTCCCATCTTGCCCCTAGGTTCTTCATGACCATTTTTTTTTTTAGATTCCATATATATATGTGTTAGCATACGGTATTTGTTTTTCTCTTTCTGACTTGCTTCACTCTGTATGACAGACTCTAGATCCATCCACCTCACTGAAAATAACTCAGTTTCGTTCCTTTTTATGGCTGAGTAATATTCCATTGTATATATGTGCCACATCCTCTTTATCCATTCATCTGTTGATGGGCACTTAGGTTGCTTCTATGTCCTGGCTATTGTAAATAGAGCTGCAATGGACATTTTGGTACATGACTCTTTTTGAATTATGGTTTTCTCAGGGTATATGCCTGGTGGGATTGCTGGTCTTATGGCAGTTCTATTTTTAGATTTTTAAGGAACCTCCATACTGTTCTCCATAGTGGCTGTATCAATTTACATTCCCACCAACAGTGCAAGAGGGTTCCCTTTTCTCCACACCCTTTCCAGCATGTATTGTTTGTAGACTTTTTGATGGTGGCCATTCTGACCGGTGTGAGATTTCTTTAAGAATGTCAGTAGGTTAGGTACTGGCAGTTTGGGGGTCAGCTTCTTTGTTGACTTGATGGAAAAATTTGTCGACAGCTCACGTTCTTGGAGTGTTAACCACCTACTGAGGTTCTCACGCCTGCTTCCTAAAGAGGACGCCGATGCCTCCATCGACGTGTACTATGTGCTCCCTCGTGCCATGAGGCTCCTGCAGGGCGTGGGTGACAAAAACATCATGGAGGCCCTCAAGGACGTCTGTAACTTCATGCTCCTGCATGGCATAAGCCTTTCAGACGTCACCAAGGAAGACTTCACTATTGTGATTAAAACTCTTTTGGACACAATTGAATTAATATCAGATCAACCAGGCATCCCTTCAGAGGCTTTAACTTGTCTTCCTGTGTTTTGGTGCTGGAATCACAAAACTTCTAGATTTCAGCAGAATCCAAGGTCAGGAGCCTGTGATGCCCACAAGCTCACGTCTCCTTCCTTTTACAGCAAAGTGGCCAGTATCCTTGACCACCTCCACCTGTCTTCCCCAGGTGAAGACTCACAATGTTGGAATGAAAGCTCACAGGTGGAAATAACTAGGAAAGTAGCCTGTGTAATTCATGAATTAATGGATTGGAATTCCATTCTTCTAGAGCTGTCCAAAGTCTTCTATGTTAAAACTTTGCTTTTGAAAACTGTGCAAGAATTTTGTCATAAGGTGTTACCATTTGTCCCATTTTCTGGAAATTAGACAATAGCAGCATCTCTGAACTTTGTCCCAGCTGTTCCATAAAAGCAGATTGCTTTGCAAATCATAGAAAAATTTAAAAAAAAGGCAACTTTACAAAAGCCACATCAGATGAAAACCTCCTTGATAAACTAGCTAGTTTAAACAAGATCCTTAATGTTGATGAAGGAACAGAATCATCTGTTAGAAATATTTCCTTACATTTGGAAAGGATAATAAACTTGCTTTCTAGGGATGAGAGCCTAGAAAATAGTGCTAATTCTGTAGTCTCTCTATTCATGACATTTCTGAATGAAATGGTGGTAGTTTAGAAGCACTATCACGTTTTATTAAAAAAAGTGAAACAACTTACAACTTTGAAGAACTATGGCTTGAGTTTGAACAAATCATGAAATATCTAACCCATAACTTTAGTATCAGATCCCTGTTTTCTGAAATTAACAAAGAAATACAAATTACTAATTCAGTGGCTCTTCAAAACCTAACTTTGCCACTTGCCCATTTTTCCGAAAGCCTGGATTCATCATCCTTGAAGACATTAGAAATCATTGAAGATTTTTTATTGATCATAAAAAACTGGTTTCATAAATATGCAAATGAAGATTACTCCAAAATGATACAAACATTATTTCTTCTTACAGCTAACAAGAGTTCAACTGATGATATAGCTTTGTTGACTAAAGATATTGCTACCATTTTGGGTAATCTCTAAAATGTTTCTAGAGAAGATAATTTTGATGTTGCCCTACTTCTTCGTCTGCTAAACCAAGAACAGCTAATTAATTTCTCAGTTGTTCAGCTGCTTTTTGAAAGCTTCCTAATTAATTCAATCAACAACTTAGCTGAGAGTGCTCAAGAAGCAGCCTTGAATTTAAGTGATACCAACCTTCAAATAATGAATTTCATTAACCTTGCCTTGAACCATACACAGTCAGAAAATGGTGAGAGAATCATTCTCCCTCCAAGAAGCATAGTGGATTTCTTGGAACAGCTTTTGAAAACATTCTTCCCCTTTTTACTAAAGGAAAATTCTGGGGACAAAATATCTCTTCTGCTGAAAGACTTCCACAAAGATGTCATTGCAGAGATGAGGTGAGTTTACTTTTGCTTTGTATAGTGCTTGTAGTTGCATGTTACAATCCAGTTTATTTCCTGGAGTTTATAGTGTCAATGACAGCACTTGTACCAACACCTTTGAATGATCTTTGAAGTGAATTTTGTCTTAATGAATGTTTTATAAAAATCAAGGTAAAATAACTTCGATGATTGTCATCTAACTAGTAAATATATGTATATAAGCCTAGCCCCTGGGAATTAATCACTTATTATGCTTTATTACAGTTTTGGATTATGAAAATAATTATAAAATTCTATTTTATATGGAACTGAAAAATTGTTATTATATATGTATATGGATATATGTGATGGTCATATTAATGCATTAACTGTCTAATCACAAATGAAGGGCTTAAGTATTTTCATTCCAATAAATCTACTGATGTTTATATTTGGAATTGCTAAAACTCCAAAATTTTAAAACTCAGAGTCACATTATGTTTTTTCATATATTATTTTTTCATTCCTTTTGAAGCTTGCCAGTGAAAAGGCTGGAGGGAGATTCTACCTTGTTCTGTGATGTCCATATCAGTCAGGTCTCAACCTCAGAAACAGAAACAGAGCAAAGACTTCATACAGGGATTGAATTGGCTTCCGCAGTTTTGGGGCTGGCTGAGGGAGTCCAGAGTCAGCAGGGCAAGTTGTTAGGAAACAAGCTGGAATCCCACAGGCAGGAGCTGCAGGTTCCCATCCACAGGGGGCCGTTGGGGGGCAGGGTTGGGGTGATGGGGAAGGAGGTATCCAGCTGCGCATGAGGGTGGGCTCGCTGGGTCCAGGAGGTCCTAACCCTCTCGAAGACCTTGCGACTGGTGAGGTCAGGCTTCCCCGGGGCAGCATCCCTTCTCCCTGACTTAAAGCTGGCTGTCTGGGGTCTTCAGTCACATCTGATGAATTCCCTCCAGCAGCATCTAGGTTAGTGTTTATGATGCTACAAAGTGGCTGTCGTGCACTCTCATGAGCAAATCACCTGTGAAGCCCACCAGACCAGAAACACACAAGAAAGGGGCTCTGGGGCTTGAATCTGGGGCTCGGCCCAACCGAGTTGACAAGTCACAGAGCCCCTGCCACGCTGAGTGGCTCGCTAGGTCTTGGAACATTCAGAAGGACGTTACCTGTTACACTGAGAATCATTGTATGGTCATTTCACGTTCCTTTCCTTTCTAAAAGCAAAGTGCGTGGCTTTTTAAGTTGTTAGGTTTGAGGCATTGCAATGGATTTATACATGAAATCCATCCAATCTTTTCATTATTTGGCAACAAAACATTAATTTTCATCTGGGATGTATTTTAGCATTTCAGTATTTCAGTCAGTATTATCCTCCCATGATGCTACTGTAAAGCAAAAAAAATCACTACAGTTCACCCTTGAACAACCGCATGGGCCCAGTTATAAGTGGTTTTTTCATTAAATAGGTACTACAATACTACCCGATCCACAGTTGGGTGAATCTGTGGATGTGGAACCACAGACACGGAGGCTGGCTGCAAAGGAAAGTCAGTTCCCATAGCCTTCGGGTTGTTCAAGGGTCAATTGTGTATGTTTTCAATCTTTTCATTACTAACCGTGAAATTTAAAAAATATATATTTACAGTTTTGTCCCAAAGGATAAAATTCTAGAAAATTTGAAACGGGATCATTTTCTTATCTCCATGAAAGAGGACAGATTGGTGAACATTTTTTCATCTTTAAAGGAAGCTGTGTATCACCTAATCAAAAGCTCATTTATGTTAGACGGTGGAGAATTTTATTTTGATAATCCTCGAGTACTGCAGTTAATGGGAGATTTATTCCACACTCTTCTAAGGGAAACCTCAATAAAAAATGAGACTGAAAATAATCTGGAGTTTCTTACAGTGGTGAATCACTTGCTTTCCCATATGAACAGTTCTGAGGACCTTTTCAAACTCAATCAAGATCTCAGGTCTGCTGTTCACCTCGTGAGAGAAACATCAATAGAGATAGCACGTCTCATGGACACTCTTTTAAACTCTCTTATTAAGGACTTACATGCCCTGTACCCTGCCCTCCAAGAAGTTATACTCACTAATCTAACCGATTTTCTTTCCTTTATAAATAGTTCATTCCCCCCCACCCCCAAGAAACAGAGCAACGTTAGAAATTACCAAGTGCTTACTTGGTGTTATATCAAGGGCAAGAGTGGGTGGAGAGAGTTGTGCCCTGGACCCCCTCTTGACCATGCTGGTGGACGATGGAGCCGAAATGAGAGGTCTCACCACCTCCGTCACCTCCACCGTGGACCTTCTTAAGCTGGTCGAGAAAACTTCAAGAGAGGTGGCTGCCATGTTTGAAATGCCTTTTGTCTTCACAGCCAATGACACCATGATATTCTTGGACACCAACGACACCATGAAATTCTTGGACACCCTTTATTCCATTTTGCAGCAAAGTGTTCGAGATGTTGCCAATGAAATGATTACTTTGTAAAAAGCAGATCATTTAATATTTGAAAATATAGATGACTTGTTGACGCCATTTCTTGACTTGGCCTTTGGGATGATTGGAGTCAAACCGGCTGTTTCCCAAGACTCTGATATTTTCAATATGTCATCTAGCATATTCACATATGTGAACCAGTCCAAAGATATTTATGATATTAGGGAAGAAATAGCTGAATTTTTAACTTCTGTGAAAATCAATTTGGGAGACATGGAACGTCTTGTGGCAGCATTTAATAATGGGACCCAAATATTTTCTGTGGATTCTGTCAACTTATGGGAAGAAATCCTGGATTGCTTAGTTCCTATAAACAACATCATCAATCACAAAGACTTTTTATATTCTAACCCAATTTCCACTCATAATTTGCCTCAAGATACAAAAGGGGAAAGAACTCGTGAAGTGATCCTGTTTTGCATGAAATACCATCATGAAACAGCATGGAACTAGGGAATTACTTGAGAAAGGTGATCGACCTCACCTCAGAAGCGCTTTGGCATAAGTTAGGGAAGGACAACAAGGATGTTCTTAGTCTGTTGCTGACATTGGCTCCACATCCAAATGACCTTTTGAAAACCGTAACAGCAGTTGGAAAGGCCTCCAGTGGGTTGAAAAGTGACAACAGAGGTGATTTGAGTAAAGCTTTGCTTTTCAGCACTTTGATTCAGGATGTGACTCACCAACAACTCAGAGAAGCAGTCCAGAGCGTGCTAAGTAGACTCGCTCTCGTGAGTCAAGAGCTTCTCCTCAACAGCTCTCAGAAGACACACTCCTTGAGCACTTTGTTTCAGCACATTTTTGAAATTTTTATTAATGCAACCCCTGGAGAGAATAGCAGATCACGAAAAGATGAGAAGACCAAGGAAGAGCTGGTTGACTTTCCTGACATCCTCAAACCATGATCACATTTTGAGAAATACCAGAAGGGATTGATTGCATTGGCTGGATACTGGCCAAAGGTCTCACTGATCCATCCAAGGTAATAAAACACTGAATTTGCTTCATTTCCCCCTGCAGTAACTATAAAACAGAATCAGGCAGGAATTGCACTGAACCAGGGTAAGCAGTCCTCCTTAAGCTCAACATTCCTTACACTTTGAAGCTGGCTTCCCCAGGGCATGGTTCATGCCCAGTCTCTTGTCACTATTTGCCTCGTTATTTGGCATTCAAATACGATTTGAATTTATTCTACATTTCTCCAAAGTAAATTATTTTTTCAAAAGTAAAAACGTCTTATTCTATTCACGTGCCCCAAGACTAGGTATGTAACCAGTTTTTCTGTTCCCCTGCTCTGGCAGCCGAGGGTTCTGCTATTTGATATGCAGATAAAAATCTGAGGCCATTCACATCACACAGAAAACTGTGCTGTCAAGGGTAACTGCCCCCTGGACAGGGCCGGGCTTCTTCCCTCCTTAGATTCAACCCGACTCTGTGGTTGATCTATGTCCAAGCACTGGCCGCCCACCCCGAATAGTAGGTCAGGGAAACCCTGCTCTCAGAAGGCCCAGCGCTGTTGGCTGTCATGCTCCGGGGGTCATCTGCTGCCTTAGGATGAGGGCGTGTGCAGCTGTGTCCCAGCCCATCCTCTCTGTGTGACCGTACGGTTCCGGTGGTCTGTGGTCTCTGAGTCCCACAGGGAGACTGAAAGTGAACCCTCTCTCATCTGCCAGGTAGCCTGACTTATTCTCGGTTAGTCCTGTTGCCACACGGCTGCACCTTGAATCCACTCCTTTTTAATAACCTGGAAGGATCTCCTTGGATACTGAAGCATGTGTCTGTTGGCACAAAGAACTATTGGTGCCTTGGAATTTGAATGATGGCTTTCAGAGCCTCATTGTTTCTGATCCTAAACTGTGTTAGACTTGACACTTGGCCCTGAATTTTCATTTGAGCTCGAGCTGGTCCTGGCAAGCCCTGCTCTTCACCAGCCTGGCTTTCACCTGCTGTTTCCAGTTCTCCACGGAGTGGACTTACACCGTGACCCCAAGACTGGAAACTAGTGGGCTGTGAGCTGACTGGGTGTAGTCACCACCCCAGTTTTTAAATTCGCAAGGCTTGGTGCCCGCTTTCATTCTACTTTAGTGATTACTTGCTTCCACTCTCTCCTGTTTTCAGTATTCTTTGATCATGGCCTTCTTGAATGAGGAAGATACAAAAAGTCTAAAACAGAAAATGCACCTGTTGTGGGTTTAGGGTCAGACTAGCCCGACTTGGATGTGAGTTTTGGTTCTACAGTTCACTAACTTTCTGAATCAAGGCAAATCCTTTAAACTTTCTGAACCTCCCTTTATTTGTGTATAAAACAGGGATAACAGTGATACCTTTTGGGGGTATGGTAAGGATTCTACAGTAAAATAAACGTAAGCTATGCATTTAACATGCATATTAATTTGGGTTTAAGACATGAAGCATATTAGGGATAAAACAACCACCACAGACATCTAGGCAAAAACATTAGCTTAAAATTAAAATAATAAGAACAACAACAACAAAACTCCTAAAAAAGTAGAAAGGTCCATTAATATCCTAAAGATTTACTGCAAGTTCCCAGATGGCAGAGGTCAGGGATCTAGAGCAAATTTGGGCAGAATTCATTTCTCCTGCCTCTGCTTCAGTGCCTGCAGTTATACAGAGAAGTGAAGCTTGGTCATCCCAGACCTGAATCCACTGTTTTTGTCCCAAGGAACCCTCTGGCCCTATGTCATCTCCCCGCTTCTGGTCGGGCCTCATTCAGCAGCGAGCGTCACCACCTGTGTTACGTCCCATTAGAGCCCAGCCCCCTGTGGAAGTGAGTGCTGCTTTTAGGCTCTTCCTCAGTCCCTAAATCTATCATAGCACTAAGGCCAGTGAGCTGCAGGGGCAACGGGGGTCAGAAACAGAAGGCAGTACCTGGCTCTGTTCCCTCCTTGTGTCTGAAGCCTTTGCAGCAAGTCCCCGGAGAGGGGTAGGGGACGTGCACCCCACCCCCAGAGGCCCTCTGCCCCCGTGTGAGGTGGTGGCCCTGCAGCCTCACCTGGGAGCTGGTTGGAAACGCAGGATCCCAAGCTGCCTTGTACCTGCCCCGTCACAGCCTGCGATGGGCCGCCAGGTGGTTCTTAAGATGCGAGGGTTTGTGAGCCTCCTTCTGGACCACGTTCCTCATCTTAGAGGCTGAGAGACCAGGGCCTGCAGCAGCTCTGCTGAGCAAGGCCGGCAGTGGCCAGTGGCGGCCGCACAGGGACCGTCAGATCTGACCCTTCCTTCCAGGCCCACAACGCTTGGGGCACAACTAAAATGCCGTCATTAAAATCCCACAATTTACTCAAAGTCTATATATAACATTACCTGATGGGGATTAATAAATGGCCCTACACATCATTATGGTTTTCTTCTGGCCAGAAGCAAAAATTACACATAAGCTCGTCTCTCTCTGGGGCTAAAACGAGTTGCTAATAACTATTTCCCATCCCCAGTAATTTTCCCCTTCAGCTATACTTTTTTATAGTTGAAAAATTAACTTTATGTTGTGTGTTGTTTGGAGTAATCCTTTGCTCTTGTATCTGGCTTCCCTAGAGGATTTTGTATAATTCCACCTGACCTTCAAAAGTGCCAAACGGCTTCCTACTCTCTTCATCCACAGTTAACTGCCGTAACTGTAAAGAAACCAGTTTTCATCACCTCAAGCATCCCAGCGCCCTGTCCATACGTGCATCTAGTCACTGAGCTTGCTTGTGTCCTGATAGGTACACACAGCTCCACCACGCTGAAGTTTCCGAATTAGCACATGAGAATTGCATTCTTTAAGGACTGGCTGGACTCTGACAACCAAGACACAATAATCCAATGAAGGAAAATCCACGTTTGCCGAGGGAGGGGGCCCTGCCAAGCCCTCAGCTGTGTTGAACTAAGCAAGGTTGTTCTCTGGTCACGTCAACACCACAGCAGAACGAAAAGTCAAACGTTTTTTAAGAAAGTTTCATTCTTCCTCTGAGGAGAGTAAATTTAGAACAACATGCTGTAGAAATATTGAATTGCATATAAAAGAATGAAACTTCGCTGTGGTCCCCGGAAGCCATGCTGCAGGCTGTCCCAGCCTCCTGGTGCCTTCTCCAGCGCGGTGATGTTTTCTCAGACCAGTGATGCTGCTGTGTCCGCCCCAGCAAGAGAGCCCAGGACGGGGTGACTCAGCATGATGTCGAAGGGGGTGGCCAATTGAGAAGACAACGGGTCTTTGTTTTTTTTTTTAAAATCAATCTCCAGGGCTTGTCAAGGATATTTATTTTCAGGGAATGTCCTTGGGCAGCTGTAGCCTTAATTAGTCGATGTGGCCCACAGTTAAAATAATATATATATATATATTTTTTTCTTTTCTAAGTGCTTCCCAGATAATGCTATTTATATGTTCAGTTGTGTCTGATGTTTGGGATGGTTTGGAGTTTTGTAAAGAATATAGAACTCATCTGAGGGAGGAACAAAAGCCACGGGGGGCTTAAGATGCGACAGTTTGTGAGCTGCTCTTCTGGACCACGTTCCTCATCTCAGAGGCTGAGAGACCAGGGTCTGGGGGGTTAGAAAGATCAGGGTTAACGCTGAGAGCTGCTGCGCCCATTACCACAGTGGCGTTAGGACCTAAGTCTGAAGAAGAATTCAGCGCTCCTGAGCCAGGGCAGCTTATTACAAAGTTGGTCGGGAGGCTTTTCTGCCACATTACCGGAGCTGGCTCCATAAAGACCAACACACACAGGTGTATGCACACAAGTACACCTATGCACGCATGCGAACACAGAGACTTGCGCGCACGCATACACACACACACACATGCACACACACACTATGGCACTCCAGGAGTCTGTTTAAAGATAAGAGTCTTCCTTACGTAAAGGTGGGTTCCTGTACCCACGTGGAAAACGTAAGAATCCCCACCTGCCTTCCTCCTTTCTCTCTCACACTCTGATCATGTACCTTTGCATTTCGAGAGGACGGCCTCAGACAAGAAGAGAGAGCAAATGTCACGTTTGTTGGCAACAAAATGACGCTCTGAACGAAAACACGAGACCTGCCGTTTCCTAGGCTGTGTCCTCGGATGTCTGTGGAGTGAGCTGGCCCAGCAGGGGAACGGTTCGTTCACCAGTGTTACGACGTGTTCTCACACAGAGAAGCAGATACTCACCTTTAACGCCGCTGTTTCCTCCTAAGTGCCGCGGAAGCGAGTCGGGCTTTCCCGCAGCCTCGGAGCCCCCAGGACCTCGAGGTGATTCTGTGGAGAGTGGAGATGCTGGTCCAGCGTGTGCTCGTCCTTCTTGCAGGTGGGCTGCTTGGGGAGAAGGGCTGCCCAGTGGCCCCGCCAGGCGGGCAGCGAGGTGGTCAGGTGCCCCTGAGTTTCTCCTGGGCTCAAGCGCAGCCTTCTTGCTGAGGCCCTGAGTCTCCCCAGCCTCCCCACCCCTGGGCTGCGACCTTCTCCAGTCAGCTGAATGGCCCTTCCCTGCCCGAGCTCGGCTTCTGGGTTGTGTCTCTGCTCCTGGAATGTGCTTCCCTGTGTTTGTGGCCTGACCTTCAGCTGTGCCCTGCGGCTAGAGCCAGCGGCTCTTCCCGGGGGGATGCCTGCATCCCCTTCGCTGGCAGTGAACTTGAGTTGACCTCGAGTTGACCTCTATCGAATGCAGTGTTAATGCTCCTATTTCTTTTTTTTTTATGGATATAGGAAACAAATTTATTTAATAATTAATAAATATTATGTTTAGTGGTATTACAGAGAACTACAGTCTATGGCGGATATCCAAACTCTGAATAAACGTGGGTGAACATTAGTAGGAAGTATTTGAATAAGGTAACAGTCGTATCTCCCAGCAAGGTTAACAGCACTACCAGAATCACGTGAAGAAGCTGCCAACTTAAGCATTTGTTTTGCTTCCCAAATGTGTTATTTTTTGTAACACCACTCATAGGATTTGTATAACGCATATGATGCATGTAAATGTATTGATCTTTATTTTATTTGCAAGAATGACTCACTGTTAGCAGCAGATGGGGCCATGAACACACACCTACAACGTGGCAACAGCTACAAGCAACATGGGCTGATTGGATGGTGACCACTTCTCTCTTGACTTCAACCTTCAGCTCCACGTGAGCAAAGCTCAATGGAATTCTGGCAGAGACATGGTAAATCAGGGCAAGTGCAACTAACTCCCGAGCCAGGACTAGCTCGCTCTCACTGACTGCCAGTCCCCTGCCTGCTGTGGCCGACCTTTGATGAGTCCTTTGCCTTTTACCCTCTTCCCAGCGCTGACTGGTTCCCATTCACTTGGTGAGACCTCCTGAGCTCTGAATGCTGCTTCTCTCTAGTTGTTCCTTCTCAGGCTTCTCCAACCCACTTCCCTGATGCTCCTATTTCTAAGTCTCCCCCCGCCCCCGGCGTCAGTCTTCCTTGAAGGCAGCATCCTTGTCTTCCTCTCCTGCGTGTGCCCAGTGGCTGGGGTAGAAGATCGTTCCACTGACCGGGGCTGGGCGACCCATGCAGTGACCCGAGTCCCAGAACATGTTCTCTAGTCCTGGCACTCAGTGCTTGTTTTAGCTTTTTGTGGCCCTTCCTGCAGTCGTCTGCGGCTTCACTGAGAGCAGGATCTGTCAGTCATTCAGTTCTGTCTCCATGACGCTCAGAGTAGAGTCTATGCTAGTGAGTCATTCATACTTATATTGTAAATGAGTTCACTCGTTTGAGATCCTGCGTGTCAAACCCACTACTACAGATTCCAGTGGAATTCCCTCTTCATGACATTGCTGAAGGACAGTGCCATGAGCGGCCTCACGGGGCTGCTGGGTGATTTTCAGGACTTTCTCTAAGGTGTAAACTCTGGTCTCTGAGCACTTCTGAGTCCGTAGACTGGGCCAGCAGTGCTGGAGTGACTCTGCCCATGCACGTGTGTTGCTGCCTTTTCACGCCTGGTCTCCTGAATGAGGCTGCAGAGAGCCCTCTCCTTGCTGTCGGGCCTGAGGTCCTTGACAGCAGGGGCAGCAGGAGTGCCGCGGAGACGGATGTGAGCGCAGAGGAGGACATGGGTAAGCCAAGGGTGGGCTGATCAGGAAAAGAGAGGAGCTGGGGTCAGCGGAGCGGGCCGTGAGCCCTGGGCCCTGCGTGGAGCCCGCCAGGCTGGCCCTGCACCCGTCCCAGGTGCATCCGACACACCGTCTATTCTGCTTCGTCCTCCTGACTTACTCTCAGGCGTTGTTATTATCTAGATAGGTGTTACCTCCTCTGGGAAGCTCTTCTTGGCCTCCACTCCTGGGCTCAGGGGCCCTGCATTAGGCCCCTTGGCTGGGCCCTGCGGGGTGGCTGGCCCGTGGTCTCCTCACGACCGGGCCTGCCTGTTGATCAGCAGAAACCCAGCGTGTGGGGACTGGAGCACATGCTGGCAGATGTTTGCTGACTGAAGGAGTGAGCACATGCCAGGAGCCCTCACTGCTTGTATCTCTGTCCCCTGGGACTCCTGCCTGTGCAGGATCCGTGGGGTTTTACGCTGACGTCCTGGAGGGAATGTCCGGCCACGGCCAGCAGTGGATGGGCCCAGGTGTGTCACTGAACGGGTGTGCGGGGCTGGAGGACACCGTGGAGAGCTTGCTCGGGACGCAGGGCAGGTCCACCGCAGGAAGAGCGGTCCGGTGACCCAGGGTGGTTAACTGGGGGATGCAGGTGGCAGAGACTGGGAGCCAGGAGTCGGATCAGCTCCCACCTGGGGCGTCGGGAGGAGAGGCCAGCCTTGGGTAGGAACCAGCATGTCAAATACCTTTGCAAACAAATGCAAACAAATGAGGTTTGCTCAGGGCAGTCTTGGTGTTCACCTACGGCCCGGAGTAGAGATGAGCAGAAGGGCCGCAGTTTGAAGGTGGGTCGCAGGCCCCCCATCCTCCACTAGGGGCGCCACCTGCTCATCACAGCCAGCCTACGCCTCCGCTGTCACTGAACACTCCTAACGCCACTGTGCCTTGACCAGGTAACGCCCAGGATGTGGGCTTGCTCATCACAGGCCTGTCCCTCTGCCCCCGCCCCACCCCGCCGCCAGTTCGCTGCCGCCCGGAACCACGAGCTCTCCCTAAAGGAGGCGGCTGGTCACGGGGTCAGTGAGGGATTCTGGCCAGCAGCCTCCATCCCGCCGGCACTCTGCTCTCCTCACCCGTCTTCCCAGGACCACAGGTGCCTCCCGCAACCAAGCTGCCCCCACTCCAGCCCCGCCCCGCCCCGGCGCTCGGCCCCGCCCCGGCGCCCAGCTTCCAGCAGCGCGGGGCCCGCTGGGACCGCGAACCCCAAGACGCGTGCGCAGACCCAGCGTGTTGGAACCGGGTGGACCAGGGCTGACGCGGGCCTGCGGGTGCCCAGCACGCAGCTTTCCACGTGCTTGTAAGTGTCTTCATGTTACGGAAAGCGAAATGGACTTTTATGAGTAACAGAACTAATATTTGTTTCAATTAGAAAACGTTTTGCCACGACAGGCAGGCAAAGGGCACAGCGCCGCTGTCCGTCTCTAATATCTATACATAAATGCTCTAACGTACGGTTGTCTCAGTGCCAACGTGGAATCCCATGCGCAGTGAGAGTCTCCGGAGGTTGAGTCGATACAATGAAGGTTAGGGGTGCCAGCTCCTTACCCCCTTTCTCTCCTTGCTCTAAATGGTTGAAAACAGCCGTAAGGAGCTCGATGGGGATCAGAAATTACATTAAAAAGTGGCAGCACGTGCTCTTCCGGGGTGAGCAGAGTCGGAGAAAGTGGCCGGACCTCAGGTTGAGCCGGGCGTCTCCTACCACCTCCCAGATCTGGACCTTCCATCCCCGCTGTGGGCAGCGCTGCGTCTGGATGGTCCAGTGCCTGGACGGTTACAGACCTGCCCCAGCCCGAGAAGGAGAGTCCACTGTGTGGTCTCCGCCTCGAGGGCGCGGGGCTCAGGCTTCCCACCGACATGGCACTGCCCGCCTGGAGACCCTGTGCCCGTGAGGAGGGGTCGGAGCTTTCCTCCCAGTGTCTCTGCTGCTGGGAGGGGGGTGCTTTTTCCTCTCTACAGCCTCCTGCATGTCAATATTATCACGGTGTTAAATTTAAGAATAAAATCCTGCTATAGCGGGAGTGCTATAACTGAGTAGAATTAGATTTAATTTGCATATAGGTACAGATTATGAGCCAGAGGTGCTTTTCTACGAGGGAACCCTCCCCAGTGCAATACACTCTGTTCAGCCTGCGTTCTCGGAAATGAGGCTCCTTGTTTGTACCTGCGGCTCTGATCCGGATATATCTGGGCACCTGGGGGCCAGGATGAGGGCCTCCGTGGAGGAGGGAGAAGGCAGGGCTGTGAAGTGTCGGGTGTAGGATTGGGGGTGGCTTGGAGAGCTCCCTGCCCAGAAGGGGAGCAGAGAGTGAAGGCCCGAGGGGCTTCCACGAGTGTTGTCAGAATCAGACGCACAGACCTGCACCTGGGAGGGGGCCTGGGCATCCCTGGGTCTTGTGCCCCCTCACCCATCCTTCCCCTTCTGCTCTCCTGTGGTCGTGTCGTGGTCAGTGGAGGAGGGGTCTGTGCACCTGTCTTAGGGGCAGTGACCGTGTGGGAGGGAGCAGCCTGTCCCCCGGGGTGGCAGACGTCTGAGGGTCCAGCAGGCAGAGGGGACGAGGGAGGAATGAAGCCACGTGTCCAGGAGTCCTGCCACCAAGTAGGAGACAGAGAGCCTGGCCCGATGGCCCGGCCCCTCCCCCCTCTGTCCTCCCCGGGGCGTCAGATGGACAGGACTCCAGCCAAGGCCTCGTGCTCTGTACACGCCGGACCCTGGCTTCCCGCCCGCCCTGGTCCACGATCCGGAGGTTCCGTGCTGCTGGTGGCCCCACGAGGCAGTGCGAGTTTGGGTGCTCGGATCACATCCTGGGAAGCTCCCCTGTGCCCGGGGACCCCCGAAGGAGGGACTCAGAGCTCAGGACCCTCGACAGTGACACCTCAGGATTCTTCACATTTAACTCACTTGGAACACACACTTGTTGGTTCTCTGATCATCTGAATGATCATGATCTTCCTTTGCAAGAGTGACCAATGGCACTTCTGAGAAAAATATTTAGAAGTTTTATTTATTAAAATATTATGTATTGATTTATGTTTGATGCCTTCACATAATCATCATAACCTGGGACTGTGCTTCCAATATCAGGAAGAACTGGGGGATGAAATGAATAAATTCTGATGATGTGAAATACATGGTATACAGCAGGACTGACGTGTCCAGGGAAATGTACATAGATTTATATGAGTGTCTGCTGCTTTTTGGCATGTTTTACATTTTAAATTACCTACACTTGTCAGTTAATTTAACAAATGATAGATATTTTATATATTTATCAATTTATAGGTATACATATATTTTGCAAAATGGTCTTTTGTAAAACTGTTTATGCTTGTAAAAGATGCAGATAATGTATCCATGCAGTCTTAGAGTCAGGGCCGAGACCGGGGGTTCCTCCACGGTGCTTCTCCAAGTCCTCAGGGCTGCACCCCAGCCGAGGGGAGGCCTGGAGACTTCCAGGCTGCCCTGCAGACCTTCAGGGTGGGCAGACCTATGGAGAAATAGACATGTTTTCTTTTCAGTCATCGGTTTTGTGGCTGTGGATTTTGAAAGGCTTCAGTTTTCGGGCCAGGAGGCCATGTGCCAGGTCCTCAGCTGGGCGGTGCTGGTCCCTGCCGTGTCCTCTTGTCCTCTGGGTAAATGGCAGAGCCGGCTGAGAGCTGGGCTCTCCTGGTTCCCGGCCAAGGGCTCCCTCCAAAGCCCAGCAGCGCCCAAGGGCAACTGGACAGGATCAGACATCCTCCATCTTCTCTGCGGTGCTTCCTGAGACTGAGGACAGTAGGCTGACAGCTTACAATCCACGTGATGCCCGGCGAGGATGTACGCGTGTCTGGTCTCCAGACTTCAGCTCATACCAACGAGTAGATATGTTTCTAACTGTATCGTTGCTGTGTTTTCTAGGAGCTGGAAAAGATAGGGACCTCTCCCCATCAGCTGAGTTGTGAAGGTCTTATCAGGAATCTGTCCAGCGCCTTGGAAAGCTTCAGGAGCAGCTTGGAAGATGCCAGCGAGCAGAGCTGTGAATGCCAGCCCGGACCGGCCTCCATGCTACACATGCACACATATGTGCCCTCTGGCGGGGCCCCCACCTCCTCAGTCTCCCTTCATGAAGACGATGCATTTTAAATTATGAGTTTCAGACAATAATGTGTACAATATGCCATTAACACATGTGTATTCTCACCAACACCAAAATTTCCCATGACTTTAACTTCTTAAATTGTAAACTGTAGGAGCTGCATTAGTGCTAAGGCTAGCTTTACTGGGGATCAAGAAGCTGGATCAACATGTCGAGATCTGAGATTACAATACGGTATTGAAAAAGTTCTATAAGAGCAGTCAGCGATTTTTCGAATGACCTCCACACTGGATTCATTTTGTACTGTATTCTCAAAAGTGTGAGCCCCCAGAAGGGGAAATTGGGGACTTCGTGTTCTGCAAGTGACTTATTCACAGAAGGAATGATGTTCCTCTGACTTCTCGATACCCCGATTTCTCATACATGCCACGGAGTATCCTATCGGTTCCTTTCACATTTGTGAGAAGCCATTTGTTACCCATCCTTATTCCCCTGACTCATCTTGCCTGGCAGGCACCTGGTATTGACAGGTATTCGCACACAGAGACATCGTGTGTCGGAATCTCTGAGGAATCTTATGGAAAGGCAGTATTGTTCTCTAGTTCATTTCCTGGGAACTGAGGCAGCATATTCACTCCAGCACTGTTCCTGGTGTTTTATCTTGCCTAAATTAGCTTTAATTTTCTGCCATTTTAGGTTGGCCCAAAGCCTCGAGAAGACTTTGTTGTCTGGGAATCCCATTATGACTTTTCTTAGCAATTTCACAGTAACTGGGGGTAAGTACGTAGTTCCTCCAAGTTTGCTTGATTAAAAATTAAATTTAGTTTCTCACACAAATATATTATTAAAATAAAACATATTAAGGTAGAGTTATGCTATCTATATATGATAAATAACAATTTAGAGCCTGGCAGGTCTGATGTATTGGGGGTTGAGAAGGAAACCCTAAAGTCCTGGGTACCAAAACCAAGACGGGGAGAGAGAAAAGCTTCTGTGGCCTGGGTGTCTCCCTGGCCCTCCCTCCCTGCACATCTGGGAGTCTCTGTTTCCCCGTCTGTCCAGTCTTGCTATTCCTGAAGCCCTTGCAGCATCAACAAGTCAAGTATGAAGAATCCGGTCAAATCTCCTCTTGTTAGGAAAAGTGAGATGAATGGATACGTGGAGAGAAGTGCGTTTCCTTGGTCACTGTTCCCTCAGAAAAAACACCTCCTTCGAGAGTCGAGTGTCAAATGCACAGGTCTTAGAGGAAGCAAGGGAGTAGAAATACCCCATAACCTGGGGTTTTGTTTTACTTCCGGTAAAATGATCTCAGTTCCTCCCAGAAGTGTAAGAGATGACTTTATTTAGTGCTTATTATGGGCTGGATGTAGTGGAGGAAACATCCCTGCCAGTTTTTTTTTGTTTGTTTTTTGTTTTGCAGTACACAGGCCTCTCACTGTTGCGACCTCTCCCGTTGTGGAGCACAGGCTCCAGATGCGCAGGCTTAGCGGCCATGGCTCACGGGCCCAGCCGCTCTGCGGCATGTGGGATCCTCCCGGACTGGGGCACGAACCCGTGTCCCCTGCATCGGCAGGCGGACTTTCAACCACTGCGCCACCAGGGAAGCCCCTTGCCAGGTTTTCATGTCAAATCTTGTCTTCACAGTCAGGAATAGCCCAAACGTTATTATTACAAGATTTCCTTCCTTCTGATTATTTTTCAGACGTAAAAGTAAAAGAGTTGGTGCAGAACAACACCAAGTTAACTGAAGAGCTTCGATCTTCTTTCCACATCTCAGATGAAACTATCAGCAGCATTTTAGAAGCAAACATTTCCCACTCAGAGCTACAGTTTGCTGCTTCTCCCGCCTCACAAGCCCTCGGCGTCCTGGAGCTGTCGGCCTCGTGTGGTCCCTTCTCCCCTCTCTCCCCGTGGCTGGGGGTTGAGTGGGAATGATGTAAAGAGGCAGACAGGAGATCAAGGGCGTTATTGTCCTCTGCCACCACCGTGGGGTCTTCAGTTTCATAATGTTGTCTTCATTGGGGTTTGAAAGGATAAAATTGGTGATGATACTTATTCCACTGATTCCCAAACTGACGCACGACAGCCTGGGTAACTGATTTCCTTTCAGTAGGGAGAGCCGGGTCCAATCTGACTGCACCGTGGGAGGAGCTTAGTGTGACAGCAGCGAGCAGTCAGGCCGTGTCATCCCCACGGTGGGTGAGGAACACTGATTAGGGCCCCAGAAATAAGGAGGTGGGGACGCGGGCTGTGGCGGTGCGCTGGGTTTGCCCGCGGAGGGAGGAGCCGGTGAATTTCACCTGGATCCTCGGCAGGGACTTCGCTGAGATGACCTTTCAGCGTATCGCGTGGGGATTTACTTTCCTGTGCAGACAGCTTGCCAGAAGCACTAGCCACGAAGATGGCCCTCAAATGACCATTTTTATTGACAATCACCTGGGCCTCAACGGACATTTACTTTCACGTTGATTCCTGTTACCTGGGGCTAAACGCAAGCCCTGACAAGTAGATGAGTTACTCAAGAATTAACCTGCTTTGAGAAAGAAACGGATTAGAAGCTAGGAACCCCAAATTCGAGTTACGGTCTCAAGTTGTCTGCGGTATGTCACACGGGTCTTCAAGGAAAATGTCAGAGGTGGCTTATCGGACGGCACGCGTTACGGGTGTGCGGGGGTCAGGGTGGGGTGAGGACACCGCCTCGCAGGCTGCCTTAACTGTAAACAGTGGTCAGATCTGGTTTGAAATCTTTATTCAGGGAACTTGTGACGGGAATGCAGCAGTAGGTTGATTTCAGTAGCTGACCCACAGGGCTGTACGAGGAGCGTCAGGTTAGCTGACTTCCAGCCCTTGTAGATTCAGAATGTTACCATCTTCTCAGCCCGGTGGTTGCTGCCCGATTAGCAAGTGGCCACAGGGGGTCGCTGACGCTCCGTGGTGGGAGCGCTGGGCCTCGAGAAGGCTCGCGTTCTGAGGTGCCTTTGCTGCAGGAGCGGCTGTGCGGTGCTTCCTGCGTGCACGTGTCTCTCACGATGTGAGTCGCTGCGGGCGGTCCCCTGAGTGGCTGGACGGTTTGGTCATTGGCGGGGGCGTTAAAAAAGCTTGCATTCTTGGCATTCATATAAGTAACGAAGTTACTCGCTGGGGTAAAGTGTATCCATGAACCCACGTGTGTCTTAGGGTACAAATTCATGTTTGGTAGGTGACAGTTTGGGGCCTAGGTTTTTCTGCGTGGTGAGGTTGGCAGCACATGTTATGTGTCACTACGTATAGTCTGTAGTGACCTTTCACTGTTTCTCTCTCTGGGCGCCTCCGCCTTACTTTCAGTCAGTGCTGAATTCATCACGTCAGAGCCTCAGCGTTCCCGGGGGGCACATTTCCTTGGCACGAGGTCCTGGGAAAATGGCAGGAGCTCGCACTCATTCACTCACTGCAAATCTCCCTTCCCGTTGTGTGAGCTTCCAGAAGCTGGAGCCCCCAGCCCCCGAAGGGAGCCGGTGCCTGCGGGCTGGCTCACCAGATCAACAGACACGTACGGGCAGCGAAGTCCAGAAGCGCGTGTGCCGCGGAATTTCAGTGTACAGTGTACAGCAGTGGGGCCACCGGGCCCAGGAGCCGCCCTGCAAACGGGGCTGGGGGCTCAGACGGACGTGATGAGAAGCCGCTGGCTGTGAAGAGCGATGGGAGAGTCGCAGGGTGGAGGTCTCGGGTCCAAGGGCCAGAGGCAGCGGGAAGGGAAGGGGCTGGGCCAGCTGTTCCGGGACGCGGTGCCCCTGGGAAGCTCCCCTCTGCCCGCGCTCCGTCCTGAACCCTGGCAGCTCCCGTCAAAACCAAATCTCAGACTGCCGGACCCCGGAGCTCACCTCCCCCACTGCCATCCTGGACTGAGTCCCCTCCACCCACCCTGGACGCACCCAAGCCTCGTAGGCTGCAGTGCCGGATCAACAGCGACTTCCTCCCTCCGTGTTCCAGGCCACATTTTTATTCTTTTAAAGGCAGCAGTGAGGTCGAAGAGTCAGGACCAAATAGACCGAGAGGGCGACCAGAGGGTCTGTCTCCCCCTATCCTCCACGACTGAGCGTGTTCGGAGGGCCTGGGAGACAGGCTCCCACCATCCTCAGCAGACTTGCCCACCCACCCTCCAGGTTCTTACAGACGGAGGTGTGGGAGGGATGCCCGAAAGTGATGATCGCTTCTGTGCGGGCCCCCCAGAGGGAGAAAGCATCCTGACACCTTGCCTTACTTCCCTTGGGCAGGAACGAGTGCCTTTGGTGGATCTGGCCCAGCCTCTCTCGGTCGCTCGAAGTGGTTCCGTAAAGCATCAGGGACGCCTGGCTGGCAAACGGTTTGGTGAGAGAGATGCCTTGCAGGGATTCGCCAGCACCTCCAATTCCGTTGGGTAAAAGTTGCAGCGGATGGTTGCTGGCGGGACTCATGTCAGAGTAGACACTGGTAAAAACGGGCTCATTCTGGCTTTTTCCCTCCGTGAGAGGGAAAGAAATAATCAGTATGTGAGCGGAGCTAAGGGTTTCTGGCCCATGCCGAAGAACTTGGCCCCACGTGCCCTGGGAGGTACCGCCGGTCACTGGGAGCGTCAGATCGGGAGGGAGCTCGTCCTGGGCTCTAAGTCCTGCAGACCACCCTGCTCCCACACCATCCAGATGGGCGTCATGGTCCTTTTAACTTGGGGAACTTCAGACCCTCCACCACCAGCAGAAAAAAGTAAGTGGCTGTTTCTAATGGGGCCTCTGTTTTCCTACTTACACTTAGGTAAATATTTTTGAGCCTGAGTTTCAGGATTGAGTGCACTGACCTCTGCAAAGAGTACTTCTTACTGTTTCTGGCCAATTATTCTAACCTTCGAGGTATCTTTGATCCTGATCTACTTTGCAAAGTGTCACTTGTCTCTCAACTTGGCCAGTCACAAAGGAGATGAGCACGTCTTCTATGCTTCTATTCAAGTCATTAGTGCAGAAAGATGCCCACAGCCTGGGGATGCCCACACCTGTTTAATAGTTTGGACTCTTAAATGAGCCATAGCACGTCTGGGGTCCTGCTAACTCATTAGTCTGATAACTTTGCCTTCGAAAGAAAATGACTTTGTGTTGACCTGGCCCCCTTATGGCGACTCTCTCAACATGTTTCGGCAACTGCCGTTTTCCTGAAGGGCTCGTGGAGAACCCAGGATCAGAATTCACACGAGGAGTGACATTATCTGTGGGTAGTGGGACTGTTATCTTGTCTGAAGCCCTGGGAGGAGGGGGTTAGGGTCTGGTTTAGGAAGGAGGAGAGGGAGGGGAGGGCACTGGGGTTGGGACGGAAGGGCCAGCGGGCACCTCAGTGGGTGGGCACCCCATTACGCCGCCCACCCTGGGCTAGCTTGTGGGCTGGGTGCAGGGCGGGGGGCGAGGGTAGGGCAGGGGTGCACGGTGCTGACCCACAGACTTCTCAGTGGAGTATGGAAAAAAGGAAGGAATTTACTAGCTTAACTCTCTCTCTGTCTCTCTTAAATTTAATACTTTTCAATCAACAAACACATCTAATTTTTAATTCGTCTTTCTTCAGATTTCCTGTTAATCAAAACTCTGTTTGTGCCGGTAGCCTCCAGTCAGTCCTGGTGGATGTTCCTGGGCTGTGTGTCTTTCACAGTGATCTCCTCTGGTCCCCCTGGAGCACCTGTGGGTCTTACGCACAGACGGGCAAGCTGAGGCTTGCAGGTGCCACCAGCCGCTGGGCGGTCCCACGGCAGGAGCTGGAGTCGCCCTCCTCCTGGGCCCTGCCTGAGTCCTCCCTGCCTTCCTCCCACCGTGTGGGGCTGCGGCCCTTCCACACGGCCCTCAGGGCCATCTCCTGCCCTCGGGGCTCATTCCCATCCAGGCCTCCTCATTGCGCGAGCCCGCTGGGACACGGGCAGCAAGGCCCGGCTCCCGTCTGTCACGTGGAAGGTGGCTCTTAGTATCCATCCCACTTCTTTGCTTCGACAAGCCCTGACGTGCCACGGTCCCCTCCCCCGCTATTTCCAGTTCTCCCCCGTCACTGTTGGTGTTTCTTTTCTGGTCATAATTAGGTTGAGAACAGTGATCGCTTCCAAAGCTTCTCTGCACCTCTGAGTCTAAAATTGTCAGCTGGGCAAAAAGGGGACCGTCTCTGGGGTGCTGCTCTGAGCACAGTGAGGGTTTCGGCAGATGCTCAGTAAACAAACTCCTGCTGAAAACGCAGACGCTTTGCCTAGGGATCACTTTCACTCTTACAGGGAGTCTGTGATCTCAATTATCGAATTGTCTGAGTGTGTGTGTGCGCGCATGTGTGCTGGGGTCACAGTGGTGGGGCGCTGCCTGCCCTAGATCCCTGGCGCCTTGAAGTTTTCCAAGCCAGGCATGGACGTGTAGGAAAGGCACCAGCAGCACGGCATCCGTGTGTCTGATAACTGACTGGACCAGCCTAAGCGAAGCCTGAGCTGAAAGATGCCTGTCTGACTTTAAAACAGATTCCCCTGTGATATTTCCAGCCCAACAAAACTGAGTATTATCTCTGTTTTTCTTATTCCCCGCCTGCTTCAGGTGCCTTTCAAACAGGGAAAATGGTCATAGTAAGATTTAAAAAAGATAAAGAGTAAAGTAGAGAAGCACAGAAAAGGTGTGGAAGCAAACACGCTGCAAGGAGCTGCTCTTGCGTGTGGCGTGACTGTGGGGTTTCTGCGCGATGGCACTCGGGACCTCCCCGTTGGGTGAAAAGAGGTGTACACAAGTTTTAAGAAAATGTTTGCCTTGGGGCTAAATTCTAAGAGATGCATGGAATGTGATCCTGCTTGGGGACCACGGGTGATGCTGAGATGGTGGCTAAGGCCAGGGTTCCATCGCAGGTGCAGAGGGACCCTCACCAGCCGGTTCTGGTGCCCACACGGGACCAGGAGCAATGATCCCAATTTAAGGAAAACTTCCACAGAAGCCCATTTTACAGAACTGATCAAAGAGGGGCCTCCCAAATCAAAGCAAAGGGTGGATGTGCATACCCCCCCACTCCTGCTTCCTCTCTGAAACCCTCTCTCAACCAAAGGCATCCACCTTCCCTTAGAGACCACGATGGAAACAGTGGAATAAGGAAATCTTTCCCAAGGTACGTCTGTACCACATAAGTCCCCTGTGGAAAAAGGGGTTTTGGTTAATTACGTGTGAAAACAATTCACATCTCTCTCAGAGATTCAAAATGTACATCAGCATATTACATTACCTAACCATTTGTGATGGTTAATTTGTATGTCTATATGTGTGGGCCGTGGTGCCCAGACATTTGGTCTAATGCCAATCCGAATGTCCCTGTGAAGTTATTTTTTAGATGAGATTCACATTGAAATCAGCAGACTTTGAGCAGATTACTCTCTGTGATGTGTGTGGGCCTCGTCCAATCAGTTGAAGGACTGAGGTGACCCCAGGACGAGGGAATTCCTCCTTCAGGCGGCTGCTGGGGCTAAGCTGCCACGTCAGCCCCGGGCCTACCGATGCTGGCTGACCCTGCAGAGTTTGGTCTCGCCAAGCTCCACGATTGAGAGAGCCAGTTCCTTAAAAAAATCTCCCAGAATATGTACATCCTATTGGTTCTCTTTCTCTGGGGAACCCCCATTAATCCCTTCTGCTATTTCTTAATGATTTTGGGGGCATTTTATGCCATTATATGAAGGCATCTGATGAGTTCTCCCTGTTGACAAGGCTCCTAATAAGGGAACAGTAGGTCTTGCTTGGTCCGAACAATTTCGCAGTAATCACACCCATCAGAGTATTAACACAACAGGAAGTCTGTTTTTTTCCTTTTTTATATTCTGCTTTATAATTTGTCTTATTACATAGATTGTTAATCAAAAGTCATTGCTAGGCAGAGACGCAGCCCTGGCCCTTTCACGGAGGGAACAGTGAGGCACCAGACACTAGCACAGCTGTCCTCAGCCCCTCCTTTTCACTTGGTTTGCTTTTTCTTTTCAAAAATGATAACAGGCTTAGAAATCTGGTATTCAATTATGGAGATGGAGGAGAAAAAAGTAGTTCACACTGATGCCAATGAAAAATGAAAACTGATAACCTGAGAGCAAAGGCTAAGACTTAATGTCAGGAGGGAGAGGGTCTTCTCCTGAGAGCCCTGCGGGTGGAGGGCGGACGCTAGTCCTGAGCGGCTCCCAAGCCATCACAGAGGGCAGGCTGCTTACAGAGTCAGGGAATGACGTGCACATTTTAGAAACCTTTCCATTCAAAGCGTTTGAAATGGAACAGAGGTTTGGGATCCATGAAACTGCAGGTGAATCCTCAGCGTTTTGGGAAAATGCGCCTTCAAGGGGCTCGTCATCAGGGGAGCTCTGGGTCTGGGGGCCGCACAACTCAGCTGTAGTCACGTCCGACCCTCGTGCTTTGACACAGGTTCTCTCCAGTGCCCCGACGGTGGCTTTGTCTCGAAGGCGCGATGGGGACGTTCTTTGTCTGCTGCTCAAGTTTCCCGAGGATGGAAAGTCTGGGTCTGCAGCGAGGGAGATGTGCCGCCTGCCCGGGGCCCAAGTGTTTTCCCTGATTGCGCTGATGGGTCAGAACCTGGACCTGCGGAATTTCGTATACAAAGTAAAGGGAAGACGGCCACGGGCTGGGGTTGGCCAGCGGGGCCCGCGGGGATGAGTCGGGGGCAGCAGGGCAGGCGCAGACCCCGCAGCCTCGGGGTGGGGCTCGGAATCGAGGGGTGTCCGGGAGACTTTCCAGGGTCCTTGGAGTCAATGTGCTCAACGGGGAAGGACCAGCGATCAAAGTCCCCACCTGAGCCCAGCGCCAGGTTCCCTCCTCTTTGACCAGCACTTGACTGGAGTTTACCTGGGAGGCTGGCTTCTGCTGTGGCTCCCGCCCCCCAACTCCCTGGCGGCCCCTCTGAGTCAGAGCTGCTCCCCTGCCTTGGCCGTGGCCGCCTCTGCCCCCCGTCACGTCCTGGGGCCCGCGGGCTCTGTCCTGAGAGGGGATGTGCTCACCTTTGCCAGGGCCTGTCCGGGAGAGGGGTGCAGATGGTGGGGGACACGGGGCAGCCCCTCCCTGGGTGAACCAGCTGTTCCCTGCCCTCCACATGCCCACACACACGCTGGTGTGCGGGAAGGGGCTGAAGTGGCCGCAGGGACAGCTGCCCCGAGGGCAGCCCCAGTTACCTTCTGCAGACAGGAGTTGCGCCCTGGGCTGCACGCCGGCTCTGCCTCTTCTCGAAGTCCCTCATCTTCCGGCCTCCACTGTTGGAATCGTTACCTGTGTCTCCAGACCCTTCACCTTCGACCCTTAGGGGCTGTCTTGCTCCAGGTTTCTCCCCAGGGATGGATTTGCCAACACCTGGGCTCATCAGCGACGGCTTCAGCGCCCCACATCCGGGAGGACAGTTTGGGGACTCAGGAAAAGGGTAGATCTGCCCTTCCAGCCCAGTGTCCTTCGTGGTCTCCCTCTCCTCAATAACTTCAGGAATCCAGTGGGTGATATACACGCTGAGAACAGAGATTTCAGAATTTTCATTTCCAACCCATAAGCAGGAGGATGGACGTTTCCTAAACGTCCCCATGCTCTGCAAGGCCACGTGCCTCACGGTGGGATCCATGCCTGCGGCTCACACACAGGCCAGTGAGTCCTGCATCCACTCCCATGGCCACTCTTCCGCTTCACCGCGGGCACCCCTGGTGGCCAGGTCTGTTAGGTCCACAGAAGCCACCGGCTTGACACTGGTGCTTCTCAGGCCCCGATAATGACTTTGACAAAGGGCCGAAAGGATGAGACACTGGGTTGGAGTTGGTCTCCCACACACAATGGAATCGACACCTCCATTAATAACACCAGCTCCTCCTATCCGCGCGGCTCCAGGGAAGCTGATGGGTACATGGTGTTGCTCAGAGGTGTCAGCCGTGAAGACACACTCGGGGAGCCACACCAGCGCTGGGGTCCAGCAGGCTGGGCTCACTCCCAGCTTCCTTCGGCTGATAGTGAATCTGTGATGCCTTTCACAAAGCACAATTCCAGGTTAACGTCCAGTGCGTTCCTATGGCCGTCAGTGCTGGGACTCCATGCAGGTCAGTCCCATCGGTCGGTGCCCCGAGGGCCACTGCTGATGTGCAGCTGCAGTTAGAAAGGCGAGTGGGAAAGCGATAGGAGCCTGCACCCCTGGCTCCTGCCAAGGAGGCTGTTGCCTTAACTGACGACACGGGCACATCATTGTGTGCAGAGAGAGTGAGAGATGGAGCAGGGGTCTCGGTCCTGCAGGTCAAGGGCAGAGCCAGCAGCTGAGGGGCAGGTGCAGAACCCTAAGGGCCCAAGTTTGAAAACCAGGACATTCAGAATGCAGATGAAAGCAGGGGGGAGGGTGGCTGTGAGTCCTGCCCCCTCTGTGGGAAGGGGCAGTGTGTGCTAATTTACCCATTCATCCAACACGTATTTCCTAAGCAACTATAATGGTATTTTTTGGAAATGTTTATTGATTTTTTTTGTTATATTATTACTATTTTTAATAGGTCTTTATTGGAGTATAACTGCTTTACAAAGTTGTTAGTTTCTACTGTATAACAAAGTGAATCCGTTATACATACACATATATCCCCATGTCTCCTCCCTCTTGCGTCTCCCTCCCACCCACTCTCCCTATCCCACCCCTCTAGGTGGTCACAAAGCACCGAGCTGATCTCCCTGTGCTTTGCGGCTGCTTCCCACGAGCTATCTATTTTACATTTGGTAGTGTATACATGTCCATGCCTCTCTCTCACTTCGTCCCAGCTTTCCCTTCCCCCATCCCGGGGCCTCAAGTCCAGTCTCTACGTCTGCATCTTTATTCCTGCCCTGCAACTAGGTTCATCAGAACCATATATATATATTTTTAGACTCCATATATATATGGTAGCATACGGTATTTGTCTTTCTCTTTCTGACTTACTTCACTCTGTATGACAAACTCTAGGTCCATCCACCTCACTACAAATAACTCAATTTTGTTTCTTTTTATGGCTGAGTAGTATTCCACTGTATATATGTGCCACATCTTCTTTATCCATTCATCTGTCGATGGACATTTGGGTTGGTTCCATGTCCTGGCTATTGTAAATAGTGTTGCAATGAACACTGTGGTGCATGTGTCTTTTTGAATTATGGTTTTCTCTGGGTATATGCCCAGGAGTGGGATTGCTGGGTCATATGGTAGTTCTGTTTTTAGTTTTTTAAGGAACCTCCATACTGTTCTCCGTAGTGGTTATATCAATTTACACTCCCACTAACGGTGTAAGTGGGCTCCCTTCGGAAATGTTTATTAATTGATTGACATTTTCTCATAACAGAATCTTTTCTTTAATTTTTTAATCTTTTAAATTGAATTGTAGTTGATTTATAATATCGTGTTAGTTTCAGGTGTACAGCAAAGTTATTCACTTACACATCCATACATATCTATTTTTTCAGACTCTTTCACCTTACAGGTTATAACCAAGTGCTGAGTAGAGCTCCCTGTGCTAAGCAACCAGTATTGCCAGAGGCCTTCTCGCAGCTGTGGCCACAACAGTGACCATGACAGGCAAAAATCCCTGCCTGTCCCCGAACAGAGAGGATGCAGTGAATAAGTAAAACACAGAGTGTGTCAGTGGTGACAGCAAGGTGGGTCCCAGCATCCGGAGACACTGATGCTTCTGAAGCACCCAGGGTGCGTTCCTGGACCTAATCTTCCAGCTGTGATGGTGCGGGAAGCCTTTGAAGCTCTCTGAGCTCAGTTCCTTCATCCACAAAATCAGCACCGGCACACAGCCCGCAGGGGTTCGGAGGACGGGAGGATGTGTGCGCTGTGACACAGGGAAGCCGTAGGTAGATGGAAACTGTTTCACACATAAGAATCATTTTATTGTGACCCTTTCAGTAGCCACTCCGGGCACCTCAAAGACAGAAAAAATTGTTTGAAAGTGATTTGACTTTTAACAGTTGGTCATATCTGCTCCTGGCATGTTCTGACGATACCAGTGCGGTTGAGCGTGCTCCCAGAACGGAGCCAGTAGAGAGGGCTTTATACGGCACAGCAGAGGTGTCTCCCAGGCTCAAGAGAATAAAATCAAGTAACGCTCTTCATTCTCTGCCCCGCTCCAGCGATGCTTGTGAGGCACCACGTCCAGCACTGGTTAGGTCGTGTTGTGTTTCCCTTGGAGACTCTGCTCCCTGCGGAAGCCAGCGGCCCGCTCAGCTCCCTGCTGGACGTCGGGTCCAGCCTCGGCCACCTGCTCCCCGGAGCCGGCCGCGTCCTCGAACACCTTCCCGAATTCCTCCACGAACTTGAGATCGCTGCCTTGCTGGACATGCCCGACTTCCCACAGGTGGGCACTTGGCCTTGGCCCCGGGGAAGGTGCGGATTTGCTGTGTCTGTGTGTTTGCTCCTCTGCCTTCCTTTCTCTTCCACTGTCTAAAGTGCGCATGTGGTGACAAAGCACAGGGACGAGGATACCTCTTAGTGGTTCTGGAGGCAGCAAGGCCTGGGGTCCCCTGCAGAGGAAGCGGGACGCACAAGCACCCACGTGGAGGTGGCAGTTCAGGCGTTCTCTGTGATGTCAGAAGTCACTGGATGGACTACCCTCACAGAGGAGATTCCAGGGGCCTGTTTAACTGAACTCAGAGAGTACCTCGCTTTCAGAAACCTTAATACGTTTATTTGCACACAAGTAATTGGCTTGCAGATTACAGATCGTTTGCTGCGAATACAAACTCGAAGTTGAATGAGGTCAGTAGCCAGATGTTCATTGTGCCTAGACTCTCTCTGCCTGGAATGGAATCGATGGGGAAGGGGGTTGTGTGTGGGGCCTGTGAAGGGCGAGGCGCAGGGTGAGGGGCGGATGGTGCATCCTCGGACCTGCCTCGGACGCGGGACACGGGGTGTTCATTCAGCTGAGGGGTGAGTTGAGAGCCCTCGGGTATCTGGGAAATTTAGCTGTAGATATTCATACTATTAATTAGTCTGAGTTAGTGGTACTTTATGGATTAATGATTTATCACTGGACAGACAGCAGAGATTTGCCGGTGTGTGTGTGTGAGTGTGAGACATTTGTCTCTTCAACCGTATAGACCAGAAAAATCACTGCTGTGATTTGCATAGCATTTCAAGGACAGAAGGACTGCCGCTGAGATTTCGTACTTTCGACTTGGTGACAATCTTATGTAATCAGTTGGAGGAGGGACCGAAGTTTCAGGAGCCTGGGAGGGAGCCCCTCTAAGTCACTGTTTGCCTGTGGTTTATTTTTCTTATGTTCTCAGGCTTCAGCCTTTGGTCCTTTCCAGTCTGTGAAGAAGGTGGTTTGCAAGGACCAAGCCTCTTTCTTTAGGAACTCTGAGATCTTTCTTCACTTGCCTAGAGTTAATGAATTCTTAGGAGACGACAAGGAAAAATTCAACATTCCTGAAGATTCAAGTAAGAAAACTGTAATCCATATTTGTTTAGATTAATTTGCATTTTGATAATTAGCTCTGCTTTGTACAAGATATTCTGTCTGTGTAGAAAGTGGGTACATACGAGCAAAGAATTTCCTACCTGCACCCTCTAACCTGTATCCTTCATTTTCTGTAAGGTCAGCAAATGCTGGCGTCGCAGTTGATTTGAAAGACCCCTGCACCCTTGAGCATGGGCTAATTCTCTCAACTGTGACACTGAGGGACTGGGTCTTAAATTCCAGTGCACCTGAAGCCCAGCCCTTTTGGGATCCCTGGGAAGCCAGTAACAGTGAGAGGTCCGGGCCCGGAGACCAGGGGCAGCATTTTGGTTCTTGCAGAATGGCTGTCTCACAGCCAGGAGAGCCATACGTGGTCCCCTACAGATTTGCCTTCTATATAATGCTCCCTAGCAAAGAACAGCAGACTTAAAGATGATGCCCTGGCCCCACTGTAAGTGGGTGCATTTTGATTAGGAAGAGAGACGAAACGCACAGCTAAGGGTTTGGGTTTAGACTGCTCAGCCCCACCAACAAGTTGTGTGTCTTCGGTCCTGTGACATCACGTCCCTGAATCATGTTCATCTCATGTATGACATGGAAACGTAGTACCTGCCTTGTAAGGTTGTTGTGAGGAGTGATGGGGGTGATATCTACCGACTGTTGAGGACGGTGGTACGGTTGTGTCCTAGTGTATTAATCACTCTTCTGTGCTGTACGGCAAGTCAGTGGTTTAGGACACACACTTATCATCTCATGGTCTCTGTAGGTCACAGTCTGAGCACTGATTAGCTGGGTCCTCTCTCAGGATTGCATGAGGCTGAATTGAAGGTGATGGCCAGGGCTGGGGTCTCATTGGAGGTATTTGTTGGTAGAATTCAGTTCCTTGCAGCTGCAGAACCCCAGGAGGCTGCGTCTTCAAGGACAGCAGAGTATCTCTTTGATTCTGAGGCTTCTGGTCTCTTAAAGGGTTTAGCTGATGGCTCAACCAGGATAACCTCCACTTCGATCAACTCCAAGTCGGAATCCCTGCGCCGTGGCCATGTAACCTAACCAGGGGTGTGGCGTCCATCATATCTACAGGTTCTATCTGCAGAACAAGGCTACTAGACTTCTGCCCGCTGTACCCAAGACACCTCTTTATATACCTGTGCCTGGGATGGACAGACGTGTTGGTGGGACCAGGGAGAAGGAGAGAGGGGAATTATGTAGAGATGGGGCTGCAGGGTGTCCTCAGAGCTGCCCTAGAGACAGTGTGTTGGTGTGTTCATCAGCTGATGGATAATTTGGAGAGCTGTTGAACAAAATATAATGTGGCAGTATAGATACACATTAAGGCTATTCATATGGAATAATTTTGTTGTCTTCTTTCCTAATCCTCATTTCCTCTTTTCTTCTTGCATATGGGTTTTTTGAGGATTATTAATTTGTTCATCAAATCCAATCATCCAGGTATCCATCCATCCTGCATCCATCCATCCATCCACCTATTCATCCCTCTATCTTTCCATCCATTGCTCCATCCGTCCATCCATCATCTGTCAATTAATCCACCCATCCACCCATCCTGCATCCATCCATCCATCCACCCACCTATCCATCCTTCTATCTTTCCATCCATTGCTCCATCCATCCTTCTGGTTGTTCAGCTAACACTGAAGACCAGTTTTTCTCTGTCCTTTCATACATTTATTTCAAATGACGGTCACACGAACCATAGACAACATTAGTACCCTCATTTTTCAGGTGACACGAGAGAAGCTCAGAGAAGGTTAAGTGACTTGACCAAGTTCACAAGTGGCAGATATTGGGATTCCTGGTTTCAGATTTCTTGTTCTGTTCATATGTATGATTATGTCTTTTCCAAAGTAAAAATTGTTACCATTTATATTAAGCTTATAATTTAAAGTGTAAGTTGTTAAAATATCAGTAAGAACAACCTCTATAATTAATGCTATAAGAAGTCATTATGTAGTCATGCTCTTAATTTATATTTTACGGAATTATTTCTATCAATTTTATTGTATTTGTTGAATAAAAAGAATTTGGTTTTCTTTTCAAATGGGGAATTTAGGAGACTGCAACTGATAGTGAAAATTACCGCAACAGTAATTTTCCTACCTTGCGTGTTATGGATTGTGATATCAAAGCTAAGATAATATTTTCATTTTAAATGTTCTGTTCGGGAGTAAAAGAACTGGTTATACTGAAGTATTTGTCACTAACTGGCTTAAAACCTTTCTTACTTGATTAGTAATCGTAATGGTGGTGAAGGTTCCACCTTCATTAGTACCTGTTGGTTCGGTTGAATAAACCTTCCATTGAAACCAACCAGCACCACAGCAGTATGAGTGCCAACATGAGGAATTGATGTTTAGGTGAAAACAAGGTGATTTAATGTAACAAAAGCAGTCAGTGCAATAGTTCTGTATAGGTGCAGCAAAGGAAATTCTGTAGCAATTTATAAAGCTAATTTCTTAAGAAAAACCTAATTCTAGTCTCAATACAGTGACTGTTGAAAAGAAGATTTTCTAGATTAAAACCACATGCATTCCTTTTGCATTACTGTTTTAATTTTTAGGTGTCTTTGTCATTATTTAGTACTCTTACCGATGACTTGGTTTAAAAATGTGAAGGTCATACTTTCCTCTCTTTCAAATTATTGAAGGGAACATGGTGTCTCAGAGTTTTGAGACAAGAGCTGCTAAAGACAAGGACAAGAAAAATTATTTCTGAACTTACTGCCCCAAATCAGAATTGAGTCATGAAAAAAATATATAAGCCACTCATCGGAAAGTGAGGCGTCATGGCTCTGTACATGAATGTCCTTGCTATCCTGGACATCCCCAATCATGAGCAACACTTTTTTTTTTTAATTGTGACAGCACCCCTTTGCTTGAAGCTTTATCAGAGAATACTACAGTCTCCAAATGGTGCTTTGGTGTGGTCCTTCCTAAAACCTGTATTACATGGAAGAATACTGTACACACCAAACACTCCAGAGATTAATAAGGTCATTAGAAAGGTGAGTTTGAATGAATGAGGATGTTACAGACCATACAAGCAGTACAGTGGGAAGCAGTCTGTTAAAATATTTAATGTGATTGTTGTATAGCTTGGATTACACACAGTTTTCTTATGCTGATTACAATTTATTTTCCCCTGGGTATTTTTTTCCTGTTCGTGTCGTTGTTGAACTCGGACATGCCGCATCGTTCTCTCAGAGGACATTTTGGGGGCAGGAGGTATTATTTGGAGTGACTAATGCAGGGAGGACACTTAGACAAAGGAGGCCGGTTCAGGTGGTCCCAGGAAGATGTGGAGAACAGATGCGCATCTGTTTTGCTTGGTGCATCTGGTGGTGAAGGAGGAGTCTGACCCAGTGTTCGTGGTCTGGGTCTGGTAGTGACATTTCCCAAGGCGGTGGCGAGGCTTTGCCGGCCTCATCTGTGGCGGGTGAGCCCAGGTGAAGAAGCCAAAGAGCTTCCCTGGAGGCGTCTGGACATCGCACAGCTCTGCATGTTTTCCCTTCCTTATGTTTCTTATCTTCTCAAACCCGTTAGCTTCAGGATTTATCATCGTTCATATTTGCACTTTCTTTTGACATGGTGGTGCTGTGTCTTCCCAGGGTCTTGTCTCCTTGTCTGACGGTGGCTTATGAGCCTGCAGGCACCTTTGAGGGACTTCAGGAGGCCATGGGGTCTGTCAAAACCAGAGGAGGAGACATCAAGCCCTATTAATGCTAAACTTCTGAGCTTCAAATAGTACTAACAACTTAAAAGCTAAAAAGTTGGCGATGGGGTGTGGTCATCCGAGCAGTTGGGTTATTTTTGTCAAAGTAGATTTTACAGGTTCATGTTTCCTGCCCTTGTTGTTGCCACGTGGCCTCTTGCTTCCTGCCTGGGACTTTGCTCAGGGGCTGTATTTGCCTCAGTTTATTCTGAATGTGCTTAATAACTTCTGCTTTATCTTGGGACTGTCCATTTGGACTGGGCTGTCACAGTGAAATGACATTAATCTAGACGTATGTCAGGAGCTCATCCTTCCAGGGCTGGGCTTCCGAGGGGCCTGGAGCCAAAGCCAGTGTCGTTGCGATGATCTCCCTGCGTTAAGCTTGCAAGGGCTGTGGGAAGTTCAGAAATTTCGCAGAAAATGGCTCTGTAGCACGGCTTCATTTTAAATTCAAATTAAAAAATGGGCCATGACTTTATTATTATTATATTATGTATTATTACACAAAGATATTATTGATGATATATAAAATGTACTGTAGGATTATGTACCGTGCTATATTCTGTGATACAACAGTTAGTATGACAGTCTTGCTTTTGAGGAGCTCACCCTGCGGTGGGGAAAGAGAAGACAAACATCTGAAGAAATAATTCAGAACTAAGGTGATCAGAGATTCGCTCAGTGTGGCACAGGGCACAGGAGGTGAGCTTCCAGTCCCCCTGGAAAGGAGGGTTTAGAAAAGCCTTCCGAGGGAGGGCATGTGCAGGCCTCCATGGGGGCGGGGGGAGGGGGCTTGGCCACGACAGAGGTGTGGCAGTGAGTGTGCCCCGTGCGTTCTGAGAATGCCGGAAGTTTTGGAGGAACAAGCAGACATTTCCCTGGCTCTTGCTTGGTCCCCCGTACACGTCATAGGCAGTGCTGTGCGCTGGTGCCTTTTGCACGCATTCGCTGTGGCTGACGACTTTGCATGAGGGTGTCCTGGTTTGTACGTATGAAGCTAAACTTCGTGGCGCTGGAGCCAGGCTGAATGATTCTATTTAACTTTGTGGAAACTGGTTCTGTTCATTGGACTCCCGGTCCAACGTTCCACGTGGCTGGGAGAGCCTAGAAGCTCTGCCAGCTTACGGTGTGTGAAGCACATCACCTGTCAGGGTAGAAGGGCCTGTGTTGCATGTCGTCTACTACTTGGTCTTACTCTCTCCATTACTTCCCATTAGGTGGAACCACGTGAAGTTGCCATTTTTTCTTGGGAAAAAAAATGTATAAAGTTGGTCATCTCCTCTGGCTGGACCTGTAACTCTGAGGGTAAAGCACCGAGCAGCGCGATGTCGTGAAGAGAAACACGTGTGCACGGGGGGTAGGCCGGGGGTGCCCCCGCACCTGTGACCTGTCCCTTGTCACCGTCCCTCTCAATAAGCCTTTTCCTCCCAGTAACACGGAGGTCGGAGGGAGAGCCCCGGTTTCTGGGAGCCACGAGCGTAGTCCGAACCTCCTCCTCCGCCAGCGCTGTTTCCGGAAAGGCGTTGCCCGCAGGGCGGTGGGGAGTGAAGGTCACGTCTGGAAGCAGGAGCAGCCGGGAGAGCCGGGGGGTAGGGGGGGGGGTGGCAGCTTTGTCCGCAGAGCGCCTGCCGCAGCGGCCGCCGACGCTCCTGTCCCCGCCCACAGCCGGGGCTCGCTGCCGGCATCTGGGGTGGAGCCCGGGGAGGCCGAGACGCCCCACGGGCGCGGGGCGGGCCCTCAGCGGGGAAGGTCGGCGTGCTGAGGCTGAGGGACGCCGGAACGCAAGGGCTTGTCGGGCTGGATGGGGCCCCGGGGAGCAGACAGACAGAGCAGGGGCGGCCGGGCCGGGGGTGCTGGGCTTGCGCGCGCCGGCTGCGCCCTCCCGGGGGCCGTGCTGCGCCGGGGCTGGGGACCGGCGGGCGGCCTAGGGCAGAGGGGCCTCGGCCTCACTCTGGTGTGTGTCTGGAGGAGGGGCGGCCGCTGGTTCCGAGCCCACGGGTGGCCCAAGCGCAGGGCTCAGGCAGGAGGGGGAGACGGGGGGGCGGGAGATAGGCCTCCCCTGAGGACCTGCTGCGAGCCCGCTGTGGCCGAGCGAGGCCGGACAGGTGGCTGCAGGGGAGGCCGCGCCTCCCAGGGGCCGCTCCCGCGGGTGAGGCCGGCGGCCCCCTCGGCGGCCAGACAGGGGCCCTGTCTGTCTGGCACATGCATGAAATGAAAAATACGCAGCTTACAAAAAAGACTGGTCTAGATATAGAGTGGCCTCCAGGACTTACTGTTAACTGTATTTCAGGGCGGTGGGGAGGAGCGTGGGGTGTCCCAGTGACGAAAAGCGGGTCACACACGTGGGCACCTGTGCTCCTAAGTGTACAGACAGCTTCAGGACGACGTCCAGGGAGCTGCTGGCAGCACATCCTCTGCGTTTGGAGCGTGGTTCCTGGGGCGCTGAGTGGAAAGGGGATCGAGCTTTTCACGAAGCCCTTTGAACACTCGGAATCGGCTAGAAGCAGCAAGATATGCACGTCTGACAGCGTCCCGGGAAGTCTTTCCATCTTGCTGTCTTGTGTGGCGGTGGATTGGCGTGTCAGCGGGGAGGAGGCAGAGCGCCGCGTGTGTGCTTTGTCGTCCTGAAGATGCGGCCAGGCCGCTCCACCGAGATGTCCAGTCCAGCCGGCCCTCTGTTCTGGGGAAAGTCAGGCCCAGGTCCCTTTGTTTCTGGGGCCCCAGGGCGACCTTCCTCTCTTCTCCCAATCCTGCCGAGATGCGGAGGGAGGACGTCTTTAGAGAGAAATGGGCTGTGGGGAAGGGGCTCTTCCCTCCCGGGTTCTGCCCTTCCTGATTCTGGCCAGGTCAGAAAAAAATCCTTTCTTTTATTTAAATCTTCAGATTCCTCTGTCTCATTCCCCTAGCAATAAGCAAATGGTCTGAATGCTGAGGAGGGTGATACAAATAAGAAAATGATGAATACAACAGAAAAAATAAACCCATAGCTAAGATCTTATGCTCTGACCCAGTCACCTTCTACTTTCTTTTTTTTTTTTTAAACAAAAATGAGCTGTAAGGAAAAGAGGCTTAGGGCATTTTCTAAAATCAGCAGTTATTAGGTAGTATGTAGGTGAAAACAGAGCCCAAGTAGTTTCTCCCAGTGATATAAAAGTGAAGACAAGACTTGAGGTTGTGGCATCTCTGAGATTTGCGCCCCAGTTCTGGGCGGGGCTCCGAGCTCTGTGCGCGTTGTCTCCCTATAATCTTATGAAGGTTTTTCTCAAGTTCTTGATTCTGTAAATTTTTGCATTTCACCAGTTTGGGGAAGTTTTCAGCTGTTACTTATTCTAATAGCCTTTCAGCCCTACTCTGTTTTCTCCTGTCTTTCTGGGACTCAAAAGTTATGAACGTGGACTCCTGGCATTGTCCTGCAGGTCCCTGAAGCTCTGGTTACTTTGTCGTCTGTTTTTCCTCTTGCTCGGATTGGGTGAAGTGTAGTGACCTGTCCTCAAGTTCACTGGTTCTGTCCTCTGTCATTTCTACTTGAGACCATCCAGCAAGTTTAAAACACCTTCTGTTATGGCATTTTTCAGTTCTGTATTACCCCGTGCTTAGCTGTCTTTTTAATAACTTGTATTTCTTTGTTGAACTTTTCTGCTACTTAATTTGTTTCAAGACAGTTTTTAATGGCTTGTTGAAGTATTTCTATGATGACGGCTTTAAAATACTTGCCAGATCATTCCAACATCAGATTTATCTCAATATTGACATCGGTTGATTCTTGTGAGTTCTCTGGTTCTTTGTATGGTGGGTGATGTTCAGTTGTATTGTGGGCATGTTGGCCGTAAGAAAACCTTTCATTTTTGCAGACAGTCTTCTGTTCAGGTTTAACACACAGGTCTCAGCGTCCTTTGCGGGCTGTGGTTCCAAGGACAGTTTAATCATCACAGGCTTTGTGCTGTTATTTTGATCTGCTTGGTTCCTCTGGTGCCGCTGAAGCTTCCACGGGTTCCCGGTGCTGCTGCCTGAGGGGCAGAGGGGTTTCTCCAGGAAGTTTGTGCCTCTCAGTCCCCTTCACCTGTTTCACTGGAGACTACCAGTTTGTTCTCTGAATCCATGAGTCTGTTTCAGTTCTGTTACGGTGGTTCATTTGTTTAATTTTTTAGATTCCACATATAAGCGATACCATATGGTATTTGTCTTTCTCTGTCTGACTTATTTCACTTAGTATGACAATCTCTAGGTCCATCCATGTTGCTGCAAATGGCAAGATTTCGTTCTTTTTTATGGCTGAGTAATATTCCACTGTATATATGTACCACATCTTCTTTATCCATTCATCTGTCGATGGACACTTAGGTTGCTTCCATGTCCTGGCTATTGTAAATAGTGCTGCAATGAACATTGGGGTGCATGTGTCTTTTCAAAGCAGTGTTTAAGTAACTTGGCTAATACCACCAAGCGAATAACCCGGGATGGGGAGGCCTTGTTCACCACTTCATTTTTAAGTGCTCTCGGTGTGATGTTTCAGAGGCTCAGTGCAGTGCATATATTCATGTTGCCTACTGTTCAGTTCTTACAAAGTTCTGCCTTATTTCTAGTCATATTTACTTTGTATCTTTTAATGATGTGTTACTGTGTGTAGAAATATTAGTCACTGTAAATTCTGAATTTATTTCAGAATAAAATGATCGTTATTCCATTTATCCTTTTTGCAATGAATTTGATTTTTTTACTGTTAACATTTCTAGCTTTTATGTTTTTGCTTGATTTTTGAGATCTTTTGTTTTTGATTCAGTATAGAAATACAGTTGGCTTTGATAGTTTTGTCTCTGCCATGTAAAATAATCTTAATTAAGAAAAGGGTTTTATTTTGTTCATAGCTATAATTTTAGCACCTACACTTATGCCTGGCTGAAAGACCTTTGGTAAATATTTATTGAGTAACTTGACGGGATGGGTCTGAAAATCTTAGCCTTTGAATTATGATATTTTAACCTACTTGAAGTTCTTTTCATAACTCTGATAAGTTTAGAGCTATTTTGTCATCCTCCTCCATAGTTTTGAAGTTTATACCTGTCCTGGTGGTTGCCGTTTTTCCTCTCTTTTGCCAGAATAATTTGTTCTGTAGGGTCTCTTTTCCTCCTTTGTTTTTTGTCTTCTGTTTTTTAATGTCATGTCTGTCCTCTTCCCAGTTATCAATGCCCAGACTCACTTCTTTCTTACGTGAGAACCTTTGCTGTCACTCCATCCTCTCCTCCCGCACCATGGCTATCTTGTATTGATAGAGTCTGAAACCAGTCAGACACATTAACAATCATCAGAGTGAGCAGCTGGTGTTTATAATTTTACTGTAACTTTTCTATTATAATTTTTTTCTTTCAAGAATTATTATTGGCATTTGGATTCAATTCAGAACCTTGTTCACCATTATTTAAAATTAATTATTTGAGTGGTTTCATGGCTCATCATCATTTCAGTGTTCTCATATTGATTTAACTGTTTACTCAGGTGTGTTCAGGTAACTTTTTCAGGAGCATTCATAGGTAGCATCATTTCTTTGTCCTTGGATATCTGAGGTCCTCACCTTTGCACCATAGCTTAGCTGGACATAAGAATTCCTGGCTTATGTTATTTCTCCCTGAAAACTCAGTAGATTCTGCTGCATTGTCTACTGACCTTTAATTTTGCAGAGAAACTCTCTGAAACGACATTATTGGTTTTCCTTCTTCACAGGCTTCTTGTGTTCTCCCTGAGGCTGATATATTTATTCTTTTAGTTAGAATTCCAGTTGTTACAAGGTATGCTAGCACTAGTCTCTTGTTAATATTTTTTGCTGTGTAAGAAATGTTTATAGCACCGTTATTCACAGTAGCCAAGATATGGAAGCAACCTAAGCGTCCATCAACAGATGAATAGGTAAAGAAGATGTGGTGTGTATACATATACATACATACGCATATATATCTATATAGATATAGATATAGAGATATAGTACAATGGAATATTACTCAGCCATAAAAAAGAACAAAATTTTGCCATTTGCAACAAGGTGGATAGACTCGGAGGGCATTATGCTAAGTGAAATAATTCAGACAGAGAAAGACAAATACTGTATGATATCACTTAAATATGGAATCTAAAAAAATGAAACTAGTGAATATAACAAAAAAGCAGACTCACAGATACAGAGAGCAAACTAGTGGTTACCAGTGGGGAGGGGAAGTGGGCAGGATGGGGTAGGGGATTAAGAGGTACAAACTCTTACGTATAAAATAAGCTACAAAGATATATTGTACAACACAGGGAATACAGCCAATATTTTACAATATCTATAAATGGAGTATAGACTTTAAAAACTGTGAATCACTATATTGTATACCTGTAACTTATATATTGTGCAGCAACTGAACTTAAAAAAAAAAAGAAAAAAAAGGGAAATGGTCTTCAGATTTGCACACTCAGCAGCAGTGGGTTTTCTCCCTCCTGTGATAACTGACCCTGTTCTTGGCCCCTTCTATGCTCTGGGTTCTGAATCTTGGCTTAGATCTCTTGCATCTGTCCCAGACTGTCTCTGATTTGTCCTTCTTTGTCTCTCTGCCCTCCTCTGAGGGCTGGGGCGGGGTCTCCATTGCCCCGTGTGTCCCCCTTGTTTTGATTCCCAGCCTGTGTTCAGTCTCTGGGTCTCACCACCTCACGTGGGCTGTTTCCTCCTCGTCACCACCTCCTCTGTGCTCCTGGATGTTTCTTGAAAATACAAAGTAGATACTTTCTACATTTTCTCCCGTCTTTCATTAGGTTTATTTTGACCAGAAAGGGTCTTTTCATGTGCCTCTGGTGTTTCCCTGCTTGCTCATCCTTAACAACAGAGGATCTCACTTTTGTGGGTGGGCGAGTAACACAGACGTCGAGTGAGTCCACAGCTCAGGCTCATGTGAAGGCGGAAGGGCGGCGTTTGGACAGGCTGCGGCTTTTCTTTGCCGATCAGACCCCTGGCAGCTGAGTGGGGGAGGGGCAGCAGCCGAGGCAGCCGTGCCCACGAGGGGCTCCGTCCTGTCCTGGGCTCGTCTTGGGAACTATAGCAGCAGGAGCCTCTCTTCTCTTTCTAGCCCCTGAGCTGGTGTGACCTGTGCCATTGTGACCCCAGGGGGGTGTGGCTGGACTCCAGACCCGCCTTAATCTTATCTCTTTGCATATAGACTGTTTTCAGTATAAAAACATAGTAACGTTGCCATAGACATCTTCATGGGTATAGCTTTGTATTTCACTTAAAAGATTTCCTCAGGATGGCGTCCTTTTATTTTGAGAGAAAAAGGCCGGGGTGTTTTTTTGTAGGTCAGTGACCATAAATATTTTTTATGACACCAAATTATTTTACAAAAATTTTACGCTCATTTGCTCTGCCAGCAGCCATAAATAAATAACTGCGGTTTCGTTTTATCCTAAATAGAGTTGGGCATCATAAAACAAATCGTAGATGCTAGTTGAGAATGTATTGTTGAGACGGAAGCGTGAGCAGACGTCTTGTTTAGTCAGTGTATACTGGGGACGTCGGTTGCCCGTTAGAGTGACCTATACACTGGGGACACCACGGTGATCACGTGGACAGCACCTGACGGAAAGAGTCTGGGGGGAGGGCCTTGGGACGGTCACCGTATCCGGGTAGGTGGCCTTGGAAGATCTCCGCTCTGATGGCTGAGCCGCACACAACGCTGGTCTCCTTGTTGTAGCAGCCACAGCGCTGAAGAACCTTCCTAATGCAACAGGGCTGAGCTAGAGACGTACCCAAATCTTCTTTATCTTGCAGGCAAATCGTACTTTTGATTTTGTGGACAAGCTGAAGACTTTATCTGAAACACTGCTGAGCTTGTCCAGTGTTTTTCAGAGCAGCAGAAATGGTCAGTTGCTCCACCAACTGCAGGTGAGGGAGGGGTGACCCCTTTGCCACCGAGGGCTGGGGGAGCCCATGCTCAGGTGCGTCTGCAAAACCCGAGTGGTCCTTTAGAGGACTCTGCAGAGCCACCTGGGGCGTGGCTTGCCCAGTTGACTGGTAATGTTGACGTAACATTGGATGTGTGTGAAAACTTTTTGTAAGTGTTCAGTTGTTTTGCCCATGCAAGATGTTGCTATTGTGGGAATGATCAATAATTCATTAGTATTTATTTGTGCTTTAAATTCCATGTTAAATTAAAGCTTTTTGGGGTGGTTTTTTTTGGGTGCTTTTCAACTGTGGGTCTATTAAAACAATTATCATTCCCCAATATTCTGTACTGACAATGTAATATATTCCAAAATACGTGGGCTGTAGTTTCAAATGGCCTGACTTCTTAGCAGGACAGTCATTAGTTACAAAACTTTCATCAAGGTAGATCACATGAGAACCTTTTGGGGCATCTGTGTAACTCTGGCTTAACCTGCGTCTGATAGCATGAGAAAATACAACTACATTTTTATTCTTGTTTGGCTTATTTTTTAATCCACTGACCAAGTAGTTCAAGGTGGTTCCGAGCAGGGTCTCAGAGCCAGATGGTCTGGGTTTGATTCCCAGCCCTGCCCCCACTGCTGTGTGATCTTGAGCTGGTCACTGAACTTCTCTGTGCCTTGGGCTTCTTACCTTTGAAGTGAGGAAATAACCATAGTTATGAGCCGTAAATTGACTTAAATTATGTAAAGCACTTGGAATAGTGTTTGGTACGTAGGAGATGCTTCTGTGTCTGGGTCCTGCCAAAAGCAGACACCGAGATGAGGTTACATGTGTGAGAATTTTGTCAGGGAAAGAGCTGTTGGAGCTGAGGCTGGGGAAGCCGGGGAGGCCAGGGAGGTCTGGTCCTGAAGGGACGGAGGGTGGCGTGGGGGCTGGGTGGAAACATCCCACAGGGCCCTGCATTTAGAGGACACCTCTCATCCAGCTGAAGTCGGGTATCATGGGGGATCCTCTGTCGGGGGAGCCGTGGCTCCTAGGAGTGGCCTCGGCGTGGTCACGGCTAAGAGCAGCCTGGGAGGTGTGGCCTCCGGGCAAACTGAGATGGATTTCAGAGCACAGCAGAGGGCCTTGGATGTTGCCTTTCCTGGAGCTGGGAGTCTGGGATGCTTATTCTCATGGTGGCCATGGCTATTATTGTTATTCTTCTTCTTTAATTTGTTTGCTCACCAGTTAATTTGCTGATACAGGGATCAGTAGACGTTTTCTGTAATGAATCAGATGGTAAATAGTTCAGGCTTTGAAAAGGGGACTGCTGTAACTACAGGTAATTATATGCAGTATAATAAGCAGCAGGTTGAGTCTCTACAAAGTAGTGTGAGAACGTAACAGTGCCTAACTCGGTCTCAAGAATCAGGTGGTTAGTGGGAAGAAGGATAAATTAGGAGTTTGGGATTAACAGATGCACACTGGTATATATCTAACAGATAACCAGCAAGGATCTACTGTGTAGAACGAGGAACTATACTCCATATCTTGTAATAACCTATAAAGGAAAAGAGTCTGAAAATGAATATATATATATGAATCAATTTGCTGTACACCTGAAACTAACACAACATTGTAAATCAAACATATTGATACTTTGATTAAAAAAAAAGAAGCAGGTGGTTTCTTGGAGAAGTCTTCAGTTTAGCTGAGTGCTGTTTACCAAGCAGTCAAGTTAGAAATTAAAGCCACTTATTCAATCACTTGAAGAACTTTTTACTTAGAGAATGAATTGTGGTAAGTGGCTCTATTTCTTAGCATCGAGATCACATTCGAGAGTATCTGTAGTGCCCTTGGATTTGCAGTAACTGATGCCTGGGCTCTAGGTCTGGCTCTGCCCGCAGGGGGCTAGATTAGTATTTCGCTGATGCTGGCGACCCTGACTTACTTTTTCCTTCAGTTGAAAGCATCTTTCCGTGGAGATGTTGCCGAGATTAAATGACTAATGCATATGAAGTGCATCACATAATGTTGGGCAAGTAGCTAATGCCCAGTGAAAGAAGATAAATAAGATTTAAAAAAATCAGACACTGAGGTTTCATCATGAAATCTTGTCGTCTATAGACAAGAGTCAATAAAATCATCAGGTATCAGGGAGATGTAGAAATAAAAGAGCTAAATGCAGAAGGTGGGTGTTATTGAAAATTCCTCATCAGAAGTCCCCAAGTTATACAGTTGTTCGGTAAAACAACTGTTTGCTGGGAAAACTGGACAGCTACATGGAAAAGAATGAAATTAGAACACTCCCTAACACCATACACAAAAATAAACTCAAAATGGATTAAAGACCTAAATGTAAGGCCAGACACTATAAAATGCACAGAGGAAAACATAGGAAGAACACATTCTGACATAAATCATAGCAAGATCTTTTTTGACCCACCTCCTAGAGTAATGAGAATAAAAATAAACAAATGGAACCTAGTGAAACTTAAAAGCTTTTGCACAGCAAAGGAAACCATAAACAAGATGAAAAGACGACCCTCAGAATGGGAGAAAATATTTGCAAACGAAGCAACTGACAAAGGATTAATCTCCAAAATATACAAACAGCTCATACAGCTCAATATCAAAAAAACAAACAACCCAATCAAAAAATGGACGGAAGACCTAAATAGGCATTTCTCCAAAGAAGACTACAGATGGCCAACAAACACATGAAAAGGTGCTCAACGTCACCAATTGTTAGAGAAATGCAAATCAAAACTACAATGAGGTATCACCTCTCACCAGTCAGAATGGCCATCATCAGAAAATCTACAAACAATAAATGTTGGAGAGGGTGTGGAGGAAAGGGAATCCTCTTGCACTGTTGGTGGGAATGTAAATTGGTGCAGCCATTATGGAGAACAGTATGGAGATTCCTTAAAAAGCTAAAAGTAGAGCTACCATATGACCCAGCAATCCCACTACTGGGCATATACCCTGAGAAGATAATTCAAAAGGACACATGTACCCCAGTGTTCATTGCAACACTATTTACAACAGCCAGGACATGGAAACAACCTAAATGTCCATCAGCAGATGAATGGATAAAGAAGATATGGTACATATATATGATGGAATATTACTCAGCCATAAAAAGGAACGAAGTTGTGTCATTTGCAGAGATGTGGATGGACCTAGAGTCTGTCATATGGAGTGAAGTAAGACAGAAAGAGAAAAACAAATGCCATATGTTAACACATATATGTGGAATCTGAAAAAAATGGTATAGATGATCTTTTTTACAAAGGAGAAATAGAGACACAGACATAGAGGACAAACATATGGATACCAAGGGGGAAGGGGGAGATTGGGTTGAGTTGGGAGATTGGGATTGACCTATATACAATATTGATACTATGTATAAGGTAGATAACTAGTGAGAACCTACTGTACAGCACAGAGAACTCTACTCAATGCTCTTTGGTGACCTAAAGGGAAGGAAATCCAAAAGAGAATGGATATATATATATACTATAGTGAAGAGATATATATATATGTACATATATAGAGAGCGAGCTGATTCACTTTGCTGACCAGCAGAAACTAACACAACGTTGTAAAGCAGCTATACGCCAATAAAAATTAAAAGAAAAAGAGATCCCCCCTTTGCTTAGTCCTGCAGTGGCCCCACTGCCTCTGTGATCCACCCTCAGTAGATCGTTGCTTGCTGTGGGTACGTGGCAGCACAGTGCGGGTGTATGCATGCCAGCTGCAGAGTTAGTATGCAAGGCGCCACCAGGCTGCTGGGGTAATCCTGGAGAACCTTCCGCAGTGCAGCCTTTGACAAATGAGGTGGAGTTGACCCATCAATAGTGAGAGAAGAAAGATACAGATGATGATATGAAACATGCTTCCAAAGATAAGGCTTTGAACATGGCACGTTTAAGAGAGGGTGTGGGAAATGCTGAACCTTTCATCAGTGTTCTTGTAACAGTGACCCCCTCTTTACAACCGGCCCACAGAAAAGGCAATATAAAGGATTTATGTAAAGGGTCACCATATTCTATTAGAAAGTTTTACCAAAAAATCAGCACTTAATTCATTCTTTGTTTTCAATATTAGTGCATATTTACTCATACAATTGTATCCCCAATTGTTCACTTTTGTTTTTCAAGATAAAGTCCTAAGCAAATGTAATCCTATTTACTGGGATGTTTTAGAACCTCTTTGCACTTTTTGTGCCTTTTCCCTGTATCATGAAACTTGGAATAAACCTAACAAGTATTATTCAACAAGAGAAATGGTGAGATTAGTCTTGTTAAACTATATTATTTTCCTTTAGGAAGCCCTGAAAAACAAATTTATAAGAAGCCTTTGTAGAAAGCCAGCTGCACATTGATGTAGACAAATGGACGGAAAAGCTCCAGACACTCGGTAAGTGCGGCGGGCGTTGTGGTGGATCCATCATCAGGCCATGAAGTTTCTGGGTGACACTGACGAGTCACTGCTTCCTCCCCCAGTTTCTGGTTTCTTGTCTTTGAGATGCAGAGCTTGAGTTCAGTATACTCCCAAGTTTGTTCATAACTGAAGTTTTCTGATTTGCTGACTCAGGGCTCGAATAGTAAGGAACTTAGTTAAAAAGGAAGGCCTCTGATGTAAATACAGGAATTGTGACTTATAACACAATTTTATAAAAGAAATTGCTATCATTGAGTTAATAGTCAATTGAAAGCAGTTAATTGATTTGAAGATCTGAAACTTAGATAAAAAAAATTCATCAATCAGCAAACGTTTATTGCATGTTTGTAGTTTATTAATCGGTGACTTCATTTAGATGTTCAACAACCGTTTTCTGAACACGCAGGAGAGTCAGGCTCTGGGCGAGAATCTGGAGACCCCCAGCCCCCGTGCGGTGGTTTGGCAGGCGTGTCCCAGGGATGCTTCCAGGGGGCTAGGCCAGAGGGATGGCAGAATGGAAGAAAGAAAGAGCTCCGGGAGGGAAGGAAGGGTGTCAGGCCATCTGAGGCCCCCGGCACCTGCCACTGTGCCCGCACCCAGGGCGAGGGCTGGCGTCTGCTTGGAGCACGAGGGTTAGTGGAGGGCAAGGTGATATATTAGGCACAATACTTCCCTTTATGAAAAAAAAATTTTCTGGTGAATTTACTACTTTAGAAAGTTTAATAGTATTTTAAAATAAATGTTACTGGGCTTCCCTGGTGGTGCAGTGGTTGAAAGTCCGCCTGCCGATGCAGGGGACGCGGGTGTGTGCCCCGGTCTGGGAGGATCCCACATGCCTCAGAGCGGCTGAGCCCGTGAGCCATGGCCGCTGGGCCTGCGCATCCGGAACCTGTGCTCTGCAACGGGAGAGGCCGCAGTGGTAAGAGGCCCGCGTACCGCAAAAATAAATAAATAAGTAAATAAATAAATGTTACTGCCTTGAATGGTGTTTTCACATAGTTAAAGCACACTTACAAACGCAGTAGTTCTGGAAAGCTCATTACAGCAGCGGCTGCATCCTGAGCTGTGGGGTGAGGACCAGAGGTTTCCTGTCCCGCCGCAGAGGCTCTTATTAGTCTGCACCTGCAGCCCTGCTGGCATGTCACCTCGGGGCCAGAGGGCCCAGGGATCCTCCAGCTCCTCGCTGAGAACGCACACCACCTCTGAACAGGTTTTCCCTCATGTAAACTTCTATTATAAAGTTCGCGGGAAAAACAGTAACAGAAATTCAGACACTGAGCTTTTCCTACAAATGTGTCTGGACCCAGAGTGTGGGATTCAGATGGAATTTTGAGACCTGTGAGGTGTGATTCCTCCCTTCTCACTGCCCCACCCAAGGTGAAGCCCCTCTTGTTGAGGTGGAGAATGATGGTCATCTTCCATCTGACTCTGCACAGCCCTCTGGGAGCAGGCCAGGTGTGAACACAGGCCAGTCCATGGCGCAGGTGTGCCGGGGGCTTGGGCACCCTCTAGATGCACGTCTCCTTTCGTAACTCCCTGGTTAAAGAGTTAACTCACCTTACTCTGGGCATCCTTCTGAAATTGCCTATTCCTAGTCGCTGGAGACTGGGGCAGGATGACTACTTGAAGGTACGTTAATGCGGTTCCTGGGAATGTTTACCCAATCATGCTTTTGTTTTTCTTTATTATTTAACTTTAAAAAATAACTTTTTGCTTATTACAGAAGTAATTGTCTGTTGTGGAAGTGATAGAAAATACAAATAAACCAGAAAAGCAATCTACCCATAATCTCGTCCTCAGAGACAGTCATTGTAGAAGCCTTGGAGTAATTTTTCAGAAGTAATTATATGGCTTACATGAACTTAGGTGCATGTATTTTTGTAAAAATGGTCATACTGTCCATATCATTTTGGAACCTGTTCATAGAAATTGGCTCTGTTACTGAGGGTCCCTAGCGTGAACTGCTTTAAACTTGTGTAACTGTTTCTTCTGGATTGGTTGCTACATCTTTGAACACTGTGCTTACACTAGTGTTTCTCAATCTATTCATTTTAGGAATAATCATTGATTTCTCCAGGTCATTTTCCCTGCCTCATGAAGGTCATGTGTCCATTTAAGTTACGTCGTGAAGCGTTGGGACTGGATACATGTTGCCCAATGCAGAGCCACGTGGTACACAGAATGAAATTTCCTTTTCCCAGGGTTCCCCTTCCCCAGAGGTTCGTATTACCTTGTTCTCAGGTGTAACATTTGCTGTCCATTCGCCCACCCCTACCCCCAGTTTGCCAACATGTCCGCTTGACTTGGGGTCCTTTTGTTCATGCAGACACCCAGCCAGGCCCCCACCTCCCCTCCCACTGGGCCGGCCTACCTCTGTGTCTGTCTCTTCTCCCACACTGGAGGCTACGTTTCCTACCTTCTCCATCCTCCCATTTTTCTTTATTACCATGTTTTCTTGCTTCATATTCAGAATTATGGAAAAGGGTGCGTGAGAGGAAAATTTCCTGAGTAATTTTACTCAGTAAATTCACTTTTATATCTGAAGGATATGTGAAAAACATTCCGTATTTCATTCTTGATAACTTTAATTTGTGTTTTCTGTCTCTCCCCTTTTTTGGTCAGAGAATTATCAATTTTATTAGTCTTTTCAAAAAAATGAATATTTGGCTTTGTTGTTTCTTTTTTATGTTTGCTTTCTATTTCATTGATTTCTGCTTTTTTCTTTATTGGTTCTTGCCTTTTACTTTCTTTGGTTTGTCACCTCCCCCTGCTCTTTTTTTGGTAAGTTCTTGAGATAGATACTTAGATGATTGATTTCTACCTTTTCTTCTTTCTCATGTATTTAAATTTATACTTGTATGTATTCATGGCCCTTCTTTTCCCTCTGAGCATTGCCTTAACTGCATCTCACAGGTTGTCATGTTCTGTTTTCATTATCATTCAGTGAAGTGTAATTCTTTTGATTCTTTAATTATTTGAAAGTTTATAGCTTAATTTAGAAATATTTGGGATTTTCCATTTATCTTTGTGTTACTGACTTCTAGCTTTAGGTCGCAGTGGTCAGAGAATGTACAGTCAGTATGATTTCATTTGTTTGGAATTTGTTAACGTCCCACATGGTCAGCTTTGCATCCTGCGTGTAGCGGTTCTAGGTTGGAGGGTGCATCTCCTCTGTATCCTTGCTGATTTTTGTGTGCCTGTTCTATCAGTTATTAGAAGTGTGTGTTTTTATTTCCTATTTTGATTGTGGATTTGTCTATTTCTCTTTAATTCTGTCAGCTGAGGCTTTAGTTGTTTTGAGGCTGTATTTTATTTTCTACTGAGAACGTGAGATATTTATATTTTCTTCTGTCTGTATTTAAATTTTTTCTTTTTTCTCCCCACAGCATTTCACTCTGACTTACTGAGGTGTGTTTTCCATCGCGAGTTTCCTGCTTTGGTTTTCCAGCACTTCTTGAATCAGTGTCTTGATATCTTACATTTTGGGAAAGTCTTGGTCATTATCTCTTAAAATATTACTTCTGATCAGTTCTCTCCGTTCTCCTCTGAAACTCCAATTAAACACGAAAAAATTTCCGTGTCCATATGCTGGTTATATCCTATTCTCTTGTTTTCCCATCTTTTTCTTTCTCTCTGTGCTTCAGTTTGACATATTTTTTTCTTACCTGTTAAAAAATCCACTAATTATCTCCTCAGCTGAGAGTTTTTCATTTCAGTTATCACATTTCCCAGTCTAAGCTTATAATTCGATTCTTTTAAAAAATAGTTTTCAGTTCTCTGCTGAAATTCTCCCTATTTTCATCTAACTTTTGGTAATTGTGTTCAAAGATTTCTGATGTGCATATTTTTAACTGCAATATTAATCATATTTAATAATTCAGAAATACTAATCATATTTTCATTGACTACCAGACGTTGTGTATGAAAATTGTAGAAATAAATTTTTCTTCCTTGATGGTGCTGTTTTCCTCTTGATGCTGTTTTTCTGCTCCCTGCAGAGAGCTAGGCTGGGACCACGTCCTTGAATCTGATCAGAGGCTGAGTTGATTGATGGAGGTTCAGTCTTACTGGGAGTTTTTCCTCTGCTGCTGTAGTCCTGTCAGGGTGAGGAGGGGTCTCAGATAAAACTGGGGTGTTTCCTAGACCCTCACACCCGAGTCCCTGAACTCAGGCCCCGCAGGACCCAGTAGGCTCAGGTTCTCCATCCTTAGGATCCCACTTACCAGACTCCTGTGCCGTCTCCTGAGGGCCTCAGACCGTCAAGTCCTTGTGGCCTTGGTAGCTGTTGGAAGCTTTCACACAGATTTAAAAAAATCATCCATAATTTCTAGTTGTTTGTCTTCAGCAAGTTGTCCATCATTCTGACTTTAATAACGGATCTTTTAAGTCTGCAGATAGTCTTCTTTCACGTATCAGGTATTTTCCTGTCATTTCCTTGAATTTCTCACCTGTATTAAAAAAATGTCATCTCTACCTTTAGGTTCAATTTTTGATCATTGTTTTTGTTTTTTGTTATTCGTTTTTTATTTTTATTGTTTTAACATCTTTATTGGAGTATAATTGCTTTACAATGGAGTGTTAGTTTCTGCTTTATAACAAAGTGAATCAGTTAGACATATACATATATCCTCATATCCCCTCCCTCTTGCGTCTCCCTCCCACCCTCCCTATCCCATGCCTCTAGGTGGTCACAAAGCACCGAGCTGATCTCCCTGTGCTATGCGGCTGCTTCCCACTAGCTGTCTATCTTACATTTATTTGGTAGTGTATATATGTCAATGCTACTCTTTCACCTTGCCCCAGCTTACCCTTCCCCCTCCCCGTGTCCTCAAGTCCATTCTCTACGTCTGCGTCTTTATTCCTGTCCTGCGCCTAGGTTCTTCAGAACCATTTTTTTAAAAATTCCGTATATATGTGTTAGCATATGGTATTTGTTTTTCTCTTTCTGACTTACTTCACTCTGTATGACAGACTCTAGGTCCATCTGCCTCACTACAAATAACTCAATTTCATTTCTTTTTATGGCTGAGTAATATTCCATTGTATATATGTGCCGTATCTTCTTTATCCATTCATCTGGCGATGGACACTTAGGTTGCTTCCATGTCCTGGCTATTCCATGTCCTGGCTAGTCATGTACACTGGGGTACATGACTCTTTTTGAATTATGAACACTGGGGTACATGACCCTTTTGGAATTATGGTTTTCTCAGGGTATATGTCCAGAAGTGGGATTGCTGGGTCATATGGTAGTTCTATTTTTAGCTTTTTAAGGAACCTCCATACTGTTCTCCATAGTGGCTGTATCAATTTACATTCCCACCAACAGTGCAAGAGGGTTCTCTTTTCTCCACACCCTCTCCAGCATTAATTGTTTGTAGATTTTAAGATGATGGGCATTCTGACTGGTGTGAGGTGATACCTCATTGTAGTTTTGATTTGATTTCTCTAATGATGAGTAATGTTGAGCAGCTTTTCATGTGTTTGTTGGCAATCTGTATACCTTCTTTGGAGAAATGTCTGTTTAGGTCTTCTGCCCATGTTTTGATTGGGTTGTTTGTTTTTTGATATTGAGCTGCATGAGTTATTTGTAAATTTGGAGATTAATCCTTTGTCAGTTGCTTCATTTGCAAATATTTTCTCCCATTCTGAGAGTTGTCTTTTTGTCTTGTTTACGGTTTCCTTTAAGTTACATTAGGCCCCATTTGTTTATTTTTGTTTTTATTTCCATTTCTGTAGGAGGTGGGTCCAAAAAGATCTTGCTGTGATTTATGTCATAGAGTGTTCTGCCTATGTTTTCCTCTAAGATTTTGATAGTGTCTGGCCTTATATTTAGGTCTTTAATCCATTTTGAGTTTATTTTTGTGTATGGTGTTAGGGAGTGTTCTAATTTCAATCTTTTACATGTAGCTTTCCAGTTTTCCCAACACCACTTACCGAAGAGTCTGTCTTTTCTCCACTGTATATTCTTGCTTCGTTTATCAAAGATAAGGTGACCAAATGTCCATGGATTTATCTCTGGGCGTTCTACCCTGTCCCATTGATCTATATTTCTGTTTTTGTGCCAGTACTATACTGTCTTGATTACTGTAGGTTCGTAGTATAGTCTGAAGTCTGGGAGCCTGATTCCTCCAGCTCTGTTTTTCTTTCTCAAGATTGCTTTGGCTATTCGGGGTCTTTTGTGTGTTCATACACATTGTGAAATTTTCTGTTCTAGTTCTGTGAAAAATTCCAGTGGTAGTTTTATAGGTATTGCATTGAATCTGTAGATTGTTTTGGGTAGTATAGTCATTTTCACAATGTTGATTCTTCCAATCCAAGAACATGGTAAATCTCTCCATCTGTTTGTATCATCTTTAATTTCTTTCATCAGTGTCATAGTTTTCTGCATACAGGTCTTTTGTCTCCTTAGGTAGGTTTATTCCTAGATATTTTATTATTTTTGTTGCAGTGGTAAATGGGAGTGTTTTCTTAATTTCACTTTCAGATTTTTCATCAGTAGTGTATAGAAATACAAGAGATTTCTGTGCATTAATTTTGTATTCTGTTACTTTCCCAAATTCATTGATTAGCTCTAGTAGTTTTCTGGTAGCATCTTTGGGATTCTCTATGTATAGTATCATGTCATTTGCAAACAGTGACAGTTGTACATATTTTCTGATTTGGATTCCTTTTATTTCTGTTTCTTCTCTGATTGCATTGGCTAAAACGTCCAAATCTATGTTGAATAATAGTGGTGAGAGTGGGCAAACTTGTCTTGTTCCTGATCTTTAGTGGAAATGGTTTCAGTTTTTCACCATTGAGGACAGTGTTGGCTGTGGGTTTGTCATATATGGCCTTTATTATGTTGAGAAAAGTTCCCTCTATGCCTACTTTCTGGAGGGTTTTTATCATAAATGGGTGTTGAATTCTGTTGAAAGCTTTTTCTGCATCTATTGAGATGATCATATGCTTTTTCTCCTTCAGTTTTTTAATATGCTTTATTACATTGATTGATTTGCATATATTGAAGAATCTTTACATTCCTTGGATAAACCCCACTTGATCATGTTGTACGTTCCTTTTAATGTGCTGTTGGATTCTGTTTGCTAGTATTTTGTTGAGGACTTTTGCATCCATGTTCATCAGTGATATTGGCCTGTAGTTTTCGTTTTTTGTGCTATATTTGTCTGTTTTTAGTATCAGGGTGATGGTGGCCTTGTAGAATGAGTTGGGAAGTGTTCCTCCCTCTACTATATTTTGGAAGAGTTTGAGAAGGATAGGTGTTGGCTCTTCTCTAAATGTTTGATAGAATTCGCCTGTGAAGCCATCTGGTCCCAGGCTTTTGTTTGTTGGAAAGTTTTTAATCACAGTTTCAATTTTAGTGCTTGTGATTGGTCTGTGTATATTTTCTGTTTCTTCCTGGATCAGTCACAGAAGGCTGTGCTTTTCTAAGAATTTGTCCATTTCTTCCAGGTTGTCCATTTTTTTGGCATATAGTTGCTTGTAGTAATCTCTCATGATCTTTTGTATTTCTGCAGTGTCCGTGGTTCCTTCTCCTTTTTCATTTCTAATTCTACGATTTGAGTCTTCTCCCTTTTTTTCCTTGATGAGTCTGGCTAGTGGTTTATCAATTTTTTTTATCATCTCAAATAACCAGCTTTTAGTTTTATTGATCTTTGCTATTGTTTCCTTCATTTATTTAAATGATACATTAAACACAATGGACTTAAATGAAATGTCCTATAAATATCAATTATTTCTGGTCTGATCTTATGATTTCTTTCCTTCTGCTAACTTTTGGGTTTTTTTGGTTCTTCTTTCTCTAATTGCTTTAGGTGTAAGGTTAGGTTGTTTATTTGAGATTTTTCTTGTTTCTTGAGGTAGGATTGTATTGCTATAAACTTCCCTCTTAGAACTGCTTTTGCTGCATCCAATAGGTTTTGGGTTGTCATGTTTTCATTGTCATTTGTTTCTAGATATTTTTTGATTCCTCTCTGATTTCTTCAGTCATCTCTTGGCTATTCAGTAGTGTATTGTGTGGCCTCCATGTGCTTGTATGTTTCACAGATTTTTTTCCTGTAATTGATGTCTAGTCTCATAACATTGTGGTTGGAAAATATACTTGATATGATTTCAATTTTCTTAAATTTACTAAGGCTTGATTTGTGACCCAATATATGATCTATCCTGGAAAATGTTCCTTGAACACTTGAGAAGAAAGTGTATTCTGTTGTTTTTGAATGGAATGTCCTATAAATATCAATTAAGTCCATCTTGTTTAATGTATCATTTAAAGCTTGTGTTTCCTTATTTATTTTCATTTTGGATGATCTATCCATTGGTGAAAGTGGGGTGTTAAAGTCCCCTACTAAGAATGTGTTACTGTTGATTTCCCCTTTTATGCCTGTTAGCATTTGCCTTATGTATTGAGGTGCAGCCCTTACGTTGGGTACATAAATATTTACCATTGTTATATCATCTTCTTGGATTGACCCCTTGATCATAATGTAGTGTCCTCTTTGTTTTTTGTAATAGTCTTTATTTTAAAGTCTATTTTGTCTGAGATGAGAATTGCTACTCCAGCTTTCTTTTGATTTCTATTTGCATGAAATATCTTTTTCCATCCCCTCTATCTCAAGTCTGTATGTGTCCCTAGGTCTGAGGTGGGTCTCTTTTAGACAACATATGTACAGGTCTTGTTTTTGTATCCCTTCAGCCAGTCTATGTCTTTTGGTTAGAGCATTTAATCCATTTACATTTAAGGTAGTTATTGATATGTATGTTCCTATTACCATTTTTTTAATTGTTTTGGGTTTGTTATTGTAGGTCTTTTCCTTCTCTTGTGTTTCCTGCCTAGAGAAGTTCCTTTAGCATTTGTTGTAAAGCTGGTTTGGTGGTGCTGAATTTTCTTAGCTTTTACTTGTCTGTAAAGGTTTTATTTAATTTCTCTGTTGAATGTGAATGAGATCCTTGCTGGGTAGAGTAATCTTGGTTGTAGGTTTTTCCCTTTCATCACTTTAATTATGTCTTGCCACTCCTTTCTGGCTTGCAGAGTTTTTGCTGAAAGATTAGCTGCTAACGTTATGGGGATTCCCTTGTATGTTATTTGTTGCTTTTTTCTTGCTGCTTTTAATACTTTTTCTTTGTATTTAATTTTTGATAGTTTAATTAATATGTGTCTTGGCATGTTTCTCCTTGGATTTACCCTGTATGAGAGTCTCTGCACTTCCTGGACTTGATTATTTCCTTTCTCATATTATGAGAGTTTTCAACTATAATCTCTTCAAATATTTTCTCAGTCCCTTTTTTTTCCTCTTCTTCTTCTGGCACCCCTATAATTCGAATGTTGGTGAATTTAATGTTGTCCCAGAGGTCTCTGAGACTGTCCTCAATTATTTTCATTCTTTTTTCTTTATTCTGCTCTGCGGTAGTTATTTCCACTATTTTATCTTCCAGGTCACTTATCCGTTCTTCTGCCTCAGTTATTCTGCTATTGATTCTTTGTAGAGAATTTCTGATTTCATTTATTGTGTTGTTCATCCTTGCTTGTTCGCTGTTTAGTTCTTCTAGGACCTTGTTAAACGTTTCTTGTTATTTTCTCCATTCTGTTTCCAAGATTTTGGATATCTTTACTATCATTATTCTGAATTTGTTTTCAGGTAGACTGCCTATTTCCTCTTCATTTGTTTGGTCTGGTGGGTTTTTATCTTGCTCCTTCATCTGCTGTGTGTTTCTCTGGTCTTTTCATTTTGCTTATCTTACTGTGTTTGGGGTCTCCTTTTTGCAGGCTGCAGGTTCATAGTTCCTGTTGTTTTTGGTGTCTGTCCCCAGTGGCTAAGGTTGGTTCAGTGGGTTGTGTAGGCTTCCTGGTGGAGGGTACTGGTGTCTGTCTTCTGGTGGATGAGGCTGGATCTTGTCTTTCTGGTGGGAGGACCACATCGGGTGGTGTGTTTTGGGGTGTCCATGACCTTATTATGATTTGAGGCATCCTCTCTGCTAATGGGTGGGGTTGTTTTTCTGTCATGCTAGTTGTTTGGCATAGAGCGTCCAGCACTGTAGCTTGCTGGTCGTTGAGTGGAGCTGTGTCTTAGCATTGAGATGGAAATCTCTGGGAGAACTTTTGCCGTTTGATATTACGTGGAGCCGGGAGGTCTCTGGTGGACCAATGATCTGAACTCGGCTCTCCCATCTCAGAGGCTTAGGCCTGACACCCAGCCGGAACACCAAGATCCTGTCAGCCACATGGCTCAGAAGAAAAGAGAGAAAAAAATAGAAAGAAAGAAAGAAGAGAGCAACCAAACCAAAAAACAAATCCACCAATGATAACAAGCACTAAAAACTATACTACAAAAAAAACAAAAAACAAAAAACAAAAGAAAACAAAGAGAACCCTAGGACAAATGGTAAAAGCAAAGCTATGCAGACAAAATTACACAAAGAAGCATACACATACACACTCACAAAAAGAGAAAAAGGAAAAAAATATGTATCTATATATAAGAAAAAATGGAAGAGAATAACCAAATCAGTAAACAAATCCACCAATGATAATAAGCTCTAAATATTAAACTAAGGTAAACATGAGGCCAGAAACCAGTCAGTCGCAGACAGCAAATCCCAAGTCTACAGTTGCTCCCAAAGTCCACCGCCTCAATTTTGGGATGATTCGTTGTCTATTCAGCTATTCCACAGATGCAGGGTACATCAAGTTGATTGAGGGGATTTAATCCACTGCTTCTGAGGCTGCTGGGAGAAACTTCCCTCTTCTTTGTCTGCAAAGCTCCTGTGGTTCAGCTTTGGATTTGGTCCCACCTCTGCATGTAGGTCACCTGAGGGCCTCTGTTCTTCACTCAGACAGGACGGGGTTAAAGGAGCAGCTGCTTTGGGAGCTCTGGCTCATTCAGGCTGGGGGGAGGGAGGGGTACGGATGCGGGGCGAGCCTGCAGCAGCAGAGGCCGGCGTGACGTTGCACCAGCCTGAGGTGTGCTATGTGTTCTCCTGGGGAAGTTGTCCCTGGATCACGGGGCCCTGGCAGTGGTGGGCTGCACAGGCTTCTTGGTGGCGGCAGCAGCAGCCTTAGCGTCTCATGCCCGTCTGTGGTGTCTGTGCTGATAGCTGCAGCTCGCGCCCGTCTCTGGAGCTTGTTTAGGCGGTGCTCCGAATCCCCTCTCCTTGTGTACCCCAAAACAATGGTCTGTTGCCTCTTAGGCAGTTCCAGACTTTTCCCCAGAATCCCTCCTGGCTAGCTGTGGTGCACTGGCCCCATTCAGGCTGTGTTCACACAGCCAACCCCAGTCCTGTCCCTGGGATCTGACCTCCGAACCCCGAGCCTCAGCTCCCAGGCCCGCCCATCCCGGCAGGTGAGCAGACAAGCCTCTCGGGCTTGTGAGTGCTGGTCGGCACCGATCCTCTGTGCGGGCATCTCCCCGCTTTGCCCTCTGCACCCCTGTTGCTGCGTTCTCCTCTGTGGCTCCGAAGCTCCCCCCCTGCCATCCGCAGTCTCTGCCGTGAAGGGCCTTCCTAGTGTGTGGAAACCTTTCCTCCTTCACAGCTCTCTCCCACTGGTGCAGGTCCCATCCCTATTCTTTTGTCTCTGTTTTTCCTTTTTTCTTTTGCCCTACACAGGTACGTGGGGAGTTTCTTGCCTTGTGGGAGGTCTGAGGTCTTCTGCCAGCATCTAGTAGGTGTTCTGTAGGAGTTGTTCCACATGTAGATGTAGTTTTGATATATTTCTGGGGAGGAAGGTGATCTCCACATCTTATTCCTCTGTCATCTTGAAGGTCTAGCTCTATTCATTTATTTTGAGTTCTCTCTTTCATGTTGGAGAGTTTCCTTAACTGTCTGTTGAGGTTAAGAATGAGGCACTGAAGCCTGATAGGATGTTTTTCATGTGCAGGGAGCTTACCAGGACTCTGTTTCCATCAGTGGTTCTCAGCTGAGGGGGAGTTTGTCCCCTGGGGCATTTGGCAAGGTCTGGAGCCATTTCTTGTTGTCACAGCTGGTGAGATGCTCCCAACCAGGAATGTTCCTAAGCACCCTGTGATGTACAGGACAGCCTCCCCTAACATATAGCTCTGGCCCCAAATGTCGGGAAGCCGTCCTTCATTTAGAAGAGCTGAAAGCAATAGGATGGATTGTTGGACAATTGTTGGACATCATGTTTAGGGCTAGAAACAGGGGATCTCAAACCCCCTAGCTGGCCATGGCTAGCGCCAGCGTGTCTCAGGTCGTCAGCTGTAGATGTCAAATGGGGACAATGCACAGCTTCTCGTGGCCAGAGCTCGGCTGAAATCCTTGCAGAGTCTTTTACCCCGTGCATGTGTGAGCCTCCGACTCTTGCTGCCCTTGCCAGCTGGGGCCTTCCCACACCTTCTGCTCCACAGACCTGTGTGTTTCCTCTCGGCCCGTCTTTAACTACCTCTTACGTTTGATGGGGACACAGGAGAGAGAAGCGTCCTGGTCTAGTCCTCTCACGATGGGCCTTTGTGTCCCTGTCCTGTTTTCCATCCTTTCCTGTGGAGGTGCCCCCCACCCCAGCGCCCCTGTCGGGTCGGGGAGGGCACTGAGGAGTCCAGAGTCAGAGGACATGTGGTGGAGACTTGAGCAACTACTTGTGTTACATTCACTCCACTGAGCGAGAGCTCTTACCAAACAGCTGCTGCTGCCTTCTTCTCGGGCAAGGACCTCTGCAAGGGGTGCTAAAGCCCACGGAATTTTTGTGTGGAGCTGCTTTTCTAATTCCTGACATTACACATGTATGCACACATGCACGTGCACACACACATACACACACACACACGGATATAGTCATTCAATTATATGAACAATTCAACTATGCAAAGCCTTTTTTAAGCAGCTTTGGTTCTGTCCCTGGAACACAATTAAAGCCACACTGCGGAGGCCAGGTCACTCCTTATTCCATGAAGCCTCTGGAATTAACACAGTGAAGTCGTCAGCAAACTTACTGGGTGAGCCTGTAGAGCACACATTAAAACGACAAATGATCAGCAATATAGAAATGCTCCCGGTTTGCCCCATCCTGTAAAATTGAACACTTTCCAATTCTCTATCAAAAATAAGAAAACAAAAATCCCAAACACTCAGAGCCCCTCAGAGCATGGAACGCACTTTTTGGTCTCCTATTTTGTAGTTGTTGAGCTTAGTTTCGTCGGGAGGAATTAAATTAGGATAACTAGCTGGCGCCTAGCTCTCCTCTTCAGCAGCTGTAACCATGACAACAGGATGCCCTCAGTAAGCACTTACACACACGAGGTACTTGGCTTAATCCTTAGGACAATCCCACAGGGGATTCTGCTTTCTTCACGCTGCAGATGAAGAAACAAACTTTGACGGATAAGATAACTTTCCAGGGTATACATGGAATCACAGGAGAGCTGCTATGGGGACAAAGCTGGATCTTGTCCCCTTTGCTGCCACCGCTGCCCAGTGGGCAGGTACTTAGGGGTACAGGGCCACCTTCTCTGCTTGGAGCTGGGTTACTCCAGCCGTGTTTCTCACACATCCTTCCCTCTGTTGTTCGTTCTTTCTGGCTCCTGCTGTTGACTTAGCTGTGGTCTGCAACCTCACCCTCTATGATTTAACTGTTTTCTTTCCATTTACATGTAAGTATCAGCATTACAGGGACCATATAGAAAAGGTGGAGTTTGCACTCAGCAAATAAGTAGCAAATTTTGCGTGGAACGGAATTTGACTCTTCTGAATAAATTTTCTCATGAAGGAATTTATTTGCAAAGTCCCTGCCTTGGGAAGGATACGTTCTGTGCCCAGAGAAAAGTTGCCATGTCCTCGTTTCCATGTCCTCAGGAGGGAAGCTGGGCCAGATGCTGAACCACCTGGGCGCTGGACGCCTCCGCTCCCTGGGCCGCATCCTGACCAACCTGACCTTCTGTGTCCTACTGACCGTCTTCCAGGGCCTGACCTCCGCCACCTCCCTGGAGGCGACCTCACACGCCCTCATGCGGAAGAACAGCTTCTTGGCCAGTAAGTATTCAGTGAACACACATGCTCATAAAGGCAATATTTGCATATTTCTCCCCAAACATGTCTTATCGCCGACAGAAAACAGTGCTTTCTGGGTAAAACGAACAAAGCAGAACTGGTCCCCTTGAGTTGGTGAAAAGATGGGCCTCGTACATCATCTGAGGCCCAGTGCTATCCCCTGCATCCATGTTTACCAGTTTACGGGACTATTTTACCAGTTTATAGTTAAATCTCACGTGATAGGTTATATTTTTCTTGATTAAAGCTGTACTCTGATTTCTTCCATCCCTTTTATTTTTATCAGGTATATCTGGATGTCCTAGGGTCAGGGGAGAAGAGACAGTGGCCAGTTCAAGTCTTTCGATCAGTTGTTCACTTATTCAACATAAATATGATGTATTCTCGTATTCCTTTTGAATAAACAGTGAATTGTTTTTATTTGGCTTTGTATTAGTTTGCTAAGGCTGCTGTGACAAAGAATTGCAGCCTAGGTGGCTTAAACAGCGTAAATTTCTTTTCTCATAATTCTGGAGTCCAGGTGTGGGCAGGCCTGGCTCCCCCCGAGGCCTCTGTCCTCGACGTATGGATGGCTGTCTGCTCCCTCATCTTCTGTCTGTGCGTGTCTGTGTCTGCACTTCCCCGTCTTCTAAGTACACCAGTCATGCTGGATTAGAGCACATCCCGTGACCTCATTTTCAGTTGGTCACCTCTGTAAAGACTCAATCTCCCAATAAGGTCACATGGTGAAGTGCTACGGGTGAGAACTTCTACTTATGAATTTTGGGAGGGCAGAATTCAGCCCACAAGCAGCTTTGTATATGAAATGCGAAGAATTCCTGTGGCAGAACACAGAATCCAAAGACATCGGTTCTTAGGGACATCTGTAATCACAGACAAGGAAACTCTATTATTTGTGCAGCCTCATGTAATTTTTCAAGTCCTGCAAAAAAAGTAATTTCTTTGTATTAATGACACCACCATGTGGTTTTGTTAAAATAAAAAAGAGTATTTTTAATTTTAGGAGGGAGTTGGGAATTGGGAGGCCTTAGTGCTACCTCACCGCCGAGGACTTGTGTCACACAGAAAATCAGCCTCCCCTCCCTGGGGTGTGGCCCTTTCTCAGCGGGGGTGCTGAGCTGAGTGTCCTGGGGCGTCCGGTCAGACCCATGCTGATGTGGTGTGAGCCGCTCCTAGGTTGTGCTGACCCCTTGTTTGTCCTTTTCTGACTTTAGGTATCATTTTTAACAGTTCCTTAGCGGGTAAGAACCTCAGCTCAGAATCTCTCCAGCTGCCACTCCAGGTTACGTACAGCATGAGGGCCAGCATTTTGTACAGTTTGAGGACGGATCTGTTGAAAAACCCTTTCTGGAATTTCCACCCTCAGAGCCTCCCAGCCGATGGGTTCAAGTATAACTACATCTTTGTCCCATTGCAAGACATGATCGAAAGAGCTATCATCTCAGTGCAGACGGGGCAGGAGGCCCTGAACCCGGCCGTGCAGGTGCAGGCCATCCCATACCCGTGTCACACCAGCCACCTGTGAGTACCCAGTGGGACCGAGCTCCTGAGGGCCCCCGACAGTGGGAGAGGCCCTGCGTTTGGAAACCAGGTGGAGAAAAGTCCTGGAGCTTTTGTATAGCCATTCCACCAAAGAGCATTTGGAGACGATCCATTCTCCTTTTTAATTTCCTAAGGCTGAGCCATCCAGATAGAAGAACAATTGTGGAGATAATGTGGTCAGTTAGATTTGACACCAGGCATCTGTAGCTTCAGACACCCTTCAGAATAAATTTGATGAATAATATTCACGGGGGATTCCTCCCATCTGAACTAGGGAATCAGAGGAAGCTTATTTCCTCTTCAGCCCAAATCCTTACAGTTTGGGCCTGTGCCACCCACACGCAGGGATGGAGGGATTCCCAGAGGCCTGGGGCGGGTGACCTCGTAGGTCGGGTCATCCGAGAACACTCACGAGTTGAAGTGGGTGATTCAGCGGGTGACTGCAGCTCTGACACTCTCCAGGTGAGAGTGAGGGGAAGCTCAGTTGAAGGGACTCGGGGCAGCGCTCACCCTGGGGACGTCCTTCCGTGTAAGACGCTTCGGAGCCGAGACCCGGGCAATGTACCGGGCGGTGCTGTGTTCAGAGAGGGTTGCGTTCACGAGCCCCCTCCTCCCTGACTTTCCCAAACGGGTCAGCAAGCAGGACTGGGCAAGAGGAGGATGACAGGGTGCTGGGGAGCTGCACCCTTCTGTGCGTGGTGGGAGGCTGGTGGGAGGACACAGCCCAGACGTGAGCCTGAGGGTCCCTGATTCACCCCTTGCCGTGCCGGGAAGGACCTGCATCAGCCCGCTGGCCCAAGGTTCGGGGTGGGGGGAAAGCTTTGGTCCTTCTCAGCAGTACCCCCCGCCCGCATTGTCCTGGGCCCGGGATCAGGGTCCTGGGGGCGGGGTGTGGATGGAGGGAGAAGGGCAGGAGGCAGAGCCGGGGTGACGTGGGGAGGGGCTGGGGGTTGGCCACCACCCTGCACTGGCACTGGAGTCATGCATCTCAAGAGACAAAAACAAAAGCTGAGCCATTTTGTTTTCTTAGATTCCATATATATGTGTTAGCATATGGTATTTGTCTTTCTCTTTCTGACTTACTTCACTCTGTATGACAGACTCTAGGTCCATCCACCTCACTACAAATAACTCAATTTCCTTTCTTTTTATGGCTGAGTAATATTCCATTGTATATATGTGCCACATCTTTATCCATTCATCTGTCAGTGGACACTTAGGTTGCTTCCATGTCCTGGCTGTTGTAAATAGAGCTGCAGTGAACATTGTGGTACATGACTCTTTTTGAATTATGGTTTTCTCAGGGTATATGCCCAGTAGTGGGATTGCTGGGTAAAATGGATCTGAGGAACCTAGGGGCAGGACAGGAATAAAGACACAAATGTAGAGAATGGACTTGAGTACATGGGGAGGGGGAAGGGTAAGCTGCGACAAAGTGAGAGAGTGGCATGGACATATATACACTGCCAAATGTAAAATAGATAGCTAGTGGGAAGCAGCCGCATAGCACAGGGAGATCAGCTCGGTGCTTTGTGACCGCCTAGAGGGGTGGGAGAGGGAGGGTGGGAGGGAGGGAGACACAAGAGGGAAGAGATATGGGGACATAGGTATATGTATGACTGATTCACTTTGTTATAGAGCAGAAACTAACACTCCATTGTAAAGCAATTATACTCCAATAAAGATGTTAAAAAAAAAAAGCTGATTTCTCCATGTGGCTGTCCCTGTATATGGGATTTTGATCCAACAGGCTCATCTTTTTCTGTCTGATGTTGCTAATAGAGACAAGCCACCGAGGAACACTGTTAATAAGAGTTATTAAAATGCAAGTCAGGGATTTGCCACCTTCAGAAAAAGACGTGGAGACAACGAAATGTTTATGAAGATCAGAGTAACCGTTTAAAAAGGTTTAAACAAATGAGAACGTTGGATTTCCTAATTTCCAAGTTTATTGATGGGCTTTTGTTTGGGTTCCAGAGTAGGGATAAATACACGGAAGAATCTGGAGCATATTTGTCTGATCCATGCTGACCTGATAATAGGGAGGTGACAGACAGTCCTATCTCTGAGGTCACTTAGACATCCTGGATTTAATATGTTTCTCCTTTCACTGTTAGTTTTATAAACAAATGGTTATCAAAAGTTGAGAAAGTAGAGAAAAAAGGCATACTTCATGCCCTCTTCTAAAGCATCAGTTGTTTTTTGTTTGTTTGTTTGTTTGGTGACCTTGAACTCATGACATCTTGCTGAGAGAGAAAGTTTTTGTGCTGTTTTTTCATTTGAAGCCATTTATGGAGCATTTGCTATGTGTCATGTATGCACGTGACTGTCATACTTGGTGGTGAAAAAGGTGTCGTCCTTGCCTTCTGGGAGCTTGCAGACCAGGGGTTACCAGGACCGTATGAGCCTGGAGAACCGCAGTCACCCTCCCCTGTGGGATTCCCCAGGGATGGGAGTCATGGGACCTCTCGCCGCCCAGTTGGGAAGTTGGTGGAGGGGCACACGCATCCACGTCAGACACCAGTCTCTTCCCTAAGGTCCAGGGGAGGATTTGAGGTCGAGCAGAGCACTCGTGTTCCTCTCCCTCTCCCTCATCCCCTCCTTCTGTGGTTAGTCTGCCTTCAACATGCTTCCTCCTTCTGCATTTTAAGAATTCACTTGGCGCACACCTAGTTTCATTATTTTCTTGTTCCGCTGATACTTTTTTCAAAGGACCACACATGGACTTTATTTATCAATTATCTTTTTTTGTCTTTTCTAACTTACTTGTTCTGTCTTTATTTTTATTACTTCCTTACTTTTATATACCTTCAATGTGTTATGCTGTTTCTCTGATACCTGAAACCCATGTTTGATACATTATATTTAGTGTATTTTTCCTTTAATGTGTGTAGTGACCTAAGGTGATGACTTTTCTCTTCAATCATTATTTCAACTATGTCCCATGGATCTGATATACGACTAAAAGTTCATTGTTTTCTAGATACTTGCAATATGGGTTTCTGCTGTCTTCTTGACCCAAGAGCTGTTTAAGTTTCTTTTAATTCCCAAGTGGAAATTCTCAGGAATTTTAAGCATGTGAAGTTACTCAGCTTACTTATAGTAAGAAAAATTCAAATTAAAACTAGTCTGCGATAGCATTTTAAAAATCAGATTGACAAAATCCAAAAATTGCATCATACCCTGAATTGCCAAATACTGATAATAAATCCTAATTTGTACATTGCCATCAGAAAATACTGTGTTTATCATTTCCACTTTTTGAATTTATGGCATTTTTCTCTGTCAACTATTATATAATCAACTTTTGTGAATGATTTATGGGGCCCTTGAAAAGAAATTTCGGATTTCCTATTTTTATAGTACAGAATTTATCCACATTAACTTTGTTGTTTAGGAATTCTCTGTCCTTATTTGTGTCTACTTCATCTGTGCTGAGCTAAGGTAGATAACCTGTAGTCTCCTGTTACTGGGACATCCCCTTGCTTTTTCCTGTGGTGTTGGCCTTTCGAATCTTGGGGCTGAGTCACTTCGTGCAGAGCCATGAGTAATTGTGTTCTGGGTCTTCCTTAATGCTTTGTGGATGTAATTCTACCTTGTATAAAATTAAATTAATGACCTCTGCTTTTTCCCCCTTTCTTCTCTTTCTCTGGATTCACAGTTTGCTTGCCATGCCTTTGCCCATCCTTGCATTTTAAACTTTTCTGAAGTGTCTTGTTTTAGGCGTGTCTCTTGTGTGCATCACATAGCTTCATACACAGGGGAGGTTAGCTGTTTAACAGTATGAAATGGAATTTCAGGTATATATGGTCTTAGTTATGTAATATATTTTTCTATACTTACACCATTATTTAGGAATGTTCTGCTGTTGTTCTAGTGGTTCCCTTATAGTTATAACTTTGTACAAATAATATCAACCCTTTCTTTCTTTTTTTTTTACCATGACCAATAAAAAAACAATGTAATTTCTCTTCTTCCATCACATCTTTTTTATCATGCAATTTTAGTTAACATTATTATCTCAGTGTCCTCCTTTGTACGTTAAGGATGCCTATACTTATATTCTACATTTGTCAGCGTTAACTAGGCTTTGATTTTGGCATTTACCAACTCATTCTTCCTCTTTGAAGAATTTCCCCAACCTTCCAATTTTTGTTTGTTGTATCATTTTTACATTTCAGGGAACAAAACATTTCCAATATGTCTTGTCATTTTATTTTTCATTTTTGTTTTAGTCTTATTTTTACTGGAAGTAAATCCACTTCTTACCATTATTCTTTCACTGTGATTTACCAGTCACCCCTCTGTGGGCTGGTTTGTCTTCTAGTAATTTCCTTAAGAAGATCTCATGAGACAATTTAACCCGAGTTCTTACATACTTAAAATTCTTTGCAGCATTTATATTTGAAAGACAGCTTGGCTGGACATGAAATCCTGGGCTCACTCTTTCCTTGAGTATCTTGTAGGAATAGCTCCATTCTATTTGGCTTTCAGTGTTAGTATAAAGAAATCTGAGGCCACCTTGATATTTTCACTCTTTTATCTGACTTGGTAATTTTGACAAATTGCTAATAACTTGAAAATTCAATAATTTACTAGGATACACTTAATTGTTGACCATTCTAGGACAGTTTTCCAAGGCACAGGATGAGTTCTTTCAATGTGTAAGACTTAAGCTTTTTTGTTTTTTTTTTAATGGAAACTCTTGGTGTGTTCTAGCATTACAAATTTATTCTCTTCCAGTATTTGGTTTTTCTTCTTAAGGGAATCCAGTTGCATGACTTCCCCCCTGTGTTTCTTATCAACAAAATCCCCTTAATTCTATTAAGCTCCTTCTTTCTTTCTGTCCCTTCAGCTGCGTTCTCACGTGTGTTTTATGGCTCTCACTGGGTGTGTGCAGCGTCGTTTGCCGTTGTTGTGCCCCTCATCCTGTCTCTATCCATCTGGCGGCTATCTTCCACCTTCTGTTTCTCCCCAGCCTCTTCCAGCTCACATTCCGTGTCTTCCTGCCACCTCAGCATCTCATCACTGAACCGTAACACTCCTGTGGTATGGTGTTTTTATAGGGGATTGCCTTAGTAAATAGTTTTAAACCGGTGGCAGAGATGTTGGCTATTTTCACCTGTTTCACGTCACCATCTTTTTGGCATGTGTTCTTCATTTGTTAATAATTCTGAGACTCTCAACCTACTTTTATTTCTCACGTGGCTGTTGTGCTAGATTTCTGTTGCCGTTGTTACTCATCTTGAATGACTCGGGTCTTCCTGGCCAGTTGTTTGCAAGGGGCTCCAGCTAGTGGTGAGGACCAGGGACATGAATACCCCCAGAGCTCAAAGACTCTCTCCCACGGCCACGAAGACTGAGTGCTTCCTGCACATACACATACTCTGCACATAACCCTCCTCCTCTGTCTCCCTGGAGACCCTCTCCAGGTGGGAGTGGCTCCTGACACCACCCAGTTTAACAGGCAGTGGACACCCACTTAACACCTGCTGTTCTCTGTACTGTGCCCCCAGAGTGGCCCTGGCCTTTAGGAAGTGTAGTGATTTTTTTTAAACAACAGACGTTTATTTTTCACTGTTCCAGAGATCCAGGGGCTAGTAGGTTTGGTTTATAACGAGGGCCCTTTCTCAGGTGTGAAGACTTCCTGCTGTGTCCTCAGAGGGTGGAGAGAGTGACAGCTCTGGTCTGTCTTCCTCTGCTTCTGAGGACGCCAGTGTCATCCTGGGACCCCATCCTCATCACCTCATCACAACCTAATCATCCCCCAAAGGCCCCACCTCCAGATACCATCCCTTTGGGGGGTTAGGGTTTCAACACACGAATTTGGGGGTGACACATTCAGTCCATAACAGAGACATAGGAGATGCGGGAACATAGAGATAGTCCTTCTGGAACAGAGAGAGTCACTTCTGTGGCTACTTCCTTAAGTATAGTTTTTATGGTACATTCTAGACCTCCGGAGGGTGGGGTTTTGCTGCTGATGCCTCCCGTCTCCACTTTTTTGTGTGACTCCTATATGAGCGTGATTATTTTTAGCAGCTTTTTCAAATACTTGGCCATCTCTTCCCAAACACGTATCAGAATTGCAATGGCAGTTTTTCCTTCTCTTGTTGATTTGGACTCGTTTCCAGGAGCAGATTAGGAAAGGCCTGAGTTACACACCATGTACTGTAACTTCTCTTCTGTAGTTTCTTATTCTCTTTAATTTGTACTAAGTGGCCTCACTCAGACAGGTATGTGCAGAGCGTCCAGATTCTCTGGGTCCGGGTTGGTTGCTCCAAGGACCCCAGAGTCGGGCTCATGCGATACCAGGCCCCTCATGACTCTCTCCTTTACAGACATAGAGGAGGTCCTCTGTGTCTGTAAAGTCGCCTCGTGCTCTGTGAGTTTGCACACCTATAAATCAGGACGCCCGACAGCGGTTCTGCCCCAGGCACAGGGTCAGACAGGTCTTGGTCCTGAGCGAGCCCTGGGGCCGTAAGGACAGCGGGACGAAGCGTGGGAGCAGGACTCACCGCGAGCATCTTGGGGCGGTGGTGGATGCTGACCGCACTGTTCCCACAGGTTCTTGAACAGCGTTGGCTCCTTCTTCCTGCTGATAGCGATGCTCACGTGGATGGTGTCCGTGGCCAGCATGGTCCGCAGGCTGCTTTATGAGCGGGAGATCCAGCTGGAGGAGGTGAACAGCCTGGGGGACAGGAGGGGGCGTTGGGGGGGTTGAGGGTTGACGGCTGCCCTGTCACGGACGGGACGCCGCGTGCGCTTGGTTGGGTCCCGCCGTCCCAGGAGACTCGCTCTGCACGGAAGCCCAGGGCCCTGGCAGAGCTGCACAGGTGACACGTCTAGTCCGTCCAGGACAGGAAAGGAGGCTGAGGACGGGCCCACGAGAGTCCCTCACTCAGCAGTGTTTACGCAACCCAGACAAACACACGGACGGAATTCCTGTCTTTGTTTACGGCTGGAATTCTTTATGTACAGCTTTGCTGTTTTTGTCCCAGTGTTGTTAAAACTCGAAACTATCAAAACTGCTTTTAAGAATGAAAGTTCATAAAAGCGCCTGGTAAAGGCCTGCCTTCCCGTTCAGCTGGGCAGACACGCCGGCACATGGTATCCACTCATTTATTAAAGCAAAGGAAAAGTGCAGAGAGTCATTCAGTTTCGACTAGAGTTGCACTGTTGTACTGCGTGTTGTTCACCTGTGTAGCACGAATGCATTCCTAGATTTCTGTGTTTCTTCCCCATCCAGCTGGGCCCCAGGTGTAAGGCCTGGGACTGGGCATTGGTGGTGCTGAGCTCCCTGCCCGGGGCCGCCAGCATGGGGCGTGCATATGAATTGCTCTCACTGCCAAGTAACCAGCCCTACACCCTGGTGTATCACCACGTTATAGGTGAGCAAGCGGTCATTTCAGTGGACGGATTAATTTTAGTGTTATTACTTCAAACTGAATTACTTGGCAAAACACATTCTAGAACCTGAGCAGTCACCCCTGAAGTGAAGAGCTTAAGGGCCAGTGTTTCCCCCTTCATTTTTCTCTTTGTTGTTATTAAACAAAACCAACACAAACCAAATGACAAAAAAAAGAGGGAACAAAACCGACAAAAGCTCTATAAACCAGGAAAGGCAGTGAGTCTGCGGCCGGTCAGGCTGGGGTCTGGGGTCTACTCCCCTTCGCAGCTGCCTTCTCACAGCTGTGAGGTTGTTCTCAGGCCACCTCGTCCCCCTTCTTCCCCTCCGCATGGCCAGCGACCTGCTCTGCAGGGGGTTCATTCGCATCAATGGCTGACTCTGGAGGAAGCGTCCAGCGCGGCGTCTCCGAGGCCGTGTTTCCACACTGGCGGCCACAGGGAGGGATGAGCTCCGGCTCGCCTGTCCCCCTGGCCGCACCTGCCCTGTCCTCTCTCAACCCCGTGATGACCGGTCCTCCCTGTGTGGACAGTACGTGAAGATGATGGGCCTGGCCCCGCCGTCCACTTGCTGGCCCGGCTCCCGGAGCACGGGGCCAAGCTGCCGGTGAGCCGCGCCGCCCTGGCCCTCATCCTCGGGGTCGGTGGCGTTTTCACCTCCAGCAGCACCTGGATGGCGTCCTCTTCCTCCTGGACTCCGGGGTGTCGGTGGTCACACTGAGCTACCTCCTGAGCGCATCCTTCGGCCGGGCGAGCTCGGCCGCCCTGTGCAGCAGCCTGCCCTACGCGGCCAGCTTCCTGCCCTACATCGTGCCGGCCTGCAGGCCTCCCTCGTCAGTGCGTTGTTTTGTGAAACTGCAGAGCAAGGCTGCCGTGTACCCCGCAGCACGTTTCAGTGCATCACTGTCAGGTGTGTGGGGCTTCCCCATCTCCCCAGTGTGTACTCCACCCTCAGCTGCAGCCTTGCGGTGGTGGGTTCACTGACACCACGGAGGGTTTGCTGAAGGGCGGGCCATGAAAAACTGGTGTTTTTCATGGAATAGGGACTCTTCTCTGAAGACTCTTGGAGAAATCGGGAGTGTCCTAAAGGAAGCGCATGACTTCAGTTTCTCTTTGTTTCACACGTGGAAGGAAACAGATCTCCAAAGCTATTTTAGAAGTAAAAAATAAGCTTTTTTTTTGGAAGCATCATGAATTACATCACATTAGCTGGAACGATCTCTCCGTTGGCAGTGTCAGAGTCACCTATCCATTTAGAATGTACCTTCCCAAAAGCATTAGAATATGTCCAAGTCTGTGCTATAAATACGTAGAAGACAGAAACTCATCCATTCTTGGTGACTGTTACCTGGGGAGCTCAGTGCCAACACACAGTAGGGTCACACAGTACACAGCACTGGGACACACAGTAGGGACACAGAGTACACAGCACTAGGACACACAGTACTTTGGAAGGGATGGTGGAGCCATGTCTCAGGGCCTGCGTCACAGCCCTGTCATCACGTAAGCATCCCTGAGCTCAAGGGCAGGGCACGTCCTCATGGCACCCTGTGGGGAGTGTGATTGGAGTCCCTGAGGGAGAATCTGGGGTGGGATCAGGTGGGAGAAGTCAGAGAGAGAGAGACAGTCGCTGTATGTTTTCACTTAAAGGCGGAATCTAGAATATCCAGCAGATGACCGAATATAGCAAAACAGAAGCCGACTCACAGATACAGAGAGCAAACTAGTGGGTACGAGGGAGTGGTGGAGGGAGGGGCACGATAGGGTAGGGAGTGAGAGGTGCAAAGTACTAGGTATGAAATAAATGTTCCGAGGATGTGACGTGCAGGGCAGGGAGTATAGCCACTATTTTATTGTAACTTTATGTGGAAGATAATCTATGAAAACATCGAATCACTATGTTGTTCACTTGGACTAACAACTATACCTCAGTTATTAGAACAAAGCCGCCCAGGGTTGCCAGGGGGCCCCTGAGGCCTTCAGAGGTCACCCGTCCTGGGCCAGCCAGCCTCACTGCTGTGGGTGGGGTGAAGGTCTCTGCTCATTTCGGGCCTCGGGATAAAATGCTTCCATGAAAGCCAAATTCCTCTTCTCCAGCACCAGTAAACCCTTCAGTCCGCCCTGGTTTCCACGGCTCGACTCGTATGCCTAGATTTGCACGGTATTCATCAGTATGTTATCCAGTTTGGGTTAGTTTATGTCACACCGGTAGTCAGTAATTTTGTGTGTTGATTGGATGTTTTCAGAATAATGAAAACAACTGGGACCACTCAGTGCCCCCACCAGGTATTCCTTACATACAGAAAAAGAGCCACTGACCACCCGGCCTGAATTTCAACAAATGTTTTTTGCTTTTTGTTTCAATCCTTAGATTTAAGGTTTTATGTCTACAAAGTCTGATTTCCTTTTTACATGTTGAAATGGTTTCTAGCCAACAAAGGATCTAACTCTGGTACATTACATTTTTAAACGTAAGATACTTTTTCAATGAGCTTCCTTTTTTTTAAACACCAGACCTCCCCGCTGGAAATGAAATCACATTTTCCTCCAATGCGCCCTCTTCTCGTGTGCAGTCTCCATCAGTCTGCCTGCAGTGTGCTCCAGGGCATTCACTTAATAAAAATACATAGGAAATTGCTCTATTCCATTTGCCGCTGTTTTGTGTTATACATTTCTGTGTACAGTGCATTGGATTTACCACACTTCAAGCACTACAGTAAAGAGCGATAATTCCTTTTAACATTAAAAACTGTCTTGTTATTATGCTTTTCGGAACAGGCTGACGCGCGGCCCAGTCTTGGGCTCAGATGTGGAGTGGCCGCCTGGAGCGATGGTTTGGCATCATTAAGAGCCTGAATGGGTTTCGTGATTTGAACTTAGGGCTGTGGACTTCCTATGGCCCAATCGGGCACTAACTTGCAGTTTTTCTCTTCTCCCCCTCCATCTGCAAGCAGTACCTCCTCTCCACAACTGCCTTTGGACAAGGAGTACTTTTGGTTACATTCCTGGAAGGGCAAGAGGCAGGTGAGAGGATGCAGTTTTAAAAAATGTGACTCAGGTTTTTGGAAATTTAGTTATCGTGTTGCAAGCGATACAGTAGAGAGCATTAGTTACAAAGCGGAAGGTTTGGAAGGAGATCCTTGCGTTGGTTTAGCTGATGTAAACCCCTCCCTCCATCCAGTTACCCTGGTTTTAGGAACAAGGACAATCCTGGCCTCCTGTGCTCCAGGTCGGCCGCCCAGCCAGTGCCTGGGGCTACCCCGTGACACCCGTGAAACACACTTGGTCAATTAGTGACCCTCGGAATTCTCCCCTGAACGGGCCGTGCAGGGTCTCGTCTCTTAGACAGTTATTGAGCTGCAGTCTGTCTTCCTGGATTTCCTGCCCACTGTTCCTGGTTTCTCTTTCTAACCACCTCTTTCACATGACAGCTGTTGATATACCTCCAGGGTTTCTGGATCCTTCTTGAAGCCATGATCCAGAAGGAGATCTAACCAGCATAGAGCAGTTATCTCTCCTCTTTTCTCTGTATTTTATTCCTATTAATTCAGCCTACAATAATTAAAAAAAAAATTTGTTGGCAACGTTTTTCACTTATATTGAGATTTTGTCAACTAAAACCCTAGACCAGAACAGACACATATTTCTTAGATGTTTATATAGTTTTTTTGTGGTGTGTTTTTGAAAACACAGGGAAAATATATGCCATATATGAAACTGAGCTCCAGATAGCATTACATTAGCTCATTAATTTCTGCCAGTCTTGAAATTCTCCGACTTTTCTGTAAAACATGTTGAACTGTTCTGAACTATACTACACTAAAGATGTATTAAAACAGATGAGTAATCCTGAAATGACCTATCCTGAATTCTTCAAACTGATTTTTAAACAAAATTGGATCATAAGGATATGGCAGAAAAATGGTCACTGTTAGATTATTTGAATATTTTGGACCAAATTCCAACAAGTACACAATGTTAAAACATTTATTTTATCGAGTTCTAGGTTAGTACCATAGGAAAGTTGAGAAAGATGAATATTTTCCTTAAAACAAATTATATTTTAATCCAGCAATAACTTGCAAACATATTGTAGTAAGAGAATGATTCTTTCCTATTGCAGATCCTATATATCCTGTTTATATGTTTTCCAAGAGCGAGAAGAATAGTATAATTTAGAGTTTGGGTTCTCAAGGAGCCGTCATCTTTTTTTAAAACATGCTTATTTTCCCTAAATATAGATTGTTTTAGTTAAGCAAGTAATATATATAGTATATAGATAGATAGATAGATAGATAGATAGATAGATAGATACTATATAGATATAAGTAAGGCAAACTTTAAACTTTTTAAAATGTTAGGTATTCAGGCATTGATAATGGTCACCCATCTGCTGTCCCTGAATCAGGGTGAGATGAAGCTAACATTTCACAGGAGGTACAGGGCCCATGGCCTTGACCTTCCTTTTGTTTTAGTTGTGCTCAGCTTGGCCTCCAGAACTGATGAATTCACCTCACCAAAGTCTGCCTGAAGGAGGATGAGCGGTTCTGACTCTGACCTTCCTCTTCCTTCCAGGGATTCAGTGGGGTAATAGGTACCAGTCTGTGGAACTAGTGGGCAGGACACTTGGCTGGGTTTGCTGGATGATTCTCTTTGATTCAGGCCTTTACTTCTTATGTGGATGGTACTTGAACAACTTGATTCCTGGTAAGAATTCTGCACTTTATAAGATGACAAAATCAACTTAAAAAACAGTGTGAACCGATGTATGTGAACATTAAGATCATTATTTATTCTTTAAATAAGACATCAGAAAGGGAGTTGATAGGATGTGTTTTATTTTATTTTTTTTAAATTTATTTATTTAATTAATTAATTTATTTTTGGCTGCATTGGGTCTTCATTGCTGCATGCGGGCTTTCTCTAGTTGCGGCGAGCGGGGGCTGCTCTTCGTTGCGGTGCACAGGCTTCTCATTGTGGTGGCTTCTCTTGTTGTGGAGCACGGGCTCTAGGCATGCAGGCTTCAGTAGTTGTGGCATGTGGGCTCAGTAGTTGCGGCACACAGACCCTAGAGCACAGCCTCAGTAGTTGTGGCATGTGGGCTCAGTAGTTGTGGCGTGTGGGCTCAGTAGTTGTGGTGTGTGGGCTCAGTAGTTGTGGCGTGTGAGCTCAGTAGTTGTGGCTCGCGAGCTCTAGAGCACAGGCTCAGTAGTTGTGGCGCACGGGCTTAGTTGCTCCATGGCATGTGGGATCTTCCCGGACCAGGTCTTGAACCTGTGTCCCCTGCACTGGCAGGAGGACTCTTAACCACTGCACCACCAGGGAAGCCCAGGCCGTGTTTTAAAGGGAGCTGTGGATGCTTGAGGAAAAGGTGGTGCTTCTGAATCCTGACAGCACCGACCCTGTGAGGACAGGTGCTGGAGGGGCCTACTGAGCTCACCACGCAGCTCCCCAGCAGGGGCCTCCTGAAGACGGAACAGCAGACACCCTGATTCCCCAGATCCTGTGTCTGAGGAACCCGGGGGTGAGGAGGTGAGGGCAGGAGAGTCTGGGCCCCTGGAGATCGAGGTCAGGGGTTCAGAGAGTGCCATGCAGCAGGAATGAAAGGACCTCATTCTCAGCCAGGTCAGCGGGTGGCAGAACCTGGAGGGAAGCTGGGCTGGGAACGAGGCAGCTGAGTGGGGGGGTGGGGGTCGGCAGCCCCTGCAAACCAGAACGTCAGCGGCGTCCTGTGTGGAGGTGGTGAAGGGCCTTGTTCTTGTAGAATTGTTTTTAATCTTTATTTTATCATTATTATTATTTTTTTAACCGTGCCACATGGCATGTGGGATCTTAGTTCTCCCACCAGGGATTGAACCCGCCCCCTCCCCCCCCCCCCCCCCCCGTAGTGGAAGTGAGGAGTCTTAGCCACTTGACTGCCAAGGAAGTCCTGAATTTTTTTATTTTTTAAAGAATCTTAGTTCCCTGTCCTCTTCTACTGGAATCATTTCTAGATTTTTATCTCTGGGCTCAGTAACTCTTCCATGTGCTCTATTTCTTTCTATTGCATTCTTCCTCACATTTACTGAGTTCCTCAGCTCCAGAATTTCTGTTTGGTTCCTTTTTAGAGTTTCAGTCTCTTTGGCAAAGTATTACTTCTGTGCATTAATTTTATTCCTGAGCTCATTCAACTGCCTTTCTGAGTCTTCTTACAGCTCGTGGAGTTTCTTCTTGACAGCTATCTTGCATTCTCCATCAGTGAGATCACAAACTCCTGTGACTTTAAGTCTGGTTTCTGGAGAATTGTCACTTTTCTCTCTGTGCTGTCATGTTATGTTTTTGTGGAGCTGGATGAATTTCTCCTCTGCTAGCACACTTGAGGTAGGGAACACCTTTCTTATTCTGGTAAAGCATGTTTTAACTTTGATTCTAACAGTTCCACAGATTGATGATGAGAGGCCCTTTTTTGTTTTTTCAGTAGGTGGTGCTGTAGCTCAAGTTTTTGGTTTCTCTTATCTGAGCAGCCCCCGGAGGCATCTGAGACTCAGAACTTCCCACCCGTCCACGGCCTCTGCCAGAGGTGTCCCCACTGCCCTTGTTCCTGCTCTTTGCGTCTCTGGAGTCCTGGTTCCTTCTGCCACGGGCATTGCCACCGTGGGTCACCAGGTTGGAGGATGCCTTCCCTGCATCCCAGGTGGCCTGGCATGGTGAGGGGGGAGGGAGGGGCCTGGGTGGCAGGCGTCTCCCCCAGGTCTGGGGTTGTCAGACGGGGTGGCTGGAGTCATGGGTGCCACCGTGGCTGGAGGGCCCGGGGTTGTCGGCGCCGTTCTGTGGCTGTGGGCGCCTCTGTGCTGCGAGCCTGGGATCCTGTGCCCCACCTCCCAGGTGTTGTGGTTCTCCGGGCTGTGGGCTCAGCTGTTGTGGCCCTGGTGGGGACGGGGATCGCAGGCCCCGCCTCCTCTATACCTTCAGGCAGGCAGGTGTGAGGGTCTCTCCAGGGTCCTGGTGTACTGGGCAGAAGAACCTTTGCTGAGTCGTGGGTGTTTTACGAGTTGCACATTGAAGGGGGTGGACAGAGGGAGCATCTCATGCCCCCGTGGTGCTGACCTTGAATCATAGTTGGCATTTTTAATCAAGGAGAAAAGATACGTAATTCAGTCAATCTATTAGGGAGAAAATGTTTTGCTCATTCATAAATTCATCAAAATAAGTAGCATTAAAAATAATGAAGAAATAGGAAAAGTATGATTTTAAAGAGAGGGAAGGCCTTTCAAAACATCATGCCAAGGACATAAGCAATAAAAATCACTAGTTTTCATTATAAGAATTTAAATTAATATTTCAAAGTTTCCAAAGAAAAATGACAATATGCTTTGCAAAGTTATGAAAGAAAATTGAAATTCTCAGGTCAAAGTTTAAAAACATAATTCTCAGAGGAAATCCTAGCAAATAACTTGAACCAATCATTTATTAAAAAGTAAAGTTTATATTTAGTGAATTTATAAAAAGGTTTAATGAGCACGCAGGAGCATAAATTTGCACATACATAGAAGACCATTTTTTCTTCTCTATGATAAAAATTACAATAACTAGTGCAGGAGATAGACTATAAAAATTGACTATATGTTTTGTTTTTTGTTTTCTCAGAAGGCTAAATAATTTAAGAAGAGGAAAAGATTGGAGGGGTGGTGGTGCATACAACAGCGTAGAAGGGAGAGAGACATGGTTTCGGAGCAAAGCAGCCTGGTGTTGGCCGAAAGAGTTTACTTCAGCGGTTTTGTCGACGAAATGCTCTTTCTTCCCACTCTTCCTTTAAAAAGTGTGAGAGGCTTGGTTCTGTCTTCCCGGAGGAACTGAAAGAACAGACCCTTGAGTGAAATGTGGACGTGCTGCGAGCAGGTATCTTTCGAAAGGTGACGATGTGCCCTGGAGGCGAGATGGACCGCGCATGTGCGCTGAGATCCACCGGTTTTGAGCTGGTCCTGTCTGCTCGGCGCTCCCGCCCGGCTCCCGAGAACTCACGTGTGTGTTCCCCCTCTCCTCTCATCCCGGTCTGTGCCCGTCCCCCTACCTCCTGGCTCTGCTTCCTGCTCCAATGACGAGTTTGCATGTTGGGCTTGTAGAGAGATGTGGTCCTTCTTGTTTGGACCTCCGGATCTCCTCAGAATGAGGTTTTCACTAATTTTCCAAGTTTTGCTGCTTCTGGCAACTCTGGACACTGGGAACCAATCATCTAGCCATAGGCTGTGTCCAGTTCCCCAGGCACTGCCTCGAGGGAGGGGAGGTTTGATGAATGGGTGCAGGGTGGAGAGGTGACGTGACCACGACTTTCCAGAAGATGCCCTGGAGACCAGGGTCTGGGAGTTGGTGGAGAAAGCTCAGGGGCAGGACAGACCAGAGAGATGCTGCCACCAGAAGAGGCTTCTTGCAAGAGCAGCAAACACCCAAAGCACTGAGCCCGGAAGAATTAAAAGCAGGGTCTCAAGAGATATTGGGGCATCCACGTGCATAGCAACGTTGTTCACAGTGACCAGAACGTGGAAGCAGCCCAAGTGTCTATCGCTGAATGAATGTGTAAATAAAATGTGGTCTATACATGCAATGGAATGTCATTCAGCCTTAGAAAAGAAGGAAATTCTGACATTTGCTACAAGATGAATGAACCTTGAAGATATTATATGCTAAATGAAATAAACAGTTACAGAGGGATAAATTCTGTATGATTCTACTTATATGAAATACCTAGCGTGATGGTTAATTTTATGTGTCAACTTGACTGAACTAAAAGATGCCCAGATAGCAAGTGAAACATGATGCTGGGTATGTCTGTGAAGGTGTTTCCAGAAGACATTAGAATGAGTGGAGCAAATAGCCCTCAGCAATATGGGTGGGCATCCCCCAGGCTGCCCAGGGTCTGAATAGAACAGAAAGGCACAGGAAAGGTGAATTTTCCCTGTGCTTAAGCTGGAGCATCTCTCTTCTCCTGTCCTTGGACGCTGAAGTGCCTGGTTCTTGGGCCTCCAGACTCAGACCAGGACTTGTACTAGCAGCCCGCCCTGGTTCTCAGGCCTTCGGGTTCAGACTAGAACCACACCACTGGCTCTCCTGGGCCTCCAGCTTGCAGACGGCTGATGGGACTTCTCAGCCTCCATGATTGCATGAGCCCAATGTGTCATAGTAAACTTCTGTCTATGGACACACACACACACGTATGTATCTATGTCTTCTGATTCTGTTTCTCTGGAGATTGCTGAGTGACATACCTGCAGTAGCCAAATCATGGAGATAGAAGGTAGAATGGGGGTCACTAGGGGCTGGAGGAGGGGAGGGTGGGGACTGGTGTTCAGATGGTACAAGGTGAAAGCAGTTCTGGAGTTGGTTACACAGCAGTGTGAATGTACTTCACATTCCTGAATTGTTTTCTTAAACATGGTTAAGGTGGTAACTTGTGTGATATGTAGTTTACGATAGTTAAAAAGAAAAAGACTGAGCCCTTGAGGGACGTGTCTGGTGCTCACAAGTCCCACTTTGTAGATCATGTTTCAGGGGGAGAAAAGGGAGCTTGGGTGAGCTCATGGAGGAGGGGAAGTTGGCCCAGAAAAGCTGAGTGATGGGGGGAATGCTGGTTGGTGAGGAGGCGCTGAGTCATCCCTTATCAAGCTGGCGGTTTCTAGAGAGCATTTTGTTTTTTTCTGAAAGGTAAATCAGGTCAACTTGGGGCTCAGAAGGGAAGGGAAAGCTGTCTTCCTTGAGAGGCCAGGAGACCTAAGAGCCCAATTTGCTTATCTTTTGGAAGGACCAAGGCTACGAGGGCCACATTGGGTCTGGGGTTTGCCGGCATCGGGTTGGGGGCCACGCTGGGTGGTTGAACTACTGGCTAGTTAGGAAGGCCAGAGTCTATTCCAAAATCAAAGATCAAAACTCCGAGATCTTTGTAACACAGGTATAAAAACAAAAAGACACAGTCGGCCAAAGATGGCAATAAATATTTCTCCTTTTTTTAATCATGAAATTCCTGATGCTTCTGTTGCAAAAGTTAAAAGAACAATTGCAGTTGGTAATTTATATATCCTTAAATAACACATAGTATTTATTTTCAACTTTGACAAAGTCTGCCAATAATAACCAAAAACTAAAATGCTAGAAAATATCGGTGGGCTCTCAGATCCATAAGTAGTAATTACAATTTATAGGTGCTCCCTGACCCAGTTTGCTCTTTTTAAGACAAATATTTTGTAACACACCGTTGACTCTCTTGTGACGAAATTCACAGATAATAAAGCTTACCTGCACACGTGATACCTGCAGATGATTTAAAAATTAGTGTAATGTCTTAACTGTAATATAAAAGAGAAAGAAAAAGTAATTCGTAATGAAATAATATACGAATTCTCAATGCTCAGCCCTGACTTTATTAAAACACAAAATGAGGTAGGTACTCGGATGCTCGGAGTAAGTTTATATGTTTAAGGGAAGAAAAATGATCAAAGGGCTTCCCTGGTGGCGCAGTGGTTGAGAGTCTGCCTGCCGATGCAGGGGACACGGGTTCGAGCCCTGGTCTGGGAGGATCCCACATGCCGCAGAGCAACTGGGCCCGTGAGCCACAACTACTGAGCCTGCGTGTCTGGAGCTTGTGCTCCGCAACAAGAGAGGCCGGGACAGTGAGAGGCCCGCACTGCGAGGAAGAGTGGCCCCCGCTCGCTGCAACTAGAGAAAGCCCTCGCACAGAAACGAAGACCCAACACAGCCAAAAATAAATAAATAAATAAATTTAAAAAAATGATCAGAAAGCATTTGGTACTAAAAGTAAAAGAAACAGAGGAGATAGAGAGTAGAATAAAGCTAATACTCAGGTAAGTAATGGCAGATAAGACTCACTTGTATATGATAAAAAAGATGGAAATAACTTTAATTAAAGTAGGAAAAATTAGACACAAATGGACCGGATAAAAGAATGATATTTGGTAAGTGATCTGGGTCTTATTTAAAAGTGTACGATCAGATGATCCCATGTCATCTCAGGGGGCTGATAATGATGAAACGGCAGATACATCCGTCTTATAATTCCACCCCATGTCAGGGCCTCCATTCAGACTCTAGAATTTTAGACTTTGGTTATCATATTCTGTAGTCAGTGTCAGGAAATGGAGGGTGGACTGGACGAAAGAACAGTAATAAAGAGGGTTCATGGAGAAGACACAGGGAGATCCCTGGGAACAGCATCAGAATAAGATTGAAATCTAACAGGAAGCCTCCCTATGAATCATTTGAATGTGTAATTTTTATACAATGGATTTCTTATTGTGCTATAATGCTTATATATATATATATATATAATGACAGCAACGTAAAATAGTTTTCAGAAAACCTTTATTAGTAAAATTTAGCGCATTCATGAAACTATGCTAACTTTAAGAGCATTTGGTTCCACGTTTGTTGGAAGCGTCTCAGCTCTAACATGTATCTGTGGGTCACGGGCTATGCCGTAGCCACAGAGGTGCTGAACCACAGACTCAGACAGCGAGCTGGCATCACACCCATGAGGGGATGAGGTTTTCTGAAATGATGAACAACTTCCCCATCAAATAATCTTCCACTGGGTTTTTTTTTTTTTTTAACATCTTTATTGGAGTATAATTGCTTTACAATGGTATGTTAGCTTCAGCTTCACAACAAAATGAATCAGTTATATACATACATATATTCCCATATCTCTTCCCGCTTGCGTCTCCCTCCCTCCCACCCTCCCTATCCCACCCCTCCAGGCGGTCACAAAGCACCGAGCTGATCTCCCTGTGCTATGCGGCTGCTTCCCACTAGCTATTTACCTTACGTTTGGTAGTGTATATATGTCCATGCCTCTTTATCGCTTTGTCACCGTTTACCCTTCCCCCTCCCCATAACCTCAAGTCCATTCTCTAGTAAGTCTGTGTCTTAAAGTGGTTGCATTCCTGGAAAATTCAGTGTATAATGGAACTTTCCAGGAACTTTGGGTCTATGTGTCCTGCACTCACGTGACCATAAGAGCTTGTCCCTTGCGTGAGTGTGTGCGGTGGTCTCACAGGATGCAGGCCAAGGACAGGTCTTTGCTGGGTTGGGTTCTGCGCCTTGTGGGACTCCTCCCTTCCCACATGCCTGCCCACTGGCGGGGATTTGTGCAGCCCTTAGTCACTCATCAGGCCTTTTCATTTTCTGTGTTGCTACTAATCTGACATCCTGGGCTTCCTGACTGTGGAGGGATGGCCCCCCAGGGCGAGCTAATCCCTGAAGACAGTGAAGGCTTTGCCCGTGGGCATGCCTTTCACACTCAAGACAGCCTCCGCTGCAGGTTCCCACACTCAGGCCACTGTCCCCTGCTCTCCTCACCCGGGCAAGGGCCAGGCAACCGGGGCAGCCCTGTGCCCAGAGCCCACGGGCATTACTCAGACTGGCCGGTCCTAAGCCTGCTCGCCCTTTGCTGCCATGGAAACCACAATAGAGGCTGTTGCCCACGATTTCCCTGGCTTCCTCTGCCCCCGACTGACCCTGCTGCTTCCCTGTGAGGCCCTGCAGGGTGAGGGACGTCCCCTCCTCTTGAGAACTGTGACGACCAGAGACTCTGCTGGCCTCATTGTGCCTGAATAATAATAAAGTCTACGTTTAAAACTACCCGTTCACTCTGCCCACCCAAAGCGCCCCTTCCCACGTGTCCAAGACAGCCCTGGGGGCTCCTAGTCACTTGGGGATCAGGACAGTCACCGTATGAGGGTCTCCCCAGGTTGGGGGGCGGGTGGGAACTTCCTGTCTGTCTCTCTCACACACTCACACATGCATATACACCGCCACACCGGTGCTTTCTCTGCATTCCCTTGTCTTTTTGATGAAGCGATGGTGTAGGAACGCAGCCCAGTGTTTCCCAGGCTCAGTGTCAGATGGGGACGCCCTGCAGACCCAGTGTCATACATCACATGGTCTCCCTGCCTGCAGGCTCAGTGTCCCCTGCAGGGCCGTGCACTTCACTCAGCTCAGGAGCAAGCATCTGGTCCTCCCGGAGTTGGGAGTTTTGTTTCATAACCTCTCTTTATATGCCTCCAGTGGGATCGGATTCTGCCCTATCCGTCCAACATCCCCGGCTTCTTCCTTCGCCACCGTCCGCTTGGGGGCAGCGCTGATCAGCCTCCCGGCTCCCTGGGCTCCGGTGTCCCCCCTCGGGCCGCAGAGCTCGGGAGGAACTGAGGGCCTTGGCATGCGTTAAAGTTCCCACAACACTTGGTAACGCGAGCAGGTGCCCAGAAATCAGGCGTGACTTTAGGAGCTAAGGCCCAGGGTGGAGGAGCGCCGAGTGGCCTCTGTGCCAACTGGGACTCGGCAGCTCCCCATCCGCTTAGATTAATAGGTTAATTAGGAGGATTTAAAAGTCCGGGCAGACCATTAATATTCAGTTTATCTCTAATCTGGTTTTCTAACTCAGCACGGCCTGCAGCCGGGACCCTGGCCCGGGCCTCGTGCACCCGACCTGGTCCACCCAGCGTCCCCCCAGCGCTCGCCAGGCCTCTGGGGGCCTCCCCGCCTCTGCTGATCCACAGTCTGTTCCATCCCCAGCGTCTGACCCCGCCTGCTCTTCTACCAGGCGGTGCCCCTCCCACTGGCCGGGTTGCCTCCGGCGATCGCTCAGCCGGGGTGGGAAGCGGGGGTGGGGGTGGTGTGCTTCCAGCAGGAAACCGCTTCCCGAAGGCCAGAGGGAGAGAAGGCGCCGCCGGCCGCGTAGACCGGGTCTCCTGATGGCGTTCGCTGCTCATCCTCTCCTTCTGTTTCCGCAAACGCATCATTCACAAGAGTGTCCAGGACCTGACTCTCGCTCCCACTGGGTGGTTGAAGAGAGTGGGGCCCAGGAGCTGAGGCAGGCGAGGCTCCCTGCTGATTTGAAGCGGCAGCAGCCTGTGTGCAGGTGGGCAGGTGCCACCAGAGGCCGCCCGGAGGTTCCCCGAGTGGCTTTTTTTTTTAGCAGCAATAATTTTATTAATAAAAATGAGAGCGCTCGCTTACAGTATTTGCTTTGTCTGGTAAATATCAACTCATTTAGGTACTTAATGCTCATTATCATCTCCATTTTTACGATAAGATAACTGAGACACAGAGAGGTTATTTAAAACTTAAATGGCAGAACTGAGAGTCAGACTTAGTCTGACACATAGCCAATGCTCTTAATGGCTACAGTGCCTTGCCTTTCGTTTGGCCCGCAGGATTGCGTTCCGCCCAATTAAATAGGGCATTCCAAAATGCTTTTCTTGACTTAGATTTTAAATACACAAAATCTCAGTAGTATAAGGCCTAAAACATTTAGGAGGGTAGAACATTTTAATATAATTGCTTTTCGATAGAAGCTGAGAGGATTTGGCATCATAATCTATATTATTGATGTTAATTTGCCACTCTAAGTCACCAATGCCTTTTTAAAAAATTTTAAAATTTCATTTATTTTTTTATACAGCAGCTTCTTATTAGTCATCCATTTTATACATATCAGTGTATACATGTCAATCCCAATCGCCCAACTCATTACACCCCCACCCCACCCCCCACCCCCGCTTTCGCCCCTTGGTGTCTGTACGTTTGTTCTCTCCATCTGTGTATCAATTTCTGCCCTGCAAACCGGTTCATCTGTACCATTTTTTTAGGTTCCACATATATGTGTTAATATACGATATTTGTTTTTCTCTTTCTGACTTACTTCGCTCTGTATGAGTCTCTAGATCCATCCACATCTCTGCAAATACACAATTTCGTTCCTTTTATATGGCTGACTAAAATATATATATTTAGTGAGTACATATATACATTGTATATATGTACCACATCTTCTTTATCCATTCGTCTGTCGATGGGCATTTAGATTGCTTCCATGACCTGGTTATTGTAAATAGTGCTGCAATGAACATTGGGGTGCATGTGTCTTTTTGAATTATGGTTTCCTCTGGGTATATGCCCAGTAGTGGGATTGCTGGGTCATATGGTAGTTCTATTTTTAGTTTTTTAAGGAACCTCCATACTGTTCTACATACTGGCTGTATCAATTTACATTCCCACCAACAGTGCAAGAGTGTTGCCTTTTCTCCACACCCTCTCCAGCATTTGTTGTTTGTAGATTTTCTGATGATGCCCATTCTAAATGGTATGAGGTGATACCTCATTGTAATTTTGATTTGCATTTATCTAATAATTAGTGATGTTGAGCAGCTTTTCATGTGCTTCCTGGCCGTCTGTATGTCTTCTTTGGAGAAATGTCTATTTAGGTCTTCTGCCCATTTTTTGATTGGGTTGTCTGTTTTTTTAATATTGAGCTGCATGAGCTGTTTGTATATTTTGGAGATTAATCCTTTGTCCATTGATTCATTTGCAAATATTTTCTCCCATTCTGAGGGTTGTCATTTCGTCTTGTTTCCTTTGCTTTGCAAAAACTTTTAAGTTTCATTAGGTCCCGTTTGTTTATTTTTGTTTTTATTTCTATTACTGTAGGAGGTGGATCAAAAAATATCTTGCTGTGATTTATGTCAAAGAGTGTTCTTCCTATGTTTTCCTCTAAGAGTTTTACAGTGTCCGGTCTTACATTTAGGTCTTTAATCCATTTTGAGTTTACTTTTGTGTATGGTGTTAGGGGGTGTTCTAATTTCATTCTTTTACATGTTGCTGTCCAGTTTTCCCAGCACCACTTATTGAAGAGACTGTCTTTTCTCCATTGTATATCCTTGCCTCCTTTGTCATAGATTTGTTGACCATAGGTGCGTGGGTTTATCTCTGGGCTTTCTGTCCTGTTAGATTGAACTATATTTCTGTTTTTGTGCCAGTACCATATTGCCTTGCTTACTGTAGCTTTGTAGTATACTCCGAAGTCAGGGAGTCTGATTCCTCCAGCTCCATTTTTTCCCTCAAGACTGCTTTCACTATTCTGGGTCTTTTGTGTCTCCATACAAATTTTAAGATATTTTGTTCTAGTTCTGTAAAAAATGCCATTGGTAATTTGATAGGGTTTGCATTGAATCTGTAGATTGCTTTCTGTAGTACAGTCATTTTCACAATATTGATTCTTCCAATCCAAGAACATGGTATATCTCTCCATATGTTGCTATCATATTTAATTTCTTTCATCAGCGTCTTATAGTTTTCTGCATACAGATCTTTTGTCTCCCTAGGTAGGTTTATTCTTAGGTATTTTATTCTTTTTGTTGTAATGGTATATCGGAGTGTTTCCTTAATTTCTCTTTCAGACTTTTTGTTGTTAGTGTATAGGAATGCAAGAGATTTCTGTGCATTAATTTTGTATCCTGCAACTTTACCAAATTCATTGATTAGCTATAGTAGTTTTCTGGTAGTATCTTTAGGATTCTCTATGTATAGTATGTCATCTGCAAACAGTAGCAGTTTTGTTTCTTCTTTTCCAATTTGTATTCCTTTTATTTCTTTTTCTTCTCTGATTGCCATGGCTAAGACTTCCAAAACTATGTTGAATAATAGTGGTGAGAGTGGACATCCTTTTCTTGCTCCTCGTCTTAGAGGAAAATGCTTTCAGTTTTTCACCATTGAGAATGATGTTTGCTCTGAGTTTGTCATATATGGCCTTTATTATGTTGAGATAGGCTGCCTCTATGCCCACTTTCTGGAGAGTTTTTATTGTAAATCGGTGTTGAATTTTGTCATAAGCTTTTTCTGCATCTATTGAGATGACCATATGGTTTTTATGCTTCACATTGATTTATTTGTGTATATTGAAGAATCCTTGCATCCCTGGAATAAATCTCACTTGATCATGGTGTATGATCCTTTTAATGTGTTTTTGGATTCTGTTTGCTAGTATTTTGTTGAGTATTTTTGCATCTATGATCATCAGTGATATTGGCTGTAGTTTTCCTTCTTTATGACATCTTTGTCTCTTTTGGTATCAGGGTGATGATGGCCGCATAGAATGAGTTTGGGAGTGTTCCTTCCTATGCAATTTTTTGGAAGAGTTTGAGAAGGATGGGTGTTAGCTCTTCTCTAAGTGTTTGATAGAATTCACCTGTGAAGCCATCTGGTCCTGGACTTTTGTTTGTTGGAAGATTTTTAATCACTGTTTCAATTTCATTACCTGTGATTGGTCTGTTCATATTTTCTATTTCTTCCTGGTTCAGTCTTGGAAGGTTATACCTTTTTAAGAATTTGTCCATTTCTTCCAGGTTGTCCATTTCATTGGCATAGAGTTGCTTGTAGTATTTCTGTGGTGTCTGTTGTAACTTCTCCCTTTTCATTTCTAATTTTATTGATTTGAGTCCTCTCCCTCTTTTTCTTGATGAGTCTGGCTAATGGTTTATCAATTTTGTTTATCTTCTCAAAGAACCTGCTTTTAGTTTTATTGATCTTTGTTATTGTTTTCTTTGTTTGTTTCATTTATTTCTGCTCTGATATTTATGATTTCTTTCTTTCTGCTAACTTTGGGTTTTGTTTGTTCTTCTTTAGTTCCTTTAAGTGTAAGGTTAGATTGTTTATTTGAGATTTTTCTTGTTTCTTGAGTTCGGCTTGTATAGCTATAAACTTCCCTCTTAGAACTGCTTTTGTGGCATCCCATAGGTTTTGGATCATCGTGTTTTCGTTGTCATTTGTCTCTAGGAATTTTATTTCCTCTTTGATATCTTCAGTGATCTCTTGGTTATTTGGTAATGTATTGTTTAGCCTCCATGTGTTTGTATTTTTTACGTTTTCTTCCCAGTAATTAATTTGTAATTTCATAGTGTTGTGGTCAGAAAAGATGCTTGATATGATTTCAATTTTGTTAAGCTTACTGAAGCTTGATTTGTGACTCAAGATGTGATCTATCCTGGAGAATGTTCCATGCACACTTGAGAAGAAAGTGTAATCTGCTGTTTTTGTGTGGAATGTCCTATAAATATCAAGTAAATCTATCTGGTCTATTGTGTCATTTAAAGCTTGTGTTTCCTTATTAATCTTCTGTTTGGACGATCTGTCCATTGGTGTGAGTGAGGTGTTAATGTCCCCTATTATTATTGTGTTACTGTCGATTTCCTCTTTTATAGCTGTTAGCAGTTGCCTTATGTATTGAGGTGTTGGGTGCATAAATATTTATAATTGTTATGTCATCTTCTTGGATTCATCCCTTGGTCATTATGTAGTGTCCGTCCTTGTCTCTTGTAACATTCTTTATTTTAAAATCTATTTTATCTGATATGAGTATTGCTACTCCAGCTTTCTTTTGATTTCCATTTGCATGGAATATCTTTTTCCATCCCCTCACTTTCAGTCTGTATGTGTCCCTACGTCTGAAGTGGGTCTCTTGTAGACAGCATATATATGGGTTTTGTTCTGTATCCATTCAGCGAGCCTGTGTCTTTTGGTTGGAACATTTAATCCATTCATGTTTAAGGTAATTATTGATATGTCTGTTCATATTACGATTTTCTTAATTGTTTTGGGTTTCTTTTTGTAGGCCCTTCTCTTCTGTTGTGTTTCCCACTAGAGAAATTCCCTTAGCATTTGTTGTAGAGCTGGTTTGGTGGTGCTGAATTCTCTTAGCTTTTACTTGTCTGTAAAGCTTTTGATTTCTCCATTGAATCTGAATGAGATCCTTGCTGGGTAGAGTAATCTTAGTTGTAGGTTCTTCCCTTTCATCACTTTAAACATGTCATGCCACTCTATTCTGGCTTGTAGAGTTTCTGCTGAGAAATCAGCTGTTAACCTTATGGGAGTTCCCTTGTATGTTATTTGTCATTTTTCCCTTGCTGCTTTCAATAATTTTTCTTTGTCTTTAATTTTTGCCAATTTGATTACTATGTGTCTCGGTGTGTTTTTCATTGGGTTTTTCCTGTATGGGACTTTCAGTGCTTCCTGGACTTGGGTGGCTATTTCCTTTCCCATGTTAGGGAAGTTTTAGACTGTAATCTTTTCAAATATTTTCTCGGGTCCTTTCTCTCTCTCTTCTCCTTCTGGGACCCCTATAATGTGAATGTTGTTGCATTTAATGCTGTCCCAGAGGTCTCTTAGGCTCTCTTCATTTCTTTTCGTTCTTTTTTCTTTATTCTGTTCTGCAGCAGTGAATTCCACCATTCTGTCTTCCAGGTCACTTATCCATTCTTCTGCCTCAGTTATTCTGCTATTGATTCCTTCTAGTGTATTTTTCAGTTCAGTTATTGTATTGTTCATCTCTGTTTGATCTTGAATTCTTCTAGGTCTTTGTTAAACATTTCTTGCTCTTCTCGATCTTTGCCTCCATTCTTTTTCCCAGGTCCTGGATCATCTTCACTATGATCATTTTGAATTCTTTTTCTGGAAGGTTGCCTATCTCCACTTCATTTAGTTGTTTTTCTGGGGGTTTATCTTGTTCCTTCATCTGTTACATAGCCCTCTGCCTTTTTATTTTGTCTGTCTTTCTGTGAATGTGGTTTTTGTTCCACAGGCTGCAGGATTGTAGTTCTTCTTGCTTCTGCTGTCTGCCCTCTGCTGGATGAGGCTATCTCAGAGGCTTGTGCAAGTTTCCTGATGGGAGGGACTGGTGGTGGGTAGAGCTGGCTGTTGCTCTGGTGGACAGAGCTCAGTAAAACTTTAATCTGCTTGCCTGCTGATGGGTGGGGCTGGGTTCCCTCCCAGCTGGTTGTTTGGCCTGAGGCGACCCAACACTGGAGCCTACCAGGGCTCTTTGTTGGGGCCAATGGCGGACTCTGGAAAGGCTCACCCCAAGGAGTACTTCTGAGAACTTCTGCTGCCAGTGTCCTTGTCCCCGTGGTGAGCCACAGCCACCCCCTGCCTCTGCAGCAGACTCTCCAACACTAGCAGGTGGGTCTGGTTCAGTCTTCAATGGGGTCACTTCTCCTTCCCCTGGGTCCCAATGCGCACACTACTTTGTGTGTGCCCTCCAGGAGTGGAGTCTCTGTTTCTCAAAGTCCTGTCAAAGTCCTGCAATCAAATACTGCTAGCCTTCAAAGTCTGATTCTCTAGGGTTTCCTCCTCCCATTGCTGGACCCCCAGGTTGGGAAGCCTGACATGGGGCTCGGAAGCTTCACTCCGGTGGCTGGACTTCTGTGTTATAAGTGTTCTCCAGTTTGTGAGTCACCTACCCAGCAGTTACGGGATTTGATTTTATTGTGATTGTGCCCCTCCTACTGTCCCATTGTGGCTTCTCCTTTGTCTTTGGATGTGGGATATCCATCCAAAGTGAGTTCCAGTGAGTTCCAGTGAGTTTGGTGAGTTCCAGTGTCTTCCTGTCAAAGACTGTTCAGCAGTTAGTTGTGATTTCGGTGCTTTTGCAAGAGGGAGTGAGAGCACGTCCTTCTCCTCTGCCATCTTGAACCAATCCCACCATGTGGCTTCTGCAGCCTCATGTCCTCAGACAGCCTTGCTTCCCCCCTTCTGCTTGGGGAGGAGAGGAGACAGCCATGTGCCCATGTCGGGTGGTTGTAGGACCCTGGATGGTGTCCGGGACAGAGTGCAGGGGCAGTGCTGGCTGTGATGTGATGTAATTACCCACCTGCTACTCCCCCTCATCCCCCAAGGGATGGTTATTAGTGTGTGGGATCTTGGGGTATATTCCACCTGCTCTAGTTGGTTAGGGCTGCATCACAAAGTACACAGACTGCAGGGCTTAAACAGGAGACACATATTCTGTCACAGCTCTGGGCTCTGACTCCATGATCCAGGTGTGAGCAGGGCTGGTTCCTCCCGAGGCCTCTCTCCTGGGTGTGTGGACGGCCGCCTTCTCCCCGGGTCCTCACATGGTCATGCCTCTTTGTGTGTCTGTGTCTTGATCTCTTCTTCTAAGAACACCAGTCCTATTAGATCAGGGCCCACCCCCATGACCTCATTTTACCTTAATCACTCTTTAAAGACTGTCCCTCCAAATACAGTCACATTCCGAGGTACCAGGGCTAAGGCTCCAACAACCTGTAACAGGTGGTAAATACTGGACCAAATACCAGCTCAGCATCTTCCTTCACATCAAAAGACAAGGGACCCCCATGCTTTCCTTTGAGGTCACCTCTTTGAATCTTTTGAGTCGTGTGTGTGATTGTGTGTCTCTTCTGTGCTCGATGGTCAAAGTGCTAAAATATAAAACAGTCTGCATGGAGGCCTTTATCTCTTCAATCACTTGTAGAAATTAGACCACGCATCAAACATAAGCTAGGCTGTGTTAAAAGAAAAATTATAGGCGTTAATAATTAAATCCACTTTCATTTTAACATATAATGGGGCAAAGTAACTATTAAGTGGATGAAATTAATTTGGAGGATCCGTTTGAAGAATGGCGATATACCTCATATAGAAATGTTAGCACTATGAGTTATCCTTCTCTGTAGGGTTTTTTTTTTAACATCTTTATTGGAGTATAATTGCTTCACAGTATTGTGTTAGTTTCTGATGTATAACAAATTGAATCATCTCTATGCATACGTATATCCCCATATCCCCTCCCTCTTGCGTCTCCCTCCCACCCTCCCTATCCCACCTCTCTAGGTGGTCACAAAGCACTGAGCTGATCTCCCTGTGCTATGCGGCTGCTTCCCACAAGCTACCTATTTTACGTTTGGTAGTGTATATATGTCCATGCCACTCTCTCACTTCGTCCCAGCTTAACGTTACCCCTCCCCATGTCCTCAAGTCCATTCTCTACATCTATGTCTTTATTCCTGTCCTGCCCCTAGAGTCATCAGAACCATTTTTTTTTAGATTCCATATATGGTGGTGGTGAAAAGGCAGATCACGGGGGTTCTCACCTGTTCTTCTTCAGTGGGGACGTGGACAGTCAAGGCTGGTAACAAGGAGTGTAGTTGGAGGCGTGTTTCTCCTTCTGGCCAGTTTGGTTTTGTTTTTCGTTTCTGGTTGAGCCTTTGTAACCGTGTGTGCACCGCTGCCCAGAGGCCCACGTTCCACCCCTCGTGGGCAGGAACCCCAGTGTTAGTGTTACTGTTTACAGCGTCCTCTGTGCATCATGTGCATTTGTGCATCTATGGTAATTCAGCAAATGAAGCTTCATCTCTAACATGAATTTGTGTAATAAATAGAAGCGAAAGTCCCAGGTGTAACACACTTTAGAATGCTCAAAGTGTTTCACAAGTGCTAGTTTATTCGAGGCTCCATGAGAGAGACTATCGCTGCCCCTACACATGGGGATGTGCTTCCCAGGAGACTGGCGGGGGGGCGGCTGGTCCCCACGCCAGTCCTGTCGGGGCCTGGGGCTTGTCCACAGAGCACAGCTTAGCAGGAATCTGTGGATAAACAAGCTCCCATTGTGACGGTTTTATACTGTAAGTCAATATTGTAATTGTTTTCTGACTGCCCAAGTAAAATACGAATCTCACAGAAAATTTGGGACAGCACCGCCTAGCAATGGTCACCTTCTCTGGAGACTGTCAGTTGTGTGTGTAACTAACCTGCCTGCCATCATTCCTCTGTATACGTACAAACACCTGTGTGCATGCGTGCTTGTTTTTATTTTCTTGCAAAATGTGTAGCATAGGGTACAAAACTTTGTAGTCAGTGATTTCACTTAATTTTTGCCATCGTATAATCTGCCTCTTGAGAAAGACTTTTGAATTGCTTTGCAAGTTTCACAGAACTAGAATTCAAGCCCGAGGCAGCCACTGAGCTATTAACTGTGAACGTTACTTTGGGGGCTTTTGAACTCCCCTCAGGGTGAATTGCATCTTCTCACAGGCTCATCCCTGCAAAATGGGGAAGGAGAGCTGGAAGGAGGCCCCCCAGGTGTTGTCCTGCTTTCTGTGACCAAGGAGCATGATCACCACCAGGTGGAGGTCCGGGACCTGACCCTGACCTTCCACAGGTACCAGATCACTGCCCTGCTGGGGACCAACGGTGCTGGGAAGACCATGTACGTCCCACTCCCCTCCTGAAACCTGGGGCTTTGGTTCTTACAGATACCAGTTTACCTGTGAGACAGAAGCTAGATCCCTTTTCTTCTTTTTTTTAATTTTGTCTCAGTACAGAGTTTAAAGACACAGCAGAAAGACAGACTTCTCACTAGAGGTGCCGTGGGTCTGAGCAGACTCAAGGGAGGGGGAGGGACTTTTAAAAATAAATTTAATTCTTTTATTCCCTAAAAGATATTCACAGTTTCACTTTGGCCTTTGAAAGTCCTATGACTTTTTTTTCTCCTACTAAGTTTAACTCTTCTTGCTTATCTAGAGGAAGATGAAATTTGCAATGACGTTTGCAACTTTTTTAACACCTGAGTATTTTTCTTTTTCATGTTCTGCTTTTTGTGTGGTTGTGTTTGTGTGAAACCTTTATTTTTGATTTGGGATCCAATGGCTCCAGATTTGTTTAAAGAATCAAATCATGTGATCCCAGAGAAAGGATGAGCTCAAACATTCATGGCCCACAAAACAGCCCTGAGCTGACTGTGGAAATGGGGCGTGTTTAAGGGCAAACCACCCAAATTACTGAATGTCTCTTTTGAACAAGTGACTGTCTTTTTGTTCTTTATTAGTAGGACTAAAGTATATGCTTAGTTAAAGCAAGAAAAGGGAGTATTTGCTTCAGAATTCTTATAGGTAGAAAACATAAAGCTTCAGAAATCTTTTAGTGTGAAAATGTGGAAAGGTTTCTACTTTCCTCGGATGCTGAAATAGAGCTGAAGATTTCGCTGCGTAGTTTTTTAGTGTTTTCAGATCAGGAAAGGAAACGTTGCTCAAATAATGACTCAGAAAGCCAGCCTCCACACTGTGCTTTTAGTAATGCACATTTCCTACAAGAAAACCTGGAGTTTGTATTCAGCACAACGATGAGAATTAAATCAGGAGTTTCTCGATGTTTTGAGGGTCGCTGACTGCGTCATTTTTTGTGCCTGTTTGCAGCAGGCTGTGAGTCACCCCAGGGATGTCTCTTCCTGGCAGGTCTCAGAGGAGAGGCTCAGAGGCCTGTTCACTGGCTGATGGTCACTGCTTGAAATGAGAAGCTCTGAGACTCATCCAGATGTGTACACACGGTCCCATTGTATCCCCCGAAGAGGTTTGAAAATTATATAGCACACAGTTGTCAATCAAAGTTACTGAGGTGCAATTCACGTGCAGCAAACAGTACGTGTCCAGATGTGCGTCTGATGGGCCGACAGGCTTAGCTACAGCTGCACAGCAGCCGGGGGAGGAACAGGACACCGACGTTTGTGCCGCTCCCCGCCCCAAGGCCCCTGTGCCTCCTGGATCCTGGCCCCCGAGCGACCAGACCTGCTGTTTGTTGCTGTTACGCAGTTTGCATTCTCTAGCGTTTCCTATAAGTGGAGTTGTGCTGGGTCCCCCGTTGGCACGATGCTCGGAGACCCACGTGTGGTACTGTCGCATCAGCTGTCTGGTCCTGAGGATTCCACGTGGTGGAAACACCACAGTTGGTTTATTGTTTCACCTGTTGGTGGCAGTTGAGGTTGTGTCCAGGTTTTGGTGATTAGGAACATTCACGTAGACCCCTTTGTGTGGACACACATTTTAATTTCTTTCTGTAAGTAGTTAGGAGTGGTTTGCTAGGTCTTGTGGTGGGTGTATATCTCACTTTGGAGAAAAAGAACATAGTCTAAAGCATGAATAATAAACTCCCTGAACTAGCAGACTGGGCAGACCTCAGGTGTCCTGTGGGCAAGGCAGACAGGAGTTTCTGGAGACGGGCCTCGGCTTGTGGATTTGACGTGGCAGACAGGTGGCTCGAGCCACCTGTAGAGGAATGAGGCCCGGCTGCAGGTCTGGGGGTTGAGGTTGCGTCTCTGCTCGCCTCACATCCAGTGAGAACTTGGGTGATCGGCTGTTTCTCTAGCTTGCTTCCTCGTCTGTGACGACAGACTCGGAGTCACCATCCCACACTCGCAGCTCTGAGGTCGGTGGCCACAGCGCCTCCCAGGGGAGCATGACCAGACCGCAGGCCCGCGTCCCGCCGAGCTCCTGCCATTTTTTGCCTCCGTGTGTAGGAGGCAGCTGGCGGGAGGTTGGGTGCGACCCCCCGCAGGCTGCAGGCGTCCCCGGGACCACTGGGGGTCAGGGCGGCACCCCCCCCCCCCCGCTTACGTGTCTTCTTTCTCTGCAGATATTTGCTGAGGGGGCTGTACCCCGCCTGCCATCCGGAGCCATTGCAGTCAATGGCAGGAACGTGCAGACGGAGGCACCCTCAGTCAGGGCAGAGCTGGGCACGTGTCCGCAGCGCCACGTCCTGTTTGCCCCCCGCCCGGTGCTCGACCACCTGCTGCTATTCCCCTCCCTGAAGGCACCACGGGGACCCATCAGGAGCTGCATGGGCATGTCCGTAGGTGAGGGGCAGCCACCTCTGCCCCCGCCGCCTGCCCTGTGTGGGTGTGTAACAGGTGTGGGTGCTTCTGGGTGTCCCGAGGTGCAAAGGATGGGCGGAGGGGGTGAGGAGAGGGCGAAGAAGCCTAAGCGGTCCTGCCGAGGAGCCTGGACGTTACCCTGCGGGCAGGTGGTTGCAGGCATCAGGGGCCGAGCAGCCTGTGGCGCTGCGGGTGTACCGGTGGCCCTGGGTGGGTGCCAGCCCTGAGAGGGACGGGATGCAGAGAGGCCGCTGAGAGCCTGAGTCATGGTTGCAACGGAGGCCCAGGTTTGAAGGCTGTTCAAGACCACGTTGACCAGCTGGGTGTCCAAGGTGGGGCCAGGAAGGGTCTGGGGTCAGGATGCATTCTGGGGGGAGCAGAGGAGACGTGTGTGGCGAGCGGAGGAAGGGCTGGGCAGCAGGACGGGCTGGGAGGCCACGGAAGCTCCTCCCGTTTCACCGGGATGCGCAGAAGCTGAGCCCAGAGGGCAGAGGGGACCTGAGTTCCTGGTCAGGACACAAAGTGGCGTCTCTGGGAGGTGGGTGTGGAGTGGGGCGAGGGGGAAGGACAGGGCCGAGTGGGGCCTTAAGCCAGCAGGGGAGCCACTGATGTAGAAGACACGGCCAGGGTGGGTGTGAGGGCGTGGCCCGCGCTGGGCTTGGCCCTCGGGGGGACGCACGGCCGGGCCAGGGCGGAGGCTCCTTGTTCTCAGGCCGACTTCACGAAACAGGACGCCAGGCAGGCCCGACCCGCGGCGGGGAGATGCTGCTTTGGGGCCGGGGTGTGAGGACGGATGGTCAGTACTGCACAGGCCTCAGAAGAAAATGGGCATCTAAGCAACTGTCACACGTGACCGCGTATCGCCGCCTTGAAATAGTTTTGCAAGATTCATTTTGTAAAGTGAGGGTTTACAGTTAGCGGGTAGTGAAGGAGAAAGCGTGCAGGGCTTGGGAGTGCTCCGTCCCCAGAGACCCTGTTCCTCACCACGTGAAACAGAAAAACCTTGCGGTTGGGAGCAGTGCTGGAAAACGACCCCCTGTCTCTCCAGCAGTGCCCGTCTCCGGGCAGGTGTATTCTCCACGCCTGGAAGAGAGCAGTGCTTCTCTGGAGGACCTCCCTTGAAACGGGGGACTGTGTTTAGGGACAGCGGGTGTGGAGCAGGTCAGATGCAGGTGGACGCTCACGCTCGCAGGGTCAGATGCGAATTAAGTCTGAACCGAGGCAGCCCCAACCTCAGGGGACACGAGTCCTTAAATCAGAGATGGTGCCCTGGGCTTCGTTTTAACGGTGGTCTCCCCCCACCCCCCAGTTCACATTGTTGGCCGGTAAGTGGCGTCTAGAGGCTGTTCTCCACTGCAGGGGGTGGGTTCACATCACGTCTTCAGAAGTGGCTGCTGATGACAGCCACGCTAGTGACCGTGGGGTCTCGAATACACAGGAAAATGTCTCCTTTGCGCTAGTCAAGCCCGTCCTAAACGACAGCAGGTACTTGCAGAGAAGTGACGCGTGTCGCTAAAGGACAGATTGGTTACGTGCCACCTACATTTTTATAAAAGTCACGGGGCACCAATTTTCATTCAAAGTATGCACCTACCCTGGACCACGGCAGACTCTGCTCTCCTAGTGGCTGGGCCTCAACGTAGCTCCTGACGACGCTTTGCGGGCGCCATCTTTTGATGTGGGTGCAGCAACCTCGGTGGTTATCAGTTTGCTGTGTGTTACCTGGCAACGAGGCTGGTGTGCACAGAGGTGGTCGGGGTGCGATCATGTTTTAGGACAGCTGTTCTCAATTAGCGGAGCGGCGGCTGAAGCCCCTGACTCGCAGCTGAACTCACTGTCAGCCCCCGTGGCAGTGCTTGGTTTCCTTAATGAGGAGCTACAATCCTGTTCAAGGCAAACGGGATCCTGGGTAGACGCCTCAGAGGGAACCTTTGTCAAGAGTCAGTTCTTTACTGTTCTGCCTTTTATTTGGAGGAGGAGGGAGAGGTCAAGGAGGCACTTTATCAGTGGGATGCCGTGGTGCAGTTAGCGTTAGTGTCGAGCATTCTGGTGAGCACCGCAGGGCTCCAGCTGCAGGCTGGCTTGTTTGATGGTGAAGAGACCCAAGAGGACAGGTGTGCAGGTGGACATGGGGAGAGGACAGGGCACCGAGCCCTGGACCCTGCAGTGTGAAGAGGATGGAGGGATGAGGAGGGACCCGCCAGGGATGAGGGGGAGGGACCGGTGGGGACTGAGGAGGGACCAGTCCATTGAGGAGGGTCAGGTAACATGAAGACTGAAACACGACCTCTGGACTTAGGGTAAGGAAGTGGCTGGTGACTTGGGCAGAGACATCTCAGTAGCACAGTGGGGAGGGAGGTCTCTCTGGAGTCTGTAGAGAGAGGACGGAAGGAGGGGGCTGGAAACCGCACTTCTTCCCTGGAGTCTTGCTGCAAAAGGGAGCAAAGAAATGGGACGTTATCAAGATGGAAGAGAAGAGGATGTTTCGAATACGGAGCGAACCACTGAGGCAGATGCGGGCGGTGGCTTGCTGGGCACCATCCTGGGAGTGGCGGGGAGGGTTGTCGTGGGGGGGGGCGACTCTGCGGAAGGCAGAGCCTGTGGACGCAGAGGGCAGGGAGGGGCTGGGGGGCCCAGAGGAGAGTCCGGTTTTGTGGGTGAGCGATGGCTGGAGAAAGGATGTGGTCAGAGGAGGACGCGTGGGAGCGAGCCTCTGGTGGAACTGCGGCTGCTGGAAGCAGCTGGGTCCAGGGTGTGGCCTGGTGTGGAGTGCATAGGAGTGTGCTGAGTTCAAGGTCGAGAGAGAATGGGCGGGGTTTTGGTATAACATAGAAATGGAATTAGGACCTGCGTGTTTGAGAACATCTGACATCTCACTGCCTTGTTTTGCTGTTGGTTTTCTCTGCCGGTCCATGTGGGACTAACGTGGGCTTAATAAATTCACCTCCTCTGGTGTTGGAGTCACCTGGCCGGGGAGGGGTTGGGGGTCTAATGGGAATGAAGGTGAAGGCAGTCCCCTGCTGAGATGGACCGCCTGTCCTTTTCCTCCCAACTGGGCTGCTGTCCACAGTGGGAGCACCTGAAAAACAAGGGCGCGAACAGCTCCGAATGTAAGTTGGGGTTCACCCTGCAGGAAATGCACGGGGACGCTAACCAACCATCAGGTGGGCAGACCGACAAGCAGACCTGAGAAGCTCTCCTGGGCTCCTTCTGGGTCGGGATGAGAAATCCGCAAACAGTGAAACAGACACGAAGCATTTACTCGGTGGTCAGGCGGGCGGGTTCCTGGGATTTTACCAGTCAGCCTCTTTGCCTGGGGGTTTGCAGCTTCTCGGAGCTGACCGTCTTGAAGCCAGGCTGAGTGGCACCTGGTGATCCCTCCCGCGCCTCGTCCTCTCTGGCTGCTCCGTGGCCTCCAGGAAGTTGTGACCCGCCTGCGGCTCCACGGGAGGGAATCCACTGGCTGTGGGTGCTCGGGGGGGGGGGTTTCGGGGGGCACTGCTCTAAGAGGGGCTGCACAGAGGGTGAGATTAAGTAGGTGGGGGGAACTAAGTGTTCCCAAGAGTTCACGGGACTCAGAGTGAAAGGTTACCTGTGAGGAAAGACGGCGGTGGCTCCTCTCGTTGGGAGATGCCGGGCGTCTGAAATCAGCGTGGAGACTGAAGGCTCCCGGAGGTAAGAGGGGCCGACCCCCACTCTAACGGCGTCTGGTCATTCCTCAGTCAGGAAGGGGCTGCTCCAGACGTAGCGCACGTGGACCAGAGTCCAGACCTTCCGCAGACGCGCCTGGCGGGCTGCTCTGGCCACCCCACCGGCCTCCGCAGGGTCCCGAGGGAACTGAGGGCCCTCGGCAGCAGGGGTGAGTGAAGCCCAGAGAGGAGACAGCACGTATTTCCTACAGACGGGACCTAAGGGAAGGTCCTGCTCACGAGGCCCCGCGCTGGGTCCCCTGACGTGGCTCCATCTGGGCCCCTCGGAGGCCGGTGCTGTCGCGTCAGGACTCGTGGGCAACGTGGGTCCTGGGCCTCCTCCGTGTTTCTGGGCCTCTTAGAAAGAGCTCGGTCCTCACAAGGCATTGTTTGTGGAGTGGGATTAGGAGTTCGGGGGGGGGGTGGAGGGCTGTGTTCTCGTTCCAGAGCTCTCCAGGACGTGGGGCTGGCACAGCGCCAGCCCCAACACGCCCGCGCCCTCTCAGGGGGCGCGTGGAGGAAGCTGTCCCTCGGCATCGCCTTCCTCGAGGCGTCGAGGATCGTGGTGCGAGGTGGACCCGTGTTCCTGCCGTGGCGTCTGGGACGTGCTCCTCGAATACCAAGAAAGCGGGACCAGGCGGCGCTCCGCGTTCTCCTCCCGCTGTACCGCCGTGGTGGAGGGGAGCAAGGGGCGTATCCCAATACGTCATCCTTCTCGGGGAAAGAAATTTCCCAGGAGCGCACGGAGACACACCCGTCGTGCAGCATCCCTGTGGTGCCGGGCGTCTGGGGGCTGCTCAGCCGGCTTAGCAGTGGGGCCATCCGAGCTTGTCACGCCTGATGTCAGTGGACACTACACGCATCCACGTTGGGCTCTATTCTGGAGTAATTCTGGGATTACAAGGAGGGGTGTCCTAGCTATAATCTGGAAAAAGCCCTCCATTTTCTCGGGGAGGAAACCGAGTCACAGAGATAAGGGCTGGGGTTTGCTTACAGCCACAGAGGAGGTTCCCCGAGCCAAGGGTGGAGCCTGGGCTGGGCTTTGGAAGTTTCGTGTTTCTCACCTGTATTATTGTGTACAGTACTTCCAACTTAGGGCATTAGATGGGGAGTTAACTGACTTCCAGCTTCTGATTTCCTGCTGTGATTCTGAAGCACTGCAGCCAGGAAGCACTGCATTTCACACAGAAACACCGGAGTTTGGAAAAAGCATCGGGAAGAGAGAAACATACCCAGTGCTGCTGCTAGGCACGCATGGGAGCAACGGCGGCAGGGTTACCGTGGAAGCTTGTAAAATGTTTTCTTTCCTTTTTGGACTTTTGAGTACAAAGCCTTTTCAACTTAACCTGAAACCTTCACCTCCCTGGGGGAGATTAGGATTTGCTTCTTAAGAAATGCAGGGAGAAGGGACCAGAGAAAAGTCGTCATAATCTCTCCTTAAGGCAGAAAAGATGCTCCTGTTCATCCCTTGAAGCTTAAAGGCCGGGGTCAGGGAGGACACCTGAAAGGACCACCCTGTCCTTTTCTGTTGCAGAAACCTAGGGGGGTCGTGGAGGGAGAAGACAGAAAAGGCCACAGACCGCCCTGGGCTGGGAGACCGCTCCGGGCCCAGCGGGACCCAGCGCGGGGCCTCGTGAGCAGGTGGTCAGGGGTGAGGGATCCTCCCGACCCGGTGCAGCCGCATCAGAGCTCATGAGGCCTAGCGGGACGCTGGCCCAGGGCCACACCCGTGGCGCCTGTCCCACACTTTCACAGTCCCCAGCTTCTGCACTGAGAGGGCGGCAGAGCCCGCCAGGCATGCTGCCTACAGGGGTGAGGTGGGCCCTGGAAGCCGGGGGAGACTCGGGGGCTGGCGGTCAGCAGGACCGAGGGGCCCGGGGGAGCCGAGGGCCCCGTGCCGTGGGCTGACCCTGTCCGAGGCCCTGCTGCACAGGGGCGGGTGGTCCTGGTCATCAGCCGGGGCAGAGGATGCTGACCACACCGGGCCCGAGCCCCTCACCCTGCCCACTGCCCTGAGATCACAGCTCGCCCCTCTCTCCTCTTACCTGAGGACCTTGGGGAGAAAAGTAGGATGAGCAATCGTGACCCTCTGTGCAAGAGACTTTGGACACCGCTTAAAGGGACGGGTGACGTTTTGAGATAAAATGAACGTAAATCCTTTCCCTGCCCTGGGAGTGGGGTTGATGAAGAGGACAGGGGAGAGGCGGGCAGGTCAGCAGATATGGTTACTCTGCTCGCCTGAGTTGCAGCGCACAGCAAACACCACAGGCTCTTGGTTCTTGTTTATTTTAAAAATCAGCTGGGGCCTTCAGGGCTCAGCTGACAGAACATTTGAGTCACGAGCATAATTGTAACTTTGCACAGAACACCAGATACGATAAAAGTCTCAGAAACAGGCAGCTTTCTTCAAATTCTGTTGTTCTAAGTTAAATATATTCTCGCTGTTCTAGGTCATTTGGCAGTGGTTGTCTTTGGAGGCTCCTTTGGAAGCATCTGTGCGCTGACGGACGTGTGAAATCGGTAGGATAAGATGGGTGGTACCAGCAGGGGAATAGGTTTTCAAGCATCAGCATGTAGCGGTGTCTGGAAACAGCCCCAAACCTCCAGGCAGCTGTGCCACCACTTTGTAAACCAGAACTAAGGGCGGCACGAAAGCAAGTGATCCCTGCTGAATAGGAGGCTCTGCTGGCAGAACATGGGGCGTTTGGCTCTCCGACTCCCGGGGATGTGATCCGCGTTTCCTGCTGAGTGATGCCTGGCGCTGAGGTCCCGGTCAGCCCTAGGACCAGTGCTTCCAGGCCTCCTTTGGAGGACCAATAATGACGGAAAAGGTACCAGGGCAAATGGGTCCACTCCTCCCCCTCCTGCTCTGCACCTCCTGGACGACCTGGGAAATGATCCCGCACCTCTGGACTCCAGTGTGCAAGTGGAGACAGTCTCGCGCCTTGTGGGGCTGTGTGTGAAGTGAGTGTGTGCAAGTGCACAGCTCAGTGCCTGGTACGTGGGTGCTCGGCCAGGGGCCGCTCATCACTGCTGTTAAAACAGGCAAGAAAAGTGGTTGGGGAAGGACCACTTTCCGAGAAGAGGGGACCAAACGCACCACCTGAACTGGGGGAACGCTAAAGTGGTGTCTTACTGAGCAACGCTTGTCCTTTGAGGTTTGGGGGTGTCTTGAATTTCCTAAATGTCCACTGAGAAGCATCAAACATCTGTGAACTTAATCTACATTTTTTTGGAATTTACATTCCAGCTAACTTTCATTTTCAGATGACTTGATTGTCTGGAAACACATCATCTGGTCTCTAAACCGTCTCTAACCCCAGATCAGGGACTCAGCACATTTTCTTAGCCTCGAAGGACCTCTCATGCCAGGGGGTTGGCCTTGGTCTTTGGGACACATCTGTGGCGATATTGGCCACTGTGCTCTAGGGTCTATATATCGTGGTTTCTTTTTAGATGCAGTTAAAAAAAATGAATTGAGAATCCTGGTCTTTCCATCTTTCTCTGCTATTTAAAACTATAAAATCTGGTAGAGTTAAAAATGTGTTTGGGCTTCTCTCTTGGAAAATTTGCTTTTGAGATGAGAATCAATCAATGGGCTTATTTCTATTCAGTAAACTAGAATAGGTAGAATGGGCTCGATGTAGGCCTGAGAGCTTCCCTTCAGGTAGCTGAAGTGAACTTTATGAAAACACCTTGTAGGGCCTCTGGCCTTCTGAGGTCAGTCTGGCCCCTTTCCTCCCCCAGCAAACGTAGTGAAACTCGACAAGCGAGAGAATTCATAGAGGACACGTATGAGCCGAACGTTCGTTTCTGCACAAAGGGGCGCCGTGCCCCGTGCTCGGTGGGGCCTTTCTTCCTGGGGAGGCCCCCCACCTGCCCCCTGCCTGAAACGCACTCTCCGTGGCCACAGCTGCCGGAGCTCTTCCGGACGGGGCGGCTGGACCCGGGGCTCCCTGGCTTGTCTCTCAGTGTCACCCTTCACGATGGAGGGTTTGCAGAAGCCGCGCCCTAACCCAGAGGCGTTTCCGGGCTTCTGATTTGGGGGGTGACCTCGGCTAACCTAAAACCCTGTGATGCTCTCGACACCACCCACACCCGCATTGGCTTCCCCCACAGGAGGTTCGAGATGGACCCCTGGCATGTTGTGTGGGTCTCAGACTGCTCCCCGGTCACAACATTTCCACGTTGGGGTCAGGTCGCTCAGCAGGTGTTTATTCCGAATCCAGCCTGGGCCTTGCCTGCTGTAGGTCTCGGGGAGGTGACAGAACAGGACACAAGGTCCTTGGGGTCTCAGTCCTTGTGGAGGAAACCATGTGCCTGCGAAAGGGAGAAACGGATTATGGACACTGGTGGGTGTGGAGCAAGAACTGGAATTTCAAAATACTTTGCTTAGGGATAGATGTGAAATCAGTTGATGTAAATTTGGTATGTTTGGGTTTACATTCCTTGCTGTTCCATGACTTTTTTTTGGATAGCCTTCTGTTCTGGAGGCTGGGACCCGAAGGACACAGCTTGTGCCATGTCTCCGATGCAGACCTACATCCCACAGTCAACCCTCCGAGGCAGCAGCTGGGGCGAGCTGAGCTACACGATCCCTGAGGATGCAGACAGAGCCTGCTTCACAGGGCTTTTCCAGGCCCTGGACCAGAACCTTCACCACCTGTACCTGACGGGCTATGGGATCTCAGACACCAGCTTAGAAGAGGTACCTTCTGACGAAAGCTGCCCGAGCAGGCTTTTCTGATTTGTGCTTTGCCTCTCTGGGCATGATGGGGACCCTGTGCATTTTCATTCATTTCCCAGCTCTGACTGGCGTTTAATACACCCGACAGGTGACTGTGGTTCTTTAGGGGAAATAGCACTTCTATATTCGAGAACTTTGGTGTCTTTAATCCAGAATCACTGGCTGTCCAGACAGTTTCAGTAGCGGGAGTCTGCCTGGTCATATTTCCTCACCTGGAGGCACCTTTCTCTTTCCACTGTGGACCTAGTCCTGCCCAGAAGCCCCGGCCCACGGTGGGCAAAGATGTGCAGAAGGTCATGCAAGGGAGCAATGTGCCCCCCACTCTGCTCCCCTCTCCCTGGGACAGAGCCGGCCGGCACCAGCCCCTTGGTGTGGGTTGGTTTCTTTGCAGGCATGTCTGGTCTTTGGAGGAGCAGGTCCTGGGACAGAGAGCTCACTGATGTGTCACAGCCCCAGCTGCTGTGTTCAGGATATAGTTTTAAGAGAAGAGAACTTTTTAAAGGAATCTTTAAAAAATCACCTGGGGCTTCCCTGGTGGCGTAGTGGTTGGGAATCTGCCTGCCGATGCAGGGGACACGGGTTCGTGCCCCGGTCCAGGAAGATCCCACATGCCGCGGAGCGGCTGGGCACGTGAGCCATGGCCGCTGAGCCTGCACGTCCGAAGCCTGTGTTCCGCAGCGGGAGAGGCCACAACAGTGAGAGGCCCACGTACCGCAAAACAAAAACAAAAACATCACCCGGATGCTTTTGTGTGTGTGTGTGTGGGATCTAGTTCCCCGACCAGGGATCGAACCCCTGCCCCCTGAATTGGAAGTGTGGAGTCTCAACCACTGGACCACCAGGGAAGTCCCCTGGGTGCTTTTTTTTTTTTAAAGCTTTACTGTATAATTGATATAAAAAATCTCCATAAACTTAATGTATACAGTTTGATGAGTTTGTGACATCATCACTACAATCAAGGTAGTAAACATTCACAAATCCAAAAATGTTCTCGTGCATCTCCCTCTTTTTTTTTATGTGTGCTAAGAACACATGATGTGAGAGCTGCCCTCTCAGTAAACACTTTAAGTTGGCTCTGGGCACAGTGTTGCCTGCACAGCTCTGGAATCTAATCATCTTGCTTAACTGAAACTTTATACCCGTTGAATGACAAATCCCCTATCCCCTCCCACACCTTGGCAACCACAATTCTATGCTCTGTTCCTATGAGTTTGACTAGTTTATTCCTCACATAAGTGGAATCAAAAGTATTTATCCTTCTGGGTCCAGCTTATTTCACTTAGTGTAATGTCCTCCGACTTCACCCATGTTGTCACACGTGATAGGATTTCCCTCCTTTTTATGGCTAAATAATATTCCATTATATATATATATATATATATGAGTGTACAAGGGCTCTAACCTTTCCATATTCTTGCCAAAAGTTTCTGCACAGCAAAAGAAACAACAGAATGAAAAGGCAACCTACAGAATGAAAGAAAATATCTGCAAACCATATATCTGATAGGGGGTTAATATCCAAAATGTATAAGGCACTCCTACAACTCAATAACAAAGAAACAAATAACCTGATTTAAAAATGGGCAAAGGACCTGAACAGACATATTTCCAAAGAAGATGTACAGATGGCCAACAGTTACATGAAAAGATGCCCAACATCACTAACATCAGGGAAACAGAATTCAAAACCATCATGGGCAACACCTCACGTGTGTTAGGATGGCGACTTTATATATATATATATATATATATATATATACACACACACATATAAAAAACAAGATAACCTGATGTTTATTAAATTGGCAGTTTCTTAGGCCCAATTTCCACAAATGTTGATTCCAAAGACTTAGACATTTACATTTTTAAGCAAGCACCCAAGTTTTCCTTTGATTTAGGTGGTCTGTGGTCACTGCTATGAAAAACACCCTATAAGAATCTCTTTAAGTTCAAATTTGATGTGAAACTTCGCAAATCCATCTAACAGAGAGTGAATCTGGGAAACTGTTGTTTTCTGCCTGTAAGTCTCCGCTGTGCCTTTTTTCTAAGAAGCCATATTTCCACCCCTCCCCTGCCTTGCGAGATCTGAGATTGCATTGAAATTCTTATAACTCTATGGTTGTCAGCACCACTTTACCTGAACTTCTTTTTTCTCCCTCAGTTTAATCCTCTGTATTTCATTCTTTTTTTTTTTTTCTTTTTTTTTGCAGTACGCGGGCCTCTCAGTGTTGTGGCCTCTCCCGTTGCGGAGCACAGGCTCCAGACGCGCAGGCTCAGCGGCCATGGCTCACGGGCCCAGCAGCTCCACGGCATGTGGGATCCTCCCGGACCGGGGCACGAACCCATGTCCCCTGCATTGGCAGGCGGACTCTCAACCACCGCGCCACCAGGGAAGCCCTAATTCTTTTTTTTAAGCAACTTTATTCAAGTATAATTTACATACTGTAAAATTAACTGACTTTAAATAGATAATTCATTAATATTTAGTAACTGTACTGAGTTGTGCAGCCATCATGCAGTTTGAGAACTTTTAGTTTGTTTTTTATTATTATTCTTTTTTAAAATTGAAGTATAGTTGCTTTACAGTGTTGTGTTAGTTTCTGCTGTACAGCAAAGTGAATCAGCCACGTGTATACATATGCCCGCTCCTTCTTGGACCTCCCTCCCGTTCCCCGCACAGTCTCACCCCTCTAAGTCATCACAGAGCACCAAGCTGAGCCTGTGCTTCATGCTTAATTGCTCCTTCCTGTGATGACGGGAAGTGATTTCGGCAACGATTAATCTGGAGGATCTGCAGCCTCTCGTTTGCTTTCTCAGACCATCCTGTTTGCACAGCCCATCCTACCCGGGAGGCCATCATTCTCTGCCTCTTCACAGAGCTGTTGCAGATTCTGTGTGTCTCCTAGGCTTGGCTGTGGTGTTAGACGCAGAGCTGTCTTTGCTTCTTTGTCCCCATTTCCTCAAACTTCAAACACATGCAGGAGAGGTGGAGAGGAGACGTGTCTGCTGCCAGTTATACACGCCAAAGAAGGTTTGTGTGCCGCGTTCGCTAAAATCAGCAGAGAGCTGACCGCGGGTGCTTTGCAGAAAACCGTCTGCCAGAATGAAAATGGGATTGAAATAGACTTGGGCGGGTTAATGCTGGTGCCAGAAAGCAGCAGCTTCCGCTGGGGCCTCGGGAAGCGGGGAAAGTGTGTGGAGACGGAGTTCTCGCCAGCGTGCAGATCAGACCTGCCAGAGGAAGTGCCTAAGGCTGGTGATGAATAGTTACAATCCTCACTTCCTGAACTGGAATCACATCTTCTCGTGAAATATTTGACAAAGAATGTGTTTTACTTCTCTTAGGGTAGCTGCTGCCTCAGACTTAACGACAGGACATCTTGGGGAAACCTTTGGGGGACTGTCGGTCTTCAGGAAGCTGAAGACAGACGTGCCCTCGAGGGCACCCTCCTCCACACTCACCTCCTGGCCAGAGCGGAGGGGGGTTGAGCCGGGCATCCTGAACCGGTACCTCCGTTCCCTCCTCCCTGATGGTATGAGATGCCGTGGGGTGTCTGAGCAGCTCTCTTTGCCTCTCTTAAAACCACAAACTCATCTCTTTGCCTCATCACCCACTTCAGCGTTCTTGTTTACACTGATTGAAATCAGATTGAGATGGACCCACAGCTGGTGGCTTGAAGACGGCTTTGTGTGAGGCCCATCAGGCATGACTGTTACAGCCGAGAGAGGACGTCGGGGGTGGGGGGCCTGGGGAAATGCACAGGGGGTGTTTCGCAAGTAGGAAGAATGGCCTTGGGGTGGGGTTGGGGGGAGCCTCAGCTCAGTGAGGTGAGAAACAGACAGGGGTGCTGGGTACAGCATTTGGTCAGCGTCCATCCGTCCCTCATCCGTCTGAACCACGCAGAGCAGAACCAGAGGTGAGGGCCAAGGCTGAGGTCGCGATGGGGATGCAGCAGGAGGTGTCCCCAGGTCCTTTTCCTAACCATCTGTTAGAACTTTGGAGGGAGCTCAGGTTTGAAAACCCAAGTGTGAGGCTGTTGAGAAGCTTCAGGAGGACCTGTCTTTGGTGCATTTAAGACAAAACCCAAATTCTGAGCTTGCGACCAGCCCAGGGGATGTATGTAGTTGGTGGCAGAGCCAGGCTGTACCCTGGTTCTCTGAAGGTCGTCACTATCTTTTCAAGGCAGGTTTAAACAAAGGGGTTTCAGCAACCTTTAAATTATTCAAAAAACGTGGCTAGGTGTAAGGGATGACCCTATTCCAAAGTGAAATCCTAATTTGATTCTTTTAACATTTTGGGTATCATGATCATAATGCTTTTTAAAAAAATTTTATTGAAGTATAGGTGATTTATAGTGTTTTGTAAGCAAAATGGAAGTTTTGTACAGCAAAGTGATTCAGTTATACATATACATACATTCTTTTTCATATTCTTTTCCATTGTGGTTTATCGCAGGATATTGAATATAGTTCCCTGTGCTCTACTGTAGGACCTTGTTATTTATCTATCCTGTATATACTAGTTTGCATCTGCTGACCCCAAACTCCTAGCCCTTCCCTTCCCCAAACCCCCTCCCCCTTGGTAACTACAAGTCTGTTCTCTATGTCTCTGAGTCTGTTTCTGTTTCATAGGTAAGTTCATTTGTGTCATATTTTAGATTCCACATATAAGTGATATCATATGATATTTGTCTTTCTCTGTCTGACTTAATTCACTTAGTATGATCACCTCTATGTCCATCCGTGTTGCTGAAAATGGTATTATTTCATTCTTTTTCATGGCTGAGTAGTATTCCATTGTGTATATGTGCCACATCCTCTTTATCCACTCCTTTGTTGATGGACATTTAGGTTGCTTCCATGTCCTGGCTATTGTAAATAGAGCTGCAATGACCATTGTTGTACATGACTCTTATTGAATTATGATTTTCTCTGGGTATATGCCCAGTAGTGGGATTGCTGGGTCAAATGGTTGTTCTATTTTTAGTTTTTTAAGGAACCTCTATACTGTTCTCCATAGTGGCTGCACCAATTTACATTCCCTCCAACAGTGCAAGAGGGTTCCCTTTTCTCCCCACCCTCTCCAGCATTTGTTATTTGTAGATTTTTTGATGATGGCTAGTCTGACTGGTGTGAGATGATATCTCGTTGTAGTTTTGATATGCATTTCTCTAATAATTAGTGATGTTGAGCGTCTTTTCAACAATCATAGTGCTTTTCAAAGAATCAGATCAAGGATATATACCTGTATAGCAATTGGAACCTTCAGATATATACCTGTATAGCAATTGGAACCTTCAGTGGCTTTTCATGTAGAAAATTACACTATCACCTATTTTTTTCTTTTTTTAAGAAAAATCATGTACAATAAAATAGTATGGTCATTACAAGAAAAAAGGTAAAGCATCATAAAAGTTGGGTAATATAGAGCTGTGAGATTATTATTAAAACAATTTAGATAAATATAGTCTACTTGTTAGCTTTTTAAAGAATTAAACATAGTACTCCTTTTGCTTTTCAAAAGCAAGGTTACAGTAATCTAGCATGGTTTTAAATTTTGTATATTTTTATATTACCATGTTTAATATTTAAGAAATAATTGTATTTTGTTGGTTTTTGTTTTTTTTTTTGCTGTATGCGGGCCTCTCACTGTTGTGGCCTCTCCCATTGCAGAGCACAGGCTCTGAACGTGCAGGCTCAGCGGCCATGGCTCACGGGCCTAACTGCTCTGCGGCATGTGGGATCTTCCTGGACCAGGGCACGAACCTGTGTCCCCTGCATCGGCAGGCGGACTCTCAACCACTGCGCCACCAGGGAAGCCCTGTATTTTGGGTTTTATGTTATATTAATAAGCAAACCAATGTGTCACAAAATTTCTCCTTTCCTTTTACTTTTTTCCCATTTTTTTCGATTTTCTCTTTTTTCTCTTTACCTTTCCTTCCCTCCCCTGTCCCCCCCTTCCTTCCTTTCTTAATAGGAGGATATTTGATTTTGTGAGTTTTTCTTCTTTAAATGGTATGAATTATTATTCATAATTCAGTCATAATTTGCATAAATGTCACACAATTATAGTCTTTACCAGGACAAAGATTGGGGACCACCCCACCTACGTCTTTTGTGCTCTGAATGGGGTCACTGGCGGCACACTGCCTGTGCAGACGTCAGTGTGTCCACACGAGGTTGGGATTCCCGAGTCCTGGTGCTGGGACACATTTTCAACATTAATGCCCATCTGCAGGTGCTTACCTGTTTGATTAAAAGCCTACCCCCCAGGAGCCATCTGGCACTGTTAGTTTTCCATACAGCTTGCTGATTCTGTTTTCTGGCTTGGTGAGAACAGATGAAACGATTTAAGCCTTTTCCTGTCTGCTAATGATTTTGGAGTCCCAGATCATGACTGGGGCGCAGTAGAAAATATAGTCATCCCTCAGCATCCGAGGTGGGATTGGTTCCAGGACCCCTGTGAATACCAAAATCCCTAGATGCTCAAGTCCCTTATATAAAATGGTGTAGTCTTTACATATAACCTACACACATCCTCCTGTATGTTTTAAATCATCTCTAGATTAGTTACAATACCTGATACAATATATATGCTCAGTAAATAGTTACCAGTGTGTGACAAATACAAGTGTTGCTTTTTGGAACTTTCTGGAGTATTTTTTTTTTCTTGAATATTTTCTGAGGCAGATATGGAGGGTCGGCCATATCCCTAATACCTGATGTACCATGTTTCTGACTCAGAACCCATGTCTACTCCAAGGAGATCCTCCCCACACCAGGCACCCTCCCTACCTGTCAGAGAACACCTTTTACTCCTTGAATTCCTGGCAGTGGCAGCCCCTTGGAGAAGTCTGACCTACTGTTAAATACAGTACACTGTGTTGGTCAATTGTCATGTTTCATTACGTTTGACTCTATTAGAAGATTAAAAGCTTTGAGAACTTTATTCAAAGAGAAAATCTAAGGAACTAGCATAGCACTTACACGTAATAAATGCTGTGCTTTGTTCTCCCAAATTAACTCACTTCACAATTTCTCCTGAACTGCGTGTATTTATAAATAAGTGAAAGGTTTGAATTACATTATTTTAAAGATCCACTTCAACTCTAAAATTCTCTTAACTCAGTGAGCAAAGAAATATACTATTTCTATTTCATAAAGTCGTGCATCTCCCAAATAAGTATACAGTCTTTACAGAATAATTATTGATTACAAGATGCATAAATATTCATTGTTCAAAAAACCAGAAAACTGAGAAGAAAAAATAGCATGATCTCACCACACAAATAAATAGAAATCTTTAATAAGTAAGTTGAAAATGTATATAGTACTTTAACTTTTAAAAAAGATATTTATTTATTTATTTAGTTGCACTGGGTCTTAGTTGTGGCAGGTGGGCTCCTTAGTTGTGGCTGGTGGACTCCTTAGTTGTGGCATGCGAACTCTTAGATCCCATGCATGTGGGATCTAGTTCCCTGACCAGGGATGGAAGCCGGGCCCCCTGCATTGGGAGCACGGAGTCTTATCCACTGTGCCACCAGGGAAGTACCACTTTAACTTTTGAATCTAAAAAATCACTTGGTCAAATTCAAATAGTGTATAGAGTGTAGAAATTATTTCATAAAAGACAACAACTTTTCACCAAAGTATGTACACCAAAACAGTAATAATTTTTCTAGTTTAATATTAGTATTGTTAGTAAATTATATTCATTCTATATGTGTTATTTTGTAACACATTTTTCTCCATTGAGTGGTTGTATTTTAAATTGTTCAATTAATCCCCTGTGTCAGACAACTTCTTGCTACTATTCTCTATAAGATGTAACAAACCACCTTGTTTGCTATATTTGATGAATTTCTATTGCTTTTTGACAAATCCAACTCTTGGATTGGAATTAAGCTGATCAAAGGTGGTTCATATTTGCTTCCCCCAGAAAGACTGAACAGGTCTGTTCTCCCAGCAGCACTGTTAAGAAGGCCCATTTCCTAAAACACTCAGTAATAATAGGGATGGACATTGTTTTTAATCCTTACCATATTGATAATCTGAAAATTTATTTTCCAGATAAATTTTCTTACGTAAAATATCTGATTTTGCAATAAACATATATTAGTTATTTTGTATTTTTTTTTAAAAGGAACTGCATATTCAGGCATGCTGTTTGCCCAGTTTTCTTTTGGAGTATTCATTTTTCAAAAATTGACTTGAAGGCATTACATTTATAATGCTTTGTTTTAAAATCTTCACGAATATTTGGATGAACTTGGCAATGTGGAGATCGCATTCTGGGCTGGATGCTGAGTCTTTAAGTAATCTTTTAACGATTGAAGCCACCTGACCAAAAAGAGTCTTTGGACATCTTCCCTAAGCAATTTCATGGTCAGTGTAAATGGGAGTGAATAATTATGGATGTAACTGGAGTCCTTGAATATAATTGCACTCATAAGTCAAATGAGATAATTCATAACAATTTGGTCCAGTATTCCAGTTTTGTCTGTTAAATTATTCATACGAATACTTTCATGAGTTTAGCTGTGAATATTTGATTGGTGGTTGGATAAATGACATCAACTATCTTAGCTCTTTATTTTTCCAATTTGTGTCTAATTAACATATATGGGAAGGTGGGGAAAATTTGTTTTTCTTAATATAAGAAACACCTTTCCCCACGGACTTACTGAGGCTGTCTGATGAGCATTTACTAGGACTGGTAGTTTCATAAGTGTGGTAATAATAATCCTAATTACCTCCAGGGAAAATACTACAAGTCTCTATTTTACAACTGGGGGAAATGGCATCCAGAGAGGTTAGGTAAGCTTCCAGAAGTCACACAGCATGTTGGTGGCTGAGACTGGATTCAAATCCTGGTTTACGTGGATTGAAAGATGGAGCCGTCCCCACGCCACAGTGATGCTTGTGGTGGTCCCCTCTGGAGCATGGCCAGAGGGCACAGGGATGTAGTCTGACCCGGGCCCAGCTCCTCCATCACCAGGCAAATCCACCACCCAGATGGTCACGTGCTTTTTCCATTTTGTAGCGCCTGCTGTGCAGACAAAACCCTCTGTGACTTGAACAGGGCTTTGCAGTCACGGCCTGTGGTGCACGTATGTGAGAAGGCGCACAGTGTGGCAGCAGCTGTGGTGGCCAGGTGTGCAGTCGAAGGATGCTGACCCGAGGGGTGTGGCTTCCGGTGGGCAGTGACCAGAGGTGCGGTGGAGGCACAAGCCCCCGGGCCCACCGGTGACTTTCAGGTCCTCTTGAATGGAAACAGTGAGGCGTCTGTCTTGGCGGTGAAACAGCTCCTGAGCCAGAGGCCGTGAGGACAGCAAGCAATCATCTCAGCAGTCATTTTGGAATCTAGGGGTTTGGCAACCAACATCTCAGTTATTTCTGCTTGAGTTAGATAATTCGTGTAATTACCCTAATAGGTCTGCATACGTAATGCCATGCATCAGTACCATCCGACATTAGAATCTACTAAAATGATCAGTAAGGGGGTATTTTGTATTCGTGTCTACGTTTATATGATGAAGGATCAAATTTAGCTTAATATACCTTTTCTAGCACTAGAGTCTCTCTATCTGCTGATTTAATAATGCTTTATGAGAGTTATAGATGAATCACCATTAGTTGTGCATTAAATCACAATTTTTTTTTTTTTTTTTTTTTTTTTGCGGTACGCGGTCCTCTCTCTGTTGTGGCCTCTCCCGTTGCGGAGCACAGGCTCCGGATGCGCAGGCTCAGCGGCCATGGCTCACGGGCCCAGCCGCTCGGCAGCATGTGGGATCCTCCCAGACCGGGGCACGAACCCATGTCCCCTGCATCGGCAGGTGGACTCTCAACCACTGCACCACCAGGGAAGCCCAAATCAGCAATTCTTTAACCCAGCTGAGCATCAGAATCCCCTGGGAAGTTTTGTTTTCTTCTTTTTCTTTTTAAAGCAGATTTTAATCTCTGAGTCTGTGAAGATCTGATTCTGTCTGAGGTGGGACCTGGAAATCAGCATTTAAAGCAAGGTCCCCAGGTGAATCTGAAATGTAGCCAGAAGTATTAACCACTATTTTCACCACAAGCCCAGCCTCATGAGAGAGTGCTGCTTGTTTTATAATAAAATGTTACTTTGTATCATAATGTGCATCTCATCATGTGACCTTCAGTGCAGTAAAGCCTGTCAACCCTAATCTTCACAGCATCTGGTAAAGGGCTTCACCTTCTTCCACCTGCCACGCGTACTCAGCGCTTCACACAGTTATCCGCCGAATATGCCACGCTGGTTAATAGCTCATGTGCTGGTCTTTAAACATCCCGATTTCCTTGACTGCCTTCAAACATCTCCTGGTGGGTCTTAAGGATTCTGCCTAAATGTCCCCACTTTCCCCCTAAACCTCCCAAGTCTGCGTCTTTGATTCCAATCCTTGAAGCACTGCCACCACATTACACTAGTTTGCAGTGTGTTGGGTTGTTTACATTTTTATCTCAATCCCTGTGTTACACCTTTTTTGAGGACAGAAACCAAAGGGCCAGAGCCTGCACACGCTGGCTCTCAGGGAGGATCTACAGATGAGGGGGTTCTTTCAGATACGCATTTTCTTCTCCAGCTGTGCCTCTGCAGCTCTGCTCTCAGTGCTATTATCAATCTATTATCTTTCAAGATGGTAGTTTCTTTAAAAATGTTTTCTTCCGGGACTTTAAACTTATTCACTGCTCTTTTATTAACTGTATTTCAGTTTGATGTTTGTAAGCAGTACAGTCAATTTAGCATATCTGTTCTTTGTTTCTTCCTTTTTTTTTTTTTGGCCACACTGCATGGCTGGTGGGATCTCAGTTCCCCGACCAGGGATTGAACCTGGGCCGCGGTGGTGAAAGTGCGGAGTCCTAACCACTGGACCGCCAGGGAGCTCCCACATCTGTTCTTTCAGAGGCCGCTTTTCTTGTGCGATACTTTAGGAGGAATCAGTGGGGGCGGGGGTCCGTGGGCCTGGCCGAGGTTCAGCGCGTCGTCCTTTAGATGTGACTGGCTGGAGGCTGCAGTCCATGGGCCTCTCTGTTTGCTCCCAACTTTGCCTCCTCAGCTGTATACAGAATCTGCTCTCACGGGCTGTTTGGCCGGAATGGGGGCAGGTTCACTGCACAGTGTCTGTGGACCCCAATGACCGCCCTACGAGGGAGCCTGGCAGGAGGACCGGGCCAGGTCGCCCAGTTCGTGCTGTGCTTTCCGGGTTTACCTTTTGCCTCTCTGTTTGAGGAGGACTGTTATCAGATTTGCCGCGTAAGGAAGGGAGGCCGGTGCTGCTGAGGCGAGGCTGGGACCCCCTGCCCCGTGGCTGCCCCAGCCCCTCCTCACCGGGGATGCCCCGGATGTGGCAGAGGATGCAGGGTGCAGGGGTCCGCAGGGACCTGGGGAGAGGCAGGCGTGGTGCCGCCCGAATCCTGACCAGGATGTAACCTGCGAGGGGGGAGGCACGGGGTGAGAACAGAGGAGGAGAGCCAGGAGAGGGGGTGCCCTCTCTGCCACCTCCCACCCCTCCCTCGGGGACCTTGGAACGTCTTGGTTTTGTACTTTTTTTTTTTTTTTTTTTTTTTTGCGGTACGCAGGCCTCTCACTGTCGTGGCCTCTCCTGTTGCGGAGCACAGGCTCCGGACGCGCAAGCTCAGCGGCCATGGCTCACGGGCCCAGCCGCTCCGCGGCATGTGGGATCTTCCCGGACCGGGGCTCGAACCCACGTCCCCTGCATCGGCAAGCGGACGCTCAACCATTGCGCCACCTGGTTTCGTACTTCTTGTGCGAGAATGCAGGCTCACGTCGCAGGCTTTGTTTTAACCCGTGAGAATAAACGCAAGCCCCGTCTCCCCATCCTTTTGCGTCTGCCTGCCCCCCTTCAGAAGTAGGAGCGGAGTGGGGGCCACCGAGACTTCTGTCCTTATGTTTCATATCGCGAGACGCCCCGTGTGTATAACTTTCTGGTGTGTCCTTAGGGTAGAGTGGGAGCCGCTGGTGCTCCTGGGCTCAGGGATCAGTGAAGGGACCTGCACGACGGGCGGCATGTCGGGGATGCCACGTGGGCCCCGGGCACTGACCTGCCGTATCTTCCCGTCCCCTCAGACGGCACGCCTGCTGGGCCCCCCTGGTGCGGGGCGGCGCCCTGCTCTGGGCACAGACGGCTGCCCTCCTGCGGAAGCGGCTCCGCCACTCGGGTCGGCCCTGGAAGGGCACCGCCTCCGACCTGCTGCTGCCCGTGCTCTTCGTGGCCTTGGCGATGGGCTTGCTCATGGTGAGGCCTTCGGCCGTCAGCTGCCCTCCCCTCAAACTGACACCTGGCCATTACGACATGGCCAAAACCTACTTTTTCAGGTAAGAACATTTTTTGGCTTCTTCCCTTCTATTTCCAAATTATGTCAGGACAGATTAGGAATAGCAGTAGCTCTGATTCTTTAAGAATTTCAAACATACATGCGTTGTCATCGTTTTGGAGGTCGGTGTTCCCGAGGGTGAGCGCTGAGAAGCTCCTGCTTCTTTCGGGGCCTGTCTTACGACAGATGCTGAGGACAGATGCGGCAAGCCTGGTCCAACCTCTGTGCCCCCCGGGCTCCCCTTGGTGGAAGGGGACACGGCTGCTGACATGCAGAGAGTGGGGCTCACAACCGCCCACGGGCCCTGAGCTGGGACTGGGAGGGCTGCATGTGGTCCAGATTGGTTAGGACTTTAGAAGAATATATACATTGTCTATTTCACAAACCCTCCAAGGCTGCTTCTGGGACACCGGCCCTTAGCTGCACGCCCCCCTCTGCAGAGAAATGTCTGGATTTTCTCTCTAAACAGGAGGGGGCCCCAGCACAGCCCCAAGCCAGATTAAGTCCTGTTCTGCCAATACGTTCAGGCCAGTCTGAGTGTTGCCACCAGATGAGTTTACGTAGGAAATTCTCAGAGCCTCCAGGGGTGTTGTTTCACCCACGGGGGACTGGGGACCCGAGAGAGGTCCCGGCCTCCTGAGAGCCTCGCCCTGGGTGGGCTGGTCCCTCTGGACCAAGTTCAGAGCATCTTCGCTGAGCATCTGCTGCGGCTGGGATCTGGGCGTCTTTACACCGAGTGCCGAGCCTGGACCATCTTCCTTCTAGCAGGCCCTGCTCAGTCCCATCGGGGCCAAGACCTGGACTCGGGGCGCCTGGTCCACGCTGAGCAGGCATCTTCATCCGGCCAAGCATGGTGCGGGCAGCCAGGAGGTCGGGGGTAGGTTTGCTTCTGTCAAATGTGTATCTTGATGAAAGTACTGAGCTGCATTGTCTAGGCTCTGAGTGCTTTCTGATCTTTGTGCCACTTTATTTTTTTATTTTTATTTTTTTTTATTTTTTTTAACATCTTTATTGGAGTATAATTGCTTTACAATGGTATGTTAGCTTCAGCTTCACAACAAAATGAATCAGTTATATACATACATATATTCCCATATCTCTTCCCGCTTGCGTCTCCCTCCCTCCCACCCTCCCTATCCCACCCCTCCAGGCGGTCACAAAGCACCGAGCTGATCTCCCTGTGCTATGCGGCTGCTTCCCACTAGCTATCTACCTTACGTTTGGTAGTGTATATATGTCCATGCCTCTTTATCGCTTTGTCACCGTTACCCTTCCCCCTCCCCATAACCTCAAGTCCATTCTCTAGTAAGTCTGTGTCTTTATTCCTGTTTCACCCCTAGGTTTTTCATGACATTTTTTTTTTAAATTCCATATATATGTGTTAGCATACGGTATTTGTCTCTCTCTTTCTGACTTACTTCACTCTGTATGACAGACTCTAGGTCTATCCACCTCATTACAAATAGCTCAATTTCGTCTCTTTTTATGGCTGAGTAATATTCCATTGTATATATGTGCCACATCTTCTTTATCCATTCATCCGATGATGGACACTTAGGTTGTTTCCATCTCCGGGCTATTGTAAATAGAGCTGCAATGAACATTTTGGTACATGACTCTTTTTGAATTATGGTTTTCTCAGGGTATATGCCCAGTAGTGGGATTGCTGGGTCATATGGTAGTTCTATTTGTAGCTTTTTAAGGAACCTCCATACTGTTCTCCACAGTGGCTGTATCAATTTACATTCCCACCAACAGTGTAAGAGGGTTCCCTTTTCTCCACACCCTCTCCAGCATTTATTGTTTCTAGATTTTTTGATGATGGCCATTCTGACTGGTGTGAGATGATATCTCATTGTAGTTTTGATTTGCATTTCTCTCATGATTAGTGATGTTGAGCATTCTTTCATGTGTTTGTTGGCACTCTGTGTCACTTTTACAACGGTATGTGATGTGGAGTTAAACAAATAGAGGCACAAAAGGAAAAGTCGAGAATGAACTGTTTGGTTGGCTTCCATCTCCGTGGTAACGGGATCCCCCCACCCCCCAGCCTTATGTGAAGAACCGTGCATCTGTCCCGAGTATTCCTTCCCAAGAGGGGTCCTCCTCTCTGGCCCAGTGCTTTATTTACCTGCTCTCACCCCTCATTTATGGAATGGTTAAATGTGTGAGAATGTCCACTAATGCTTCTTACTGGCCAGATGTTCAGATTTCTGTTGCACTCCTCAGGTATGTAAGAGCTGTGACTATTTTGAGCTTTTCAGTTACAAAATTGCAACTGTCCATTTTTTTCCACCTTCATACATTTCCATCACAAGTTTTTCGGGGGTAACATCAGTATTTTCAGGATGCATATTACCAGATTATCCTTATAAATGTGCACCGATTTACAGCCCCATAAAACCCTTGATTCTTTTATTCAACAAGTATTTATTATGCACCTACTACATGCCACACACCGTTCTTGGTAGTCACACACGTATGAACAGAACAGGCCCAAATCCCCACATTCGTGGGAGAGAGGAAGCTTATTTCTCTAAATCTGCACTCTTGCTTTTGAGGCTGAGACCTGCTGACGCATGGCTCTGTTAGGCGGCTCTTAGGTTACTCTTGAGACTGAATGTTCTCAGTCACTTTATGATTGTTTTAAATTGCACTTTGCATGTTGAATGGATTGAGCATCACATGCAATTAAGTCACATTCTCAGTGATCTCCCTTCTCCTCTGCCCCGTCTTCCCCTCTTCACCTTTTCTTTTCAGGCAGGTGAAGATTTCTCTACATGGCGTTCATGTCACTGAAACCATTTTCAAATAGCATTGAAATGGTTGCAAATAGCCATTCACTTTCTCCACTGCATTATTCATTTGGTAATTATGTTTTTTTGTCTGAGAGCATTTTTCCTGTTCTCACAGTATTAATCTCTCATAGAAGGAATGCACTCCAAAATATTTTGAGTCTGAGAATGATAGATATTTTAATATTTTCTTCCATTTCTAAGAAGCTGAGGAGGCTTCTTACATATCTGATGCTCATTTTCTCATCCTTACAGACGGGCCGGGCCATAGGATAGGGTGTGTGTTCTGTCAGAAATCGCATATTTCCCCTCTTCTAATCTTTAATTTCAGACTAAACAGAAAGAACGAGTTTACATGTCATTTGTTTTTGTTTAGTGGAGTAGCGGTTTACCTAGTTATGAGGGAAAAACTATAAAACGCTGCCAGAGATGGTTCATACGGATGGAGACTTCCCTTGCTTTTCTGAGTTTTCCTCGTGGGCGAGGAGGGTGCCTCTACCCCTTTGGGACGCACAGCTGCTCTGCTTAAGGCTCAGCATGGACACCACTACCTCCTTCTGTGTCCTCCTTCTGCTCTGATCACGTGTCCTGCTTTGCTCAGAGGTGAGGCCTGTCATCTTGGCGTCCATATTAATTATGCCCTTTCACTCTCAGAAGTGTCCTGGAAACCGTGTCTCAGTTTCGGAAAGAAAGTCCTGTGTAGGCAAGTGACTCTCAGTTGCTGTTACTTTATTTATTTAGTTCTGGTTCAAGGTGTCTATTCATTCAGCGAATTTGCTTTTATTGTGGTAAAATATATACAACACAAATTTTACCATTTGAGCTATTTTTAAGTGTATCCGCATTATATTCACTGAGCATCTGCGCTGTTTGAGTTTCTCTGGCTTCTGGGACCCTCGGCCGTGTCTGTCCTGAGTTGCCCAGGCAGCCACGCTCCCTGGCTCAGGAGTAGGAAGGCGTCTGCTTTCCTCCTTCGGGCCAAGAGACCAGGGAGGCTGAAGTCCGCAGGTCTCCGAGGGCCACCTTCTGCAGGATGGCCCTTTTTCCTCCCCACCCCGGGTGCTTTGCACCTGTTCTTCAAATGCCGTCCCTGTGTTGCCCGGCCTGAGGCACCGCTGCCTGTGGAAGCTCCCACGGAGCCCGCGGACCCCTGGAGCCGTTGCCGGTCAGTCCAGGGCTGGCACGGGGCAGGGGTGTGGGGGGAGGCCCACGCAGGCTGCTTTCTCGAGTTGGTTTGATCTCCATCCGCGTCAGAGTCATCTGGGACTCTTGTTAACACGAAGCCCCTTGGGGTGCTGGTGAAGAATATGCGCTGGTTCAAGCAAGCTGCTGCACGTGGAGTTTTGAGAAATGCTGGCGTGGAGAGGAAGCAGTGCCCCATGTAGGAAATGCCTCAGGAATCCCGGTCAAGCACTCTTTCCAATCCCTGGAGTCTGGTAAGGACAGGCTTCCTGTGCTTCTAACAGCACTTTAAATACAGCCAAGAGTTTGAAGACAACCAAAAAGAATTAGTTTAAGAACAATCATTTGAATTTTATGGCAACAGGGATAATTTAAAGCTAGTTCTTTTTTCCTTGTTTTTCAAGTGACCTCTAGACCTAAGCCAAAAAGTAGTAAAAAGTAAACCATAACTTTGCAACTTGCTCTTAGTAATTATTCCAAGTAAACTGCTTTGTGGATCAATATTTTTTTTTCAGAAAAAAACATTTCAAACTTTCATGTTTGTTCTTGGGTTAATGGGCCAAAAGAGAGCTATTCAGAGTATTTCCACAGATGCCACAAATAACGTTTTCATTTTATGGGCAACATTTCCATGGAAAATACGTCCCTTTCCTTCTAAAAGTGTGTTCTCATTTGTCAGAAACAGAGATCACGCTGCCTACTTATGAGACATAGCTTTGTTGTAAATTTCAGCATCTTTCATCGCTGTGTGTTTCTGGACACAGCTGTGTGGAATCAGATTAGGCCAGTTGTAAACCACCTGGATATTTAAAAATCTTGGTTGTATTTCATGCAGTGGGGAAGAAGGTGTTTTCCTATAAATAGTTACTCTTTTTTTTTTTTTTGCGGTACGCGGGCTTCTCACTGTTGTGGCCTCTCCCGCTGCGGAGCACAGGCTCCGGACGCGCTGGCTCAGCGGCCATGGCTCACGGGCCCAGCCGCTCCGCGGCATGTGGGATCTTCCCGGACCGGGGCACGAACCCGTGTCCCCTGCATCGGCAGGCGGACTCTCAACCCCTGCGCCACCAGGGAAGCCCATAGTTATTCTTTTTGGTTTTGGATGCTATAGTGGTATTCACATTCCAACTTAGGCCTGAAAGTAAAGTTGTCCTCAGCTCGGTGTAGTGAGCTGTTCTTTCTTTTCCATTTATAATCGGTCCTTTCTGAAAGGTAAGAGGTCTGGGAAGATCACATTGCGGGAAGTAAAATAACTGGGTAGAGATGAAGGAGTAGGCCTACGATTTCAGTGCATGAGCAAGATGACAGTTTGTTCCACAGAGTGCTTTTGAGAATCGGCTGTGTTCTGACTACTCTCCTAAGCCTTCCCATTTCTCTCATGGATTGTTTTGTTCTGCGATGAGAAGCCCACAGTTATGCCAGTGGAGATGTTGCAGCCACTGGGAGGAAACGGGATAGAAGAGGTGGCAGAGGGGGGCTCACAGGAGGAGGAGCTTGGGGCTTAGTGGCTGGAGACGGTGTCCAACCAGGTAGCAGGGAAGCGGATGCCCTTCAGAGGGAGCTGGTCCGCCCCGTCAGAGGGCGGTTCCACTGGGCTGGGCCGGGGTGCCTTCTGGGAGAGAAAGTCAGGAAGAGCAGGGAGGGACTTGAATACTCTTTCAAGGCTCATAGGTGACAGGGAACCAGTGATATATTTTGAGCAGAGAATACACCAGGTTGCTGCATGAGAGGCTCACTGCCGATTATGGAAATTGGGAATCTCTGTAAAGTCCCCGTCTGTGCTGCGGCTGCACTGCTCGAGGATGGACATTGCGCCTCATTCTGGGCTTTGACGTGTACTTTCGGGAAGTGGGGTGCACGAACCTCACCTACCCAGACCTCCCCAGGTTTAATCGCTGGTAGAAAGTCAAAAGGTGTTCAGGAGTCAACTCTGCTTTGTCTATAAACAAAGACATCGATTAGAAGAATCAGTGGTTGAAGGTTACTTTGCAGTGTCTACATTTCTTAAGAGAAGCTAATGTTGAAGTTCTTTAGAAAAAAACATTTATGCTCATTTGTTAATTTATATACTGCTTCTTTCCAAAAATTTGAGGTCATCGTTCACATGCAAATGATCTATCATTTTTTCCTTTATTTTGAGGATACGTGTTCCCAGCGATGTCTATTCAAAAGCATTTTGTAAATTACATAAGTTCTAGAAAGTAATAAATCTCTATTCTTTCATAAACACTTATCATCCAGAATTTTAATTAATTGAAATGAGCCCCACTCCTAATCAGCCAGGTTTAAAATATCGTCTCCTTTACATTTTCTCAAGCCAAGATATTTCTTACAATTGATGGATAAAATTTAATGTAGAGTTTGTTTCTGTATCTCTCCCAGGCTATGAGAATAGTGTGTCTTGTCTTTGATGGTGTCTTCAATAAGGAGATTCCGTCTTGGTGGCCTTGGTTCCCATAGATGCTGCTTGAACTGTGAACAGACTTCTGAGATTTGTGCCAGTGAAAGAGATACTATAATTCATTGTGTCCTTAAAGCACACATAGGACTTCTTATCAAGAAAATGTGCAATATAATTCACATGTAGAAACACACAAGAAAGCAGATAGAAGAAGTTGTTTTGTGGGACTTCCCTGGAGGTCCAGTGATTAAGACTTCGTGCTTCCCCTGCAGGGGATACGGGTTGGATCACTGGCCGGGGAACTAAGATTCCACGGCTGTGCAGCGTAGCCAAAAACGTAAATAAATAAAATAAAAAAATTAAACTATTTTATGAAAAACGGAAGTTGTTTTGTTGCAGGGCTATGCTATAGGACACGTACTGATAGCAAATCAGAGCTCTAGCAGTCAGAGAATAGTTTTATAGACTTTAATATATTAACATGATGTAATACAATGCAGCCTTTAAAATTAATTTTTAAAAAACATACAAAAATGCCAGAGTTGGTAATATTATAATTTTAAGTGAAAGGATGAGAAAAATAATACACTTGAATGCAAGTATATAAAAATGCATTATCTGTGGTGGTAAAACTGTGCTTTTAAGACATTTCTTCATCCGGTTGCTGGTTTGGCTTCACCATAAAAAACGTGAACGATTAGCTCTATCTGTGCTGCTAGGAACATGCGCCTGGACAGTTGGCCTAGGCTCTCTCTGACAGACTGTCCCGTGAGCTCCCAGGCAAGTACTAACCTCCCACCTTGTTTCCCTCGTCTCATGACAAGCAGCAGTGAGAACGGTGACGTGGAGCTCGGCCGCGTGCTTTTGCGGAAGTTTGGGTATCAGGACCTGCTCTGTGCTGACTTACACTCAGACCTGTAAGTGTCCGATGCAGAAATGCAGCCTCCAGCCAGCCGCCCCCAGGCTGCAGGACTGGCGTCTCCAGGACTGTGTCGCCTGTTCTCACTGTAGGGCTGAGACTGAGCAGGCCTGAGGGTGCTGCTGTCTAAAATGACCCGAAATAAGCTCCATCATCGCTCCTTCCCTTCCTTGGTGGATACACGCTTTATATCATTGCAAACCCCATTAATTAATAATGAATAACATTCCCTTTGCTAACTAACACCCCAAAAGAACAAAGCTAAAAGAATAAGGTAGCAATTAAGTATGAAATACGTAGTAACTGTTGCTTACTTTTAGGGTAAACTCGTACCTATGAAAAGATTAATTGTACTTTTTTTAACTAAAGGGAGTGAAAAAGTCCGTAACATCAGTGTGGGTGTGAATTACTTTGAAGACTTTTTTTTTTCTAGGTTTTGCAAATGATACTATAGAGATGACCTTTCATGAAACCTTGATAAAACATGCCTTTCTTCATAAACATACCTTTCTTCTCCCTTTCTTATTTCGCTCGACTGTTATTTGAGGATCTACTATAAATATCATGTTGTTGTAGGAACCAGGATTGATGGAGCACATGGCCCCCGCCTCAAGAATTTACAAATGGGGAAAGTGATAAAAGCCATAACGATGTATTAAGTACTGAAGTGTATGTTTTTCATAATAAATATAAAAATCCAGACAATAATACAATATTGGCATATGTTTTCCTAATTTGGGATGACATTCTGTGCATTAGTCATGTTGGTGATTAGCGCAAGGCCGAGTAACTGTTAGCAGTCTCAGTGAGGAAGAATTAATAACGTTGTTTCACTTTAGTTTTCTCTTGAAAAAGAAAGTAATTTTTTTTAACTAAATAAAAGCTTCCATGGTGATGCTTTTATTTCCCTTCTGTCCAAAGAAACACACAGGATGTAAAAAGCGTCTACCTTTGAGAAATTGAAATATAACCTGTGGCCCTGAAGGATGTAGTCTGGGCCCAACCTGGCAACAAAGAAAGAACAGTTGGCAGAAAAAAAAGGTATATATATATTTTATTGGAGTATAATTGCTTTACAATGTTGTGTTAGTTACTGCCAAACAGTGAAGTAAATCAGCTATAAGTATACATATATCCCCTCCCTCTTGGACCTCCCTCCCCCTCCCATCCCATCCCACCCATCTAGGTCATCACAGAGCACTGAGCTGAGCTCCCCACCTTCCCCCATGTGTCCATACATCCATTCTCTATGTCTGTGTCTCTATTCCTGCCCGGGAAATAGGTTCATCTGTACTATTTTTCTAGATTCCACAAATATACGTTAATATACGATATTTGTTTTTCTCTTTCTGATGTACTTCACTCTGTATGACAGACTCTAGGTCCATCCACATCTCTACAAATGATCCAATTTCATTCCTTTTCATGGCTGAGTAATGTTCCATTATATATATGTACCACATCTTCTTTATCCATTCCTCTGTTGATGGACATTTAAGTTGCTTTCATGTCCTGGCTATTATAAATAGTGCTGCAATGAACATTGGGGTGCGTGTATCTTTTTGAATTATGGTTTCCTCCAGGTATATACCCAGGAGTGGGATTGCTGGATCATACAGTAGTTCTATTTTTAGTTTTTTAAGAAACCTCCATACTGTTCTCCATAGTGGCTGTATCAATTTACATTCCCACCAACAGTGCAGGAGGGTTCGCTTTTCTCCACACCCTCCAGCATTTATTGTTTGTAGATTTTTTGATGATGGCCATTCTGACCAGTGTGAGGTGATACCTCATTGTAGTTTTGATTTGCATTTCTCTAATGATTAGTGATGTTGAGCATTTTTTCATGTGTTTGTTGGCAATTTGTATATCTTCTTTGGAGAAATTACTATTTAGGTCTTCTGCCCATTTTTGGATTGGGTTGTTTGTTTTTTTGATATTCAGCTGCATGAGCTGTTTGTATGTTTTGGAGATTAATCCTTTGTCTGTTGCTTCATTTGCAAATATTTTCTCCTATTTTGAGGGCTGTCTTTTCTCTTTGTTTATGGTTTCCTTTGCTGTGCAAAAGCTTTTGAGTTTAATTAGGTCCCATTTGTTTATTTTTGTTTTTATTTCCATTCCTCTAGGAGGTGGGTCAAAAAGGATCTTGTTGTGATTTATGTCATAGAGGGTTCTGCCTGTGTTTTCCTCTAAGAGTTTTATAGTGTCTGGCCTTACAGTTAGGTCTTAGTCCATTTTGAGATTATTTTTGTGTATGGTGTTAGGGAGTGTTCTAATTTCATTCTTTTACATGTAGCTGTCCAGTTTTCCCAGCACCACTTATTGAAGAGGCTGTCTTTTTTCCATTGTATATTCTTGCCTCCTTTGTCATAGATTAGGTTACCACTGCTGCATGGATTTACCTCTGGACTTTCTATCCTGTACCACTGATCTATATTCCTGTTTTTGTGCCAGTACCATACTGTCTTGATTACTGTAGCTTTGTAGTATAGTCTGAAGTCAGGGAGTCTGATCCCTCCAGCTCCATTTTTCCTTCTCAAGATTGCTTTGACTATTCAGGGTCTTTTGTGTTTTCATACAAATTTTTAAACTTTTTGTTCTAATTCTGTGAAAAATGCCATTGGTAATTTGATAGGGATTGCATTGAATCTGTAGATTGGTTTGGGTGCTATAGTCATTTTCACTATATTGATTCTTCCAAATCAAGAACATGGTATATCTCTCCATCTGTTTGTGTCATCTTTGATTTCTTTCATCAGTGTTTTATAGTTTTCTGTGTTCAGGTCTTTTGCCTCCTTAGGTAGATTTATTCCTAGGTATTTTATTCTTTTTGTGGCAATGGTAAATGGGATTGTTTCCTTAATTTCTCTTTCTGATCTTTCATTGTTAGTATATAGGAATGCAAGAGATTTCTGTGCATTAATTTTGTATCCTGCAACTTTACCAAATTCTGTGATTAGCTCTAATAGTTTTTTGGTAGCACCTTTAGGGTTCTCTATGTTTAGTATCATGTAATCTTCAGACAGTAACAGTTTTACTTCTTTTCCAGTTTGATTCCTTTTATTTCTTTTCCTTCTCTGATTGCCATGGCTAGGACTTCCAAAACTATGTTGAATGATAGTGGTGAGAGTGGGCAACCTTGTCTTGTTCCTGATCTTAGTGGAAATGCTTTCAGTTTTTCACCATTGAGGATGATGTTGGCTGTGGGCTTGTCATATATGGCCTTTATTATGTTGAGGAAAGTTCCCTCTATGCCTACTTTCTGCAGGGTTTTTCTCATAAATGGGTGTTGAATTTTGTCAAAAGCTTTCTGTGCATCTATTGAGATGATCATGTGGTTTTTCTCCTTCAATTTGTTAATATGGTTTATCACATTGAGTGATTCGCATATATTGAAGAATCCTTGCATTCCTGGGATAAACCCCACTTGATCATGGTGTATGATCCTTTTAATGTGCTGTTGGATTCTGTTTGCTAGTATTTTGTTGAGGATTTTTGCATCTATGTTCATCAGTGATATTGGCCTGAGTTCTCTTTTTTTGTGCCATCTTTGTCTGTTGTTGGTATCAGGGTGATGGTGGCCTCATGGAATGAGTTTGGGAGTGTTCCTCCCTCTGCTATATTTTGGAAGAGTTTGAGAAGGATGGGTGTTAGCTGTTCTCTAAATACTTGATAGAATTTGCCTGTGAAGCTGTCTGGTCGTGGGCTTTTGTTTGTTGGGAGATTTTTATTTTTTTTAATTGGAGTATCTAGTCTTCCAAGAGGGAAAAAGAAGTAGAGTCAATGTTCAGGGAGCGGAACATTTTCCGAATTCTGCTCAGACGTCTGTTTTACCTTCAGATACTGTTGGAGGAAGGGCAGCGGTCCCCAAAGCTGTGCCCCCGCTCCCCCAGTCTGCGGACCATGCTCACTGTTCCGCCCTCAACTTTCTTCTGCCTTCCTGGTCTGTTTCTGTTTCTGCCTCTTTCTTTGTGAAATCCTTATCTCTTAACTCATTCCTACTTTGTAACCGTTTCTACTCTTTTCCTTGGTCCGCATGACAAAAAGCTGGGGCACGGGGTGCCTTATACAAGGGGGTGCTTTGGATCCTTCTATCAATGATAATTTCTGTCCATGTTACACAAAAAGGCTTGATTTACTGAAGTCCCAGATCGAAGCAAAATGTTTTATTTAAAACAAATATGTGTCCTACTGTAAGTGTAAAACATTGTTGAATTCAATATCTACATATTCCATTTTAGGCAGACTTTAGTCATCGTTTGATTATGAATTAACAGAAACATTTTAAAACGATAGATGAGATTCTGCGTATTGACTGTTTTTCTGTTCAGACTCTGAGCTCAGGTTGTGGGAGCCAAGTTGAACTCCTGCCTTTACCTCCTTTCGCACAGAAGGCAGCAAAAATCTTCAGAAAAAGCTACCGTGGTATAAACATGAACTAAACTTTACATTTTCCCATTATAGTAGATGATGCCTCATTTAAATTTTAAAATGCGCTGAAGTTCCCAGCCTTTAGAAGCAGACTGGGAGATTTCAATACCAAGGCTTATGTCCCAGGGCTTGAGTCTGGTGACACTCCAGCCATGATTTCCCTGCTACCCCTGAAGTAAAACAGTCACTTTTCCCACTCATTCTTGATACTGTTTTGTATAGAACAGAGTGGTAGTGAGCAAATCTTATATTTCTATTGCACGTTCAAAGCCGAGTGGGGAGATGGGTCGGGTTCGTGTCCATGGTTAGATGGCAGCAGCTTGAGAAATGGTCTCTGAGGTGCCAGAGTCCCGGGCTCGCGAGGTCGGGCCCTCGCTCCCGGCACGGCTGTGACCGCTTCCCTCAGGTGGGCCTGGGGAGATGGAAGGTTGAGGTCAGGGGGCACAAGCACCCAGAGGGCACATGTCCGGCACCCTGGAAAAGGTGGGACCCAGATTCTGGGCGGGGTTGCACGAGCCCACATCCTAGCTCTGCCGCGTCCTCCTTGTGTGGTCTGGGCCCTGCCTTACCTTCCTCTGCTCCGTTAACATCACCCCGCTCCCACTTCTCAAGAGAGAGCAAGTGTCGACTTGGACCACAGGGTGGCCCCTGTGCCAGGCTTTTGCCTCCTTTAGGAGAGTTTGTGTCAAAACTTCCTCTCTTAGGAGTAGGTCCTGAGAATGCCTTCCTCATGCTGAGATGCAAAGTGCACTCTGACAGTTGAAACTGTAGGCAGCGGGCCTGTGTCAGAGAGGCCAGCCTTTGATCCGGCCTTGCCAAACCCGGCGGACGGAGGGACTGTGTCAGGCACGTCACTCGGGATGACTGCCACTGCTCGTGTGTCCTGCAGAGCCCGGCCAGGTGCCACAAAAAGCCGAGGGACTGGGCGCTTGGGGTCCTGACACCGGAGGGAAGTGGACGTGTCTGATCCTCTCGTTTCCTCCCCTCCATCCTCCCCTGTGAGTGCAACTTCACGTGGTTCCTGCAGCTCAGAACTTCCTGGAGGCTGGGCGGCTCCCAAATCCAGAATCTGTGCAATGCTGCGGCTCGTCTCTGTGCAGCTCTGCGGGTCACATCTGATTACTCTCTAACAGGCAGCCAGGAGAAGAACTAGTGGAGGATTTGGAAGGGACAAAGAGGACTTTTTGAAGACATTCATTATGCTGTGAACACTTGCTCACAGTCGCTGAAGGCCTGCGGCTAAAGCAAGGGAGGCCCTGAGCTCAAGAAGTGTAAATGGAGTCATTTTTTTCCTCAAGTAATTATCAGATACAGCAAGCAGTCCGATGAAACACATCACTCCCTTAGGTGATATTTCCCTGTTCACTTTCAAGACTCAAACTGGAGTCCCCATTGTCTGCTTAACCAAGAAAGTCACACCAGCAAAGCCTTGAAATTATTTTTGTTATTTCAGAAGTTTACATGGAAATTGTACTTTGCTAACCTTGTTAATAGAAAGGGTAGGTTTCTTTTCATGGGACTGGATGTGTTTCACCTTGATGTTCTCACGTTGGAGCTTCAAGGTCTGGAGCAAAAAGTGAGGGCTCAGAGGTCAAAAGACCATCTTCCAAAGTGTGATGCTGGGTGAGCCCCTGGCCTCTGACAACCCCACTCCCTCTTCCCAAAAGTGAGGCTGGCAAGCGGTTTTGGTAAAAGCACCTAGCGGGGCACCTGTAGTTCAGCAAATGTCAGTTTCCTCCCTTCTCCCCCAATTTTTGAGTAAAACACAATTATCATTACTAAGGCAGATTTTGATTTACAAACATTAGTGAAAAAAAAAAAAGTATGAGGCCTAACAAGGAGAAAAGTTATAGGGAGCTTTGGAATAAAATGGGTGGACCTGGAGATGATCATGCTAAGTGAAGCAAGTCAGACAGAGAAAGACAAACACCATACGATATGGCTTATATTCGGAATCTAAAAAAAAAAAAAGATACAAGTGAACTGATTTACAAAACAGAGACAGACTCATAGACTTAGAGAATGAATTTATGGTAACCGGGGGGAAGGATGTGTGTGGGGGGAGGGATAGTTAGGGAGTTTGGGATTAACATACACACACTACTATGTATAAAATAGATAACCCACAAGGGCCTGCTGTAGAGCACAGGGAACTCTGCTCAATATTATGTAACAATCTAAATGGGAATAGAATTTGAAAAAGAATAGATATATGTATAACTGAATCACTTTGCTATACACCTGAAACTAACACAACATTGTTAATCAACTATGCTCCAATATAAAATAAAAATTAAAGAAAAAAATAAAGGATTCTGAACCTCTGCTATAAGTTGTTTTCATAGCAATTTCTGTGGCACTGTGGTTCTTCATAATGGAAATTTAATACTAGTTGCCTTTCTTTAAATGATGATTCAATTACAGTGTCACACGATGAAAAGGAATTAGCAACTACCTGTGTTTATTAATTGCTACACTGGTGCTGAGGGCTCCTGGTTTAGCCACCAGGAGCCCCAAGGTTCACGACAGCCCCCTGAGTCCCTGCTGAAGGTCCCAGGAGCCTCGGTGATACATTCAATGCACGAACAGAGTGAGCATCATTTAATATAATGGAAATATTGTCATTGCAATAGAACGTTATCCTCAGATTAACAGCTCAAGCTGTGAAAACAAATGTGAACGCTTGGCCTTCTGCAGCGCGAGATGATACTCTCATGAGCTGTGCTCCAGTCTGGGGGATGCTTTCATGGGAATACAGCAGCTCTGTGATCTCAGGATCATCCCATCTCTCCTTCGCTGTGTCAGGGGGAATTCTTCCTGCTGGGGCATGGACCCCTTCTCTCACCCAGAAGTCCAGGAGTCCTGTGGCTGCCTGGTAGGTTTCCACCGTGTTTTTTATTTCTAAAAAGTCTAAACCTCAAGGAACAAAGATGAGTTCACCCCCATCTGAAAAACCTTCACTTTTGTTAACTAAATGAACTTTTGAACTAAATGACCTTTAGGGTTACTCGGTTAGCTGCTTCTTGGAAAGGTGTCGTGACATGGTTTCCAGTGTGGTCCTCCTGTTCATTGCCCACTGGTCATGGTCGGTGACTGTCCAGCAGTGTTCACGAAGCAAAGGAATCTTCTCCAACTAATGCTGAGGAAGCTAGGATTGCCCTTTGGGGGGGAAATTTCCCAGAATTTCAAGGCAGGATGACCTCAAGCTCTTGCTGTATTCTTATTTGAGTTTTGAGAGCTAGATTTTAAAAGCTAAGATAGCACTTGGCTCTTCTAACTGTGGTCGATCCGTACGGGAGCACACGGGAGTGGGTTTTCCCCGTTACAGTGCAAGGCATTGCTGTCTAGTCTGCGGAGGAGAATGGAGTGAAACTTATATGGAAAACTGGTTGGAACTCACTTCAAAGGAAATCTCAAAAGGCAATTCATAAAAGGCACAGGCCTATGAGCCACAATCAGCAAGCTGATATGGCAATCTTAATTTACTGAAAAAGGAAAAGCGAAATCTTAATTGAAATTCAGGATCTGTTAAGAAAACGGCCTCTTGAACATGTTGACAGGGCCTTTCTGTTTAGTGGCCTGTGGGATACACCCCTCCTAATAGTTTAGTGACTTTAGGAAGTCTTCCTTTCCATGGACCCGGTCTGCTTTCTTCTCCTAGACCAAATGTCTGGATGTAAGTGAGGCAGTTACACAGCAGTGAGGGGGATGTCCAGGTGGGACCCACCAGAGACTACTGACTGGTGCTCCTTTGCAGTGAGCAGCTGTTCTGCTCAAGTTCTTTTTGGACACAGTGATTTGTTTCTTCCCCGTCTTGTTTATTCCATTAACTCATGAACCCTGTAAATTTTCACTCCATGCTCTTATTCTGTGGCTTTGATCTAATCATCCTGTGAGACTGGTACCTTTTGTTACCAGCTCCCTAAAATTTCCCGGAACGAGATTGAGTGTCAGTGTCAGAGGAATGAATGAACAAGTACCAAGTGGTTGATGTGAATTCACTGCAACTCACGTGAACCTCATGTGAGACCTCAGTCATATGTGTGCAAGAAGAAAAGCATTTCCCATGAAAAAGCTCCACGGCCGAGGCAGCTTCAGAAACGCCAGATAAAGCCCTGGTTAACAGGGCTCTTTGCTGTAGCTCTTGCAAGATGCTGTTATCATGTATGAATCATTACACAAGGGGTGGAAAAGATGCAGCGTTTCCTGCAAATGACTCAGCTGAAGAATCCTTGTTTTTTGTGGCATTGTGTGCTTGGGCAGAAGTTGTGGTCCCCGTGTTAGGAGTCAGAGGCCCTCAGGAAAGCGGGAGTCGGGGTGGTCCCTGCTTGGCAAATATTTCCTGATTCTAAGCCTGTGAGGCATTTAGGGAAGAAACACGTTCCTTTGAACTTTTTGCCCATCATCCTCTGACTCTCTTTCTGGTTCGTCAAGTGCGAGGTCACCCTAGTGAAAACATTTTTCACCTTCTGAGTTCTTACAAATCTGCCCAAGCTTACATACAGGAAAAGGTTGGGAAGTTCCCAAATCTGACAGCAAAGGTTGCAGTGGAATTCTAGCAGAGTTCTCAAATGTATCAACAGGTGACTCTTAAAGAGATTTGAGAACATGTAAAGAGCCAGCGATGATTCACTGAAAACATGACAGCTAGGAAAAGTCACGTTTACTTTAATGTCAGTAAACCTGTGTGTGGGTTATGAATAAGCTTCTACTTGACGTCTTTGGAAACAATTGCAGAAGTGCCCCAGTGGAAGCACCAGGGCTCCCCACCTGACCGTCCGCCTGGGCCACAGGCTGCTCAACCTCTCCGGCCTCCCCCGGAGGAGTATTTGCTGGCGCTGGAGGAAAAACCAAGGTGGGTTTGAAACCGGCGCTGGCTCTTCCCTGTTCCCAGAATTACTTCAGAAATACGAGTGTTTCAAATGCCGATGCTCTTCAAAACTCAGAAGTCTAGTACCAACTCATAAGAATTCCAAAGAAATGCGGCAGGCCTAATCAGATTCCTCCTGCCGACTTTCTTGCCCTGGGGGAATCCCGTCCATGGAGAGTCACCTGGGGAGACAGACACAGCTTGAGAGCTTTAGAGAATGAGCCCAGAGACGTTAACAGCATAATGAAATAATCGTCTCCCTGGTGTCTTAAGGTTCTTCTCCTGCGATTTTGGGGAAAGCTTTTGTTCTGTGCTGCATTTCCGTGAGCCTAAGAGGGTGAATCTAGGTTGAGGGGGTAGGGATGAGCTTCTCATTGCTTTGAATTGCAATCACATTCACCACCCCATCAAATTTCCTGAGACCCCAACGCAAAATCATTGCATGGTGTGTCCGAGGTGCCTGAAACAACCCCCCTGCCCCCAGGCTCTCTTTATCTCCGGTCCTTCCTGGACCATCTCCGGCCCCACTGAACTTTGCCTGAATCTCGCCTGCTGCCCACTCCTCAGGTCTTCAAACACGTCCCAGAATCTCTGCGTTTTGCAGGTTGGAGTTTGTGTGGCCAGGACGTAGAATAGTATCTGGCGTACAAAAGACACTCAATCAATGTCTCTGAAATGAGTGAATGGATGCATGAGTTAAATGGAGCCGGGTGGGAACACCTCCTTATTCCTGTGCCCCAAAATTTCTGCTGAGAGTCCGGGCACGACGGTGGACGTTTGTTTTTCAAGCTCCTTTTATCAGAGACTGGGAGACAAAGTTTAATATGTGTTTTTATTTCTAAGGTCCAATATTTTTAGAAGCTTCATGAGTGCCAGATACTACACAGCCCAAGGGATAGGGAGACAAAGATGTAATTCCCACCCGTTAGAGGCTCACAGACACACATAAGAGATAAATTAGCAAGAAGACAGTTAAAACCCAGAGTAGCAATTGACACAGTACTCGGGAGATACTCACAGAGCTGCATAAGAGATAAACTAGCAAGTAGACAGTTAAAACCCAGTGTAGCAATTGACACTGTACCCGCGAGAGACTCACGGAGCCTCAGAAGAGATAAACTAGCAAGAAGACAGTACCTATCTAGCAAGAAGACAGTACCTACCCAGAGTAGCAATTGACAGGGTACCCGGGAGAGTCTCATGGAGCCGCATAAGAGACAAACTAGCAGGAAGACAGTTAAAACCCAGAGTAGCAATTGACACAATAAGTGGACATGTAGGGTATTGTGAGAACCCCGAAGAGAAGGAAATGCACCCCAATCAAAGAAGCCGGGGATGCCTTCCTGAAGGAGGCCTTGTTTGCACTGAGGATTAAAGAAGCAAGAGTAGGGAAGAGAAAACAATTCAAAACAGGGTAACTCAGAAGAGCCCGACAGACTAAGTGATTCTGAAAGGTGATTTGTAGGAGAAACAACAATTAATTAAAATAACCGTGGTGCAGGGACCGCAGCCGTGTCCTTACGTGGCATGTGTTTCCTAACACATTGGTAAGTTCTGAGCGGCCAGGCCACGTCCTCCTGCAGGCTGAGCCCCGTGAGACCACGGCACGGAGCCTGGGGGCTCAGCAGCTGCTGTTCTGAGGCTTCTATGACCAGTGGGTGGGGGAGGCCCTCTGTTAGGAAGGCCTGGTGCTGCCTGGTTCAAACACTAACACCGCCTTCACTGTCAGCAGGCTTGGAGGATGGTCTTTTGGAGTGAGAATCCCTGATTAAGTTCAAGATGCACATTCAAATATATCAAAACCCAGAACTTTGGCAAAGGTAATATTTTTTCTTTTTTTACTTCTTGTTTTAGAAAGAAGTCAGGGAAACTTGCTTTGTAAATACCTTTGTGGGTACAGGCGGAATCGAACCAAATCCCAGTGTTTTTACTGAGAAATAAAGCCAGTTGTTCATAAACATTCCCTTGAAAGAGAAAATGAATTTAGTTTTCGTTTTCCTTTAGGCTGTATAGAAATATATGAAATAGGTCACTTTCTTTTGTTATGATCAGAATACACCTGATGGATCTAAAGCAAATGAGAAAATAATCTGTGTTTAAAGGCATTCGTTGTCAGGATAATGGTGATCTTGATACGTGTACTTAAATTCCTCCTCTTTCTGCTGACTGGATGGACCCAGAGCTGGATGGACACAAAGAAAATGGTGGACTCCTCCCAGGGGCTGGATTTTCAAGCCCTGCGGAGACTGTCCCTGTGAATGAGGAAAGTTTCCCTGGCATCACCAAAAGTGGCTGGGAGGGAAGGAGGGCTAGGATAGAGGAAGACGCCCTTACCCACCAGCGGGAACTTAGAAGCGGTGAATCAGGACAGGTTTCTCCAAGGAAAGAAGTCAGTACAACCTTAAGATGGGAAAATATCCGAAGCTTTCAGTCTTCGGCGATTGGGGAAATAGTTGTCTGGTGTCGGTCCTGACTGAGAGAAAAATTGGGAAAGAGTAGATCCTGGGAGTGAAGTGTCTGCTTGTAAACCTGTCATATCACTAATGAAATGTCCCTACCTTGTGCTGGGCCTTCATGGTTCCTGGGGACACGGAAAAGCTTATCAAGATCTGGGCTTGTGCCTGGTGCAGGCTTACTCATTGGAATAAAGGTTCGTTACAGGTTTTGACAATGTAATCCCTGAGGAAAATGCTAACATTCATACTTCACGATGCAAGTGTTAACAGTCGTATTTCACAACATAATCCCTGATGAAAAATTTTAGTCCCTGTGTGGACTGTTCAGAAACCCCTCTTTCAGCTGAGATTTGTTCAGACCTCTTACCTTGTAGGCCACATGCATGAGATTTATAGCTTAATACAAAAATATCAAGATTCATAGCTGGATAGAAAAATAACCTAAAATACATTTGCTGGCTTTTGAACACGGGATGGGGCTGTTATTAAAATCAACCCAATTTGTAGAAGGAATCTACTCATTTCCTCTCAAAACATTTTAACTTTCTAATCTGTCCAAATCCTAAGCCCTCTGTTGACAGTGGGCTGTCGTGTCCTTGCTTTCAGGATCCGGGGTCTCCCTGCATCTCTGCTTCTGTGATGAGGGCACAGGATCCCTGTGTCTCCCTGGCACCTGTTCTTTTCTCTCTTCATTTGTCTTCTGTATTGACAGGTTTGGCTAGTGACTTCTGCAGCTTTTAATGTTGTTTGACGTGGACTTGGCCAGGCACAGGCGTGCAAGCCAATGGTATGCAGCCCTCTGGGGATGGAAAGAAGCCCAGTAGTCACCCTACCGCACTGGCTGCAAAGGGCATTGTCTGAAATCCCTACAGCACTGTTGGTGGTTAATATCGTGTCAGATTATGCATTAACCTTTCAGTAATTAGCCACCAGCCTTTAACTTTGGCCTTTGGGGTACAGTCATAAGACACGGAGTGATTTTCATGGTCTTTCTGAGGAGAAAATGGACAATTTGCATAGGAACAGGCTTAATACTTATAAATTCATTGCATTGTAGAATGTCTCTCGTGGAACCTTTATGAGTTATTTCATTCACATCGTGAGTGTTCAGCTGGTTTAATTAAACACCCTCTAGAAGGTATGCACTTCAGTTAAAAAGGCCAAACTCCTGGTGTTTGGCATTCGTTCTATTCTCACATAGACTTTTAGCCATTTAAATATCCATCCAGTGATTTTTTTTTTCCTACAGTTACTCAGTTGCCTTTCTGAGGAACTGTTACTCGGGATCCTGAGATGGAAGGTCTGTTCTGAGGTGTCAGGATGTGTCCCTAAAAGGAGGCTGACTCCCTCCTTCAGTTACTGGATTTCACTGTGTCCTGACTTACGGGCTGGCAGGGAGGGAAATCCCACAACTTACTTCCAGAGAGTGGTCCAGTATTTCAGGGAAACATTCTTGGAAGAGAAAAAAAGAAAAAGAAAAGCTCTTCCTTTGAACTGTGCTGAACCTTAAATGTTAATTTAAAGGTCATTATGAAACATCTGTTGCTTAAAGAATTTATAAAATTTCTCCCAAGCGAAGGCCAATTTATGGAAGAACCAAAATGAAGTTCAGACTGTTCCTTGAAACTCTGTGCGCCAGTCACCCATCACCAGAAAGATGCTGTAGGGTGGGCAGTCACGGCCAACAGGGCCGTCGGCATCTGGCCTTCACAGAGCAGGGCTCAGCAAAGGCCTCGCTCCCGGGGGTGGGGGGGTGTCCCGAGCCAGACCCTGCCGGCCCCCTGGGACTGTCCCCACGACCACATCCTCGGTGCCCCTGACTCTGCTGGTGCTTCTCCCATCTTCCCTGACAGCCATGGGTGGAGATTTGGAAACAGGCCATTGGAGCAGCTCCTTGCCGGTCTCCTTCCTGTAGAGAGCTGGCCTGGAGCCCTCTCGGTCCAGCGTGGCAGCACCCTTGCCCTCTGACTTCGCCCCCATGAAGCACCTGGGCCTTTCCATCATCTCACTGAGGTCCACAGGCTGCATCGTGGATCCTGTTAGTTCAGGCTGCACCCTCTGGAGTTAATCACTGGTATTTGGTGAAGTCAGGGTTCTCCGGGTTCAACCCCTTCGTCCCCTGAGAGGGTCACTCAACACCACCCCTCCGTCAGCAACCGTCACAGAGTTTCACGGCCACACCTGTGACTTGGTCTCTGTACTGAGGCATCCCTCTCGACCTTGGGCCTGGAGACTGGGGACCTGGGCGGAGAGGTTTGCTGGCTGTTGGCCTCGGCGGGCGTGGCAGTGGGGACCCAGTCCTGGCAGCCAGGCTGGGTGCTACAGTGACAGCAGAGGCGTAGGGGCTGAGCCTGGGCCAGAGGGAGGACATCAGAGTCCCTCAGCCGAGGACGTAGAAGAAGCGGGGCATAAACGGGACCTGACACAGAAACCACAAGCCCACGGGGAGGGGCTGCAGGTGCCCGGGATCCCGGGTCCCCCAGGCCCACACAGCTGCCCCACTCCAGTTTCCATGTTTTTATACAGTGTCATTCTTAAGGTGGAAAAAAAAAATCTCCCTGCTTTTAAAACAAAAATTAAAACAAACAAATGAAACAAAACAACATCTGAAGATCCCAGATCCAGGGCAAAGACTACCATTGCCTTTTTCATACGTTTCCCTCCAGTGAAGCAGTTACAGGAGCCAAGATTGGGGGTCGGGAGGTCATGGACCGTGGTCCTGGGGGTTCCCGTCCACACGCTGGGGTTCCGACTGTATCGGCCTGTCCCTTGACTTTAACAGAGGCTTGCGTTTGTATCCTTTCCAGAAACACGGCTAGGTCCTCAGTGTCAGCACATCTGTGGCTGTGTGGGGTTGAGGTGGGAGTGCCAGGGGCCCGGCCCAGGCCTGCAGGACCCAGGGTTGCTGTGCCGGGAACAGGAGCAGGTGAACACCCTGGCAGGCGACCTCAGTGCAGGGAGAGCTGCCCCGTCAGGGACACCCACACTTTTCCCTGCTTTTCAGAATCGCATGTCGGAATTGCACACACTGCGAACCTGTGGCGGCTTTTGTTACCAGTCTCAGATCCACCTGGACGCCCCGGGTCTGTGGATAGTTGGTCTCAAGTGGCATTTCTTCTTCCTTGGAGTTGGGAAGAATGACTGCTAAGGGTTTCCCTGAACCTAAGAAAATATTTGAAGAAGGGGGTGTGTAGTGACAGCTGCCGTGAAAGAGGGAAGGGGTCTGCTGCTTCCTGCCTTGCCTGGTGATGTGGGCTCTCTGAGAAATAACTGGGGTTGCTGTCCTGTGTAGACCAGCATTTTCATGAGTGGTAGCCCAGCTGTCCCCGTGAACACAGGACCCTGGCGGAAAACGACTGGTCACCCTGTGACGAGAGTGGGGGGATTGGGTCGGAAGCCGAGGGACTTGTGATGCGGCCCTGACTTTGCACAAACTGTGAGAACCTACGCAGCCTCCTTCAAGCATGAACTTGCTGGGGAGCAGCTCTAGTCCCACAAAGAAGGTTGTCTGTCACAGAAGGTGGCATCATCTAGAGAAGTGAACTTGAATTAAGGTCAGAATTTGCCAGTTGATTCATTATACCTCTTAAAGACACTCACCAGCGTTCCAAACTGTGTACATTTAAAAAGTTTTTATTAAAGTATTGATCTTTTGAAATATAGATACTGATGGTTCAATTAGAATTTTTTATGCTACTTCTTATTTCAATGTTAATAGCATTGTCTGTCTCCTATTTCTGCTTCACCTTTCTCCTGCCTGACAGGCCTGCTGCCTTATTCTCCACGCTCAGCAAATGTTCACTTCAATTTATTTTGAGAAATAACGTTCCACATTCAGTTATTAATTTGAAAGTAATCATTTTTTTCTTATCATTTGCTTGCTTTTAATTTGCAGGTCAAATTTCATTAGCTTATCCACTGAGAAAGAAAAAAAAATGTTGGTCTTAGATTCCCTTTTTGCTGTGAGAATATAATCATAGAGCAACACTCAACATTTGTTCTGCAGAAAATTAATCTATTTTTAGCCGTAAATTATATGCTGGAGATAAATACAAAATTAGCAGACTGGAATTCACTGCTCGATATCAGCCATGCAGGACCAGTACTCGAGGCCTGCGTTCAGGTGCTGGTGAAGTTAGTTTACATGTTTACATTCCTCGCATGCAAGAACCGCTGATGAATAGACTTCAGAACTAACTTCATGAGGGCCATTAAGTTCTCTTTCTTTTCTGGGTGTGGTACAATCAGAAGGGCTTTCATTCCCTGCCATCCTACCTAAGTCATCTCAACAACCTTATTCTGTGGAGGCTCTTCCCCCCTGTGGCAGACTGCAGGCAGTACGGTAAAGTTATTTTTAATGCAGTTTGTAATTCAGTACTTTCCAAAGACAGTGTTTTTAAAAGGGAAAGAAACAGAGGAAATTCTGAATAGGAACGTGAAGCGTGATGAGAGTTTTCTGCTGGCAGCCAGTCCATGTAGAAACGGGTACAGATTGGGAGGCCCGGGCTGCTTTTGTGTGTGTGTGTCTTTCGGTGTCTTTACCTTCCTGGAAGTTGTGACCTCAGGTGACTAGAGAGTTCGCTCCTAGCGACTTAGCATCTTCCAGAAGCAAGAAGAATTTCTCTCTTTAAAGAGACACTATCGTACAGAAAACTGTTATAGATGACCCAGATCACGATTATTGTTGGGAAGGTGATCATAATTTATCATAATTTACTTTATGCTGAGCCCTCAACTCATAAGTTATCTGTGTTGACTTTGGATTCACTACCTGTGCTTTCTTATTTCTTACCCGTGTAAATGACACAGGTGCATTTCTGGAACCCAGAGCGAATTTACTGGTTTAAGGGGATGTTATATGTCTCATTTGGGTGGGCTAAGTTGTAATTTATCAAATTCATTCAGTTCTTTAAAAAATAAAGAAAGAAAGCAAACAGATGTATAAATACCAGCAGGTCATAGCCATCATAATTTATTCACAGGATATATTTGTCAAAGCATTAATTCACATAGAAATAAATGCTAAGCGATTACCCCAATGTGCTATGACTTTACCCCAGCCTTGTCTTATTCTTCCATATTTGTTTTCCCTTCTCCACCATTCTTTTTTTTTTTTTTTTTGGCTGCGTTTGTCTTCATTGCTGCACGTGGGCTTTCTCTAGTTGTGGCGAGTGGGGGCTACTCTTCGTTGCGGTGTGCGGGCTTCTAATTGCGGTGGCTTCTCTTGTTGAGGAGCACGGGCTCTAGGCACACGGGCTTCAGTAGCTGTGGCTCGCGGGCTCTAGAGCGCAGGCTCAGTAGTTGTGGAGCACGGGCTTAGTTGCTCCGTGGCACGTGGGATCTTCCCGGACCAGGGCTCGAACCTGTGTCCCCTGCATTGGCAGGAGGATTCATAACCACTGCGCCACCAGGGAAGTCCCTCCACCAATTTTTAAAATAAAACATTTAATTATTTTGTGGCACTGTAATTGTTTTGGAATGACAGTAAGTAATATGAAAATGTGTATGCCCAAGTAAAGTACAAAAGAGCATAAAGTTGTATGGATGAGGGAGAGCGGAGTGATGTTTATCGTGTCTGAAATGTCTGAGGGACATTAAATGTTTTTATATCCATGGTCTCATTTAGTCTTTATGGCAGTTTTGTAAGGTAGGTGCTATTTGCCTCCTTCACTGATTAGAAACTGAGGCTCAGAGGAATTGCCCACCAGCTGTGGCTCTGAGAAGGTTGAGTGAGGGGGCCTTGGTTTGATTCTAGGTCCAGCTGATAACACAGCCTTTGCTTTTCTACTGCAAAGAACTGAGAGGGCGCTTCTGATGGGCACGGATAGGACATGCTTTGTGGAGGGGTGTCACTAACACTGGACCTAACCCATCAGCAAACGTTTGATCGACGTCAGGGAGCTACTGTGGGTACTAGTGGTGCTGATGTGAGAGAAATCCGAGCATCTGTTCGGGTTCCGTGGGGAAGTAGAGTTTGACCTCATTGTGAGGGTCGTTGTAGAGAGACATTGTTGAGGGGGTGTCTGAGGCCACATTCTGCTTGACCTTGACTGTCAGAGGGAGGAAGCTGGCCTTTAATTAATAGGCAGCAGATAGGCTTTGTCTGCAGTTGAGAATGAGGATGACGCCATCCCAGGAATATCTTAGGAAGAATCATCTGGATCCACGTGGTAAAGGGAGGGTCCCTGCTGCAACCATGGGACCTGTCGGAAGGATGCCACTCACAGTCTAGAGGTGGCCCAGGCGAGGCCAGGATGCATCGGGGCAAACAGTGAAATTGTCAAGTTCAAACAGGTGGGAGAAAAGGTTGGGGCTTTGGGGATAGGGAAAGGAAGAAAAATAAAGAACCTGACACAAAGAAGTTTAGAGTAAGAGTTTAAAGGGCTAAAATGTAAATGTGAGCTTTTAAGAATGAAGGACTTCGTGGTCAGCGCTGGCAATCTGAGAAATCATTCAGGAGAAGAAGATGGAGAAAGGCATTTATACAGGTTCCGAGGTGGTGGGTTTCACGTTAGATGAAAATAAGTGTGCGGCGCGATTCAGAGAACTGGAGAAACAAGGTCAGGAGAGGGTCCTGAGTAAACCATTTAGCCTGAACCTTCACACAGGTGGTAGATTCCGCTGGTCCTCTGGTCAGATCCTGCCCTGGTCGAAGCTGCAGAGACAGGAGGCTGGGGCAGGGAAGGAGGCAGAGGGGCTGCAGCCCCCCCGAGGCAGGAGGGTCTTGGCGCGGAGTCCAGGGAAAGGCAGAGGTCAGGAAGAGCAGGAAGAAATTTCCCAAGTCCCAGAATCTCAAGGGAGAACGAGGATGTGGTGCCTGGGGCGTTGACCTCCGTGGGGCTGGCGACATGCAGACGAGATGGGGTGGAAGGGGGTGGGAGAGGCTCTTCCAGGGATTTAGGAAGCCAGGTGGGTAAACTCTGCTTTGCGGAAGGTCAGTGAAGAAGGGCGAGCGGGGAAGCGTGTGTGCGTGTGTGTAGCATAAGGAGAGCTTGGACCTGGGAACAGCGTTGACTGGCCCGCAGGTGTCTGCCAGTTGTGTCTCATCTGCCCTGTTTCCCGGGTTTCCAGACATTCCTGGTGAAGCTCGGCTGAGAAACACCCACTGGTAGGAGTGGACTTCGTGTTCTGTTGTTGAAAAGTTGTGTCGACTTGAAAAAGACATGTATTCTCAGCTACTGGGAACTTCTTTAACAGTATTTTATTCATGTCAACCTTCCGATTCCCCCTGGCGTGTGTGTGCAGCCCTCATGAGAAGGAGGGTCTGTGCAGTAAGTCGGGAGCGTGCAGGTCGCAGCCCCTCCGGAGAACACGTGGTGACCTACTATCCGAGTATTGAGTAAGGGCTCCGATGAGCACGGCTCCTCACGTGCCTTGGTGCCCATCTGCCACAGGCAGACATGGAACTGTTAGCTTAGCCATCACGATGAAACAAGCACTCATGGGCCGTGGGACTTGGGCAGAGCCTGTGTTGAGGGCCCAGCAGCCCGGGGACGGGGCTCAGCGGGCATCCTGGCAACAAGGCCGAAGGGACCGCTTTGCAGACGACATGCCCTGCTGCTCGTCCCTGCAGTCCTGTGCTGGGGCCCCAGCACCCCTGGGCGTCCCTGCCTTAGACGGAGGGCCTTTCTGAGCCCTGACCCAGCCAGGCCACGCTGCAGAGCCCCAGCGACTGTGCAGCTTGTCAGGGCCCCCGATTTTAGGCGTAAAACTCAACGTCAAGCAGGTTACTAGCCCAGCCAGCATTGGAATCATTGTTAGATCCACTGGGAGGCTGGAGCAGCCCTGACTGAAGAGACGTGCTCGTGCAGTGACCCTCCAGGTTGAGTCTTCCAGCTGCGTGAGTCCACGTGCAGGCCGGGTGTCCTGTTCCACGGCCATCAAAGGTGGCCAGGACGCCCATGGGTTATAGGCGTGGAGGCGGCCTTAGTTCACCCAGGGGTGGGGGACACACAGTATGTGTCACCTCAGAGTCTTTGTTCTCATGTCAGCGGGTTAGTCACACGTGATGTCATGGAATGATATATTTCCGGGTCCCAAGGGAAATGAAAGGCCCGTTGAGGGCACACCCGCAACCTTCATGGCTTCTTCCTGCGCCTTGCGCGGCGAGTCGGCGAGTCTCTCTGCCCTCGGGAGCCCCCAAGTCCACAGCGTCACACCCCCCAGTGCCCAGGGCCACCCGCAGAGCACGGCCCTCAGCTCACGCACCCCCCGGCCTCCTGTATCTGCTGTAGCGAATCAAAGGCTCCTCTCTGCGACCTGTACCCCCGCTCCACTCCTGTCTGGCCTGGCAGCCCCCCTCCAGCCTCCCCCCAAACTGCTTCACCCCTCCCCCCGCGTGCAGCCTCCGGCCCACGGGCCCCTTGCTGTCTCCCCAGGTGTCCCCTCTGTGCTCACTGCAGGTCCCGACTCTCTTGACGTCTGTTTGTCACACCCTCCTGGAAGAAATAATAATAATTAATAATAATAATGAAAACCCCCAAACCCAAACCCAGATTCAGTCCTGCTTGCCCGTCACAGGCCACCTCACCTCACGCTTCGATCTTGTGTGCACGTCTGAGGGCCCCCTATTCAGGGTGCTCCCCTTGGGATGCGTTTTTGTTAAGATTCCACTGATATTGATTCAAGAATAAAGACACAGTAAAGATGCTGACACGTTGCTGGGAGGAAGCGTTTCTAAAGTGGCGAAATTGTCCTTGCCCCGTATTCAGGGCACCAGGGGTCACGTTTCCTCCCGTGACACAGGCCATCTTCTCATGTGCTGCCGACCTGTCACTGCACCCACTCCCGCCGTGCTCCCCGTCGGCACAGCTAGAATGTCACCCTGACGGCCTGCTGCCCCCACGGGCCTGGATCCTGCTCTGCCTCTGTCCAGAGTCCCTCTCCGACCCTTCTTCACCTTAAGCATTTCTGCTCAACTTTCTATGTTAAAACACTTTTACTGAGGTAGGATTGACATAGAACAACTTGTAAATATTAATATACACACCTTGATGAGTCTGGGATAAGTATACACCCTGAAACCATCATCACAATCAGGGTCATAACATTTCCTTTGCCTCCAAAAGTTTCCTTCTGCCCCATCCTTCTGTCTGTCTATTATCTATCTATCTATCATCTATCTATCTAACATCTATCTACCTATATCATCTATCCATCTAGAGTCTATCTATCTATCTAGCATCTATCTGTCTAGCATCTATCTATCTATATCATCTATCCATCTAGAGTCTATCTATCTATCTATTTATCTATCTATTTTGTGATAAGAAACCAACAAGAGATCTATGCTTTTAGCAGATTTTCAAGTACACAACACAGTGTTTTAAACTCTCGGCTCTGTGCTGCACAGAGCCCCCTCCCCCAGCCCTTGGTAACCACCATTCTGTTCTCTGCTCTGGGAGTTAAACTATTTTAGATTTCTTATGTAAGTGAGGTCATGTAGTATTTGTTCTGGGTCTGGCTTAATTCAATGAAGTAATCAAGAAAATGAATTATGACCACATACATGCCTCCAAGCAGGAATTTGATATAGCGGAATAGCGTAGAGAGACAGTATCTGTGTGTATATATCTCCACACACACAACACACACACACACACACACACACACACACACACACACACACATCCAATCAGAAATAATAATGGTGGCTTTTTCTCTGGGTAGTGGACTCACAGGAAATGTTTAAAATTTTCTGTGTGCCTTGCAGTAAGTTATGAATTTTCTCCCATATATGCATAACTTTTATAATTAAAAAAAAGACTGCTTGGAAAAAAATCAATGTTTCACAGTAAAGAGCATTTAGGTAGCTCTCCACAGAATTTTTATCATGCAGAATTTCACTGTTCAAAGCCTGGAATAGAGCAGTAAGTACAAGGCCATTTCCTAAGAGCTCTCAGGAGAAAAATTTGTTTGGCAAAATTACTTCACTGCCTTACTTTTGATGGAATAAGATACACACTCCCTGGGGATAAACCCCCGACTCCTAGTGGGAGAGCCCATGCCTGAGGACAGGAGGTCAACTCAGGTCTGTTTATCAGAGCTTCTGCATGAAGAGCTGTTGGGTATCAGGAACTGGCCGTCAGTAGTGGCCTTCAGTCTACACCTCAGGGAGATGGAGATATTTGAGAGAGAGGATCTGGTCGCACTTGAATGGAGGTGACCAGTACCCTGGGCTGGGAAGGCTTGTGAGCACTGAGGTGTAAGGACCAGCCCTTGTCCCCATCATGGAGGGGTCGGAAAAAAATACAAATAAAACCAGCTGTCGACCCAGCATGGGGTCAAGGACCTGCCCCACGCCTCGTGGGAGGAGCACGCTGCATACACTAAGAAGGTGTTAGCACGGGAGCTGTCTTGGTGTGAGCTCACATCCGTGTAGACACAGGGAGATGTGTGAAGTCCATGAAACAGAAGAGGAAAGATGAAGGAAAAGCCAGCCTGAGTTGCAGGGTAGGGTCAGAGGGAACTGCTGAGATGCAGGTGGTGACATAGATTTTCACTGGATGCAGAGTCACCATATTGATGGCAAATCTTCCTGCCCCATGTGCAGTCTTCTCAGAGCACAGAGGGAAAAGATGACGTCATAAGCTATTAGGATTAGGTAGAGGAAGAAAGCAGACAAATAATGATTAAAGTAACGAGGAACAATGAGAGAAGAAAACGTGCATCAAAAACAAAACAACGCAACTCTGGGCCAGCGGAAGGGTTTGCCGTGATTCAGGCAAAATTCCTGAACTGGAAATTATGGGATAACAATTATTGATTAAAAAGAAAAGGCTGGTGAGTTTTCTAGAATTCAAAGATAAAGGACAATCTCTTTTACAAAGCTGTAACAGATTACTTTTGCAGGAATACAAATAAGATTGGCTTCTGACTTCCAAAAGTTTCCCTTGAGACCTCTTCTTTTACTCAGGGATTATTTAGAAGTATGTTGTTAAAATTCTAGGTTTTTGAATGTTCCTGTTACCTTTCTGTCACTGATGTTTTGTTTGATTCATCAGAGTTAGAGAACACACTCTGCATATTTTAACAATTTTAGCTTGGCTGAGGTTTGTGTTGTGGTCCAGGTATGGTTTATCTTGGTGGGGTTTCCATGGAGGATGAAAAAATGAGTGTTCTGCTGTTGTTGGGTAGAGTGTTCTATGTATATATCAATTAGGTTTTATTGGCTGGTTATGTGGCTCAGTTCATCAGTGTACTTGCTGGTTTTCTGTCTTGTAGTTCTGTCATTTGCTGAATGGGGGGTATTGAAGTCCCCAGGTATAATTGTGGATTTGTCTGTTTCTCCTTTCAGCTGTACCCATTTCTCCTTCATGTATGTTGAGACTCTGATGGTTGGTACATAGTTGTGCCTTCTGGGTGGACTTATTCGTTTGTCATTGTGTAACATCCCTCATTATTGCTGGTAATTTCAGCTGCTGTGAAGTCTACTTTATTTGATTTTAATATAATCTTTCCTACTTTTTTAAATTAATGTTTGCACAGTATATCTTTTCTATCCTTTTATTTCTAGCCTATGTCATTATATTTGAAGTGACTTTTGAGTAGATGGCATATAGTTGGATCATATTTTTTCATCCACTCTACCGGTCTCTGCCGTTTAATTGGTGTATTGAGACCATTTACACTGAGTGGATTTACATATCAGTGAGCTTAAATCTGATACTTTATTGTTTTGTTTTTTCTCTCTTTTTTCTTTTCATGCCTTCCTGTGAGTTATGGAACAGTTTTTTTTAGGATTCCATCTTGATTTGTCTGTCGTATTTTGAGTATATCCCTTGATCTAGTTTTCCTGGTGGTGGTTCTTGGTATTACAATGTATGTGGGTGACTTACTACCGTCTACTGGTATTGGCATTTGCCACTTTGAGTACTGTGTAGAAACCCTACTTGCACTTAGGGCCCTTAGCCCTCTCCACTTCTACAATATAACAGTCTTAGGTATTTACTTATACCTTGAGCACCACCTTGGACCGTGTTCTAATTATCGCTTATGTCACTGAGAATGACTTGAGAAACTCATGAGATAAAGGCTGGTCTGTTATACTTACCCCCATTTTATTTATTTATTTATCTATTTATTCATTATTTTCTGCTATATTAGAGACTGGTTGATAACAAACTAGGTTCTCTTTATTTTTCTTTTTTTTGGCTGTGCCACACGGCATGTGGGATCTTAGTTCCCCAACCAGGGCTGAAGCCTGTGCCCCTGCAATGGAAGTGCAGAGTCTTAACCACTGGACCACCAGGGAAGTCCCTGCCCCCACAGTAAACACATCCTGATGTTCTCCTTTCCTTTTGGAAGTTCTAAGCCTTCTTCTGTTATGATTGATTTCCTTTTGGCTTAGAAGACTTACTTTTGCTATTTCACAGTAGGTTTGCTAATGGCAAATTCTCTTAGTTTTCTTTCCACTGAGAATGTTTTTATTTCTCCTTCATTCTTGACAGATAGTTTCACTAATATATAATTCATGGTTGTCAGAAAAGAAACATCCAGCACTTTGAAAATGTACCAATTCCTTCTGGATACCATGGTTTCAAATGAGAAATCCACTGTATTTTGAGTTTGTGTTCCCATCTCTCTCTCTCTGGCTGGCTTTAAGGCTTTTTTATTGTCTTGAAGTTTTTGGAAATTTAATTATAACATATTCTGGCATAGGTTTATTTGGGTTTTTCTATTTGGGATTCACTTAAGTTTCATTAGCTCTTGAATTTGTAGGTGTACAACTTTTGCCAACCTTGGAAACTTTTCTGTCATTATGTCTTCAAATACTTTTTCAATCCCTCTGTCTCTCTTCTCCTTCTCAGACTACAGTAATAAAACTGTCAGCTCTCTTGTTATTTTCCCATAGGTCCCTGAATTTCCGGGGTTTATTTTCTTTGTTTTTTAGGATGGGTAAATTCTGTTGTTCATCCTCAAGTTTACTGATTCTATCATTCTATCTAACCCAACTGTTGAGTACATCTAGTAAGTTTTTTTTTTCTTTTTTAATTTCTGTCACTTTATTTTCAGTTCTAGATTTCCCATTTGATTATTTTTTATCACTTCTGTTTCTTTACTGATACATTAATTTTTTTTTTTTACATTTAAAGAGAATTCCCAATTACTCATTGAAACATCTTTATGATCCCTGTTGTCAGCTAATTCTCACATCCTGACTCATCTCACTGTTGGCATCTGTTCATTGTCTTTTCTTTTTCAAGTTGTGATTATTCTGGTTCTTGTCATGAAGGCTATTTTCTCAGTTGAATCCTGGGTATTTTGGATGCCAAATTATGAGATGCTGAACCCCATTAAGTGGTTCTGTTTTGTTTTGAAGCAGGCAATCTTTCTGTTGAAGTCTCGCCTGAGAACTAGGTAGATATGTCTGTTTAACCTACCGCCGGGCTCTGCTGATGCCCTCCTGGAAAAAGCTGCAGATCTGGGGGGTGGGGTCCAGATCTACCACTGAGCCTTGCTGGTACATGCATGGCAAAAGAAGGCACTGACTCGCACTATCTCGTGGCTCCTCAGTGGGGTTTACGTTCATCCCCCAGGGCCCGCCCCTGACACTGGGGGCAGGTACTGGAGGACCAGCTGTACCTACCCCCTCCATGTGGCCCCCTTCAGTGTCAGTGATGCTTGGTGGGAAGTGGGCACAGCCGGATGGCAGGGCAGAGGGTGGAGGTGAAGCGGTGCTGACAGCCCTGCTCCATGCAGCCACGTCGTTGGTGCCGCCAGGTGGACGCGGGGCTGGGCTTCCTGCTGGTCCCTCCTGAGGGGCAGGGGCTGTGCAGCATGGAGAGGTGACTCTCCTCACTCTGCCATGCTCGTCTCACCGGCCAGGTGCGGGAGAAGGCTCAGCTCACCTCTGGATGCGAGTGGGGCATTGTGGTGCTCCCTGTCTCTGTCAGGTGGGCAGGGAGTCCACTTCCAGATAGGACCTGCTGAAACTGCAGAGGGTGGGGCAGTTTCCCAGCGGAGTTTGGATGGACTGAGGGGGTGGATATTGCCAGGAGGGTGCTCTTTTGCTAGGCCACCTTTTCTGCTCCTTCAGCTTTCCTCTCAGCCCCGTCTCTCTCCTGGGGTCTGTGGGAGGAGCTCTGCTTCCTAAAGCTTCACTGTCTTTAGGAGCAAGCGTCGGGGTGGAGGGAGATTTTCTTGTCGGGATCCGTTGGCTGTTCCCACTTGGAGGCTTCCGTAGGCTTTCACGTGTGGGAGGCAGTAAGGAAACCAGGGGACACACCGAGGTGTCCTTCCCCGTGTCCCAAGGTCCTTCTTCCCACCTGTCAGAACCTTCCTGTGTGTACTGTAATGTCCAGGGTTTGGGGTCACAAGGGAGAGGACCTGGGTGGATTGGGACTACTCCACGTGGAGGGACTAGAGTCTGGTCTCTGACTCCTTAACCACAATCTCCAGAGGCAGCGGGCCCTGGAATGCTGCCTACAGAACATGGCAAGAAAAAGGCGCACACCCCAAATTCCCTACCTAGTGAAGGCGTTTGCTCATGGAGAGAACAGACCACAGAGATGCCCCCTGTAGGCTGCAGCTCAGAAGACATGCCGCCAGTATCCCCAGTAAAAATGGGGCCCAGAGACAGTCCCAGAGGGACTCATCAAAAGTAAGATCACAAAAATATTAAATCCAGAGAATGAATGAATGAATTGGTGAACGTCAATTCTCGTGAAGCACATAGATTATGCAAATGTTTGCATGCATGCAGTGAAAAAATTATTTGAAGGTCATGAATGATCCATGAAATAGAAGATACATAATGTGAAATATAATTCAATAATAATTACGTGCGTGTAGAGAAAACCCCGGACATTTTGAAATAAGTAATGTCAAAATGCAAATACTGATTAACTCTGGTTGGTTTGGGATTGGATTATGGTTTATTTTAATTTTACTCTTTTCCCTGTTCTTTATTTAAAACCTTGTTACCATTGGCATCTCCTACTCAAGAAGCATTAATATTGAGAACAAAACCTTCTTTTCCAGGAGAGATTAAGAGGAGGGAGAGAGAGAAAGCCATCAAAATGCCTTCTAGTCGGGAAAGTGCATGCATTGCTCTCAATACTCTGTCAGGTTAATTGAACTCTTCCCTATCTCACTAATGACTCATAGTGAATTATTTAAAAGAACACAAACTTTTGCACATGTGTTGATGCCAAAGCCAGTCTTTTCTTTTGTTGTGGATGTTTACAGACATCTGGGCATTAATACTTGCAAAGATATATTTTATAGAAGGAGTGAATCTAAAAGTGACTACTTGAATTGGAGACAAGATAAGTGTTTTGCTATCATAATGAATATTGGACAAAAGCACAAATGTGCATTTTTTACAAATGACAAATATACAGAATCTGGAAACCATAGAAGACATACTCTAATGAGAATACTAAATCAGAACACTACTTTTATACATTTATACATTGCCGTGGGCCAATTCTTAGAAAGAAAAGCTGGAATATAAATGACAAGAGTAATCAAACAAAGAAAAATCATTCAAGTGTTTTCAGAATGTACGTTTGGAAACGTCGTTTCTGAAAACTGTTGGAGGTGACACTGAAGAGAGACTTGAGTGGTTTCCTTTGCTCCCTTGTGGTGCTGGAACTGTGGTCCTTCCCCGATGGACTCTGGGCCTTTCTGTGATGTCATCAGCCCCGAGATCCTATCACATTGCAGTTGTTACCTAAATGGAGCTCCGACCACACACAAGGCGATGGAAACAGCCCAGTTACAGAGATTGCCCGTTGCAGTAGTGTGTCCCTACAACTAGGGCATCACAGGCTGTAAGGACAGAAAATGCATAAACTGGGGTCCGGAGAGTCAGAGTTGTGCCTCTCACTCTGTACTGTGTTTGGCCTTAGAGAAGCTGCCAGAACGTCCTCCGCCGCAGTTTCCTACCCCCAGCACTTTCTCTGTCCCCGGGGAGTTGCCCTCAGCAGTGTTCCTGGTGTGTGAGATGGATCCCAGGCCCCGGCTCTCTCCTGGAGTCTGTGGGAGGATCTCTGATTCCTAACACTTCACTGTTGTCTGGATCAGGGGTTGGGGGAGAAGGTGGTGGGAGTGCGGGCCTGGGCAGGCATGTCCACTGCCACCCGCCACCTCTCCTTCCCGGGTCCTGCGGCACACGGACCCCAGGGAGAGGGGTACCTTCCACCTGTGGTCTCTCATGACTCTTCTGTGTTGAGAAAACAGGCACACACATCCCTATTGCAGTAACTCTAAGTCCCTTCCCGCTTTTGCAAAATACAAACAAAATCTCAGCACAGATGTAGAGGAATGTTAACCTGATTTTGAAATAAGTTTAATCCTGCAGAGCCACTACTACCTTCAGAATATCTGTGGTTCTGAAAGCATCTGACGTAGTGAGAACCAAATGGAAGAATCAGAATTAAAAGCCTGCCAGCATTCAGAAACCCCAGAGCTGCAGGAGCAGATCCTTCCCCAGGGAGCCCCCACCTCCTTCCCCATCCTGCTGCCCGATTCCTTCCTTCATCTTTATGGGGGTCCTATGAGTGGACCAGGTGCCCCCAGGGCTGGGTAACCCTGCCCACTGGCTCCTGGGTCCTGGGGTCCTATGAGGTGTGTGTCAAATGAATTCTCAGCCCTTGGAAGGAAGAAGTGCCCAATCGCTCTTTACCATTGGTGAAGCTCCACTGATGTCTGGTGCCCAGATTTCCACCCCAAATCAGAATAAAATCAGAATGTCGTTTGACTTGGGGTCCAAAGTGGGGAGCTGCTGTCTTAGAAAAGCTGGTGGTAAATGCCCAGCAGGAGAGTTGGGTCTCTGAAAGCCTGTGGAGGGATTTTCCTGCTGATGTAATGGTCTCCACTCTCAAACACTGTGGTCTCAGGCCCTTTCTTTCTCCATCTCTTACTTTTAAAGAGAATTTCTAATTTCCGGGTGGATGTGAGATTCAGTCTCCCTGTGGCCTTGAGCACCAAGAAGATGCCAGATCTGGGACTGGTAGGACTCCCTGCAGGTCCCTGGAGAGGACCCCAGGCATGCGAGTCTTCAGGAGACTAGACTAAAATATTTACTCTGTAAAACATGCAAACGATGGGACTTGAAAGCCAGTGCTGAATGGAAAGCTGGGGCCTGAGAGATTTCTGAGCAGAGGCCCCGGGGAGGGAGGGCAGCCTCTGCACCATGTGGGTCAGGCTGCTTCCTGCTTCTCATTGGCGTGTTGTTGGCACCCACTGCAGCTCCCATATAGACACAAGGTTCTCTTTGTAGACACAAGGTTCTCCGTGCAGACACAAGGTTCTCCGTGTAGATGCAAGGTTGTCCGTGTAGATGCAAGCTTCTCCATGTAGACGTAGGGTTCTCCGTGTAGATGCAGGCTTCTCTGTGTAGACGCAAGATTCTCTATGTATACACAAGGTTCTCTGTGTAGATGCAAGGTTCTCTGTGTAGACACAGGGTTATCTGTGTAGACACAAGGTTCTCCGAGTAGAGGTAAGGTTCTCCTTGTAGACACAAGGTTCTCTGTGTAGACGCAAGGTTCTCTGTGTAGGAACAAGGTTCTCTGTGTAGACGCAGGGTTCTCTTTGTAGAGGCAGGGTTCTCCGTGTAGACACAAGGTTTTCCGAGTAGAGGCAAGGTTCTCCATGTAGACGCAAGGTTCTCTGTGTAGACGCAGGGTTCTCTGTGTAGGAGCAAGGTTCTCTGTGTAGACGCAAGGTTCTCTGAGTAGAGGCAAGGTTCTCTGAGTAGAGGCAAGGTTCTCCGTGTAGACACAAGGTTCTCCGTGTCCTGTGATTTGGTGAGTGAGCCTCCCCTGGGACTCTGGATGCTTGGCTGCTGCCTGTGTCAGGAGCAGGTCACCTGCTCTTCCTCTGCTCCCTATTCAGCCTCTGGATAACAGGGGTGAGTCCAGGCTGGGCCGCTCCCTGGGAGGCCCCTTCCTGGAGGATCTGCAGGCCGTGCACGCTGTCCTGGTCTCTGAATCACATCATCTACCACCAGACACTGAATGAGGAGATACTGAAAGTGTTCAGAACATGGCCTGGCACATGGTGGCGTTGCCAACCCCAGGAGCACTCAGTCACTTCATTAGTGAGGAAGGGACTGGGGTACCCTCGCCTCCCAGACGAAAACCCTAAAAGGATGACAAAATCCAGGATGTGGGCGAAAATGAAGGGCCATAAATTCATAACAGAGGAAAGAGGGCACAGAAAGCAAATATTAGAGAACATTCGTAATCTTTCCATGGTTACCCTAATGGTTTAAAGCAAGTACAGGTATTTATGCAGCTGGATGAAAATAAAGGTCCAGCCACAGTCGTTTAAAATTTCATTGTTGAACTCACCACAAAGTGGCCTGCAGCTTCTCACTGCAGAACCAGCAAGGCTGGGCCGTTCGCCCTCCGCCACCTCCTTCCCTGCACAGATGCAGATGCAGACTTGCAGAACCAGGAGTGCACAGGACACGCTGGCGGGGATGTGGGTTGTGGCGCCTGCAGCCCAGGGCTTGAGTCCTGGGAAACTTTCACAAACCTCCGCGTTCCAGAGGCTGCTTCTGTCATGGCTGTGATAATGCTGCTCTGTAAGAATTTAGACTAATAGCCGAATGTCCTGACCAACACACATCACGTGACCACAGGTTGACCTGCATTTCCTTTGGGTACCAGCCTGTCCTCTGCTCACAAGGATGTTGAGAACCGCATCCGCCTCTGTTCCCTCTATGCCTCTGGGTCCCTCTGCAGGGAGGTGGTCAGAAACAAACCCTGTCCCGGGGCAGACGGAGCAGAGGTACGGAGGGCTTGGGGTGGTGAACATGGCAAAGGTGAGATACACCTGGGGTTGGCATGCGGGAACATGACAGCAGTAGAGTTCTTCAGGTGGGAGCAGTGGGACAGCAGAGTGATAAGAGCATCCACGTCCAGATAAAGAATACGGATGCTACATTTTCTTTTTCTTACTGGAAATTCTCTAGGGCTGGAGGGAGGGTGGTGATGCCAGGGGAGGAGAGCTGACAGGCGATGTGGGTTAGGAGGGCTCAGGGGCTGCGGCGTGGAGGGGATGTGGACTGGACACAGCGCAGGGACTTGTCGGATCTGTGGGGTGCGGGAGAGGGGGGACGATGATGACTCAGTGCTTGAGCCTGGGGGCTGGGAGGACGCGGGACACTAACAGCCGTGGAGAAGATGAAGGAGGAGCACGTCGGCAGCTGACACAGATTGTTCTGGAAATAAGACCCTGCGGTGTGCAGGGCAGATGTAGGGGACATCCACAGCCAGCAGGGGAGACTGGAGAAGCCCCAAGGAGAGTGGGGGCAGAGCAGGGAACCCAGGGGGGGACCCCATGCCTGCCTCTGTGCCCTCTAGATGCGGAGCCGAGGAGTGTGCTGTGTGCCGTCTGGCTGCATGAAGGGCAGCTCAGTGTGGCTCCAACCACTGGAGTTGATGCAGACCCTACAGGTCAGAGGGCACCGTCCCCAACAAGGCCGCCTCACCTCTGACACCAGCCACTCTTCAAGGGTACCGAGCCAGCCCCACTTGTGACTGCCTCACTGCAGCCTTGAGGGTTTGCAGGACTCCATCCCCTTACAGAATTCACTAGAAGCTCACAGAACTCAGGGAAGCAATGGACCTACAGCCACAGTGTTATTGTAAAGGATGCAAGTCGGGAGGGCCAGACAAACACAGAGGCGCTTAAGACTCACCCTCTCCCCTCAGAGGTCAGGCTGGCCCAGAGTTTCAGCCCTCTAGACCACATGCTTTTTTTTTTTTATATCTTTTGAATCTATCTCCCTGGACTGTCTTCTTCCTCCAGAACGTTACAGATCAAGTCCGTCATCTGTGCTCATGACAATCCTGTAGCTACCTGAAGGCATTTTCCAGCTCCCTCTTGCCCCAGGGGTATTTTCAGATTAGGCAAGTCCAATATTCTCTCATGTTCCCAAAATACTATAATTTCCAAACCGTCCCTCAGCCACCTGCATCTCTCTGGGTGTTTTCTCACCTGCAGCATGCTCATTCATCCACGTAGCCCCAAGCAGTGCACAGCACTGCAAACTCGCCCCCTCAGGCTCTGGCGTGCCGTGGGGCCCTTGCTGGGCTCGGCAGCATCTGCACATTATAAACATGGTCCTCAGTCCCTTAGCTACGGGGCTGCCTCCTGACAGGGCTGGTGCGTGCTGGGCCGCTTGTCCCATGACTGGAAGCTGGAAGGAACGGGAGCTTGAGGATACCTAAGGAGGGAGTGGAGGCTCGTTCAGGGAAAGAAAGACATAAAGGTGGTGTCAGTGGTCCAGAAGGGCAGTTCAGCTCGTGGCAAACGTGTACTTCAAGTGTCGGAGGTGGGAAACCCGCTGTGGGCATTCGGCACACACCCTGGGAGCCTGCAGCAGAGCACTCAGACGGTATGAGTTCAGAGTCCAGAAATCGTTCTGGAAACTGTGCGGGGGGCTATTTGCTGCACCATAGCTCCCACTGTTCTTTTTGCTGTGAAAGAACGTGCTGTGGTGCGTGGCTGAGCCCAGGATGGAGGAGAAAAGGGCTGGTGTGGCTGGAGCGGGAAGGGGGATGGGTGGAGGGGGGTCAGGATGCCCGGTGGCAGAACTGGTGGGACCCCGAGTTCTGAAGTCCGTTCCGGCGCCAGGCCTTTCATTTATTTATCTTCACTTCTACCTCGTGTGTTTCTGTAAAGATTTGACGTGCCCTCGTAAGAGCGTGCAGAATGCGACAGGCCAAATTCGAGCCACAGGAGGAGGAGAAGTGTAGGGGAGGCACGTGAGGTGGGGCAGGGATGCTGGGATGGCTTCCACACACCTGCAACGGCCAATCAGAGCAGGAAACGTGATTGGTCTTATCGTTGACAATAAGACGAAATGCCTGAAGCCCTGGAGTTCTTCTCAATACAGCATGGCTGGAGTTTGTGGGCACCGAGAGCACGTGTGGGTGTCATGAGCGGCCTTCACGATGAAACCGTTTTAATTGGTAAGTTGATGGCAACTTCTCCGTATTGCCTGCTATCATTACGCTAACGCAGAAGCCCCAAAAAGCAAAACAAAACTCCTAAAACAAAACCAGACCCATGAAGTGCTTCAGTTTTCTGTCTACACCTGGCTTGTTCTAGAGGTGAATTTTTGAGTATTGCCCTGGTTTCCATCAAATAATCCCATTGGCGTTTGTTGTTTGGCCTTCCTGAGTCTGTTTCCGCACAGTACATTATGGATGATACATCACTTAAGCCACAGGGACTGGACGGTACAGTGTGGTGACATGTTAGCACGGTGCCTGTGACGTAGCACAGGCGTGTTCAGTACATGCGGGTGATTTCCGGGAGCAGCGACTACAGAGGTCCCAGCACAGAGTGGCTGAACTGCTGGATGGGACCTTCCATTTGGGGGGGGTGGAGGGATCGGGCCAGGCGGGCAGGTGACACTGGGCACAGTGCCCCGGGTGTCTGGGAGGGGGGCTGTCCCCGGACAGCAGGCAGAGGCTTGCAGGCTCACTTTCAACTTGTCTTTCATAGGAATCACGCTCTACAGCCACCCATTTGGAGGAGCCTTGCTGAACGAGGACAAGTTGTGAGTTAAAGGAACACTTGGTGGGGGGCCGAATGTGGATCAACATCTCTGGGTTGTTAGGGGTAATTCTCATCCCTTTTCTGCTTCTGCACTGAGTGAGGTTGGCAGGTGCACCTAGTGGAACAAGGCTTGGGCATTTCTGTGCAAAGTGTGAGGACAGGGATGGTTAAAGGAGAAAGTGCATTGACTGAGTCTAAAATGGATGAGCAGGGCTTCCCTGGTGGCACAGTGGTTAGGAGTCTGCCTGCCAGTGCAGGGGACATGGGTTCGAGCCTTGGTCTGGGAAGATCCCACATGCTGCGGAGCAACTAATCCCATGCACCACAACTACTGAGCCTGTGCTCTAGAGCCTGTGAGTCACAACTACTGAGCCCATGTGCCACAACTGCTGAAGCCCACTCACTTAGAGCCTGGGCTCTGCAACAAGAGAAACCACCGCAGTGAGAAGCCCACGCACCGCAACAAAGAGTAGCCCCCGCTCGCCACAACTAGAGAAAGCCTGCGCACAGCAACAAAGACCCAATGCAGCCAAAACATAAAAACAAAAACAAAACAAAACAAAAATGGATAAGCATGTCATGCAGCTTATTTCTAAGTAGCAATTGTTCTAAGGGGCTGATTTGCCAAAGCTCATAGGACCCAACATCTTTTTCAAGTTAAAGTTTTAAACGTGGCATTTACAGAGGTAAGCATAGTGATGCCTCCTGACAGTTTCTCCTGTAAGTCTGTCCTCACCGTCCAGATGGAGATGGTGCTGATGAGGCTAGTGTCCTTTATGTGCAGACCTAAGTGTCTCCTCCTTTTCCCCATCTCCCTTCCCTGCCATAAGGTGGACAAACTTTCAGCTAAAAATTGATAAGTAGAAGTATTTTTTATGTACTTTCTGCAACCTACCTGAAAGAGTGGGAGAACACAGATCTGGTTGATGGGTAATCTCCCCTCTCATCCCGAATGCAGCAGGTGGTCCTCATATTCATATACAGACTCTTGGGGTCCTTCCTTTAGCTGACACCTGTCGGGATTCTAAGTATGGGTGCATCAACTTTGGTTATGAAGTAAGACGTGATGGAGGGTTTGAGCTGAGCAGTTGCATCCGTGCATTACCAGAGGCAGCTGTGCCCTGACCATCCCCAAAGGGGAGGCAGTGATGGACCAGAGGTGTTGGTGGTGCTCCAGTTAAAAGTGACACAGAAAGTACAGTGCATGTCATCGCCAAGCACCTCCATCTACTAGAGAATATTCTGGTGTTTTGAAAGACTAGATTCAGAGGTGGGGCTGCCACGTGTGGAGCAAAACACCACCCCCGCCCACAAGAGCTGTTGCCCAGCAAGGTGGCCCTAAGAGGGCAGAGGCCACGCTCAGCGTGGAGGCCACTAGGCAGGAGCCTTTCATTTTGCCTAGGAGGAGGGTTCAGTGTCAAGACTGGGCTCCAGGTGGGCAGACGGGGACCTGCCTCTCACCTTTGCTCTCCTCTGTGTGTCCTCTAGGCCCCTGGGAGTGTAACCCAGGCCTCGAAAGGTCATTGAGGGGATTTAATGAGAGAATCCACACCCTTAGCCAATACGCTGGCTGGTCCTAAGTACTTTTTTTTTTTTTTGAGGAAATACATTTATTATTACAGTGTTGACAGAGCTCACTAGGCATTTGAAAAATAAATGAGTAAATCTGCATTTTTACCTCAAATAATTTTTTTTTTCTTTTGCGGTACGCGGGCCTCTCACTGTTGTGGCCTCTCCCACTGCAGAGCACAGGCTCCGGATGCACAGGCTCAGTGGCCACGGCTCACGGCCCCAGCCACTCCGCGGCACGTGGGATATTCCTGGACTGGGGCAGGAACCCGTGTTCCCTGCATCTGCAGGCAGACTCTCAACCACTGTGCCACCAGGGCAGCCCTCAAATAAAATTTTTACCTAAAATAAAATCCACATGGGAGAGATATACCATGTTCTTGGATTGGAAGAATCAACATTGTGAAAATGACTATACTACCCAAAGCAATCTACAGATTCAATGCAATCCCTATCAAACTACCAATGGCATTTTTCACAGAACTAGAACCAAAAATTTCACCATTTGTATGGAAACACAAAAGACCCCAAACAGCCAAAGCAATATTGAGAAAGAAAAACAGAACTGGAGGAATCAGGCTCCCAGACTTCAGACTATACTACAAAGCTACAGTAATCAAGACAATATGGTACTGGCACAAAAACAGAAATATAGATCAATGGAACAGGACAGAAATCCCAGAGATAAACCCACACACATATGGTCACCTTATTTTTGATAAAGGAGGCAAGAATCTACAATGGAGAAAAGGCAGCCTCTTCAGTAAGTGGTGCTGGAAAAACTGGACAGCTACATGTAAAAGAATGAAATTAGAACACTCCCTAACACCATACACAAAAATAAGCTCAAAATGGATTAAAGACCTAAATGTAAGGCCAGACACTATAAAACTCTTAGAGGAAAACATAGGAAAAACACTCTATGACATACATCACAGCAACATCCTTATTGACCCACCTCCTAGAAAAATGGAAATAAAAACAAAAATAAACTAATGGGACCTAATGAAACTTACAGGCTTTTGCACAGCAAAGGAAACCGTAAACAAGACAAAAAGACAACTCTCAGAATGGAAGAAAATATTTGCAAATGAAGCAACTGATGAAGGATTAATCTCCAAAATTTACAAGCAGCTCATGCAGCTCAATATCAAAAAAACAAGCAACCCAATCCAAAAATGGGCAGAAGATCTAAATAGACATTTCTCCAAAGAAGATATACAGATGGCCAACAAACACATGAAAGAATGCTCTACATCACTAATCATTAGAGAAATGCAAATCAAAACTACAATGAGGTATCACCTCACACCACTCAGAATGGCCATCATCAAAAAATCTAGAAACAATAAAGGCTGGAGAGGGTGTGGAGAAAGGGGAACCCTCTTGCACTATTGATACAGCCACTATGGAGAACAGTATGGAGGTTCCTCAAAAAACTAAAAATAGAACTACCATACGACCCAGCAATCCCACTACTGGGCATATACCCAGAGAAAATCATAATTCAATAAGAGTCATGTACAACAATGGTCATTGCAGCTCTATTTACAATAGCCAGGACATGGAAGCAACCTAAATGTCCATCGACAGAGGAATGGATAAAGAAGATGTAGCACATATATACAATGGAATATTATTCAGCCATAAAAAGAAATGAAATTGAGTTATTTGTAGTGAGGTGGATGGGCCTAGAGTCTGTCATACAGAGTGAAGTAAGTCAGAAAGAGAAAAACAAATACCGCATGCTAACACATATATATGGAATCTAAAAACAAGAACAACAAAAAAAATGGTTCTGAAGAACCTAAGGGCAGGACAGGAATAAAGACGGAGACGTAGAAAATGGACTTGAGGACACGGCGGTGGGGAAGGGTAAGCTGGAACGAAGTGAGAGAGTAACATTGACATATACTTACTACCAAATGTAAAATAGATCGCTAGTGGGAAGCAGCCACATAGCACAGGGAGATCAGGTTGGTGGTTTGTGACCACCTAGAGGGTTGGGATAGGGAGGGTGGGAGGGAGATGCAAGAGGGAGGGGATATGAGGATATGTGTATATGTGTAGCTGATTCACTTTGCTATAAAGCAGAAACTAACACACCATTGTAAAGCAATTATACTCCAATAAAGATGTTAAAAAAATCAACATGGAACAAACAGTTAAAGGTAAAGCATTAAGAGAATGGAAGAAAAGGTCTGAATATTTTTGTAATTTTGGCTAACAAAGTTTTCTATGCAAAGCCTATAAAGTGAAAGTAAAGAATGTGTTATATAATTTATATAAATATAAATCTATAAATGGAAGTTAAATCTGTGTTGAAAAATAAACTTTAAGAAGTGAAGGGAGAAACAGAAAAATATTTGCTACACATCTGACAGCAGCTAATTTTCTTGACATCGTGAAACCTTCTTATAAGTCAGTAGAGAAAGGATGCCTGATCTATTTTGTTCAACATTTTTTCAAAGTGAATGAAAGATTCTTTTTTTAGACTTTATTGAAGTATAGTTGATTTACAATGTTGTGTTAATTTCTGCTGTACAGTATACATTCTTTTTCATATTCTTTTCCATTTTGGTTTATCACAGGATATTGAATGTAGTTCCCTGTGCTCTACAGTAGGACCTGTTGTTTATCCATCCTGTATATAATAGCTTGCATCTAATTAACGGTTCCGGCCACTGGGACCCTCATCACTGATGGGTCCCCGCCAGCCTCTGACGGCCGTTCTGCTCTGCCTGCAGCCTGGAGAGCTTCCGCCAGTGCGGCATCACCCTGTGCATTTGGATTCTCCATCCTGTTCGCGTCCATCAGCAGCTCCGTGTGCGGGACAGGGTGACTGGGGCCACAAGGCTGCAGCACATGAGCGGCCTGGGCTACAGGACCTACTGGCTCACGATCTTCCTGTGTGACATGGTAGGACTCGGGGCCATGTCCTCTGTGTCCCTGCACCCGGGGGACATGTGTGTGCACATACCTGCATGTGTGTGGGTGTGTGGCCGCCCCACGTGATCCACAGAAGCAGGGCGGTTTCCTGGACGTGTGTCTGAGGTCTTGGGGACAAAGCCATGAACAAAGCAGAGAGGGTCTCCGTCTTGAGGAACTTGTGTCCTTATGAGTGGAAGCAGAAAACAAATAACCAAGTAAAAATAAATAAATACACAAGATGCAATTGGCTTGTGACTAGGTTTATCAAGAGAATGGAAGAGGGTCATGGGATCAAGGGTGACTTCAGAGCAAAGCTGGGGAGGGGCCCTGCAGCCAGAGAAGGGGGGCTGGCGAGCAAGCCCCAGGGGAGGCCGGGGTTTGTCAACCCGCAGTGGGGAGGTGCTGGCTGCCGGGCGGGGGGTCTGCCCTTGGTTCTGAGTGTGGGAAGAAGCCGTGTGTCCTGGGAGGGGGCTGGATTCCCGCCCCTTCCCCGTGGGAGGTGGGTGTGGGCGGCCGTGTTAGTGGCCCCCCGGCTTGCGGAGAGGCACAGAGCACAGACATTTATTTAATCGCCTTCTGGAGACTGGAAGACCTGCATCCAGGTGTGGCAGGGCTGGTGCCCCCTGAGGCCTCTGTCCTGGGCACGTGGACGGCCGCCCTCTCTGTGTCCTCACCCTGTGTTCTCACCTCCTCTTTTCACGAGGACAGCAGCCCTGTGGGATCCAAGCCCATCTTAAGGACCTCGTTTAACACGGATCTGGAAGGGGACTCTCCAGGCCCGAGTCCGCCGCTGCAGACCGTGTGCCGGGCCACACAGGACACAGACCTAAGCTGGAGCTGACCTGAGAGCCGGAGGGTCGGGAGATGGTGGTATACAAGCCCCTGACGTAACAGGCCCTCTTCCCTTGATCTTCTCAGCTCTTTTACTTGGTTTCTGTCTGCCTGTGTGTCGCGGTGCTCCTCGCCTTCCGGTTAGCGGCTTTCACTTTCCGGGGGAAGCTGGCAGCCACGGCCCTCCTGCTGGTACCTTTTGGGTATGTGATGAGAAGCACAGCTGCAGAATTATGGTGTGTTTTCTGAAGGACAGAACCCCCTGGGGCGGCCTTGAGCCTGCTGTCGGCTTCATGGTTTTCTCTCTTTCCAAGCAATTATGCTGCTTCTTCCGACCAGCCTGAGCAGGACGTCCGGGGCCCCTGCTCGGAGGGTGGGTGATGGCAGCGGCTTCGGTTCCAGCTCAGTGTCCGTTACTCACTCAGCTCCAAAACTGTCCTCGGGGAGCCCGTGAAGCTCTATGTCTGCTGTAGTTTTCTCTCTCCTGACATTAGTAGTTTGGAAATGTTTTGTCTAACTTCTATCACTTTTTCTTTTCTCGCAGGAAAAGTAGCAAAGCCAGAAAAGTCATTTTACAAATTTCTCGTTTGAACACACTAATAAGGATTGTTGCTAGCAGTCCCCAGATCATATCTGCCGGGTATCAGGAATGCATAATGTCATCCTCTTCTACAGGTCATGCATATTTGGCTATAGATCTAGGCTAGGTATGTGAGAGATACTTGCTAATAGGGAAAATAATTAAAGTGCTGATTTATTTTAATTTAAGGCTAATATATATATTTTAAACAGAGCATTCTGCTTTTTTCTAAGCCAAAGATTACAAGTAAAATGATTTTTACATAGATGACAGTTGTATCAGTGATCCAGACTTATTCAAAGCATCTAATTAGGGACAAATTATATCATTATTGGATAAATAGATACATGGATGGGTGGATGGATAGATGGGGCGCAAAGAGAGAGACAGAGAAACCTTTTTAGGAATACGGACATTGCCACTAACTCTGTGACCTTGGAAGTGTTTATTTCTTTCTCTAAGCCTCACTTTCTTCCGTGTAGAATACAATTCTGTTGCTGTGAAAAGGATATCAGGTCATTCAGATAAACCTCCCCTACAGTGGCCGTCAAGGGTTCCCATTAAATTACTTTTAGTTGTTATTGTTACTATAAGAATTATTTAATATTTAGAGGATATTGTGTCTTAAGCTCTAAAGTGTGCCTATAGTAGAGACATGTTTTCTATACTCAGCTGGATATAACGATCTACATACGTGGGCTCCTGGTGCTAAAGAAATGATTTGATTTCAGTTTATTGATCCGGTTGAATGCATAGTGTGGTCATGTTTCCTTATAGTGTGAGCAAAATATGTTTTGCTGTAAATTATTTTTGAACTTTAGAGAGCAGATTTCAAAAATTAAGGTGAAACTCAGACAAAGTCGCATGGTGAGACGCTCTTACAAAAAACGTGTTTTTAGGAATTTTCCTTAACCTTGTTTTGCTTGTTTGCTTTGCTTCCTTTAAGAATCCGAATTAAGCTAGAATTCTGTCCACATTCATGATTACAGCACTTTTCAAACAAGTTCAGGGGACTCACAGGTCTCTCGAGTTACATTCATGGCCCAACATGGTGGCCACCTCAGATGGAGGGGTCTTAGGTGAGAGGGGCCCAGAGGACCTGGAAAACTGCCCCAGGCCGGTTCCAGTGGATGAGAGCAAGGGGGCTGCCGACCGGACTCTCAGGGTGACCCCCCAGGGGCTAGTTCAGGTTTAAAGGGTGGTCCTTCCTCCACTGGAGGCCAGGCCTGCACACAACCTGACACGGTGACCCCCCAGCAAGAGGAGGGGCCCTTGGGGCCCCAGTGGACGAGAGTGCCGGCTCGCAATCCTGTCCCCACGAGGAGCCCAGAACCATCGCAGAAAGGCTGCATCCCAGAATAAGCTGAGACCAAGAACACGGTCAGGCATTAAATGGGGCTGTTTGTCTGGAATCTGGAAAAATTGGGGAATGTCTAAATGAATAGACTCTCACAAGACATAATAGGACCAAGTGCCCAGTTACAATTTTCCTTTACCTTTTCTTTTTTTTCTTTCTCTCTGTGGAGGAAAATTTGATATTCAAGCTGGAAAGGGAGGAGAATTCACATCAAAAGAGAAAAAAATAACACCTGAACATCTCAGACAGAAAAGAGAATCTGGCTTATATAAAAAATGGAAACCTTAACCGCATACTTAGTGCACATTTAGTACTAAAGGATTATGAAGATGAGGTCACAGAATCCTGGTCCATGTCTGGAAAATCCTGCAATGTGGAGGTGGGACAGCTTTCAGAGGGAGGAAAACCCCATAAACGGTAGAGTCGTTATGAGCGGGCTGCCACCCTCCAGGTTAATCGTTAAAATGATATCACAGTTTAGTAAAAGAACGGCGGTTGTTTGAAGCTACCGTATGTTTTACCAAAAAATAAATTATGCACTTTAAGCCAATTTAATTCTTTCCTTGAAAAGAAAAAAGCAGGACGACTGGAGCCACCAATATGTTTATTTGAACCAAGCATTGATATTTAAGAGCAGTTGCATTAAAGTACTCACCTCAAACTTGTATGCTCGAGAAGTGCTATTTCCTGAAATACGAGGGTGTATCTTTTGACCCAGGGATGAATACCATAGATTTCATGTGGAAAAGGAACTGTGCTCAAATCAAAAGCTATCTTGAGGGCCTAGCGTCCTTTTGAAGTCTCATGCTTTTCAGAGCTAGTTAACGTATTAAGGAAACCTCAGGCATTCAGAAGCTACCAAGGTATTTCAAGTGAAACCACTAAATCAGCCTGAGAAAATGGTGACAGGTTTGCACTGAGTGTGCAGAGAGCACATGGGAGCACGCAGGGTCTTCAGAGAAAGGTCGTGACTTAAAGTCAGTGACTTCAGCTGTTTCATACAGTCTGTCAATAAAGCAGACCGTATTCATAAATGTGTACATATATCATCATGGTTCTTATAACGACCTAATATATTTTCAATTGATAAATTTTGTTGACTGTTCCTTTCCATGGAAATGGGAAGAATGCTGCATGAAAGAATAAAAATAAAGACAGTGAAGTAAGTGACTCTTCTGCCGGTACTTGCGGCTTCCTTCCCTGGGGCGGAGCAGGGTGGGGGTCACAGAGGAGCCTGAGGTGAGTCGGCCGCGAATGAGCCCTGGCTCTGTGCTCTGGAGAAGGAAGAAGGAAGAGGTGTTTCCTTTAGAGGACAATTTTGGGTGTCTTCTTAGAGCGTGAGGTCATCTGAAACTTCCAGGGGCCGCTTCGCGGGTGCAGCCCTCACGCCCCGGCTTCGGGCTCACACACAAATCACCCCCGCTTTCAGCTCCTGCTTCTCAGCCGTGGGTCCGTGGTCAGGTATCTTAGCCGCGTCCATCCTGTGTCCTATCTGTGAAATGGGGCCGTGGCACCCGCCTTCAGGGCTGTAGGATCAGGGAACACCCTGGAGGCATACGGCATGGAGCCTACGCACGGGCCACCCCAGAAAGGAAGCTTTCCAGTTCTATGTTATGTTCTCTTTTAATATAGAGCTTCCCACCCTTGGTAGCTTTAGTGATTTAATCTTCTCTGAAAAACAGGTGTATCCCTGCTCTGCTGAGAAGGCTGTGAGCAGAAAGGGAGGCCAGGCCTGCCCTGTGCGGGAGGGGACACTGGGGCTTTCTCCAGGTCGCACGTCCTAGCCCGGGTTGGACCCTGCCCAGGGCTCTGCCCATATATTACAGAAAATGTGCTTTGTCTTTAGAAAATAACTGCCGGATTTATTAAGTAAAAATTGCTCCTGTTCACTGAGGGAGGAAAAATAACCAGGCCAGCAAAATCTCATCTTTAAATCAGTCTGTATAGAAGTAAGTGTTACAGGACAAGGAACACGACTTTTCACTTGACATTTCAGATGCGCGACTGTTCCGTGGATGTATTTCATCTCCTGAATCTTCTTCAGTTCGGACGTGGCTTTCATCTCCTACATCTCCCTGAACTTCCTCCTCGGCCTCTGCACCATGCTGATGACCGTCACGCCCTGGCTGTTGGCCTTTGTCTCCAAGGCTCAGGTTAGTGACCTCCCACAGGCTCTGGGACTAACGCCTAGATTACCGTTGCTTTTCCAGCTGGAGCTCAGCACAGATGTGCTGGTATCCACTGTCTTTACCTCCAGAAAGAGACACTGACTCTGCTTCGCAGAAACCCCTGTGCCTTGATAAGCCCAGAGCCAGGCTGGCAGCAGTGGGCACAAGATGAGCAGTTTGTGCACCCGCTTTGTGAGAGGAGGGTAGGCTGAGCCGCGCGTTCACAGCGCATCCCTGTTTGCGGGTGAATTGCCAGTCGATGGTTGGAAGAGTGGCTGTGTGTGTGGAGCGTGTCCTGTGCTGGCGTCAGGGGCGCAGGGGTCAGACATTCCTCTCTTTGGGGTCAGCTGCTCCGGTGTGGGATTGGCCCCCGTGCAGACCACACTGTCAGGCCACAACAGGTCTGGATTGTCCGGGCGATTCTGTCCTCTGAGCCCCGGGGCATGTTTAGATTTGCTGCTTTCAGGGTGTTGGAGCAGAGGTCTCCAAGAGACTGGACTCCTAGTCGAGGACCATTACTCCTGGTGAGGAAGTACCTGTCTCAGGGAACCCCTCCAGCAGGCCGTTTGCATCGGGAGGCCCCTTTTGGTTGTCATCCCAGCAGGCGTCGAGGTCCAGTGGAAACCAGCTCTGCTGACACCCCGCTCTTGTCCTTCCATGCTCCTCCCCGTGAGGCCTGCCGGGGTCGTGTCTGCTTTAACTCATCTTCCGTCTTGCTCAGCCTCCCCTGAGCTGCCTGTGGGAATGAATTTCATAGTCTGCACCCTCCTCTGCCCCGGATTTCCATACATTTCTTTCCTGCTTGCTTTCTTGGCTCTGACCACACAGGTCTCTCCTGACCCCTGCTGTCCATGTGGATGCCGTTCCTCTCTACTCCTGGGGCTGGATCGACTCAGGGGCTGAGGAAACAGCCTGGGAAAGGCCCGGCCTCCCAGTTCTGGAGGATGGGCTGCTGGTCGGTGTCTGGCGAGTCCGGAACTGAGGTCTGTTCCATCGGGACGGGCTCCCTTCCTGGTGCCCGGACGCGCCGGGACTTGGTCAGCTCTGCAGTGACGGCTCATCTTATTTGCTGCTGTTGTGCCTCACGTTTGTACAGAAGCAGTGAGCTCTGTAAACATTCATTATGCATCCAGTGGAACAATTTATTTTGGTGATTTTTATAGATCTCTTATTGACACTAATCTGTATTAGTGTCTTTAGCCTTTAAGTAGCAGCTAGCAGAATGAGCCACTGGCTTTAGCTTGAGGAGAACATTGAAATTGGAGGAGGCAGAACAGGGCTTCCCTCGTCCCCATCGGAGCTCAGATATGATGTGGATCCTGGTCCTGAACTAAAGGGGGAGGAAGACAGACTCAAGGGGGACAATCCCCGCCCCAGGGGACGGGTCACACACAGAAGAGAAGGGTCAGGAATCTTGAGATTCTAGGCTAAGGTGAGTGGGAGGCTTTCCCTCCTGTTATAAGTAGCGTCACTCACCTGGAGAGAAATCAGCAAGCAGGAAGTTGTTGGCAAAAAAATGGGTCAAACTCAATTGTTAACAGATAATAAAAGGCATTTCATTGCTGTTGCTAAGGTCTTTCTTTTCCTTTGCTCTTTATTTTGATACAGTTTGCTTAAAACACTCAACGTGATAAATGGGTGATTTCAAATATTCCTCTGTAAGTTCAAGGGGCAATATATTCTTATGAAATCACGGAATAAGACAAGAAAGGTGACTAGATTTTCAGATCAGTATCAAATGGCAGTGTAAGTGGTATTAACCATTGTGTATACAAACGACAACATTAATATGAGCATTTTACTTTTTACCAAATCACAGTTTCTAAGCTGATGTGTACAGAAAAGGCATTTTGGGTTCTAACTCAGGATGTGGATCATCTCTCTCTCTCACCGCTGAGGCTGTCTTTTGACGGGAGGGCGATGTAGGTAGATGAAAAACTCATAGTTTCAGTAATTTATTTCTCTACTTGATCAGTCCCACATATTGTGAATTAGACACTCATAAATTGCTGTTCTGTGAATTTGCGTAGCCACGCCCATCACACGTGTAGATTATTTGCTGAGTGTCATGCGTTAGAACAGCTCTGTTCACATGGGAATAGACACCAGTGTGAATCCCTTACAGTCAGATCTGAGTCCTCATTATTAACTATTTCCTGAACTGTAAGATCCTGACTTAAAAGCTGTAATAGTCTCCTATTTCCACCTTATAACTAGGAAGACAAAAATCTTTCATGTCGTACATTATTTGATCCAGGGACATAGTTTTATGATCCAGGGACATAGTTTTGATCCAGGGACATATTATTTGATCCAGGGACATAGTTTTATGAAAAGTGAGATTAATACATTCCTTTAGGACTGGATGAAATCTGTAAATAGTGGGGATAGTTTGATCCAGGGACATAGTTTTATGAAAAGTGAGATTAATACATTCCTTTAGGACTGGATGAAATCTGTAAATAGTGGTAGTCAGTGAAGACCAGAACTAAGGGAAAATTAAATGAACCTTTCATGGTTTTCCCATGTCTATATGCAGAAGACAATAAACTGTAATATAATAACAATACATACCCCTAAAATTCTTCATTGAATTTTCTATTGTCTCCAGATCACACTAGTTGAGACTACTCATTGTGGACAGCTGTAAATTTGCGTGATAAGGGAGAACTGGACATTACTGAGTATGAGATATATAATTGGCGGTTTTATAATCTTTCTCTACAAAAAGCTCTTAATTTGCTTTCTCTTTCTTTCATTGTACAGAATTTGCAGAACATCTGCGACGTCCCCAAGTGGGTCTTCACTATTTTCCCTCAATTCTGCCTGGGTCAAGGCCTGATAGAACTCTTGTTACAATCAGATCAGATACAACCTGACCCACAACTTCGGCATCGATTTGTACATGAGCCTCTTCGAGATGAGCTTCCTGGGCTGGATCTTTGTGCAGCTGGCGGTACAAGGGATGGTCCTTCTCCTCCTGAAGGCCCTGCTGCATGGGGACCTCTGGCAGTGGCCCAGGTATGTCCCTCGGGGCCCGTCCTTGATGGCAACTCCAGCCTGGAGGCTGCAAGACAAGAAACGTTCTGATCAGTGTCATACACACTTCTGTTAGTTAGGATTTTACGGGGTTTTTTGTTTGCTTTGTTTTTGTTTATTTGTTTTTTTATTAGTGAATGAACGACATTAGGAAGGAGAATGTCAAGAGCAAGGGGTCAACCTGTGAGATAATCGATCCAGTTTTTCAATTGCCTCAATGAATTTTCTCCTTTAGTATTGCTCAGTTTTCCTCTTATTTTGATTGTAGCATCTAAGGTGAATTTGGTTGATGCCATAATATAATTTACTTTTATGGTGAAATAGCATCAACTCCTAAAAGCAGGAATGTATGGAAATCCAGTGCCGATAACCACTTACCCTGTTGCTACTACTGCTTATCATGTTCTTCTTATTGATTTAATATTATTTAATTAATGATGCTAATAACGTTCTCCTGTTTCTTAGCTGAGGATGAAAGTCCAAGGGGTATACGTGCGTGTGTGGGCTGACCATACGCATCTGCGTGTACCTGTGCCACACAGCATCCTTACACCCACCTCCCTGTATCCTCAATAGGGTTTCAGGTGGTTTTGCAAGGAGATCTGAAGTACTGTCAGATAATGCATTTTAAATATTAAGAAAGGAATGTGCTTTCCTGTGTAGGGTCCACAATGCGTGTCTCTCCCTCCGTAATGCTTGTGGCCTGAATCTGTCGACTTGCTCTTTCCAAGAAAGGGATCCTTTCTGGAGAAATCACTAATTAGGACCATATCACAGGAGAACCTATTAAAGATTATAGACACACTGTTAGCATTTTGTGGTGATTTCCTTATAGGATTTCCCTGTCTCAGTCACTTCATCGACGTACCTCCTTTATAACCCCTTTAATCTGCTCAAGCGGAGAACCATTTTGAATACACATCACAAAGCTCTAGAATTGGCCACAATCCCCCTGGAATCTGTAGATTTCCAATACTGACTGCGTTTGAAATAGAAGTCTGAGTGCCTTTCAAGCGTAATTGGTTCAGTAATTGGCCCTCACCAGTCTGATCTGTTGTGAACCCTGTTCTGTAGAATCCCCTTCGGCAGATTTCAGGGTGTCCCATCCTCCTGCAGCACTGAAAGATCTTTCTTTCAAGACTTCCGGTATTACCTTTACTTGGTAAAGTATAAGTGAAACCATGTTTTAGGATAACGTCCTCAGGGCTCCCCTGGTGGTGCAGTGGTTAAGAATCTGCCTGTCACAGGGGACACGGGTTCAAGCCCTGGTCCGGGAAGATCCCACATGCCGCGGAGCAACTAAGCCTGTGCACCACAACTACTGAGCCTGCGCTCTAGAGCCTGTGAGTCACGACTACTGACCCGGCGTGCCACAACTACTGAAGCCCATGCGCCTAGAGCCTGCGCTCCGCAACAAGAGAAGCCACTGCAATGAGAGGCCTGCGTGCTGCAATGAGGAGTGGCGCCTGCTCGCAGCAACTAGAGAAAGCCCGTGTGCAGCAATGAAGACCCAACACAGCCAAAAATCAATAAATACAATAAATAAATTTATTTAAAAAAGAATAACATCTTTGTTATTCACAGTAAATAGTCAATATTTGTTGTTCTTTGTCAATGTGAAGGTTACAGAGTCCAGAAATTTAATGTAATTTGGACATTAGTTGCCTATCACTCCTTTATGGACAACTGTCACAATAATGATCTGACCAAATTCATGTGTTTTTAAAATCCAGATCTAACCAGGTCACTAATCATTGGCTGAAAGATAGGTCCACGGTTCTCAGCCAGGCCCCTCCAGTCCAGCCCCTCACACCCAGGGATGCTGCATGGGGTGTCCCCTCTGCCCCCACCCCTGACGTTGGCGTCTGGTCCCCTGCCTGGGCTGGTCCTTTGCCAGGACTGACTGCCCCGCCTCCAGGACCCTCCTCGTGCCCCTCCCGTCTCCCAGGCTAGGCTTGACATCCTCCCCGTGTTTCCAGTAGAGCCTGTTTTCTTCATCAGGGCCGTCTGTGTTTTTTTTTTTGTTGTTGTTGTTGTTTTTCTATTTTTAAAATTTTTATTGGAGTGTAGTTGATTTACAATGTTGTGTTAGTTTCAGGTGTACAGCAAAGTGAATCAGTTTTATATATACATGTATCCACTCTTTCTTAGATTTTTTTTCCCATATAGGTCATTACAGAGTACTGAGTAGAGTTCCCTGTGCTCTACAGTAGGTCCTTATTAGTTATCTATTTTATATATAGTAATGTGTATATGTCAGTCCCAATCTCCCAATTGCTCCCCCTTACCCCCCAGTAATCATAAATTTGTTTCCTACATCTGTGACTTTATTTCAGTTTTGTAGGTAAGTTCATTTGTAGCCTCTTTTTAGATTGCGCATATAAGCGATATCATATGGTATTTGTCTCTGTCTGACTTACGTCACTAAGTATGAGAATCTCTGGGTCCACCCATGTTGCTGCAAATGGCATGATTTCAACACAGTGCCATTTGTACCAGTGTTGCTTCACAGCGTTTGTCTGTTACTCTCTGCTTGACTCTGCGTTCCTTCACGCAGGAACTGTTTTACACTGTCGCAGTCAGATCATGGAAAGAATAGGAAGACCCTGCCCTCTGCATCTACACAGATGCTTCCTGTGACCCCTCCCAAGCGGCGTGTCCCCCACCTGCCCGGCGCCCTTCCCTGCCCGGCACCTGTCCCCGTCCTGCAGTCCTGCTGCCGCCGGTGTTGTCTGCTCAGATCTGGGTCTCCATCGGAACCTGAGCTCCGGCCACACCCGAGTCAGGGTGGGTGGGCTTTGGGGGGTTCCTGTTTGTTCTCTCTCTGGTCTGGGGCTGGACTCTGCTCTCTGTACCCCAGGCCCTGGTTGGGTCCAAGGAGCCACACAGCCCAGGGCAGCGTCTCCCTTCAGATACATCAGCTGAATCCCTGCAAAGTCCTGCTTCACCAGCGCCCGTCAGGATCCTTCCTTTGTAACGCAGATGCCGTTTTTCATGATCGGCAGTTGGAAGACGGCCAAGTGGCCCACTTCTGAGCGCAGGGGGACGAGCTGCATGTGTGTTGCTGAGAGGAGGCTGACAAGCAGTGACCTTGCTCAGTGCCCCCCATCCATCAGAGCCACTTGAGATGTAACCAGTAGGCATCTGCACCGGAACCCTGGGGGCAGACGCCCTCTGGGGACAAGACCAGGGAGCAGGTGTAAAGCTTCCCAGGTGATGCTAATGAGGAGAATTAACTGATGCAGCCCGGAAACAGGGAGGGGTTAGATGGCACCAGGTCCTGGTACAGGGAGAGACGACCTCTGGACAGCCAGGCCAGGCTGAAGGGCCAGGACGCACCCTCCCCTGGGAAAGGGGGGGACAACAGTCAGCAAGAAAAGTGTACAGCTCAGTGGATCTCCATAAACTGAGCACACCTGTGTTCCCTTCTCCCAGACAGGAGCAAGAGCCGCTCAGAAGCCCTCCACAGTCCCCTGCGGGTCATCCCCACTCTGTAGATAAGCGCTGCTATTTTTATCACCACTGATTCCTTTCTCATGCTTTTGAATATTATGTAAATTATACCATATAACACATACTCCTGAGTAGCTATGTTTTCTCATCATCTACGTTGGATCTTGAAAAATTATATGTTTTTCCAGTGGTGATTGCAGGTATGGAAAAAATAATACAGGGAAAGGAGCTGGGGCCACTGGGATCTAGATGTGGATATTTTATTTTATTTTTAATACCTTTTAATTTTAAAATAGTTTAAAGCTCACAAGAAATAGCAATATTAGTACAGAGAGAGCCTATGTACGCTCCCAGTGATACTGTGATAATGTAATAATACAGTACATCACAATGTTACATTGATAAAACCAGGAAACTGATGTCGGTACAATACTGTCTCATTGTCTGTACTCATTTAGTTATTAAAATATGGGCATATTACAGTTTGCAGAAATTGAGATTTACTTGAAAGCTAAAATGCACCAGAAAGAAAATCATAAGGAAGATTGGAAAGTGAGCTAGCTCAGATTTTGAGTCAACAAATCAGAGGTGAAAGTTCACTTTATGTTCATCTGACAGGTGTCTGCTGAGTGCTTGCTGTGCATCCTTCTACACCATCCAGCACGTGCTACGGAGCCATAGTGTTTGGGGACTTTTGTGGGTAATCTACTTTATTAAAGAGCCTGTTTGCTAAAAGTGGTCAAAGTTGATTTCTTATACCTTTGCGATAAATTACTTGTCCTCTAGCACAAAAGTCTGGCATGACTTTATTGCTCGTAAAATTGAAAAGTAGTTTGAGTTTGGTGTCCATCCACGTCACTGTCTTTTAGGCTGATGTACATTTCCTTTGCGTTAGAGGATGAATGTTGACCCCTGATAGTAACTGGCCAACGGGATGCAGAACTCGGGTGCGTGGGCCAGAGCTGGTACCGCAGACTCTGGGGACCACGTCTTCTGTTCAGATGACCTCTGACCTTTCTCTCCCTCTAGATTCTTCCGGTCCATTTCCCAGGTGTGAATTAACTCTGACTTACCCTCCCAGGGGTCACTCTGCCATTCGAGGCACAGTCACATCTTCCAAGGACGTAGATGTTGAAAAAGAGCAAGTGAGGGTGTTGGAAGGCAGAACTAGTGGAGACATTCTCGTGTTGTACAACCTTAATAAGAGTTACAGAGGCTTCTTCAAGAGGGCTTACTCAGGGGAGAGGTAAGAAAGCTTCTGTTTGTACCTTTGCAAACCACCGTCACTCTAATTGTCCATCTGTTCATGTTATTCTCAGGATATCTGAAGTGGAAACTAAGAGCAGCTTCACATTTCAGGAATCTCTGCAGGGTCTAGGTGGAGAGTCAGTCGACTCTTTCCCTAGTGAAAACTCTGCTGATTGAGTGATGGGGTTTTTTCTGTCTCATAATTTTTAAAATGTAAGTGATCAGTGAGTTTTAATTAGTTTGGCTTATGGGGTGACTCTATTGAGCGCAAATATTTTATAAATCCAATTAACTAAGTAAACCACTTCTAATTCCTGCTTGGACTTCAGTACTCTTTAAGTGGCCAATTAAGCCCGTCTAGTAATATGCTATTCTGGAAAGGTAGAAACACTCGCACACTATAGCCATAGCTCAGAGTTGTTTTTCCGTGAATGTGTGTGTCATTAATTCTAGTAGAAATGTTTAATCTGAACTGACAGAAGCCATACAAATTGTTCCCAACATGTGTTTAATGCATAAAGGGAAATCAGTTCTGGAAAATGATTACCTTTAATTAACTGTTAAAAAGAAAAAGAGTATCTCGCATTCACATTGTACCAAGCTTCTGAGAGATTCAAAGTATGTTATATCGTTATCTGATTGGTATCCATGCTCTATTTGTGAGCGGATCTGAGGTAAAGAGAAGCCAAGAGATGCGTCTGAATCCATCCAGGGACCCTTAGACCCTCACCGAGGTGTGTGGTCCAATGGGACAGAAGTTAAAGAAGTGGTTTGTGCAGTTGTTGGCTACTCAACTCTAAGACTAGCTACATGATTTTTGCCATCTTATGGAAATGTTTTCTTACCCTTGCTTTAAAAAATAAACGTCTGTCTTGCTACTACCTCTCCTTTAGTTTTAAACTAAAGTGTGAGAGAAAAACTTGGAAAACTTCCTGTGAGAGATGCTCCAAGTCTCTGAGATGATCCAAGATGCATTTACCTTTTGGTTCTCTTCACTAGGCTGTTAACGAGCATCTGAGTTTAATGACTTAGAGGTAAAGTCCTGTGCAAGAGCCTGCAGAAGAGACAGGTGGCTAAGATGTGTCCCCGTCCCTCTAGGAATTAATAATCAGGTAGGAAACGGCAGATAACAAACATACACAGTGTTGCATAACAGCAGGGCAAGGGTCAAAGGCACAGAGTGAATCGCCTCAGAGCTGTAAGTCCAGAGAGGGGGCCTCGAAGGAGGAACGGGAGCATCGTGGGAGTGGGGAAGGCAGGGGGTGTGCAGAACTTTATGAAAAAGGACGGTTCAGATAAACTTAAGCCTAAGCCAGGAGGGTAGATAGAGTTCAGATAGGCTGATGGCTTGTACCTGGGATAGCAGCTCAGGTGTGGTCTGTGACACGAGTGACATGGGACAGGACAGGTCTGCAGCAGGATGGACCCCTATATCAGAGCGTGGGAGAGACCCAGTCAAGGTGGGGGAAGCATGAGTGTTGAAGCAGGTGGCACCTGGAGCTACAAAATAGGGTTCTGTGATAAGCAGGTGGGCTTGGCCAGAAGAAACCCAGAACAGTCTCTTTTCCAGGGTTCAGGGAACCAGGAAGCCAGCTTAGGTCAGGAGACATCAGGAAACAAGTGTTCTGGAAGGAGATCAGTAAGAATGGAAACGTCTCAGTTTCCACCACAGAATCCCCAGCTAAGGATATCCAAAGGTTCAAGGTAGAGGCTGGGGCCGTGAAAGAGTGAGGCCATTGTTTCCTCCACGGAATGTAAGACAGAGTGAAGCAGGAGATGTGACCTGGTGCTGAGCGAGAGTATGGGAATAGAGGGCCTTCTTGATTAGTGTCAGCGTTAGGCTACAGTCGGAGTGAGAGGAGAGAGCCAGAGACGGAGAGATTCAGAGACAGAGACAGAGAGGAAGGCAGGGGAATAATAATGATAATGATGATGTGACTCCTAAAAAATATTGCGCTTACCAGAGGGACATGGTTGGGAGCCTGTTGGGTGCGCCCTGGATAGGACAGGAAATTTCAGCATAATTTGTGGTAGTTGGCCTTTACTTCTCAGCCTCTTGAGTTTTCCAGACGTGAATTTGCTTACTCGTCTGTGAATTAGCACTGAAATTACGCCACTCAAATGCCACGGTGATTTCAGAAGTACTGCATGAGCTATAAAACGCGTTATACATTTATTTTATGATTGTAAAAGTCTACAAATAACACAAGCCAAAAATATCAACTCAGAGTTGGGTGAAAGCAAGTGTTGTTTCCGATATAATTTTGAGTTTATGGTTTGTTTGTTTTCTCCTCTCAGTGCTTTCGGCTTCTACAGGTGAACGGAGCTGGGAAAACCACCACATTCAAAATGCTGACCAGGAACCTGCCTCCAAGCTCGGGACACACCATCCTCAGGACTCCCATGGGGTAAGATTTAATCGGATTTAATTGTTTTGCTGCCTGTAGAGATCATCATCAAGGCCAGAGACCCCAGCCTCCCTTCAGTCCTGTGCACTAAAGTCAGAGGAGATCATTTCCCTCCAATTTACTTTCCAATGGCCACTCCTCACAAGGGGGAAAAGAGCCTCCAGATGGGAATGAAATGAACTTGACATTTCTGGCCAGAGGGTAGAGGAGGTGTTGGCAAAAGCTGCCCAGGGCTGACCCCTTCCAGGGGCGCCGGCTGCTCTGCCCCATGAACCCAGGGGAGCAAGGAGTAGTCAGGGGCTGGTTCTTCTTGCTTTGCCATCTGTTGGAGCTTCAGACGCCCTCCCCCAGTGCAGGGACCAGAAGGGGCATGGTGGTTTCATCGTTTGCCCACCCGGACCTCATCTTTCGGGCAGTACAGCAGTTTTCCAGCTAGTCTTCCAATAGCGTGCCATTCGTGTGCGTCCCAATCCTATCACTGTTCCCAAATCCCGTCCTCTACCCCGCTCTTCTGATTCTCAGTGCTGTGTGATGACGTCCTGGCCTATATCTTTCTGCTCTTCCTACTATAGCGAATTCATTGTAACTTGATAACAGATTTCAGAAATCTGTCGTTGAACTGACATAAAGAAAGAGACATGCCTTGTGCTACATTCTCTGAAGGTCATGATATAGCCACCAAGTTCTCAGTGCTGGACTTGATTTCACAGTCTGTCTACCTGGGATCCTAGAGTTATTCCTAAGTAGACTTGGAACTAATTTGCTTGAGATTTTTCTTATATAGGTTCAAATACATTCATAATTGAAAAAAGTTCAAAAATATCATAATCATCCATTAATTAGCTGATTCTTTGCATCAACAAATAGTTTATTGTCCATCTATGGTGTGCCAGGCACCAGGAAGACAGGAATTGTTCCTGTGATACTAAAACCCAGTGTTAATATTCGTATGTCTCCTACTAGTTTAATTTAAACATGCATAGATATCTGTGTGTATATATCTAATTTTATCTATTATCTGCATGTGTCTGTGTGTATGTGAAATGTAGGTGATTAAATATGTAGAGAGATGTGTATTTTAAAATCAGACACGATCATAAAGATCATTGTGTAGACTTCATTTATACTTATTGCATGAACATTTCATAATCCTCTTCAACAATATTTATTAAAAGATTTAATTTTTTAGAAGCCTGGTGGGCATGCCATTTCACTGTTAGATTAATTTGCATTTTCTTGATGACTCATGAACTTGACGGAGCGCTCGCCCCACATTTATCTGTTGCCCGGGGTTTCTTTCTGCCAGTCGTCTGTCATGACCATTGTTCTTTTCTTATAAGGTTGTCTTTTTGTTACTCATTGTGTACGAGTTTTTAATACATTCAACTAGTAATTAATCCTTTGCGTGCTTTATATGTTTTAAGTATTAGCTTCAGTGGTACCTTGTATTTTAACTCTGTTTTAAAAGTTTGTGTGTGTAGAGGTTCTCAGTTTTGATAAGACTGATTTATTCTGTTTTTTCCTTTGCTATCTCTTGCTTTTTGAGTCTCAGGAAATTCTCTTTCTAAAGTAATAAAACTGTTCTCCATAGTTTCTTTTCAGAGGCTTCTATTCTGCATTCATGTTTCTAATTTATATGGAGTTTATAATTGAATATATGGTGTAATGGGAAAACAATCTGATTTCTTTTTCTGCTCCTGAATTCCAGTTTGCCTACGGCCATTTTTACAGCCATGTGTCTTTCGTCTGTCAGTTGGAAGCATCTCCTGCTCTGTACCGAGTGCTCAGCCAGGCTGGGACTCAGCTTTGCCACCTCCTGCTTCAGATGCATCCTGGTGGGTTGCACCACCTATCCGTCTTCCTGGTTTTTCATTTCCAGGACAGTCTGGATTACTTTGGGCCCTTTACGAGGTATTATTTTTAGAATCATTTTGGTAACCTGTATAAGAATGTCGAAATATTTGAACCTTGATTGGAATTGAATCAAATTTATTTTATAATTTGAAGAGATTTGCACCTCTATGATATTTTGTCTTCCTTATCCTTAAGTCTGGTAGTTACCCATTTATTCAGGTTATTTAAAAAGCATCGATTCAGTATGTTGCACTTTTCTTTATAGAATCCTTGCATATCTGTCTTAGATTTATTCATCCTGATGAATTTGTCTTCATCAGGAGGTAACTCATGTCTTAATTGTTTATTTTTTGGGACTTTCTTCTTTGGTTTTTTCATGGCTAGAGATGTTGCTGGTTTACCTCGCGAGTGAGTTTATGTGGTTTTACTCTCATTCTCTCTTTTGCTGTCACCTTCTGTGTATCAGTTTGCCGCTCTTTCCGCTATTTACTCCCTAGATCTCTCGTCCAGGGCCAGGTCGTATGTTGAAAGTTTGGGGTTCCCGTCCTGCGGCCACAGGTGGATGGCCCATGTGAGTCCTTGCATCGCCAGATCCTGGTCTCACTCTGGGACCTGGCCTGGAAGATGAGCAGCCTCCACGTCACCTTCTCAGCCTCCTCCCGGGAGAGGTGGGGCTCTAGACCCAGGTGTCACACACTAAGCTGGGCTCTGGTCCCTCTGCATCCCTATATGAGTGCATTTAGTCCCCGTTACCTCGCAGGGGCCCGATTCCTAGCTGCTGTGTGTAATTCAGGTCAGAACGCAGTGACCAGTGGCTTCAGACCCTACGTCCTGTACTCTCTTGTTTCTGATGCACAGAGATATTTATTTTTGAGTGTGTTTTTCTATTCTACATGCTTGTTACAGAGCAGTGAATGAAGTAGATAAATATCTATTAGTCATTTCTTTTTAATTTAAGTATAGTTGATTTACAATGTGTTAGTTTCAGGGGTACAGCAAAGTGATTCAGTTATACGCATATATATATATATATATATATATATATGTTTTTTCAGATTCTTTTCCCTTATAGTTTATTACAAACTATCGAGTATAGTTCCCTGGGCTATACAGCAGGACCTTGTTGTTTGTCTGTTTTATACATAGTTGTGTGTTTATGTTAACCCCAAACTCCTAATTTATCCCTCCTCCACTTTCCCCTTTGGTAACCATAAGTTTGTTATGTCTGTGGGTCTGTTTCTGTTTTGTATATAAGTTCATTTGAATCATTTTATTTTTTTAATGTGGAGAAAAAAGTGTAAAGCATTGTGTTCACAATTTTCACTGGAATTTTAATTGATTTTATGTTGCATTTATAGATTACTTTGAAAAGAACTGGCATGTGAATGCTGTGTCTTCTTTTCTGCAAACGTTGTATATTTTTCATTCACTGAAATAAATCTAATTCCTTTTAAAAAGGATTTTAATCCATCTAGGATACAATGCTTATCCCAATAATTCATGAAACATCTCCTTTTCCTCCTGTGGTAATGCCTCTGATTCCAGGTTCCTTTTTGCTTTCCCTAAAACCGTTGAAACAATGTTAAATAGCAGTGTATCTTATAACTCACTTATTTTTTTTCTTTTGGTTTCATTGAGATATAATTGACATAACAGTATAAATTTATAAACTATATATGTTTAAGGAGTACAGCATAATGATCTGACTTACATACATCGTGGAATGATTATCACAAGTTTAGTGAACATTCATCATTTTATTTAGGTATAAAATAAAAGAAAAAAACATATTTCCCTTGTGATGAGAACTCTTAGGATGTATTCTCTAAACAACTTTCATATGTAACACACTGCACTGTTAATTGTATTAATCATGTGGTACATTACATGCCTAGTACTTATTTATTTACCTTATAACTGGAAGTTGTACCTTTTGACAGCCTTCACCCAGTTCCCCTTCCCCCTATGCCCTCCTCTGCTAACCACAGATCTCATCTCTTTTTCTGTGAGTTTGTTTGTTTGTCTGAAGTATAATTGACCTGCAACACTGTGTTAGGTCCTGGTGCAAAATATAGTGATTTGATATTTCTATACATTACAACTGTATCACCATGATAAGTCTAGTTACCATCTGTCACCACACAAAGTTATTACGTTATTGTTGACTATATTCCCCACACATACATTTCATCCCTGTGACATGTTTATGTCACAAATAAAAATTTCTGATTATTGATCTGTCCTTATCTTTCTGTGGTATACTTTTTTTTTTTTTTTTTTTTGCAGTACACGGGCCTCTCACTGTTGTGGCCTCTCCCGTTGCGGAGCACAGGCTCTGGACGCACAGGCCCAGCTGCCATGGCTCACGGGCCCGGCCGCTCCGCGGCACGTGGGATCTTCCCGGACCAGGGCACGAACCCGTGTCCCCTGCATCAGCAGGCGGACTCTCAACCACTGCACCACCAAGGAAGCCCTCTGTGGTATACTTTATTTTGTCATGGATTTAAATATTTTCTTATTTGCTAAATTTTATATAGCATTTTAAACTTACGATTCATCATGAAAATTAGTTTGTTGTTGAAAAATCTCATTTTAAATCCTTACTATTAGATTACTCCTGTTTTTAATTTTTGTTGTTATTTTGACAATTTAAGTTTTCTAATAAACTTATTTACTTAATTAAAAATTTTAAACTACTTATATGGAGTTAGAACTATCATTATCTTAATAGTTATATTTTTTCTCTTCTCTGTGCCTGTATAACTTGTGATTTTTTTCCTATAAAAATGTCTTTGTACTTCCCAGACTTTGACTATTTTATTTTAAAAAGAATGAAAGATTGAATTTATTTAGCAATTCAATTTCTTTTTCAGTTTTTCAGCAATTCAGATTTTTTCAGACAAATTTATTAAATTTTGTCATTTTTATTAACCTCTCTACCGTGCTTTTCTCAATCTAGTTTTGTGGTTTTATTTCTAACTTCTTGATTTCAATGATTTTAAAAATCTTTTTATCTTTAAATAAAGTATCAAATCATTGCCTATAAATATGATTCTTTGTACAGCTTTACTTTGACCCTAAACATTTACTGTGTGATATTATTGCTGTCATTATTCTGTAAATAACACATAATTTTGATTTTGTCTTTCCAAAATTTACATAGAAAAATATTTATACTTACTCAAAATCTTGTGTTTTTGGTTTAATATATTTTTAAAAATTTCTTTAAAAAATTTTTATTGACGTTATAGGAAAGAACATCTCAATGAATCTTCACAAAGTGAAACCCTTTTGTAATCTGTGTCTCACTCAAGAAACAGCACAAGGCCCCTTAAATCGCTATCCAGTCATTTCTCCCCTTCAAAGGTAACTCCTATCCTGATTTTTTAAAATGTAGCTTAGTATATTTTTATAAGGCAAACTTTTATAACCAAGACTCAGGCCAAGACCCAGAGCTCTGGCAGCTAACTGGGAAGCCAGTCAGCCTGCCCTGCCTCAACCACACCCCTGTGTCAGAGGACCCTGTGTGGCTTTATCACCCCAGATTGTCCCTGGACATCAACGTTTGACCTTTATCATTTGTAGAGACCTCGTAGGACTTTCAGACCCTCAGTCTCCAGGTCCCCTCTTCCTTTTTTTCTTTCTTTATAGTCTACCTTTGATCCTGGGACATTGGACTCGGAGACCTACCTGTGAACTGTGCTAATTGCATACAATTGATGAGGTCTAACATGATGCTCTGTCCTGTTTCTTGCAAGTTGCAGCTGGATCCAGAGGTATCATCAGGCTTGAGGTCTATCCTTTGACATAAATAAGCAGGAGGTAATGTTTCTGTTTTGTTTTGTTTTTTCATCAAGAACCATCTGATATCTGGTCTTCACTCCTTTTTTGATGTCTAATGCCAAGGTTAATGCATTAATTCATTGGAAATTGCAAAATGGTAGTATTGTAACTCTTATCGTTTTGTTTTCATTTACTAGCTGGAATAATTTTATAAGGAGTTGCTGTCACTACATTTTATTTCACTACCCAGAGGTATAGTTTATATAAAAAAGGACAGATAAATGCTTGTTTTTGTTTTCCCTTTTTATCTACTCAGTTTTCAAGATAATCAATTGATTTCCAATCACCCTCAGAGGTGAAAAATTAGGAGTTGTTTGCTTGTTTGTTTTTGGTTATATTATTCTGATAAATTTAGAATATATCAGAAGGTTACTTTGTGCTTCGTTATCCCTTTCACTCCTTAAGGGGGCATTTTCTTGCCTCTCCCCTTCCCCCCAGTCTGGTTTCCTCATCCTTGTACTAGGAATGATGATGGCTCAGGCATGGAAGATTCAGCAAGGTCTCAATGTCCAGCAGCTGGCATGCACTCCTCATGTAAGGACTGTTCCCTTTCTTAGCTTCCGTGAGGACAGTCGGAGACCTGAAAGCATATCTGTCTTACTCCAAATTCTGCATGTTTAAACGTTGTGCTATCTGTTGGCTCTTGTTTGTTTGTTTGTTTTTAATTTAATTTTTATTTTATATTATAGTTGATTTTTATGGTTCTTAACTGTTATAATCATTGCTATCTGTGGGTAGAGAATACAATTAAACTTCAGTGAGTCTATGACTATTGATAAAAAGTCAATATTTGGAACTAATTATGTTCAAGAACAGAAAATAGAGAGAACTGTTCAGCTGAGTGAGTGTATGAGCTCTGTGGGGTTGGGGTCGTAGATCCTAGCTACCATCTGGAAAGGGAACCATGCCACGTTCAGTTGAAGCTCTCTCAAGTGTTATGTTGCTGATTTTTCTCTGCAGTTTTTGCTGATTGTGTGGTGCATTTTCTTTCCCCTAATTTCTCTTTACAAGTACATATGGACAAAAGGATCAGAATGTCAAAAGAAAACAAAAGTATATGGTTTATTTTTTCAGCCCTGGAAGGCTGTTTCTCTCCTTAATAATCCCATTCCATCATTTGTCAAGTAATTGGAAAATGAAATTCAAATAGCTGGTCTTGAAAGGAAGAATAAATTTACATCCCCATAATGGTCTATAAGACCCTTATTATGCTACATGTCTGTGTAATTAGTTTAATTATAACTAGATCACTCTTGCATTAATTATATTTTTAACACTGATTACTTGTAATGTTAATTGCACATTGGTATTCAAGGGATTAAATGGATAATTAGAACACAATGGAATTTTTAACTAAAGAGAGTTGGTATGTATATTTCTGCCCAGGAACCTCATAACTTACTGCTACCTAATTGAAACACAGCAATTCAGTCATTTGTTAGATTAGGGTTCCTTTTGTCTCTTGTTTGAGGACATGTTATTAATTTTTGTGAATGCTTATCCTCAAACTTGAGACTATGTCCTGACTATTCCAGTTTGGTTTAAAGTATCACGAGCTCCTGGTATAATGGCAGTGGTCACAAATTGGAAGACCACAGGCCAAACCCACCTGCCCTGTTGTTTGGCGAGCACAGTGTTAAAATGCTCACCAGCTCCGTGTTAGGGGCTTGGCTTTCTCAATATCACCTAATAGTTGTAACAACTTTGGGAAAAGGCTGTTATCCTAATTTAGCAAATTGGGAATCTGAGATTCAGAGGATTGAGTGGAGCGCAGACTTCCAGGGAGGGCAGAGGATTCGAATCCATGTTCACAACGTACAAGTCACCAAACAACTGATAGTTGGGATTTAGGCCAACGTTCGTGACACTGGACTAACAGGAGGACTGAGGTGCTGACTCAGAGCCCAGCCGACCTGACTGGTCCCTCCTGGGAATGAGCTCGGAGGCTCATGAGATTTCGGAGGCTCCTCGGGGGGTGGAAAGCAGCTTTGGAACAAGGTCCTGTGCGTGTTGAACGTGTTTGTAAGTGTCATATCCCGTCAGCATTGTGGAGGCTGCATCAGTTTCTGCTGGTCCTACTGATGGATGATTATCCACAAGCAAATATTTACATGGTGGGAAAAAAAAGAAACAACCCCAAATCCTGTTTACATTTTTCCTTTCAGTTCACCTCTCTTATCTGTTCTTGATCCTAAGACCAGCCTCCTTTTCCACACCCTAATTATTCTGATCTCAGTAATACCTTCTGATCCCAATAACTACATATATGTTTTTATATCTTAAATATATTATATATATTTATATATCACATATTAAATATACTTATGTATTAAATATATAGTATATGTTAAAATGTATATATTTAAATATTCCTTTCAGAAAGATATATACCAACACTTCTATCTTTCTCAGACATAGATACACTTAAGTTATAGTACTTATCTGAATATATACTCGTCATGAATTTTTTTTTTTTTTTTGGTAAAACTCAGACACTTTTATTTGCACTTTAAAAAGTGAACAGGCTGCCCACAGAAATGGTTGTGAAACTTGAAGTGTTTTATTTTGTACTTAAAAAGTGTAGGTCATTGATTCATCTTTATAAATAATTTCTCTGGGAACAGCAATTAACTTCTTTTAACCTCCCACTCAAAAACCTCACCACTTCATATATTCCATGTTACTAGTACCTTGGTAATAGTGTTACCAAATTTTCCTGAGACCAGTGTGTAATGTTTCTCATAGAAACCTAGAAATAATGCAAGTAAATATAAACATTCATTATTCAATGGGGAATTATTTCTGAATACTAATATAAAATTCTTAATATAAAATATGGATATATTTAAATGTGGAAGTTTTACATTTTTTTGTATGTGAAAATACTGAAATTTAAAGGCAAAAACAGTGATCAAAAAAGACAGAGAATAGAGAGACATAATATATAAAGTAGTTACAAAGTCAATTAAACAATATTTAATGACAGTTAAGGTGAAAGATTAGAATGACCTGAAAATGCTCTATTACTAGATGAAGGTTTAATCACAGTTATTTTATAAGTGCCTATCTGAGGCCGTAAGAAAGAAAGGGAATCCTGGTTCTATAAAGGAAAAAGAAGCTCACAAAGTGGGGTGATAGCCTGGGCTGGTGCTGTGGCTGCCTGACAAAGGGGCAGAGCGACTGTGGGTCTGGGAATTGGAGGCTGAGGTTTTAAGGTCCCTGAAGGTGAAGAGATGAGGCTGCAGCTTTGCACAAGGGGAAACTTTGAACCGAAACCCTGTATAAATCTAGCGTCACTGAAAAGGGCTGCATCCTCACTGGCGCAATGGGTTCTTGAAAAAATGGCAGAGAAAGATGATAAGAAAACTTGTTGGTTTCTATTGAGGCTCAGAGTTTTAAAGGCAAGGTCTCCCCTGGACTTTGAAACCCTGGGATTCTACCTCCTGTGAGGAAGGGAGTCTGAAGATGTGGCACATATATACAATGGAATATTACTCAGCCATAAAAAGAAACGAAGTTGAGCTATTTGTAATGAGGTGGATAGACCTAGAGTCTGTCATACAGAGTGAAGTAAGTCAGAAAGAGAAAGACAAATACCGTATGCTAACACATATATATGGAATCTAAAACAATAAACAAAATTGTTCTGAAGAACCTAGGGGCAGGACAGGAATAAAGATGCAGACCTACTAGAGAATGGACTTGAGGATATGGGAAGGGGGAAGGGTAAGCTATGACAAAGCGCGAGAGAGGCATGGACATATATACACTACCAAACGTAAGGTAGATAGCTAGTGGGAAGCAGCCGCATAGCACAGGGAGATCAGCTCGGTGCTTTGTGACCGCCTGGAGGGGTGGGATAGGGAGGGTGGGAGGGAGGGAGACGCAAGAGGGAAGAGATATGGGAACATATGCATATGTATAACTGATTCACTTTGTTGTAAAGCAGAAACCAACACATCATTGTAAAGCAATTATACTCCAATAAAGATGTAAAAAAAAAAAAATTAACTACTGTGGCCAAGGACCCTCATCTCTCCCTACCCAAGAATGTAACATAAAGAATGTAACATAAAGAATGTAACATAAAAAAAAGAAAAAAACATGGTCCCCGTGGGCACCTGGAAGAAGAAAACACAGAACTTATTTGAAAGGAAGCTCCCACAACTTACACTTTATGGGAATTTCAATTTAAAAAAGAGAGTGCCACTAAAATGGAGTTTGCAATCAAACATTACAAAACTCACAGAAAGTTATCCACTGAGGATATACATCGATGGATATGACAAAGGGGAGAGTTGGCCTACTAAGAATCTAATACAATAGAAATGCAACCTCACACAGAACGTACAACATGAAGGAAGCAACATGACATCATAAAAAAGAACAGATTTGAAAAAAACACATTCTAGGATTGAAAAAGATGGTCATTGAAATCAAAAAGAGAACATAGTTCTTGTGCTGAAAACAAATAATACCCAGCTTATGAAAAATATGTGAAAGAGACATTAAGAGAGATGAGGGATAGAAAGAGAAGATCCAGCATGTGTTTAATCAGATTTGTGAACAATAGAACAGGGAGAATGGAATAAAGGCACCATTGAAAGAAATAACAGCTAAGAATTTTTCAGTACTAATAAAAAAGATGACTCTTTAGGCTGAAAAGCACTATGCTTCTCAAGCGTAACAGAGAAGAAGATATTCATACTTAGACATTTTATAGTAAAGCTGCAGAATTCCAAAAACAGAGGAAAAAAGAAAGAAAACACAGATCATCATAAGGGTGTGGAATTAGACTTGTCCCTGTTCAAAATAGTCATTACTAAGCACCCATGGCTTCTAAGCTTCAATTTAAATAAATTAAATTAATTTTAAATTTAATTTCTTGGTAGCACTAGCAACATTTCAAGAGCTTACCAGTTTCTTCTGTTTCAGATGGCACAGACGCAGAACATTTCCGTGGTTGCAGGAATTTCTGTTGGAAAGTGAGGAATTACACCAAAGGCACCTTCTTAGCAGCAGGAATATACACAGAAATAATGGAATAAAAGCATGGATGAAAAAGCTGGAATTTCTGGACAGGTCAACAGTTATTACATCTAGGTAGGGAATTATCAATTATTCGTATTTGTTCCTTATTCCTTCTTGTGTTTTTCAAATCTTGTATCATGATCACGTGTTAAATTGTCAAGTAATTAAATAAATAAGCAATAGGAAAACTCTTGTAAGACACAAGGCTTTCTCTTCACATTTCAGACCAGCATTTTTGGAGCCTGCTCTACTTTAATATGTGCAAGTGGGATGCACTTATTTTGGCCTTAGTTTCCTCCTGTCTTAAATGATCACTAACATAGGATTTGTGGGAGCAGTAAGTATTAAGTGCTGTAACACCATCAAATTGCTCAGTATTATGGGTACAGCACTTAGGAATTGATAAACAGATTCCTCTGCTTCATTTAAACTACTGCAATACCTATGTGAAATACATAGAGCTCCTTTATTGCTTATAAAAGCCTTATCTTCCTTTAGACTGACATGAATCCCACATTAAAGTAAGTTAAATCATAACCACATCAACTAGGAATTACGTGAACATGCATTTCTATTTTAAATTAAATGGCAATTTAAAAACACTAATATAGCTAGGAAAACAATGAAGGAAATCCCTCTATAATCTTACATTAAAGTTATTTTTATTCTTGTAGTCTCAGTTTTACAAAAGAAATCTATTTATCTATCTATACCTATGCATGCAGACATAAATACATAGTTGCAATAATAGTATTATTTTGGAGCTGAGAATGTAATTTTTGTAATGAAAAATACCTTCAAGATGTAAAGGACTGCTGACCTTTCATACAGAGTGTGCGGTGGGATTTATTATTTCTTGATATAGCTTTATCCTGTGCCAACAAAATTGCTCTATACTCCTGGCCCGATGTGCCACTATAATTGCCTCATCTTGGGTAATCTGTGTGTTTCATTACAAATCGGTATTAGAAGAACTCTGAACGTCCCCTGGCAGAGCTGTGTCCTTAAGCATTTTGTTAATTAAGGGATAATGCTCACTGAAGAAGGACATTGGAGGCAACTTCTTCCTTTCTCAGACACTGAAATACAGAAGCCTGCTGGAGGTCTCTATAAATTGAGAATATGTTTTCTCTAAGGCTACTGTAACATAGAACCATATTTTCTTTAATAAATAGAATAGACTGCTAGCGGTAGGGGGTGGTCGGAACAGCAGCTTCGGATATTTGATTTTCATCCAAAGAGTTTTAACTGACAAAGACAATCACAGAGGAACTCTGCTGAATACTCTGTAATAACCTAAAATGGGAAAAGAATTTGAAAAAGAATAGATACATGTACATGTGTAACTAATCACTGCTGTACACCTGAAACTAACACAACATTGTTAATCAACTATACTGCAATATAAAACAAAAAATTAAAAAAAATCACAAACTTACAGCTTATATATTGAGCTGTACGAGGGTTCAAATATGAGCTTCGAATATTAAACTCAGAGTTAGTCAACTGTCTGAGCTCATTCGCTCTCTGTAAACTGCCACCCCTGCAACTGTGAACCCTTCTCCCCTCTGCTGGTCTCCCACCACATGGTGGCTGAGCCGGCCCCAGCATCCTGAGGGTTCTGTCTCTGTCCCTTCCTCAGCACTCTCTCTCTATGTTCCCCACAGGTCCCCTTCACCCGAGGAGCCCTGATTCCCCACCAATGTCAAGCACAAACAGGTCAGCAGACTCCCATTACGATGGTAGGATTATCCCCAGCTCCGTCCTAGGACTGGAGTTGACCGTATCCCTGTTGAAATGCCCTGTCCCATTGTGTCTCACCTTTGGTCATCCGTTTATTGGATGGTGAGCTCCCTGATGAGTGTAGTTTTCCTCAATAAATGATCAACCCTTTCATCGTCCAGGTGGGGAAGCGGAGGCCAGAGAGGCGGGGAGACTTGCCTTAGTCGTAGAGTGTCAAGTGATGCCCAGTGCCTATTCCCTCCCAGCTGCAGTTTGACATTTATGGAAATAAATTTTAAAAGTTGTTTTTCTTTTCACAGTGGATAACACCACTGGTTGAATAACAGTATGTGTGTGTTTGCGTGTGTGTAACATTACACTATTATATATGTGATAGTTTGCTAGGACTGCTACAGCAAAATAACAGACTTAGGCAATAGAAATGTGGGTGGCTTAGGCAATAGAAATTTATTTTCTCAGGGATGTTTTTTTTTTTTAATTGAAGTACTGTTGATTTACAATGTTAATTTTTGCTGTACAGCAAAGTGACTCAGTTATACATATATTCTTTTCCATTATGGTTTACCACAAGGCGTTGAATATAGTTCCCTGTGCTCTACAGTAGGACCTTGTTGTTTATCCATCCTGTATATAATGGTTTGCATCTGCTAACCCCAAACTCCCAGCCCTTCCCTCCCTATTTTCTCACGTTTCTGAAGATGAAAAGTCCAAGGTCAAGGTGTCAGCGGGTTGAGCTCTGCAGAGACCTCCCTCCTGGGCTTGCAGACGGCCGCCCTCTTGCTGTGTCCTCATGCTGCCTGGGGCCTGTCTGTCTCTCTTCTTATAGGGACACCAGTCCTTCTGCTCCACCCTTATGACCTCATTCGACCTTAGTTACTTCTCCAAGGCCCATCCCCAGTGCAGTTGGCAATCCCATTCTGAGGCCCTGGGGGTTAGGATTTCACATGTTCTATGTGGAGACAAGTCATCGCTGCTCTGTGCCCCCAGCCGGCATCCCACAGGGCTTCACTCAGTCACGTGGCAGATGGGGATAAAAGAACCGTCCGTGGAGCTCTCTTCTCTCTGTCCTCCTCCTCCCTGGACCCACCATTCCCTCCTTCCCTCTTCTCCACTCACTTCTTCCTCTTTTCTGGAAAAGCTAAGATGTTGAGTGTGCACCACACAGAAGCCACATCCACTGGGAACTGAACAGACGTTGCCCTTTCTCTCTTTTTGCTTCGATCTAATCACAGTGTGTTTCACACTGTCACTTTAGTTCAGGTAACGTTCATACACACTTCATCTTTCATCTGCATCAAACCTGGCGGAATAAACTCGACACTCATAAACGTCTTGCAGTGCAGTGGTGAAGGGCAGAGCCTCGGTCCGTGCCTGACCACAGTGCGTGGGCTCTACAGCAGAGCTGGGCAACCTTCTAGAACAGGGGCCCACACATGTCATTCTTCACACCCATCCTCTGCAGCAGGAGCACTGGAAATGCATTCTGAGAGAAAACAAATAATATAATTCTAAACACTTCTAAAGAACCACACAAATAAGCCAACTAAACGCACACCACTTTTTTTGTTTAACATCCACATGGGAGCAGTTGACATTATCAACAGTCTGAATTCCCAGACATCCCTTTATGATTAGTGATGAGATGATGTTAGTTAGTTTTTCCTTTCTAGTTATTCCAGTGGCTTGATCTCTACCTGGTGTGGTTGATTTTTGACCCTAGAGTAACGCACAGGAAGGCATAGTACTGACCTCCCCACCTAAGGAGGGATAGTCACCCAAGATAAAATTCTAGTTCCTTGTTTGTTTATATCTAAATCCTTATGGATCTGTATCTTATTCAGGGTTAAAAGAGTGAGACAGAATTAAGATTCGAATTAAAGAAAAAGGTTATCCACTTACTACCATACCCTTTATTCAACAGTCTATCATTATTGATTTGAAATGACCCACTTATTTAATACACTGTTAGGTACGTTTATATGAACTTGATATGTTTATGTGCTTTTAATTTTGAACTTGTTTGCATTTTCTGGCACAAAGTCTACCCTATTTTTTAAGCTACGGTTTTATAACATGTTTTACTATCAAAGCCAGTCCCTTCATTATTAGCCATGAGAATTTTCCTGTTGTGAAATCTACAGAGATAGAAACAGTTGTCAAAATATTGAAAAGATTGATGATGTTGAGTCTCCTCATTTAGGACTATTGTCACTCCAGTTTCTGCAGTTTTCTAGCAGATTCCTCATTAAATTTTAATATAACTTATATATTTCATGTTCTGAATACTCCTCCACATTTCATTTTATGTAATTTGATAGTGCCGTAAGTGGAACTTTCCTGCTCTTATATTTTTACTTGGTGAATGTTGACATACAAGGAAACTATCTTTTTTTAAGCTTTGACCAACCATTTTGTTAAATTATTCTATTTGATCTAATATTTTCTTAGTTGAGTATCTCCACTTTTTTGGTAGAGAAAAATATTACTTCTTAAGTTCTAATATTTATACCTCTATATATTTTTCATTGTTTTATTTGAACTAGAATTATGCTTAAACCTGCATTGGTAATAAGTATCTTTTACTAAGAACTCACTTTTTCTGAATTTTTTCAGAAAAAATTTTCTGGAATGTTTTCCAGAATTGTTTTCAGGAATGAATGCTGATTTTATCTAAATCATGAATGTCAGTGATCTTGTTTTCATCCTTTGAACTTTATTATTTTTCATATATTTTAAGGAATACATATAGACAGTGGTTAACTTATTCAGTGTTTATACTATTATGATTATATACATACTGCTCATAGTTGAGCCCTGAAACACCACGACATTTCCTTTCTTGCACTAAAAGTCCTAATGAAGACTCTATATGGGTTCTCTTAATCAGTGAAAGCTTACTTCCTTTAGTGCTAAGACATCTTCTTGATTTTTTTCTTTTTTAATTTTCCCACTTGTGTTTCTTTATTGTCTCTTTCTTGGTCTCCATTATTCAGCTGTCATGTCTCCCAGAATGAAACATTTTCTCTTCTCTGTTCAATATCTTTATCTTCTAGTTCTATTTTCTGGGAGATTTTCTCAACTTTACCTTCCAACTGTTTATTGAGTTATTTTATTTTAATCATAGTTTTTACATTTTCACTAGCTCTTTGTTCTCTGTGGTTATCTTTTTATAAAGTATGACATTCTATTTGTTTTTCATAAATGTCGCACCATCTCTTATCTCTGAAAATATTGATATACTTTTAAAATCATCTCTCTCTTGTCTCCAATCCAGGTTCCTGTTTTGTTTGCTTGTTTGCTTTGGTTTATGTTGTTCATGTCACATATTTCCTTCAAATGACTAATGCTCATTGGATATTTGCTTACACTTTATACTTGAGCACTATAAGTCTTAATGAAGACTCTATATGGACTTATATACAGTGTGTATTAACTGGGTTTCATGTAATTTAGGGGGGCAGTAAAGGCAAATGTAAATTTAATCCCCATCTTTAATTGGATGTCTAGATTTACTAACTAGGAACTACCTTTGCATTGCCACTGTGACCCCGTTTAATCATGTCCTATTTGTCTGAACCTTTCAAAAACTTGAATTACCAGAACCAGTAGTGACACACTTTTTGAATTCCATTCCCTTAAGTCTAGGGGTGACCAGATCTTTTTCCTCTTCAGGCTTGATCACATAAACTGGGATCTTAGATTCAGATTGTTGTTAAATTTTTGCGTTGCTCTTTCTCTCTTTTTAAAGAAGATGCATGTGTGTTGCATGCATCATTTATTTAGATATATGTCTATTTTAATCTGTTTCAGTTCTGACCACAGGCTTTTTCATTTATCTTTGTAATGCCTAAATCTACTTAGGTTTTGTTTGTTTTAATGAAGGATAACTGGGGTGTGGAGATGTATGTTCTGATTGCTGGAATATCAGAGCGTTACTTTCATTGCTTTTACTGTGAGAGACAGCCAGGGTGCACAAATGTTTCAGAAGCTTCTGACTGTTGCTCCATCGCCTTCTGCCCGTCAGCCTCACTTTGCTATCTGTTCAGATATTCATATCTTTCATTTTCTTTGAAATTTACCCAAACAAGCAAGAACACAGACCTACTAGAGAATGGACTTGAGGATATGGGGAGGGGGAAGGGTAAGTTGGGACAAAGTAAGAGAGTGGCATGGACATATATACACTACCAGATGTAAAATAGATAGCTAGTGGGAAGCAGCCGCGTAGCACAGGGAGATCAGCTCGGTGCTTTGTGACCGCCTGGAGGGGTGGGATAGGGAGGGTGGGAGGGAGGGAGATGCAAGAGGGAAGAGATTTGGGGACATATGTATATGTATAACTGATTCACTTTGTTATAAAGCAGAAACTAACACACCATTGTAAAGCAATTATACTCCAATAAAGATGTTTAAAAAAAAAAGGCAAGCAAGAAAACAAAACCCATGAACTATTCTTCAGGAACTATCGAGTCTTCATAATATTTTCGTTTTGGGGTTATTTTTAGCCCTCTTTTATGGGTTTTTTATTAACTTCAAGAAAATGGTTTTGGTTTCCTCACAGTCCTTCTTTATTTTGAGTTATCACCTGTTATTCTCATCCTAGGAGACTTTTAATTTCATTTTGATGCTACTTTATCTGTCACTTCCCCTCATGGACAGATGTTTCTCATTCGCTAAGGCTGCTCCATCTCACGTTCTACTAGGAGTGTCTACATGTTTCCTAAATTTTTCAGACACCCTCTTGCTGAATTTTCTGTCTGTTGCTCCCTTTCCACTATTCAACTCTATTTTTAGGGGGTATCATTTTACTTCTCTTAGACAAGGCCTGATCTTTCTTAAGTTGATGTTTCTCGACGGCAGGATTCCCTCTGCACAGGTGGGGATGGCTGCGTATAGAGTTTAGAGATGCAGCCAGAGGTCTGCTGGAGTTGCCCGGCTCCCCAGTCAGTGTTGGTGGCTGGCAGGTTTTTACCTCTTGTTCGTCCTTTGTATTGAGGTAGCATAATTTCTCGCCTTCACTGCCTTTTCCTGCAGCTCAGAACCAGGGTGGAACATAGACACGGGCTGTGTCTCAGAGCAGCACCCAAGGTTTCTGGAGCCCCCTCTTCCGGTGCGTGTGCTACTTCTCAGAGCCAGTCTGTGTTGGGGGACGGTGGGTGTAAGTTTGCCTTCCTTTTCCCCCGCATATTGCCTTGTATGATTTGAATCCTTATTATGAGCTGGTTTTTTAATAGTTTTTTTAAAATCTAAGGCCTTCTGTCTTATAACTATGAAGATGCCCTCTAAGACTATTACATTGCTTCTCTGTGTGATGAAATTTTGTTGAATTTTATGGGCATTTTAAGGTAAACATTAGAGATGTAATTTCGAACTGGAAGTTTGACCTCTGCTTGTGATTAGTAACTCTGATAACAAGGTAAAGTGAGAATTAATGTGGGTTAATATGAATTAACTTTTTTTTTTTTTTTTTTGCTTTTTCTCGGAGATGTTCAAAGTTCAATGGAAACCAAACCGGGTGAGAAGGGTTGAGGGTCAAGGAGAAAAGAAATAGGGAAAAATAGTTTTGGGGTCATAGTGCCATAAATTCTGAAAAAGGGCATTGAAAAAAGTGGAGTCAAGTATGACTTTGAGGTTGAGAAGTTTGCGACAGGATTTTCTGAAGAATGAAGTGTTAACCAGAAGTAGGGGATGCAGAAAAGGAACCATTGGGGGCAAAAGAGGGGGGTCTTTCTTCTTCTTTTTTTTAGTTTTTTATTCAGTTTGGTTTTTATTCAATTTTATTTTCCCTGAAATAATGCTCTTTTTTTTTTTTTTTTTTTTTTTTTTTTGCGGTACGCGGGCCTCTCACTGTTGTGGTCTCTCCTGTTGCGGAGCACAGGCTCCGGATGTGCAGGCTCAGTGGCCATGGCTCACGGGCCCAGCCACTCCGCAGCATGTGGGATCTTCCCGGACCGGGGCACGAACCCGTGCCCCCTGCATCGGCAGGCGGACTCTCAACCACTGCGCCACCAGGGAAGCCCATAATGCTCTTTTTTAAAGGAACTAATGCACCATAATTCATGCTCTTTTTCCTTTTTCTTCATAGAAAAAGCTGTAAAAGGTAAATATGCATCCCGAGACAGGGATGAAGTTGTGCTTTTGATATAATTTGTTGCCTTTGAATATGGCATATGATGACCCAAATGATTTAGCATAAATAGTAAACATTTGGTATTACCTGTAACAACACTAATGTATTATAATTTCCATGGGGAAGGAGGATGCTTTTTAGCTTCGAGCTATTATATAGATCACAAAGGAGTGTATTTTAAAGGCTGTGGGCTCTACTTTGGTCTCAAATATCAGTTTCCTTATTGCATTCTCTTTATCAGGTAAAGAATTTTTGTCATGTTGCTTTAGCATTTGTCATCCTCATTTTAAATATTTTTGGATATGTACATGATGGAAATATTCCAAGACTACAGACTATAGTGTACCTGGGTACCCCAGTGGGCCCGTCCCCCTCCAGGGGGTTCTTGCTTACATTTGTGCACCTGTGTGTGCAGATCTACATGGCAGGAGAGGGAGTGAGCCAGGGTCCCTTGTCAACATCAGCTTCTCAGTTTCTTGGTCTTCGGGTCAGCTGCCAATCTGGGGTCAGGGAGGCCATTTCTGTTTCCTGGAAAGTAATTTCATCCAAATATAAGTTTATTTGCTTTGATATGTGCAAAATAATGTCTTCTTATTGTTTTAATTTCCTCTATATTTGTAATGTCATCATTTTTATGCCACATTTTGTGATGTTTACTTTTTTTTTCCCTAGAGGAATGGCTGATTTGTCTACTTTTTTTCATGAAATCACCTGTTTATTTGTTCTACAATGTTTTGTTTCCTAATTATTTAAATTCTACTTTATTCTTTCCTCCAAATTTCCTTTATAAATTTTTCTAGCTTTTTTAGTATGATGCTTAATTAATTAATTCCAATTTTTTCTTCTCTGTTACTGAAAAAATTTAAATCCATGCACTTTCCTCTGACCGTTGTTCTCGATAATTTTCCACATGACTTCATTTTTGTTATTTTCCAGATATTTGGCAAAGTCATTTGATTTTTCTTTTTGGAAAGAGCTTTTACTTTGACATTTCAAAGTTGTATGATGTTTTGTTTTTGGCTGGTTTTATTTCGTTCAACAGGAAATTTTCGTATGTCCTGTTTCTTCTTGGTCTATTTTTGTTTGTTTTTGTTGAATGCTTGTTTTTTGTTTTCTGCACGGCCCCCCATTTCTTTTGACAATTTGGAGGGCTTTCAGACGGTGTTTAGCTTCTCCAGTTTCTTCTACAAATATAACTATGTATAATGCTTAATTTTATACTTCTTTGTAGGGACTCTATTATCTCCTCAGAATAAACAATAGCAAAATTCGTATAGTCTCAATTCCAGACATCACTCCTTCTCTTCTTTTTTAATGGGTTTTCTCCTTTTATCTTTTTACTCCTAGCATTTTTTTTGGGGGAAAGGCAATATGGCATCATTGATCTCGGAGTGAGAACTGGACAACAGCCAGAGGCTTTGGTGGGACTTGACTCCCAGACCTTTACTGGCATCTCCATGTGGGGCAGTGTATCTCTTATACAGGATACACTATCCTCTAAATATGTAAAATAATAACAACCTTGAATTCTCTATGTTGTTTTTTTTTCTTAAGGAAAAACATGTTAAAATTTCTGAAAGACTGAAAACTTTAAAGAATGTTATAAAATTGAGGCATTATCATCTTGTAGCTACAGTTTATCAACAGCTTATTAGCAGTTTGAAGCTTTCTTGCTAACAGTATTATTTGCAACTTGTTTTTTTTGTTATGTTAGTGACTCCGTAGATTTTGACACATGACATAGTAAAATAACCTATACTTCTAATGTAGGAATTATTTTAAAATCTCACTTTGAGAAAATAAAAACCATGGCAAATTTGCCTGTTCCTGCTTAAATATTCAAAATATTAAGTAGAGAATAGTTATACCAACATTCTCAATCTGTCAATTTTTTATAAATGACCTAGATTTTAGTATTTATATGAAGATTCTTTGTATAATTTTAAACATTAGAGATACCCACCACTAGAATAATTTGAACTGTTTAAATTGAAAAACCACTCTTCCTGACAATATATATCATGGAATTCATAGTGCATTTAATATAATTTGAATCCACATAAGTACAAATAAGTGCAGGGCATATTGCAGATAATTATCCTATGAACCAGTGACCCGCAGGTTTACTCTCCTGATTCTGTGACCTCACCGATGACTTACTTGACCTTTACCCCGACCTAAGGAGAAGGTGTGTTTGGTCAAACAATGCTGAGGACTGAGCGGTGCTACTAGTCTCAGTGGGTTTTTGAAGTGGACCAGCATGTGTCATAAATAGTGACATATCAAGTGAAAAAGCATCCAATGGACAGTCTGAGTGACAGTTGAACAGGTGACAGGCAGAAGCCAGCGTTTGTTCTTTAGAAACAAGTCTCTGATGCATTAACTTCATCTCTTCCTGGAGTGAATGAGTAGATGGAAGGTCTTTGCACGAGGAATGCATGTAAGGTAATGAGCCACTTTGTTGCCAGAAGTTCCTAGCATTGTCTTGGGCAAGAAGGCGAAATCTCAGCCATATGAAAATATAAATAGGTATCATTTTATTGTTTTGAAAGGACATTACTTAAAATGTGTGTGTTTGTGTTGTGTGTCTGTGTGTTTAGGTTTGAACCTGGGTAATGATTTTATTCTGGTCTTCAGAGAAGGAGTTAAAACAGCTTATTAATTCCTATTTAAGAAACAAAGCAGCATGTCAACATCATATTCTTCTAAAACCGTGTCAAGTCGTTATGGGGGTTCGGCTCCCGGAAGTCCAGTTGTTGGGTTTGTTCTCGGGCTCAGGGGCTTCTCCTGACTCTGGGCTCCTACCCAGGAGGCAGTGAGACTGGCTCACAAACAGTCCAGTGACTCGGGGGCCAGTCGGGAAAGCAGCCCTGCACTTACCTGACAGCAGGACACGGGGTGAATTCGTGGGTAAACCTGCAGTGAAATGTGGATGGTGGCAGCAAAACATCAAGCATTTTGAAGACAAATAGGTTTAAAATACTGATGGGAAAGCAAATCCAACCAGGGCCGTTGAACGGTTCTTTCTTGGCTCTTTTTGACCTACTTTGGCGGCTTACAAACTGCTGGTAATACAAATAAAATCAGATGCCTGAAGTGAAGAGTGGAACCTCGGTAAAACCTTTTCAAATATTAAACTATTGGTTTGGCAAAGGCCTCTCAGAATGCTCCAAACATTTTATTTAATTTCCAGAATTTATTGATCTGTTATATCATTAAATAAAGAGAATAAAAGCTAGTCAGCATGCATTGTGATAAAAGCCACTTAAAGTTCATTTTTTTCAGGACTTCGACTGAAAAATGTCTTGCCTTTCTGATCGGTGCTGGAGCATAAAGCACAGTGTTATGACCTCCTTTATGAGGTTGAGGTAGCTGAAATGCAAGCATGTGGAAACTGAAAAATAGATGTGAGCATTTACTAATAGCACATAGGTGTGATTGACAGTGATTTTGATTTAGAAAGTGTTTGATTAGCATCACTGGGAGATTTACATCCATGAGCTCATCTTTTAGGTCGGTTAGAATGAACTCTGGTTTGGTCCTGAAACTCTGGCTTCACTGCAGAGCTTCACTGTCATATGACACCCTTTTGTTCGCACATTGTCACAAGGCTGTGCCCTCTTAGTGTGTCCATCTGGGTTATAACATGATGTCTTTGAAAATGAACCTTGAGGTGTCAGATTGATCTCTTCTAGACCCTTATTTTCCCGCAAATTTTGATAAAAATTTTCTCTATTCACAGAGCAGCAGGTATTTAAGCTAATGAAATAGAGTTAGGGAAACCAGGACATGCTTTGACTTTATGTGTCTTTAATGCTCTTTGAATCCCTAGCTCCACTGTGGCTCAGGAGCCCCACAGGGATGGATGCCAATTCATAATAAAAACTATAGGACTGATAGATGTGAGTGGGGAGGTGATTCCTACTACCTCAAAGCAAATGCAAGGGTCTTAATCGCATAGTAGATGGGAGATGCCCCGCTCCAAAAGGACAGGGAAAGGCTCTTTATTTCACTCCATGTGAAATCTTGTCCTTGGTTAAAGACTATACTCCCATGTAACCAGAAACTAGGCAGCAGTCACTGCACTAGGTGATGCGTAGACACCAGCCTTTTTCCGTCACTCCCTGCACCCCCCTCAATCACCTCCTCGGAACTGTTCACCTATTCCGAAGTGCAGAGACACCAACTGGAAAGGGACAGGCGCAGATGTGGTCCATGCAGTGCAGAGGCAGGAAGTGCCCTGGGGCCACTGAACACTGAAAAGGGTAATTTAAAGAGTTATCCCATCTCTGTAAATTGTTTCGAATGTTTAATTTCGTACAAGCATCATATCTTTAAACTAGCTGAGATGGGGAAAGTTGTTATAGGAAACCATGAAAACTTTTTCCAGCAGAACTTAAGGTAAAACTTTTTAAACACTAAACATTGTGTTAGGAGTTTTGTAAGTTAACATGTACAGCAATTTTTAAAATGTAAACTTTAAATTGAGATATTTAAAGTTACCTAAAAATCCTCAGTGTAAGGCTTGATGGATTTTCATGTTAGCCCATCCATATAAGCATATAAGCAAGAAATAGACCATTGCCAGGACCCAGAAGTCCCCATCATGAACTCAGTCAAGACCCTATCAAAACTAAAGCACTGTTCTGACATTTATCATCATATATTATAGTTTTGACTGTTTGTAAACTTTATATAAATGGAGTCATGCAGAGTATGCTCTTTGGTGAGTGGCTTCTTTTCGACAATATATCATTTGTGAGATGCATACATGTTGTTACGTGTTGCAGTAGTTCGCTTTGGTTAGTGTTGACGGATATGCACTGTGGATGTTCTTGAGCATTTGCTGGTGAACACGTGAAGGTATTAAGGTTGTATACGTATTAAGGAACACATTTGTTCCTATAGAGCAGGTGCATTTTCAGCCTCTGTAGATACGGACAAACTGTCATGATATGATTCACATAGTATAAAATTCACACTTTTAAGTGTAACAATTCAGTGGTTTGTAGTAATTCACAAAGTTGTGCAATTATTTCTACTAATTCCATATCGTTTTTATCACTTTGAAAAGAAATCCTGGAGCAGACATCAGCCATTCCCTGTTGTCTGTCCTCCCCCAGCCCTTGGCAACCATCAACCTACTTTCTGCCTCTGCGGATTTGCCCATTCTGGACATTTTATATAAATGGACTCACACAATATGTAGCCTTTTGTGTTTAGCTTCTTTCTCCTGGCATGTTTTCAGGGTGTATCTGTGTTGTAGCCTGTGTCACTACTTCACTTCTTTTTATGATTGAACAATATCCAATGGTAGGAATCTACCAAATTTTGTTTATCCATTCATCCATTGAAGGGCATTTAGTTCTCTACATTTTTGCTATTATGAGTAATGCTTCTATGAACATTATTGTACACATTTTATCTAGATATAAGTGTTCACATCTTTTGAGTGTATAACTACAAGTGGAATTACTGGGTCATATAGCTAGCTAACTAAGCATAATATTTGAGGAACTGCCAAAGTGTTTTCCAAAGAAGCTGCACCATCTTATATTCCCAATCGTAATATACAACGGTTCTAATTTCTCCACATCTACAACAACACTTACTATGGTTCATTTTTTTGATTATAGCCATCCCAGTGGATGTGAAGTGGTACCTTATTATCGTTTTGATTTGTGTTTCCCTAATGATTAATGAGGCTGACAATTTTTTCTATGTTTATCGTCTGTTTGTACATCTTCTTTGAAGAAATATATATTCACATCCTTTTACCATTTTAAAAATTGAGTTCCTTTTATCTTTCTTTTGAGTTGTACGAGTTGTTTACATTCTAGGATCAGCCCATTATTAGATATATGATTTATAAAAATTCTCTCCAATTGTGCAGTTGTCTTTTTATTTTCTTGATAGTGTCCTTGGAAATAAAAAAAATAAATTTTGATTTTATACAATTTATCTTTTTTTATATTTTTTCAGCTTTATTGTGGTATAATTGACAAAACTGTAAGATATTTACAATGTGCATGGTGATGACTTGATATACATATACATTGTGAAAGGATTTCCGACATCTACTTAATTAAAACATCCATCACCTCACATATTTATTATAGTTTGTTTGGTAAGAACATTTAAGTTCTACTTTGTTAGCAAATTTTAATTATATAATTGAACTGTGTTGTAGCTATAGATACTATGTTTTACACTAGATCCTTGAGCTTGTTCATTTGCAGCTGAAAGTTTGTACCCTTTTACCAACCTCTCCCTATTTTTCCCTACTTCCAGACACTGGGAACCACTTTTCTACTCTCTGTGAGTTTGCGTTCTTTTTTTTTTTTTTTTCCCAAGTATTTCACATGTAAGTGACACTATGGAATATCTCTCTATCTGACTTATTTTACTCAGCATCATGCCCCCGAGGTCCATCGATGTTGTTGCAAATGGCAGGATTTCCTTCTTTCTCATGGCTGGATAATATTCCATTGTGTATATGGAACATTATTATAATACTATTCCTATACCTATGTTTTTTTTCCCAAATTTATCTGTTGTTGGGCACTTAGGTGGTTTCCCTATCTTGGCTATTGTGAATAATGCTGTAATGAACAGATATCTCTTTGATATCGTGTTTTCATTTCCTTTGGCTATATACCCAGAAGTGGAAATGCTGGCTCATACAGTAGTTCTGTTCTTAATTTTTTGAGGAATCTCCATACTGCTTTCAGTGGCAGCTGTACCAGTTTACATTCCCACCAACAGTGCACAAACGTTCCCTTTTCTCCACATCCTCAGCAGCACTTGCTGTCTCTTGTCTTTGTGATGACAGCCATTCTAAAGGTGAGAGATGATATCTCATTGTGGTTTTGATTTGCATTTCCCTGATGATTAGTGATGTTGAGCATCATTTCATGTACCTATATGGCCACTTGTATGTCTTTTTTTGAAAAATTCAGTTCCTCTGCCCATTTTTAAATCAGATTGTTTTTTTGCTATTGAGTTGTGTGAGTTCTTTATGTATTTTGCATATTAACCCCTTATCAGCTTTATGATTTGCAAATATTATCTCACATTCAGTAGATTGCCTTTTCATTTTGTTGATGGTTTCCTTTGTCGTGCAGAAGCCTTTTAGTTTGGTGAAGTATTACTTGCTTATTTTTGCTTGTGTTGCCTTTGCTTTGGCATGAAATCCAAAAAATCATTGCTAAGACTGATGTCAAGGAACTTATTCATCATGTTTTATTCTAAAGGTTTCATAGTTTTAGGACTTAAATTTAAGTCTTTAATCCATTTTGAGTTGTTTTTTTTTAATGTGGTATAAGATAGAGATCCAGTGTCATTCTTTTTGCATATTATACAGTTTTGCATGTCTATATAGTTTTTACAACACACACCTTTTATTGAGGGGACTGTCCTTTCCCCCATCGTATATTTTTGGCTCCTTTGTCATAAATTAATTGACCATATATGGGTGGGTTTATTTCTGGGTTCTCTGTTCTTCCATTGGTCTATGTGTCTGTTCTTATGCCAAAACAACAGTTTTTTTGATTACTATAGCTTTGTAAAATAGTTTAAAATCAGGAAATGTGATGCCTCCAGCTTTGTTCTTCTTTCTCAAGATTGTTTTGGCTATTCAGGGTCTTCTGGGGTCCCCTACAAATTTTAGGATTTTTTTCTATTTCTGTGAAAAATGCCATGGGTATTTTGATAGGGATTGCATTGAATCTGTAGATTCCTTTGGGTATTATGGATATTTTAACAATATTAATTTTTCCAATCTATTAACATGGAATATTTTTCCATTTATTTGTGTCTTCTTCAATTTGTTTCATCAATATCTTATAGTTGTCATTGTATATCTTATACTATACAGATCTTTCACCTCCTTGGTTAAATTTATTCCTCAGTATTATATTTTTTTGATGCAACTGTAAATGCATTTGGTTTCTTTCTTTTTCTTTTTGAATTTTATTTATTTATTTTTTTTACAGCTGGTTCTTATTAGTTATCCATTTTATACACATCAGTGTATACATGTCAATCCCAGTCTCCCAATTCACCCCACCACCACCACACCCTGCTCTTGGTTTCTTAATTTCTCTTTCTGTTAGTTTGTTGTTATTGTATGGAAACATAACTGACTTTTGTATACTGATTTTGTATCCTGTAACTTTACTGAATTTGATCACTCGTTCTAAAATTTTTTAGTGGAGTCTAGATAGACTCTATCTTATGCTATGCTTTTTGTGTTGTATCTAGAAACTATGCCTAATCCAAGGTTAGGAAGATATAGATATGTATGTTTTCTTCTAAGAGTTTTATAGTTTTGGCTTTTACATTTAGGTCTTTGATTGATTGTGACTTTTATTTATAGGGTGAGGTAGGGATTTAATTTTTTGCCATGCAATATTTATAGTGTTCCTTTATAAATCTTTCTATTTCTGTAAGTTTAATATTGAATAGCAATGTCTTCTCTTCCATTTTTGATTTTAGTAATTGGAATCTTCTCTCCTTTCTTATTGGTCAGTCTAGCCAAAGAATTGTAGATTTTGTTAATTTTGTTTTCAAAGAACCAACATTTCATTTTATTGATTTTCCCTATTGTTTTATTTTTCCTATTTTCTTTTATATTAATTTTTGTTGTAATTTTATTTTATTTTTTCTTCAGATTGTTTTAGATTTAGTTTTCTGTAATTTTTCTAATTTCTTATGGAGAATGTTGGGTTATTGTTTTGAAATGGACTTTCTTTAATATATACATTACAGCTATATCTTTCCCTATATGCACTCCTTTAGATGGATCCCATAAATTTTTATACATTGTGCATTTGTTTTCATCATCTCAAAGTATTTTAGAATTTTCCTTCAGTTCTTTCTCTGGCCTATTGTTTTTTTGGGGGGGAGCATGTTATTTAATTTTTACATATTTGCGGTCCTCCCGAATTTCCTTCTATTACTGATTTCTAATTTCATTCTATTGTAGTCAGAAAACATATATTCTGTGATTTCAGTTCTTTAAAATTTATTGATGTTTGTTTCATGAGGTCACAAATGTTCTATCTGGAAAACGTTCCATGAACATCAGAAAGGAACATACATCTGCTGTCGTGGGCAAAGCGTTCTGAAAAGTCTCTTAGTCCAGTTGGTTTAGAGTGTTGTTCAGGTCCTCTGTATCCTTCTTGATCTTATGCCTGATTTTTCTATCCATTATTAAATGTGATGTATTGAATAATCCAACTGATATTGTTAAATTGTCTATTTCTTCTTTACTTCTGTTAGTTTTTCCTCATGTATTAAGGGGCTCTGTTCTAAGGTGAAAACATGTTAATAGTTGTTATGTTTTCCTAAGGAATCAATGCTTTTACATCTTATAAACATTTTATAAAATGTTTTCCTGTGTGTCTAGTATCAAGTTTTTTGTTACAATCTATTTTGTCTGATACTAGTATAGCCACTGCAACATGCTTTTGGATACTGTTTGCATAGCATATCATTTAAAAAAATTGTTGTAAAACACACACAGCATAAACTGTACTATCCTAACAATTTGTAGGAGTACAGTTCAGTATTAAATGCATATTACTAAGAAAAAGAAGCCAATCTGTAAAGGCTACATACTGTTATAATTTCAACTATATGATGATCTGTAAGAGGCAAAACTATGAAGACAGTAAAAGATCAGTGGTCGCCGGGGAAGAGGGAGGCGTGACCAGGTGGAGCACAGAGGACTTGAAGGCAGTGAAACTGTTCTGTGTGATACTGTGGGTACCTGACATCATGAATCTCACAAAACCCATAGGATATTCAACACACAACCCTTAACGTGGAGTATGGCCATTAACGTGGAGTTAATGAGAGTATCAATATTGATTTACCAGATTTAACAAATGTGCCATAGCAATGAAGATAATAACAGGGGCGATTCCAGGTGAGAGGAGAGGGTTGTATGGGAACTTCCTGTGCTTTCTGTTCAGCATTCCCATAGACCTAAACTGCTCTAAAAATTAAGCCTGTTAATTAAAAAAAATAATTACCTCCTCTCTTCCTTTTTATCTAGTTCTTTTATCTTTGTATGTAAGTGTCAAAGAATGAAAACAATGGTGGGCTCGTACGGGACATATAGAGGTGTTAGAACCAGTTCTGTGGTCAATTTGGGGCCAGCTGTGCCTTGTTGGGTTTAGTTTTAACATCTACAGAATGGAAAGTGGTGATTTAAAGAAAAATGCAGTGTGCATTTTTACCATTAAAAGAAAATATAATAAAGTACTATATTGTTGATAAACCTTGAAAACATGCTAAGTGAAAGAAGCCAGATATTTTGTCATTCGGTTTACAGTGAATTATCCAGAACAGGCAAATCCACAGAAGCAGAAAGAGGATTAGTGGGTGCCAGGGGCTGGAGGGACAGGGAAGTGAGGAGTGACTAATACATGCGTGTTGACCTCAAACAAATAGAACAAATAGACTGCTGGTTATTTCCCCAGCAAGGGTGGATTTTTGGGGATCATCAGGGAATTGCAATTTGGGGTCTGCAGCCCTGGCAATCCATTTGCAAGTTCCCCTGCAGAAATGGAGAGAACACTTTTATAGAGCGGAAGGGAAGGGAAGGTGGGCGGGTGTAGTAAATAAAGAGCTCATGGCTTTCCATTGGCTGAGTCCTCACCTGGAGAGAAGCGTAGTCTTTCTCCTTTGGTCAAGCTCTTCTGTTGTCACAGGGCGCGAGAGCTTCCCCTGCTGGTCTTCTGACTGTTTAATTAAGGCTTCTGTTGTTTTTTTGTATAGTTGCGGGTTTCCTTTTGGGACATTGAAAATGTTCTAGAACTAGATAGCAACGATGATCACATAGAATCGTAAATTCTCTTAAAACTCCACTAAATTTTACACCTTAAAATGGCTAAAATGGTAAATTTTGTATTATACGTATTTTACTGCCATGAAAGATAAAAGAGAGGATAGAAAAATAAGGTTACTGAGTGAAATTTTTCCAGAAGTAGTGGTTCAAAACAAAGCCTGCTATTATATATTGAGATCACAAAATTGTAGTATTCCAGTAAAGTTCCTGAAAAAGATGCACACCAATATATTTCTTGTAAAATCTCTTAAATACACTGATAAAGAAAATTCCTAAGAGTGATTGAACAGAAAAAAAAATTTTCTGTAGAGTAGCAAAAATCAGGCTGAAATAAACTTTTGCTCTATGAAATTTAGTGGAAAAATGTTTGAGGGAATAATGTTTACAAGATTAAGGAAAAAAAAGCAAAATGAAGTGGGGAACTTAAAATTTTACACAAAATTTTACTCAAAGCCAAGTTTTCTTGCATTGTTTGCTTGTCACCAGGTGCATGTATCACTTTAAAAAAAATTATTGGTTGGCCAAAAAGTTCGTCTGAGTTTTTCTTATGCAAAATCCTAACAAACTTTTTGGCCAACCCAATAAACTATTAATAAATATTGAATTACTAGATTTACTTTTTTTTTTTTTAATGAGAGATGCTCATAATAACCTCTGTAGCAGTCACGATTTCTCAGCAAGTCTTTCTTTACATTATTTTCCATTTAGGAAATAGGAATTTTCCTTTCTGGAGCATTCTCAAGAATCTTTACAGACTTTATGATTTCATCTGTGTAAAAATGCATAGAAACACGTCAATGTTTCATGTGAAATGTGATCTTGAATAGTTTAAAAGTTTAAATGTGATCACATTTGAGTAGTTTACAAACTTCCATGATGAGTATATATTAATATTAAAATTAGAAATAGAACAAGACTTCTTTTCCTTTGAGTACATACGGTTTTGTATAATCCTCACTCTGCACTCGTGGAGCATAGCTGCACTCTCAAAGGATTAACACTAAAACATCAATGGTAGATGTTACTGAGGGCTGGGACCATGAATTTTTCTTTTTAGTTCCTATTTTTCTGTATGTTCAATGACAGATATATATTATTGTTATCATAAAAATGATTTCTAAAAAATCTGATACTGAATGATTTATGAGGTGTTTGGTTGGGGAATAATAGCCATGATGGCCATGTATTGAGCTGTAGCCATTGTTGCCAGATGACGGCTACGAAGCTCAGTGTCTTACGCATGTTCTTTAACATCCAGAGCAATCGTGGCCTCAGAGCCGAGTCTGTTCTACTGACACAGGGGCTGCTACTCATTCCTTGAGCCCATTTAATTGCGTTAGACAAACTGCAATGAACTTCTGATTGATAAGCCAGATTTAAGAAATGGGTGATGTTTGCCTGGAAAGTCGAATTTTCTGGACAGTGCCGCTGCTTCTCTTGGCAGAGAGGATGTGGATCTGGCTCTTGCTGGCACAGCCGGCATCCACGTTGGCTACTGTCCGCAGCAGGACGCCCTGGATGAGCTCCTGACCGGCTGGGAACACCTGCGTTATTACTGCAGCCTGCGTGGGATTCCAAAGCAGTGCATCCCCAAAGTAAGAGCCTCTGAGGGTGTCTAGAAAGAGGGACCCGCAGAAGAATGCTTGGCGACACCCCCAGTCCCAACAGAGCTCTCTCATCCTGTGATACGGAACTGCGGTATCAAATAAATGTCCCTGAAACAGTATGATGATGCTGAAGGAAACACAGTCAAATACGTCTATGTCATATTTATGTTGTATATTTAGAATAGGTCCCTGCACGGAGAGGAAGTGGTGGGTAGGAGGGAAAGCATACCGTCGTCTGCAATTTTGTTTCCTACACAGTTTCCCCCCGAAGCATCTTTTACACTTACTGGGCTCTTAATTTGTATTCAGGAGCAAACATCATAGAGTAGGATGCCCAGGCGCGGCGGAGAAGGGCTCATAGCGCATGTGGACTTGGTGGGTGGTTGGAAAGGATGACTTCCTGGCGGGTGGGCTGCCAGCGCGCGTGCCTGGCCTCCTTCGGCGGGATGCGGGGTGGCGGCCTCAGGAGGACGGAGGCCTGGGGTAGCCGCAGAGCCAGCCCCCGTCTGTGGGAGCTGGGGAGGGCAGATACCACCGAGAGAACCACCGGAGGCAGCTGCCCTTCTGTCTGGCTCCAGCCGCAGCCGGCGAGGTGGGGCTGACAGCCTTGACTGACAGCTCGGTCCAGTTGGGCGGCCTCGGACTGGCAGGTGCGCAGGAGAGGTTTTACCTTCTCCACCCCACTGCGGGGAGTGTACGGTGCTGCTTGCATGTCTGGATTCTGAACTTGGAGCAGAAGTAAGGGGCGTGTGGGATGCATTTTCAGTGAGCTTCTGCAGGACATGAGCATCGTGGGGTTCCCAGGAGACAAAGCCACAGCCGTGTCCTTCACCAGCCCGTGAAAATACATTCTGTGTGCTGCTCTGCAGTGCCTCAGCCTTCCTTTCTTATTTTTGCTCTGTGACTCTAAGTGAAACCAGAATGAGATCTCTCCACCTCCCCGGAGGGGTCCTGGTCCATTCACCACCTCCCACCTCAAGAGAGCCAAGACAGGTGTCCACCCACAGGACCCTGCTCACTGCAGTTAAGCAGCTCTTGACATCTGGGGCTACTCGCTGGCTCTGTCTTTAATGGGTGTTTGTCTCCGTCAGCTCTCCCGGCTGGTTTCTGACTAAAGAGGTGGATGCTTGGCAGACGCTCTAAGCTGCCCCTCCTCTGTCCCGGGGGAAGCGTGCCCTGTGAAAGTGTTCTCGTTAATACAGTAAGGCTTGTTGCTTGCTGTCCTCCAGGGCAATTGCACGTGATCCTCAGCTGTCTAACGGCTTAACGGTCGCCAGGTAGGAACTGGCTTCACTTCTTTCAGGAAACCGCAACTGGTTTTGCAGACAGGGTTATTGCTTGCTCAGAGGCTTCTAGGACATCAGCACATGTGTTTCCAGAGGAGTTAGCTCCCTTGATGGCAAATTTCCCTCTCCTGTAGATTTTGGAAATATTTTAAATATAGAACAGGCATATCTGTTCCACCGGGCTTATCACTGGGTGACGAGAGGGATTATTATAAAATAACAGAAAACAGTAGTTTGTGTATGCTGGGTCAGGCACTGTTCTGTCTTACAGCAGCCATAGGAGGTGGGCAAGATGCTTAGGCCGCATTTTGGAAGTGGTGGGATAGGAAGCTGCCCAAGTCCCTGGCTGGAATGTGGGAGTTTGTTTTGAGGGCAGATGACCTGGCTCCAGTGTGGTGTCCTCGGCACACTCAGGTGGCTGGTTGGGTGAGGAGATGCTTCCAGTGTGCTGAATGGCTCCATCCGGTTTTCTGCACCCCTTCGGTGGCTGAGATTATGTGTGGGCTGCTTTGACTGGCCCTGGGTTTTAGGACTCCCAGATCTGGCAGGACGCTTTCCCAGCCTGTGTGCTGTCACCTGAGTCCTCTTCCCCAGGTGCCACCTGTCCCCAATGCCACACAGCACCCACCGTTGTCTCCTCTGTGATTCTGGAGAAAGAGCCCCTCTCGCTGTGGGGAAGGTCCTTCGGGATGGCCCTCCTCCAAGCGTCCCTGCTCAGAGCTCACCCAGGGTCCTCACTCACATCTGGCTCCAGTTGACTGCTGTCTCCTACATATCACTCACTCACTTCCCTGACCCTCCAGAAGTTCAGTTTAGGTGAGAAAATGACGCTGTCTTCATTCAGCTTGAACTTAGGCTTGGCAGGTTGGTGGAATCATTCTAAGTTTTTCCCCCACTGTCCACACTACATAGTGTTGGACGGTGTCCACGTATGAGCCTGAATTCAATTAACCTGATTAAACAAACCTTATATCAAGTTATAACAAAATGATTATAACAACATGGTCTGGAGAAGCATTGCTAGAGAAGCATGTAAGATAATTTCGGGGTGAGAGTCATACCAAAAGCATCCCACTGCCAGTGGGATGAGGGCTGGAATTTCTGTAGTTTTGTTTTCCCTGGAAGAGACGAGGTACAGCCCTTAGCCATCTCGCCTTTGTCAATACCTACAAATACCTATCAGGGAAACTCCTGCTGCATCTCACTACTTATCTTCTCTACAGATATTACTTTTCTCCTAAAGTTTTCTTCTATTCACGGTTTTGTTAGAAGGAGCTAGAAATTATTACAGGAGAGATGGGGACCAGGAGGAAAGAGTCAGAGTCAGAAGAAAGGCGTGTCTGCCTTAAATCCTTAAATTCCTACTTAACACTTCATTTTGATCTTTAATCTCATGGAGAATTTCAGTGTGGCCAACACGTGTGCTAGTGGAAAAATTTTGGCTTTGGGATCAAGTGGATGAACGTGGGAATATCTGGGCAATTTATTTTGATTCCAGTGATATTTATAAACGTCCTATCATGTCTAATCATCTCAAAGATGATTAGAGATTGGGGCTATAGAAATGAATAATCCCAAACTCTTGCCTTAAGTGCAGTACAATTTCTAGAATTTATGGCAAAAAGGCGCCTAATAGCATAGAGAAAGTCCATTAACTATTGCCAGTTTGGCGTTTAGATAGTATTTTGCAACCACATTTGCTAAGGCATTATGTTTGCCATTATTTTGACAAGAATCCTGAGTGCAGGAAAGACTGCAACAAAACACTTCTTATTAGACCATTTTCAGATATTTTTCTGAAAACATGACATTCAGAAAGCAGATCAAACCAATATCTGTTCCTGTATATTCTGGATTCCTTCGCGTGGTTAACCAGTCCAGAATTTGCAGGCTGTAACTCTTACCCTTTTGTGAAATTGGAAAAACATGACACATGTTTCCTGGTTTCACAAAAATAATCAATAATAGTTTGCAGGTTTATTCCAAAGTTCGCTTATTCTGAAGTGCATTTTCTATAGCAACAGGCTGTACTTTTATGATTGTTTCATTTTTCTGTTTATCAGTTTTTATTTATGTATTACTAGCCTTTAAATTAGGAGGATGGCAGTGAAATAACATTTCTTTCTAATACTTACACATATTTCCACTCTTTTCTGGTACAATTTCTATGGATCTAAAATTAACCTAAAATGTCATTTTCCCAGTGTGTCACTCTTGCTGCCCCACAGCTGACCCTGACCTGGAAGGTGGCACTGCCTTCCAGAAAGGTGAGTCCCCCAACTGGCTCTGACCTGGAAGGTGGCACTGCCTTCCAGAAGGTAAGCCTCCCAGCTGGCTCTGATCTTCCTGGGTTCATCCTTTTTCAGTGAACAGAGCCTCCTCTTCCAGGAAGCCTCTCTGGCTGCCTTCCTTCCTCTTCCATGTGAATGTCCACCTGTGGGCTGGTCTTATTCTCTGGAAGACCCTGTCCAAGGGAAACGTGACCACAGTCTACACCTCTCTGATTCTCTCAATGCCAGCCGTCACCTCTCTTCATTCCTCTCACAGCAGTGCCTTTCATACATTTTTTTATTTGCTTGTCTTGAATCACTTGTTTTGTTTGAACAACTTTTTATTTATTTCAATCCATTTTATTTACTTGATGTTAATTGAAATTATTGAACTGAATGGAGCTGTGGTAAGGATAGTACCTATAAACCAATCTGGGAGACCGATGCTATTTCCGAGAAGAACAAACTACTGACCCCAAGATGATGTCCTTTAGCAGATATCAGGGGACTTAAGACCATCTTCAGGAATCTCTGGGGCCTTGAAATCTGCACTTCCTTGACTTATACTTTTTGACAGCTAGGCCAGTCCTTGAGACTCTTAATTCTTTCAGGGTCATTTTAAGGCTGCACAAATAAAGTGGTAGAGCAGTTTATGTTGGGAGTTCTTCATTGGGTGGCATAAATATCATCGTAATCTTTTTAGAAGTCCTTAGTATTTCATCGTTGTAATTATCACTATTATTATTACTATCCCAACTTTTATGCATTTATCCAAAAAAAGTGTGTACATTGGTTTAAAGTTCTGCTGTATTGGATTGTTTAGGATGCACACTCATTGGCCCACTGCCAGAGTCCTGTGGAGTTTTTCCCACTTCTCCTGTATTTGAATTAAGATACAATCTTGACCGATTTGGTTACATGATGATATTGAGAAAACCGAATCTTTGTTAATACTTCTAGGGTCACAAGAGTTAAATAAAACAGTTTACAGCATTTTAAAATCACACATAGATGGAAACAAGGACGTTTCTTCATCTCAGCTCCCAGAGGAGCCAGCCCAGCCCGGAAGCAGACAGAACTGAGTGCAGAGCAGCTAAGGTGGGGCTGGGGGGCATGCTTTTTTCTTCTAAGGAGAGAGAATGAAAGGATCTGGGACTCCAAGGACGTATGAAGAAGTGGTGAGCTGCTCGGCCAAGGAGGAAGAGGAGTGGTGACCGTGCCCGACGTACGGGGGCTGGGGCGTCCCTGGGGCCGAGGGGCTCTGTTTGGTGATGGGCAGTCACCATCCTCTGGTTTTGCTACGAGGATGCCCAGTGGTTGCAAATAAGCAGGACCCTGACTGTTCTTTGTAAACTGAACTGGGTGTGCAGTGTCCTGAGAGGGCTCTTTCTTTCCTGGGGGATATTGAAGGCTCCCCCTTGCTCCTCTGCCACCTGAAGCCCCCTCGCTCAGGGTTTCATCCCCACTCAGATCCTCCTCTGTCGTTGTTTGCCTCACCTGTGTCTGCTCACCTCAGTGTGGAGGTGTGTCTGGCCCACCCCGGCCACCACATTTCTGTCCCGGGGTGCTCCCTGAGCACCAACGCTGAGCTCAGGGTTCTGGCTGTCGCTTCCGTGACTCACAGGTGCAGAAAACCCAGCTTCATCCAGGAGAGCCCCGTCTGTTTATTCTCAGCATCCCTGTGTCCTGGAGGGGGTGTTTCAGGAGCTGGGCTGAGTGTGGGAAGGTGGGCAGGGGAGGGGCCAGAGGGAGCAGGGTTCCAGGCCCAGAGCCACATGTCACGGGGTGGCGGGTCCCTCGGCGAATGGGGGTGCCTTCAAAGAGAGCCCCTCTCCTTCAGGTGGCCGGGGACCTCGTGAGGCTCCTCTACTTGGAAGCCCACGTGGACAAACCTGTGTCCACCTACAGCGGGGGGACCAAGAGGAAGCTGTCCACAGCCCTGGCCCTGCTGGGGAAACCCGACCTTCTCTTACTGGTGGGTAGCTGATGTATCAGGGACATGCCCGTGTCTGCAAATAAGACGCTTTGACCTATCAGAGTTCCTCCGGGGAGGACGTTTAAAATTGGCCACATTGGGCTTCTGAACTAATAAACGTTTGGCCCTAAATCAACATTTTCTGAACAGAATCTAAAATACCATTGGAATTTTACAGAACCAAAACAGACTCTTTGACTCCCTTTTATTTATCCAATTGAAGATTTGGTACAATTTTAACGTTAAAGACAATATTTTAAAAGAATACCAGAATTCACTTGTAATCTGAAAACCGATGCACACTTTTCCTCTGGTCTGTTGCTTTAAGTCTTTTCCTACCTGCAGATATGATGGTCGGAGCTGTAGGGACTCTGTCCATGGGGAATCCTGAGGGTGGGGGTCAGGGTGCAGAATGGATCTGAGGGGGCAGGGGAGGGCGTCTGGCGGGAGAGCAGAGCACGGGCAGTGGCCTTGGGACAAGGTTGTCTATAATCCACGTGGGAACAGAAATTAATCCAGTTTGGCTGGATGGAAACATGAATTGGAGGTGGTCAAGTGTCAAGAAATAGAGCCAGTTGTTTTGCATTTCAAAACAGCTAAAAGTAGTATCATTCAAATAATAAATCGAAGTCATCATTTGTGAGCCATAGACTGGATTCTAATCATGAGAGGGCTGCCCAGGGCTTTGCGCTTGTAGAGGTATGAGGAACATGGAAAAGTATGGGAAACAAGATGCATTCTTTCTTTTCCTGCTCTTGTTCATTAAATGGAAACAGCATTTCAGGGCGGGGAGTTAAAGGGGATTCAGAAGACCTGTGATGGAAAAATGACCCCATCGTTCGTGGACTGTCTTCCACAATCTGAGCTGAAGTTTCCTCTCACTTGCACCAAGCTTGCTTTTTTGCAAGGTCCGAAATCAAGGACTACTGTGTAATTGCATCTTCTGAAATGGGGTAATGAAAACCTAACACTTGCATGATTTTGCAGTTTGCAAACGTGTTTTCCTTACAAAAGAATGCCGGGTTGCACTGAAGAGTTCCCGACAGGGCCATTCCTTACCTTCAGCAGAACTGCCCGCTCAGCCTCACCCCCATGTCTCCTGGGTCGGGATGGGGCCTCCGTCCTGGAGCGGGTCCCCGGCTCACCGCAGCCAGTCAGCTTCTCCCGTCCTGCAGCCCTGCTCTCGGCACCCTTGTTCACCCAGGCCTGGGCGTGGCGACCAGGGTGGGGACTCACACGTTGTGTGGACATTTTCTCCTCGTGTGAAATGGTCCTGAAATGGTCCTGATGACAGTGTCTGTCCATCAGAGTCCTTGAAGGCAGCCCATGGAATCCTCCTCATTGAGCTTTAGTGACGGTGGTGACAGTGAGTGTTCAGAGCATCTGGTGACATGCATTGAAGGGCCCATAGAGTCCTCCCCTGAGACCGGACAAGCATCTCCCCGACGACACCCGTGTGGGAACGATGCATCCAATTCTCTCAGGGAACAATGCCTGCACACCTTCCGTCCACTTGGTTTATAACTAACTATACACTGTATCACGCGATTTGCAGAAAAGACCCATGTTTGCTGGTGTCTGCTTTCCTGCTCAGTGCCATTTTGTGTCCACTTTCCTTCTGTTTCTTTCTTTGGGGCAGTTGATGACCCTCAGCTCTTAAGAATAATGTGTTCGGTACTTCCTGACTACAAAAGCACAGAAACGCATCATGCAGCCTAGAAACATCTCTCTCAAAAGTGGTTCGGATAAGTAGTGCTTCAGTGTTTATTGAAGGAGAAAGCTTCGAGTTTCAAGAAATGTCAATTTACTTGACAATGTGAAATCAACAAAGCCTTTTTCTGCTCTCCTACATCTTTCTCGGGTAGATCCTTCTGGAATTTTCTAGAGGTTGGGGTGCATCCAGGCCGGCCTAACTCCCCAGATCCCTAGGGGGGCCCGGCTGACATGAGGGGCCCCGGCCCCTGCTGGGTGTGGAGCGTGGCCTGGAGCTGAGGCAGGCATTCCCTCTGGGCTGGGCCTGCTGCCCTCTCAGGCCTGGAGGGCAGCAGGGTTCTCCCTGCGCCCCTCACCCTGTGTTTTCTGTCCTTCAGGACGAACCCAGCTCGGAGATGGATCCCTGCTCGAAGTGGCACCTGTGGGAGGCGGTGACGAATGAGGCACAGGAGGGCTGTGCCGTGGTCCTGAGCTCCCACAGGGAAGCACGGCCCCTCAAAGCTGGGGGACACCCAGGCCAGACGCAGTGCTCCCCACACGACCTGCTGTCCCCATACCACCCTGCCACGGAGATGTCACTGCTCACCCCCTGACATAGGTCAGGACACTGACCAGAGAGACACCGAGGGACACAGCAAAGGCCGCTCCACCAGCGGGGTGGCTGAGCTGGACTCTGAAGCCAGCGGTCCCTCATCTACTACACCCTGTGTGTCCGTAGCTGCTGGACAGCTGGGCGCCTTCCTCGGGCCCTCCTGCGACCACATTTCTGCCCCTTTATATCAGTACTAGACTAACCTGAATTGAAAACCCAATACATTTCTGAATTGGGTCTCATCCCCACAGAATTAGTCTTGCAGTGAGATTTCAAAACCGTTGGGTTGCTTTTAGCCGTACACTGCACTGTTCCAGGCCACACAGCAATGCAATTCTTAGGTTTCTTAAGCCCCCTGATGGAGAGTGAGTGCTGTGAGTTGGCTCATAAACATTCTTTATTTTATTTTATTTTTAATTAATTTTTATTGGAGTATAGTTGATTTACAATGTCGTGTTAGCTTCCACGTACAGCACAGTGAATCAGTTATACATATAGATATATCCACTGTTTTTTAGATTGTTTTCCCATATAGGCCATTACAGAGTGCTGAGTAGCGTTCCCTGTGCTCTATAGTTATCTATTTTGTATACAGTGTGTATATATGTACTACAGCGGAGATCAGGCTTTAGAGTTTACACGTGCTTTCTTCCTACTTGTAAGTCAAATGTGCGAGGAGCTAAGTGTCAAGAACTGAGGGTCTGGGATTCTTCCTTACTTGCAAGCTTGCAGATTTGGCGCTCGGGGTTCTTGGATGCTCCCAGGAGACAGGTAACTCGTGGGTCAGAGACAAAAGGCCGATTATTCACAGCGAGAACAGCATTTGGTGTCAGCAAAGTCACCTGGTTCCCTAAGCCCGAGTCACCCAGGGATGCTGCAGGCACGGAGGGGGGCCTGTTGGACAGGAGATAAACACCAACCTGGGGACCCTCCTCTCTATAGCAGCTGGCAAGCTGGCCGGCTCTGTGTCTGGCCCTCATTCTGCAAGATTGCTCTTGCAGCCACAGCTGTGGCCAACGGCCAGGTGGAGACCAGCCGGGACCTTGCAGGCTGAGGGTTCCTAGCAAGGCCTGTGGGGGAGGAGGGATCCCCAGATGTTCCGATAAGTCTGAGCTGGCGTCGCGGCCTGCTCCTCGTCGCTAGACGTGAAATGCAAAGCCGGCCCATCACTCGAAATGGGAGGTCCCTGGGGGGGTCTCGGAGGCTTTGCCGATGGCTCCAGCAGTGTCAGTTTACGTGAAAATAACACTGGTGCTGTCAATCCACGAGCACGATCCCACTGCAGGAAATCCCAGAACCAGGTCCCGTGGTGAGTGCCGGTGGCCACCCTTCAGGTCCAGGCAAAGTCGACCCACTGAGAAGGAACCATGCCATTCACACCACTGCTTCCTTTTTTTTTTTAACTTACACTCATTCACTGATGGTTTGCCCGTTGCCAGACATTCCTGAATTTTTTACTGTCAGACTAACCACTAACCATTTTTTTTAAAGTTTCTTTGAGGTATAATTGACATACCATGTAATTTCCCCACTTTAAGTGCACCTTTCTGTGAGGTTTTAGTCAGACTGCGGACCTGTGCCTGGGTCACCACCACCCAGTTCAGGACATTCCCATCACCTTGGAGTGTCTAGTGCCTGTTGACCCCCATCCACCATTATAGAGACTCTTTGTCTCTATAAATGTGCCTTTCCTGCATACTTCATCTGCATGGAATCATGTGACCTATAGTTGTCTGTATGTGACTGTCACTTGTCATGTGTCTGAGCGTCCCCACGTGGCACCGAGCAGTGGGCTTGAGTCCACTGGACAGCGGGACAGCATTTGTCATCCACTCACCCGTCGTGGCCCTTTGGATCATTCCCAGATTGGCTGTTCAGTACAATGTGCTGTGAACCGTCTCATACATGTCTTTGGACACACGTTTCTATTTCTCTTTGGGGTCTCTTGCTGGGTTGTATGGTAGGTTGTGTTTAGCACTTGAAGAGGTTGCAGAGCTGTTCTCCAAAGTGTCTTTATCATTTATTATCCCTGGAAACAGTGATGAAGTTTTTAGTGTTTCCACATCCCTGTCAGCACTATCTTCCTGACTGTAGCCATCCTGGTGACCTGTGGTTTTAATTGACATTTTCCTAATGAACATGTCACCTTCTGTCTTTTCACCTGCGTTGCTTCTTATAAGAAGCCAACCACTAATGGTTCCGACATCATCAGTCACATATGTCTGACTCTCTGAAGATTTCTCAGTGACTCTCAACATCTCAACTTTGATGTGTCTGGATGTCGATCTCTGTTGTCCTACCTGGGGCTCGTTTGCGTTTCTTTGGGAGGGATCTATGACAACTCTTTCCCCTGCAGTGGGTAGGTCCTGGTGCCTCTGCCTAGTTGGTTTTCTCAATTTTGTTTTCATTTTTTAAAGCCTGGGTTTTTCAGAGTCACGCTGTTTGTATACAGGCCAGTTGCCGGGCAGAGCCTGTGCTTCACCACCTCAGGCCAACAAGGGTTCTCTTCTGTCTCTGCCACGATCTGCATGAGGGTGGGGCAGGGCATTCCAAATTCAGCCTGTTTTCTCGTTGGTTCAGTTTTCTTTTTCCTGCTTCCTCTGGTCTCTGCAGGGTGCACATGGGTGGCAGGCGGAGGGCCTCTGGGCTCACGCGGAGTCTGTGGCTGGCTTGGGCCTCTCCGGCCTCTCATGCTGTACACGCAGCCTCACGGGCTCCGTGCATGACACGGCCACAGGCCAGACCCTGAGCTGTTGGCCCTTCCTTTTCTGGACTCTGCAAGAGCCGGGATGCTGACCGTGTTGTTGGGTGTGGGCACGGCCCGGTGGTCCACAGTGTGTGCACCCTTCAACAGGGGCAGAGGGGCTACTGAGCTTTGCAGCCTGGCCCACCTGCTAGGGCTGCGTGTTGTAAGCCAGAACGCTGCAGACCACCCCCTTCTTACCTGGTTCAGCAGTTTGTCGGCTGTAACTGTCTCATGTTATCATATGCCTTTGATCAGTTTCCAGAATTCTGAAACATATTGTTTTTGTTCATTTTGTCCAGTTTCATAGTTGTCTTCTGTCCTTGTCTACCCTTGACTGTAGCCAGAAGTCCTGACCTTGTTTTCTTTTTTTTGTCTTTGTTCTGTTTCTCTTCTGAAAAGAAAAGTTTACATCGAAATGAATTAAATTTGGCAAATTCTCTACTTTATCATAATGTATACACGGTTCTTGCTTCCAGTGCCCCTCTTGCTGTGCCATTTCAGGAAACTCTGTATTTCTGTAGTCATTCTGCCAGCACTGAAGTCCCTGTGCTGATGTGTCAGTTCTGAGATTGGGTACGCAGGTGTCATGTTAAAAATTCCTGGTAAGTTTCATATAACGTATAATTATTGCAGACAGTTCTCATATCACTGTAATTTCTTTCTTATGTCTCCCTGCTCATTTGGTTTCACATTAATGATGTATCTTTATTTCCAAAAATCTGTCTGTATTTGTACAACACAAAGATCTAAATGACTCAGTGAAAATGAGGAGCAGGGCAGCCTTGGATCGATTCCCTGATCCTAAAGCAGTGCCGTCAGCTGAGGAGTCTCTGAACTGCAGTTCCCTCCCCCATGCCTTATCCTGGGGGGCCACGGGGGGAGCAGGGGGCAGGGCACCAAGGGCAGGAGTGCTGGGTCCCAATTTACTCTATATGAGGAATTAAAATCAGCCCGACCAAGAGGGACCAGGACTGCTTCCTCCTCATCCGTCAAACGCTGATCTGAGAAACTCCATTATAAACCCTTAAGCCTCTGCATCACCTGCCCTACTTCTGTCCTGGTCAGCCTAACTGCCAAAAGGAAACATCGTGTTTATTTTTGAGTAAATGATCAGATTCCTTTCTTTGCTGTAGCACCTTGACTTTGTTTATTTACTTTGATGCTGAAGACCATCAGAATCTCCAATCTCTGCCTCTAGGCTGAGACTCAGTAGAATCCCACGTGTTTGGAGCATAGCTGTTTGATAGCTGATACTCATTCAATTGGAAATTCCGAGTCATTGCTCTGAGGCCTTAATTAATATCGGTTGTGATTTGGGATCCGTGTTTAGCGAGGTAATATAGAAGTGACTACATATTCTCCCACTTTAATTAGAGACCTACTATGCATTAATAAAAATGGTAAGTTTATTTTAAATTGAAATTAATTGAAGAAACATAGAGAAACATATGTGTGCACAGAAAAATATAGAAAGCACATTAGGGATGTTTATAGCCCTAAGACTTCATAACAAAGACCCCAAATGACAGTGGCTGAAACCAGACACGCTTTTCTCTCCTGCATTCACAGTTCACGCTGTTGAGCTGTGTCGGAGCCCAAGGTCGTCCAAGGACTCAGGTTCTTTCCACCGTGGTGCTTACTCATCAGCTTCATGGTTGAGTTGACTCCTTAGCTGTGTCCCCATCCCAGCTCATGGCAAGTGGAAAGATCCAAAACCCAGGGCAAGTGACTTGCCTTACTTCAGTATGACCCGGAAATTGTCCTTCGTATTGACCTGATGGGTTGCATGTCCACCTCTGGCTGCACGGAAGTCTGACCAGTATGATCTTGATCTGAACATACACTGACCCAATAAGCAGACTGTTGTATGTCCATTCTCCAATAGGAAAACTACCATACTTTCTTTAGAATTTGTATAGTACAGCACGGTAAAAGAAGGAAAGAAATTCCACTATTAATTTCAATTTTTCATATATTTATAGTCATACTTTTTTTGTTTTTCTTCCCAGTATTTTTATTGCATATTTTTATTTTTAATTTTTTTATTTTTTTATATCTTTATTGGAGTATAATTGCTTTACAATGTTGTGCTATTTTCTGCTGTACAACAAAGTGAATCAGCTATATGTATACATATATCCCCATATCCCCTCCCTCTTGAGCCTCCCTCCAACACTCCCTATCCCACCCCTCTAGGTCGTCACAAAACATCAAGCTGGCCTCCCTGTGCTATGTGGCTGCTTCCCACTAGCTATCCACTTTACATTTGGTAGTGTAAATATGTCCATGCCACTCTCTCACTTCGTCACAGCTGACCCTTCCCCCACCGGCCCCCTGTGTCCTCAAGTCCATTCTCTACGTCAGTGTCTTTATTCCTGCCCTGCCACTAGGTTCATCAGTACCGTTTTTCTTTTTTTTAGATTCCATATATATGTGTTAGCATACAGTATTTGTGGTATTTGTTTTCTCTTTCTGACTTACTCCACTCTGTATGACAGACTCTAAGTCCATCCACCTCATTACAAATAATTCAATTTTGTTCATGTTTATGGCTGAGTTATATTCCATTGTATATACGTGCCACATCTTTATCCATTCATCTGTCAATAGACATTTATATTATTTCCATGTCCTGGCTATTGTAAATAGTGCTGCAATGAACATTGTGGTATGTGTATCTTTTTGAATTATGGTTTTCTCAAGATATATGCCCAGGAGGGGGATTGCTGGGTCATATGGTAGTTCTATTTTTAGTTTCTTAAGGAACCTCCATACTGTTCTCCACAGTGGTGGTATCAATTTACATTCCCACCAGTAGTGCAGAAAAGGTTCCCTTTTCTCCACACCCTCTCTGACATTTATTGTTTGTAGATTTTTTAATGATGGCTATTCTGACCGGTGTGAAGTGATACCTCATTGTGGTTTTGATTTGCATATCTCTAATGATTAGTGATGTTGAGCATCTTTGCATATGTTTGTTGGCAATCTGTATATGTTCTTTGGAGAAATGTCTGTTTAGGTCTTCTGCCCATTTTTGGATTGGGTTGTTTGGTTTTTTGATATTGAGCTGCATGAGACACTTGTATATGTTGGAGATTAATCCTTTGTCAGTTGGTTCATTTGCAAATATTTTATCCCATTCTGAGGGTTGTCTTTCCGTCTTGTGTATGGTTTCTTTTGCTGTGCAAAAGATTTTAAGTTTCATTAGGTCCCATTTGTTTATTTTTTATTTTATTTCCATTACTCTAGGAGCTGGGTCAAAAAGAATCTTGCTGTGATTTATGTCACAGTGTTCTGCCTATGTTTTCATCTTAGAGTTTTATAGTGTCCGGCCTTACAGTTAGGTCTGTAATCCATTTTGAGTTTATTTTTGTGTATGGTGTTAGGAAGTGTTCTAATTTCATTCCTTTACAGGTAGCATTTTTCCCAGTACAGCTTATTGAAGAGGCTATCTTTTCACCACTGTATATTCTTGCCCCCTTTATCAAAGATAAGGTGACAGTATGTGCATGGGTTTATCTCTGGTCTTTTTGTCCTTTTCCATTGATCTATATTTCTGTTTTCGTGCCAGTACCATACTGTCTTGATTACTGTAGCTTTGTAGTATAGTCTGAAGTCTGGTAGCCTGATTCCTCCAGCTCCATTTTTCTTTCTCAAGATTGCTTTGGCTATTTGAGATATTTTGTATTTCCAAACAAATTGTAAATTTTTTTGTTCTATTCTGTGAAAAATGCCATTGGTAATTTGATAGGGATTACATTGAATCTGTAGATTGCTTTGGGTAGTATAGTCACTTTCAGAATGTTGATTCTTCCAATCCAAGAACATGGTATATATCTCTCCAACTGTTTGTATCACCTTTAATTTCTTTCATCAGTGTCATAGTTTTCTTCACACAGGTCTTTTGCCTCTTAGGTAGGTTTATTCCTAGGTATTTCATTCTTTCTCTTGCAGTCGGAAATGGGAGTGTTTCCTTAATTTCTCTTTCTGATTTTTCGTTGTTAGTGTATAGGACTGCAAGAGATTCCTATACACTGTGCTTTAATTTTGTATCCTGCTACTTTACCAAATTCATTGGTTACCTCTAGTAGTTTTCTGGTGACATCTTTAGGACTTTCTATGTATAGTATCATGTCATATTCAAACAGTGACAGTTTTACTTCTCCTTTTCCAATTTGGATTCCTTTTATCTCTCTTTCTTCTATGATTGCGTGGCTAAAACTTCTAATACTATGTTGGATAATAGTGGTGAGAGTGGGCACCCTTGTCTTTTTCCTGATCCTAGAAGAAATCCTTATAGTTTTTCATCACTGAGAATGATGTTGGCTGTAGGTTTGTCATATGTTTTATTATGTTGAGGTAGGTCCTCTCTTTGCCCACTTTCTGGAGAGTTTTTATCATAAATAGGTATTGAATTTTGTCAAAAGCTTTTTCTGCATCTGTTGAGATTACCATATGGTTTTTATCCTTCAGTCTGTTAATATGGTGTATCACATTGATTGTATAATGAAGAATCCTTGCATTCCTGGGATAAACCTCTCTTGATCGTGGTGTATGATACTTTTAATGTGCTGTTGGATTCTGTTTGCTAGCATTTTCTTGAGGATTTTTTCATCTATGTTCATCAGTGATATTGGCCTGTAGTTTTCTTTTTTTGTGACATCTTTGTCCGGTTTTGGTATCAGGGTGATGGTGACCTTGTAGAATGAGTTTGGGAGTGTTCCTCCCTCTGCTATATTTTTGAAGAGTTTGAGAAGAATAGGTGTTAGCTCTTCTCTAAATGTTTGATAAAATTCACTTAAGAAGCCATCTGGCCCTGGGTCTTTGCTTGTTGGAAGATTTTTAATCACAGTTTCAATTTCAGTGCTTGTGATTGGTCTGTTCCTATTTTCTATTTCTTCCTGGTTCAGTTATGGAAGGTTATACCTTTCTAAGAATTTGTCCATTTCTCCCAGGTTGTCCATTTTACTGGCATATAGATGCTTTTAGTCGCTAATGATCCTTTGTATTTCTGTGCTGTCAGTGTTACTTCTCCTTTTTAATTTCTAATTCGGATGAGTTGAGTCTTCTCCCTTTTTTTCTTGATGAGTCTGGCTAATGGGTTATTAATTTTGTTTATCTTCTCAAAGAACCAGCTTTTAGTTTTATTGATCTTTGTATCATTTCCTTCATTTTTTTTTCATTTCTTTCTGATCTGATCTTTATGATGATTTTCCTTCTGCTAACTTTGGGGTTTTTTTGTTCTTTCTCTAATTGCTTTAGGTGTAAGGTTAAGTTGTTTATTTGAGATGTTTCTTGTTTCTTGAGGTAGGATTGTATTGCTATAAACTTCCTTCTTAGAACAGCTTTTGCTGCATCCCATAGGTTTTGGATCTTCGTGTTTTCATTGTCATTTGTTTCTAGATATTTTTTGATTTCCTTTTTGATTTCTTCAGTGATCTCTTAGTTATTTAGTAGAGTAATTTTTAGCCTCCATGTGTTTGTATTTTTTACAGTTTTTTTTTTCCTGATATTGATATCTAGTCTCATAACGTTGTGGTCGGAAAAGATGCTTGATACAATTTCAATTTTCTTAAACTTACCAAGACTTGATTTGTGACCCAAGATGTGATCTATCCTGGAAAATGTTCCTTGAACACTTGAGAAGAAAGTGTATTCTTTTGGTATGGATGGTATGTTCTAGAAATATCAATTAAGGCCATCTGGTCTAATGTGTCATTTAAAGCTTGTGTTTCCTTATTTATTTTCTGTTTGGATGATATGTCCATTTGTGTAGGTGGGGTGTTAAAGTCCTCCACTATCATTGTGTTACTGTCGATTTCCCCTTTTATGGCTGTTAGCATTTGCCTTATGTATTGAGGTGCCCTTATGTTGGGTGCATAAATATTTACAATTGTTATATCTTCTTCTTGGATTGATCCCTTGATCATTATGTAGTGTCTTTCACTGCGTCTTGTAATCACCTTTATTTTAAAGTCTATTTTGTCTGATAGGAGTATTGCTACTCCAGCTTTCTTTTGATTTCCATTTGCATGGAGTATCTTTTTTCATCCCCTCACTTTCAGTCTGTATGTGGCCCTAGGTGTGAAGTGGGTCTCTTGTAGACAGCATATATATGGGTCTTGTTTTTATATCCATTCAGCCAGTCTGTGTCTTTTGGTTGAGGCCTTTAATCCTTTTATATTTAAGGTAATTATTAATATGTATGTTCCTATTACCATTTTCTTAATTGTTTTGGGTTTGTTTTTGTAAGTCTTTTCCTTCTCTTGTGTTTAATGCCTAGACAATTTCCTTCAGCATTTGTTGTAAAGCTGGTATGGTGGTGCTGAATTCTCTTAACTTTTGCTTATCTGTAAAGCTTTTGATTTCTCCATCAAATTTGAATGAGATCCTTGTTCGGTAGATAATCTGTTGTAGGTTTTTCCCTTTCATCACTTTAAATATATTTTTCCACTCCCTTCTGGCCTATAGAGCTTCTGCTGAAACCTCAGCTGTTTATCTTATCAAGATTCCCTTGTATGTTATTTGTTGCTTTTCCCTTGCTGCTTTTAATATTTTTTCTTTGTGTTTAATTTTTGTTAGTTTGATTAGTATGTGTCTTGGCATGTTTCTCCTTGGGTTTATCCCATTTGGGATTCTCTGTGCTTCCTCGACCTGATTGACTATTTCCTTTCCCATGTTCTCCCAGTTTTTTAACATATATGTGCAATTTTCCTATAATGCATTGTCATTTTACCATTCCTATATCATTACATTTTCCACATACAATTAATTGACTCTAGAAACCCTCATTTTAATGGCTAACACACACACAGATGCACCCTCATTTATATGAGTATTATATTATTCCACTGTGCAAGCTGTTTCTAGATTTTTTCATATTCTAAGTAAGTTGTTATATGCATTTATATTTTCTGTGTTTCCTAAGGTAATTTCCTAGGTAAGGAATTATTGCCAAATTGGTTTTCAGAAAAGTATGTCCATATTTCATTCCCAACAGTAGTATATGAAATGACATCTTTAATCGAGAGAATATCTAGCTTTTGGGGTATTTTTTGGATCTGAGAATTCTTGTTCTTATTCGCACTGGAGATGAGGGAAAAGCATTTTTCTCTGCAACACACACTAGCATACATGACAAATGCCTGCCTGGCTAGAAAATAGTTTTAAGATTGCTTATTTGCTGCTTAAGTTTGTAATTTATTGGTGTGTTTATTACCTATGAACATTTTTTTGGGGGAAAGTCTCTATATGTTATTTACCCCTTTTCCTCTCTTGAATTTTTGTTTATTTTATGCTAATATATATGAGTTCTTTATAATAAGTACATCAAATGTTACCCATTGTGTTTGTTGCAGTTTTTTTTAATGTTAATTTGCTGTATTTTGACACACTTATTAGAAGCTTGTCAGAATGGCCATCATCAAAAAATCTAGAAACAATAAATGCTGGAGAGGGTGTGGAGAAAAGGGAACACTCTTGCGCTGCTGGTGGGAATGTGAATTGGTACAGCCACTATGGAGAAGAGTATGGTGGTTCCTTAAAAAACTACAAATAGAACTACCATATGACCCAGCAATCCCACTACTGGGCATATACCCTGAGAAATCCATAATTCAAAAAGAGTCATGTACCAAAATGTTCATTGCAGCTCTATTTACAATAGCCAGGACATGGAAACAACCTAAGTGTCCATCATTGGATGAATGGATAAAGAAGATGTGGCACATATATACAATGGAATATTACTCAGCCATAAAATGAAATGAAATTAAGCTATTTGTAATGAGGTGGATAGACCTAGAGTTTGTCATACAGAGTGAAGTAAGTCAGAAAGAGAAAGACAAATACCATATGCTAAGACACACACACACACACACACACACACACACACACATATATATATGGAATTTAAGAAAAAAAAATGTCATGAAGAACCTAGGGGTAAGACAGGAATAAAGACACAGACCTACTGGAGATTGGACGTGAGGATATGGGGAGGGGGAAGGGTAAGCTGTGACAAAGCGAAAGAGAGGCATGGACATATATACACTACCAAACTTAAGGTAGATAGCTAGTGGGAAGCAGCCGCATAGCACAGGGAGATCAGCTCGGTGTTTTGTGACAGCCTGGAGGAGTGGGATGGGGGGGTGGGAGGGCGAGAGACACAAGAGGGAAGAGATATGGGAACATATGTATATGTATAACTGATTCACTTTGTTATAAAGCAGAAATTAACACACCATTGTAAAGCAATTATACTCCAATAAAGATGTAAAAAAAAAAAAAGAAGCTTGTAGTTTTGCATTGTCAAGTACATCAAACTTTTCCTTTGCAGTTTCTTCCATTACTCTTGTGCTTAGAATGTTTCTATCCTCTGGTCACCTATGTATTTAAAATACTAATGTCTCATCTGCACTGTCTTATCTTGTTCCAGTGACCTGTCTTGTAATTCCTTAGCATACTGTCTCACTTTAATTATTTAAGAAAATATTAATATTTTCTGGGGTGAGTCTTCTTTCACTTCTCTTCTTGTGTGACCTTCTTCTGCCTCTTAATTTTTCTTATGGGGAGTGATAAGCTTAAAATTTTGATCAATATTATACTAAATCCTTCTTATAATTTGTATTATACTTTTACATACTTATAATAATAAAATTGTAAATTATAAGTCTTGATAGAATACTTTATATCAATATAATATTAAATTACATTACAAGCTAAATTATAGTTACAAATTACAATGCTATTTATTATGTACTATATACTGTATTATTTATTATTTATGTATTACATACTGCATTAAAATATGATTTTTATTTATATTGTATACAATATTTTATATTTATACTTATATTTTAAACTTACAAATTTATATTACAATAATTTTTATACTATAATAATTTCCCATTTAAAACATGTTCATTCTTTTCCCCTTTTCTGACACATCTTTCCATTGATTCAAGATTTCATTTAGGTCCATTAGTAAATCTTTCTTTCCATAAGACTTTCACATTTTTTATGATGGTCATTCTGATCTATTTTGCTCTTTTGGATTATTGCTTAAAGGTTCTCTCCTACATATTTTGTAACTGGTCTTCCTAGTATATGGAAAAGCTACTAATATTTTGTTAGTTGTGTAGTTGGCCACCTAAATAAAGTCTTATCCATTTCCAAAGTACTTCTTTGGGTTTCGTGAGGTCCCTCTATGGGAAATTAGCTGCTTTTCAGTAATGGTGTATCTGTCTCCTTGCTCATCTCACTGTTGATTCAAGCCCTGTGCCTGGGGCCATGGTTCACCCCTGCGTCTTGTCTCCCCAGCATGGAGGAGTGTGGGGCCATATGCCCGAGACTTGCCATCATGGTCCATGACAGCTTCCAGTGCCTGGGTTCCCCACAGCACATCAAAAACAGGTGCGTTGCCATCTTTCCACTTAAATGTTTCCTGTGAATTAGTAGCTGGATGCGGTTATAACCGGAGGTCCATGCACCTCAGGGGCACAGAAGGGGAGATGGAGGCTGAGAGGGGAGGAGCATGTTTGTGTGTGAAACACCATCACCAGGGGTGCCCACCATCAGCTCTGCAGAGCCCAGCTTCCCCCACCACCCGACCAAGGTCTTACTGTCTTCTGCCCATGAAGACACATGCTGTCATTGTGGTGACACTGGGAGGGTTGGAAATACCATTACACAGTCAAGGTGAAACAAGGACCAAAAGTATCCTCATTGATACAAAATACCACGTAGAAAGATTGTTCTGACATATTCCTCACCCAGAGCGGGTCAGTAGCCAGTGCTGCACCTGGAGAAAGGCCCCCATTGATTCAAGAGGGTGAAAGACGGTCCTTGTGGTTGCTTCTTAGTTCAACTAATAGACTAGAGACTTAGCACGCTTTAATCGCTTAGATTTCTTCCTGGTTAATTGTCTTTTTTTTCCATTTACCTTTTGGAATCATAATGATTTTGTTATCAAGTTGTATGAGTGTTTTTGTGTCCCCGTATAACTTTTTTTTTAATTCAGTGTTGCCTAAGCTATTTTCAGAGTTTACAAGGCATACCATGTATTATTGTGCTTTGCTTTCATTGCATTTCACAGATACTGCATTTTTTACTAGTTGAAGGTTTGTGGCCACCCTGTGTTGAACAAGTCTGTTGGCACCATTTTTCTAATAACATTTGCTCATATTCTGTCTCTGTGTCACATTTTGGTAATTCTTGCAATATTTCAAACCCTCCACCAGCAAAAAGATTATGACTCACTGAAGGCTCAGATGACAGTTTGCATTTTTTAGTAACAAAGTATTGTTTTAAATTAAGCTATGTACATTTTTTAGACATAATGTTATTGCACACTTATTAGAAGACAGTATAGTATAAACATAACTTAATATGCACCAGGAAACCAAAAATATTGTGTCACTCCCTTAATTGCGATATCTGTTGTATTGTGGTGGTCTGGAATGGAACCTGCAGTATCTCCAAGGTATGCCTCTAATTTCTTTTAAATTTGTTGTTTAATCTGTTCCTTTTGATGTAATTTATTCATATATGTTGATACATCTCTTTTCATTTTCAGTTATTCAATGTTTTTAAAGTAAGAATTCCCAAGTAGAGATTTGTTAAATTCATATATATATATTAGGTTGAAATATTTTTATTTTATGGAGAAAATACCATGAACGTTTGGATGGAGATGCCGCGTTGGGGAGTGGACGACAATTTTCCAGCAGCTGAGAGCCGGGCGCTGCTGGTTGGTCATGCTCACTGTCGCTTCATGTCAATCCTTCATCAGATAAACCCGCTGGAAACTGTTCTCAACATGTGCTCTGCTCACCTTTAATGAGGGTCATCAAAAGGAAAATAATATTTCACGCTCCCTCGCCTTTATGAATGCTCACATAAAGTTTTATAGCCCTTGCCTGATCGTCAGGTGATGTATGTCTGAGTTTAGCGACTTGCCTTTCAAGAGGTTTGCCGACGTCTCTGGAAGGGGCGGGGGAGGGGAGGCTGTGGGGAGGTGCCTCCTCTTGCTGCTCTGGTCTGTGTGCTCATCGCTCTCGTCTGCCTCTGAGTTTTAGGTCTGATCATGTGTAATAGGGGTGAGGATGGATCGTTAGTAAGTAGGAACCGTAGAATTCTTTTTCTCCCCCTAGGAAACATTTTTTTTTCAGTTATGCATATACATGTATCCATTCCTTTTCAAATTCTTTTCCCACCGAGGTTGTTACATAACATTGAGCAGAGCTCCCTGTGCTCTGCAGTAGGTCCCTGCTGGTTATCCAATTTGAACATAGCAATGTGTACCATAGAATTCTGTTAACAGATGGCTTGTGGGTTAGTCACTGGAACCTTGAACTTAATACATTTAAAAATAGTTTGTAAAGTTGGTATTTTCCTGTGACAAACTGACTACATGTCTTTCCATAATATTGAGATGGAGAACACGGGATTGATCATTTTTATGGAACGCTGGACTCCTAAACCTGGGGGTCATCAACGTGGTGCCCACTTCCATCCCTGGGGTGTGGGGGGCTGCAAGAAGCTCCTCCCTCCACCCGGTCCCTGCCCTTCTGCCAGCATCCCCGAACATCCCTGAGGCCCGCAGTCCCTGCACTCGCTTGCCCTGAGGGTGGTGAAGCAGACAGGGGACCAGCTTCCTGGCTTCCAGCCGTGTTGCCCTGACTACGTGAGCAGGCTTGTTACCGGGGCAGAAGGAGGTTTCTTGCCCGGTGTCTGCTGTGACCTTGGGTGATGAGTCCAGAGGTACGATTTGGACCATTTTGTGGAGGCCCTGCTGGGTTCCTGCAGGGGGACCCCTGGCGGATGAAGGCCTGGTCTGGCTGCCCCTGGATGGAGCCTGTCACAGGGTGTCTGGGTCTCAGTATCCCCAGCTGTGGGATGGTTGTCGTGAGGACCACACACATGTGAGAGAACCTAGAAGAGGGCCCTGCTCTGGTCATGCTGGGGTGCCTGCTGCTGTTACTGCCACAGGCAGTTTGGCCCGAGTGACCCATCCCGCTGTGCCCCCAGAGGGAGTCAGGATATAGGAGGGTCAGAGAGAGCTTCTGTGATGGGTTTTGTGAGAGACGATGAGAGCCAGGATGAAGCCGTGGAAATGAATGTTCCTGAGCCCCGAGTCCAGACAGTGTGACGCTGAGCATGTCAGCAAAGGCAGCAGCCGAGGAGGAGAGTCCAGGGTGATCTTGTGATTTGGGGACAGAGGGAATGTGAAAAGAGTGAGGAGAGAATGAAGAAGAGAGAGCGGGGGTGGGGGGTCTCTGAGGAGAGAACTCAGGATGAAGCGATGTTTGAGGGATGGACCTGAGGTTGGGCTCAGACCTGAGTAAGGGGTTTCCCTGTGGAGACATGGAGGTGGCTGGGCTGGGTCCTGCCTGGGTCAGGAGACATGGTCTGAAGCGGGAGCTGAGGGCGGGAGCTGCAGAAACCCTGTAGAGGGGCGATGCTGGGGTGTGTCCTTGGGAACCCCCTAACCACGAGGGCAGGTGCAGGAGAGCCCACAGAGAGAGACAGAGGAGTGGGGAGCCAGGAGGTAGTGAAGGTTTAGCCCCTGTTCAGCTTCCGAATCCCAGTGCTGGTCTGGACCCATCATCAGCCACTAGAAACCCTCAGGAAAACCCCAGAAAACGCAATGCTGCTGGCAGCCAGGGGCCCCGCTGGAATAACAGCTCACTGTGTAACCCAGAGTGGGGTCTGCCTGCTTGCCGCTCAAAAGCCAGCAAGGAGGCAAGGTTGGTGGAAAGGAAGGTTTGCTTTATTTCAGAGGCCAGCATCCTGGGGAGGGGGAGGGCAGGCTCCTGTCCAAAGGCTGACTCCCCGCCAGTGACAACCAGTGAGCAAGAGCTTTTATAGACAGAGGGAGGGGGCTATGTGCAGAAACAGCAGTCAGCTCTGACAGTCACCTTGAAATTGGTCATTGGTGGTCTGATCAGCGTCATCCTGATCGTTTTAAGGACAGTTAGTCTTCAGTTCCAGGGTTGGTTTGTTCCCATTTCGTTGAGGCCAGTTCTCGGAATTGTGGCGGCTCATGTCATGGCTACAGTCTGGTCATCATGTAGTTCACTTCTTCCATCTGCTGGGGGTTTCAGTATCTACAAGACAGCTCACAGGACATGGCTCAGCATATTATCTGTAGCCCTTGAGGAGCAACTAAAGGTCCTTGATTTTGCCTAATGACTAAACTTATTGTTTAGTCTTGTTGGACTGTTTTCCTTGGTTTCTGCATTTTCTCACTTCTCTGATTAAACTTACTCTTTGGTTAAAGTTTTTCCCCAGACAAAAGGCAGGTGGAGGACACGGTGGGAAAGGACCGTAGAGTCCTGCTCCGTTTCAACTGGGCACAGAATCCATCTTCCAGGTGGGGCGGGTGGGGAAACGGATGCAGGGATGGGTAAAACCAAGAGCCACAGAAGTAGGAAGGGAGGAAGAGCATGTGGGCGGGTGTAGGAGAGAGAAAAAGAGACACAGAAGGAGAGCACAGGCCCTGCCCTCCCTGCCCCATCCGCTGGGCCGGCACAGCCCCGGAGATGGTGCAGGGGAGACAGGTGCCTCCCAGACCTCAGAGCCGCCACGTCACCCCCAGCCTGCAGGCGAGACCAGGTCCAGGCCATCCCGGGCTGCACTCCCTCTTCCTGGGTGCTTTTCATCCACTCTCGACTCTCAGTGCCCTGATTCTTTTCCTTCCACCTTTGCTCGTTTGAATTCCTTTCCTGGGCCCAAAGGGCAACCCACTCATCCTCCCCCATCAGAGAATGCTCCTCCAAAGGATGCGAGTCCCTTCCCCTACTCCTTTCTGAGCATCACAGCCCAGCATCCTGCTGCCCACCCAGACTGCCCCCGCCCTCCGGGCTCCATTAACTGCATTTGTAGGAAATGTGAGGTGTGTAAGGCCACCCTATCAGGAGATGATTGGACCGAAGAGTTCCTCAGAGCTCCTGAGAGGAGGGGCCATGCGTGAGCCCAGTGAGGAGGGATCAGTTGGTCCTATGGAGTCTCTCCCATTGGGTGCCCGTCACCCGGGGAGCGAGGCTCACTTCACCTGTGGTGTCACAGGCCTAATAGGTATGCATCACAGGAGAAGTACCAACCGTGGCATCTGGCGGCAGGGAGGTTTGGTTGGAGGATGTAGGGAAGTCTCTGAGTAAATCTGGTTAGGAGGGCACTGAATTCTTGCTCGGCTCTCCGGGCTGGCAGGGGAGGGACAGTGAATGGGAGGAACTGGGAACAGGCCTGAAGAGGGGCCAGCTCCACACCTGGGGCATTTCATCCCACAAGCCAATCCCCTGGGCCCTGGGTGACCTCATTTTGCAGAAGTTTCAGGGTCTGAGTGAGAAAAGCATCTTCCTCTCCTTCCAACCTCAGTCTGGTCCCAGCTCAGATGTAAGAAATGACACCCAGGAGCCCGCGGGCCTGGAGGGCACTGGGAAGTTGACAGGTTGGGGTCACGAGGATGCCCCCCACCTCCTCTGAATATCTCTCCCTTGCCTCGTTGTCCCGCACTTGCAGCCTCTCTCAGACACCTCCCAGCCGTGACTGCGTCCCCGCCAAGCTGCCAGCACCGTCCTCCTTCCTTGTGGGGGGACCCATGGCCTCTCTAAGGCTCCACACTTCCCTTCCTTGTTTTCTCCTCACGGCGACAACCTGTCCTCTTCTTTGGCAGGTAACTGCATCCTCCCTGCCAGGAGGTCTGTCTGTGCCAATCCTGCCTGGTTCCAATTAGACCCTACACTCCTGGAGAGCACAGCCTCTGTCCTCTGTCCGCCCCAGGATGGCTCTGTGCTCAGGCATCCTTACTGTCTCAGGGATGGAGCCTGGGGTCAGCAGCAGCTGGCCCTGGACCCCTGGGCCCAGGGAACCCAGGAGAACTATTCCAAAGAGGATGCACAGGGTCCTGAAGTGTTTAGGCTTTGATCCCCCAGGAGGGCTAATGTTGCCAGGCTCTAAATTCACTCCTTTCCTAACTGGCCGTCCTATTTTTTTTTTTCCCTCAACTTCAAGACTGTCTTCTTTTAACTTCTTAAGGTGTCTTAAGTGACAGCTGTAAATAATTAAACACTGTGTTTAACCGTAGAGTTGGCATTCTAATATATTTTTAAATGTTCTTTGTGTTCATAAACAAAGAACCAGCCAAGTTCAAGTTTGATAATCATGGAGTCATACTTTATCATTTCAGGAAAGAAGCCAATGCTAGATTTCAGTTCCCGGGAGTTACTCAGGGACTTTTCCTGGCTCTGGCTCGGGGCTGCGTCCTGCTCATCCCAGCTTCAGACGGCGTCCCATCCCGATTTGTCTAAAAGTGGAAACTGGTTGGCCAGAAGGACAGACAGGGTCTAGAGTAGGGAATTTCCGAGGCGCGGTCTCTCTGGGGAGAGTGGCAATTTCTCCCCTTCCACGCCCCCTATCTCCCCCCACCCTGAGCCCTCCGGCCTCTGCGTCAACCTTGTGATGTGCGATGTGGTCCCTGCCCTGTTCCACCGCAGGCCTCTTGCCGCTGTGAGCTCAGACCCTCCTCAGCTGCGTTCTCACTCCGTCCTTCTCCGCACTCGGCCGGATCCCCCCATGATGACGTCTTCCTTCCTCCTGGAGGACCTGCCCTCCCCTAATCCTCCCCCACCCCAGCCTCCACTGCCTGTGCTCAGTGGCCCTGGGGCCTGGACGCCGTCTGCGGCTTTCCTTTCCCCATTTCCAGTCGGAACAGGAGAGGTGCCAGTGCCCCTGGGTGACCCCTTCAGGCTCAAGAAATTTGGGAACTCGTCCCTCCCCCTTTTGCCCCGGCTAAGGAAGTTGTCTTTTCTGAAATTTGTAGAGCGCAACCATAACCTGCAGTCCCAGACCCCCTCTCCTCGGTGATCGGGCCCCTTCCCAGGAGTCACTCCTGTTTTCCATTCTCACTTCCACAGCCTATGGAACAGCCCTTCTCCTATGAGTCCCAGGTCTCACCCTTTATCTGGTAGCCATTGGTTACATGTTCTCTTCCCTCCTGGAGTAAGTACTGTGTGTAGATTATCTAGCATGAGATGACACCAGTCCTGAGTGTTCTACACGTATCAGGTAGCTTATTCCTCATGACCACCAACCCAGTAGCCATCGTTATGACCCCTTTTTACAGGCACAGACAATAAGACTGGAAAGGTTGAGTGTCATTCCCAGGGTCACTGGTTAGTAAGTGGAAAGGTTGGATTTGAACCCAAGCACTCTGGTTCCACTTTATTCTGCGACGTGTATCTTCATGATCATCCCTATGTAACAAGTAAAGGGAGTGAAGCCATCATGGGGCTGGGACTCACCTGTGGCCCATCTGACTCCTGAGCCCCCAGGACGGTCACCTCACACCCAGCCTGCTTCCCGCTGGGGTGCATCCTGGGGCTGTGCAGATGTGTACGGATGCAGACCCTGCCCGGTCTACAACCACATCTGGGCCAATTGCTCTCCCCTGTTGATCTTCCTCTTGGCGGTGTTTCTGTGTGTTCTCATTGTCACTAAGTTTCTAACACCCACTCACTTAACATGTTCCTAAGCTGAGAGATGCCTCAGTGGGGTCTCACAAAATATTTATTTATTTATCATTCTTCACTTCCTTTGTCCCTATTTTTGAGGGAGCAATTTGCTTCTTTATCAGGTGTATTTCTTTTACTCCTCAGAAAGGAGATAGCTCTCCTCAGCATGTGGACACCTGGCTGACCCGTGGAATTCGTCATCACGTTTGCCTTCATGACACCGCATTGCGTGAACATGGTCAGTGTTGCCCTAAGCGTTTCTGATCTGTATGCTCTTCTCCTGCTGGGCATTTTGGACGGATGCCTCTGGTCTTGGGCTTTCAGCTCATGAGTGATGTCATCCAGAGCAGTCACTTTACCAAAGGGGGCACCGTGCTATCATTTTCTTGTATTTTCCCTCAAGAACGAACAGACTGCTTCTCACCCACAGTGAAGATGGGGAACGGAAGTGATGAGAGATTTCTCCCTGGATTCAGACTCACATCGTGATTCCTGTTCATTCACGCACATTTGCTGAGGGCCTGTCTCAGGAGCCCAACGCAGGTGTGGTTCCCCCGAGTCAGTAAGTCTGGTGTCAGACGGACATGCATACACAAAAACGTAAACACAACACGCTGTGGTGATTTGGTGAACAAAACGCTGTGTGATGCAATAGTCATCAAATGTTTTGGGGTGTCTGTGTAGTCACAGGGTGTTGAGCTGGAGAGATGAATAAGGCATGAACCCTAAAGAACAAATCAGAAATTATACAAGAGACTGTAAGTGCTGCACCCAGTAGGGGTTAGGAGGAGACAACACTAGCCCAGTGTTTTAAGTGATGGATTGGTGGGGTGGCTTCGTGGAAGAGGAGGCATTTCAACCAAGTGTATTCACGGGAGGTGACTCAACTATGCATGCATTTCTGGTGCTGGGAGAGACCTGGAGGTAAACAGCACAAATCGAGTTTGACAAGAGCTGGACTGTCACACAGGCCCAGGGTGAATAGCGGGGTATCCGCTTGAAGACAGTCTTTGGGGTTAAACCAAGGAAGACTTAAATGCTGGGGTGAAATGTTAGGGAACAAAGGGAAGGAACGAGAAACAGGAGCAGGAATGACAATTAAAAGGCGATTCTTGTTCTTTAGCTGGAGGTTAATTAAGATGGACTGGAGTCGGCTGGGGACAGGGCGTGAGGGGAAGAAAGCATTGGTGGGGGGTTTGCAGAGCAATAGAATAGAGCTTTACAGCCGGCTGGTCTGGGGAGTCAGGGAGGGAGGAGCCATCATGGTCACTAACCCTCGGGTCTGGGAGATGGAAGATGGGGCTGTCGAGGAGAAATCAGGGCGCCAGGATGGCTGGGGTCGGGGGGAGCGGAGACATGTCTCTGTGAGCTCCAGGAGCTGCCTGGGGGCTTCATAAGGAAGAAACTGCTCTGTGTTCTGCCCTGTGCCCTTCGCCCTGGCAGGAGCCAGGGAAAGAAGCCTAAAGCTGGTGGTGACGGCTGACTCTTGGGAGACAGAGGGAGAGGATAGCCAGGCTCTTCACACCTTTGCATCACTGTTTGTGAACACGGATGTGACAGGTCGGGGCCCTCATCCGTGCTCTTACATCTATTGAAAGGTTACCAAACTCAGGCCATTTGCCAGGTGCTTTTTGTGCATTATCTCATTTAATCCTTACAATGTGATAGCTATGAATTTACCCACTTCACCCTAAAGAAACTCGGACCTAAAGAATTTAGGCGGTTGGCTCAGAACACAGAGTTACAATTGAAAGAAGCAGTTTTCAAAGTCAATGCTCGACTCCTGAGTTCCTTATCCCTTTCATACTACAGCCGTCATCCCCACTCACCTGACCCCAAACTGATGGACTGACAAAGCGCTGCAGCAGGGGAGTGGACCCTTCTTCTGTTGCGTCTACTGAGAAAACAGACTCCCCTCTTCCTGAAACACAGACCGACCCCCTTGGATGAGACAGCTGAGATTTAGAGTCAAACTTGTAACACCACCTCTAGGACCTTGTAAACGTTCTTTCACATTTCTGAAAGCTGTTTCTTTCTCTTAATGGGGACAACCATACATATTTTGTAATACTGTGAAGAGAAGTAGACGGGTACACCAGTCATTTTCCCACCTGAGGCCGTGATGTCCTTTTTTCCCCGAGATGAATGCATGTTTTTTTCCCTCAGTTCTCTCAACAGTCACCACTCCAGAGGGCTCTCCAGTATCTAGTCCACCCGCTCATGGCAGCAGAAGAGCCCCTGGAGGTTAGCTGGCATCACGGCCACCTGGAAATAAGAATGCATTTTCCAGCTCTCACGACCAACAACTACGTGTGGGCACAGAGATAATAGGAGAGTTGCCAGAAACTTCAAGGATGTGACTTTGTAGGAAAGGGCATACACTTTTTCTGCCCCTCCCTTCCTTCCTTCTGACCTGAATGCAAATGTGATGGCCAGAGATGAAGCAACCTCAGCAATGGGGGCCTGTGCGCAGAGCAATAGGACAGAATGGGCCAGAGGAAGGCCTTACCCCTCTGCACTGGCTGACCTCAGACTATAGGCTTGTTCTATCCTGCTGCTTTGGGTTTTCTGTCACTCATCTGTAAATCTGAACAGACGTACTCTGACATGTGAAACACAGCATCGGTGTGTTTACCTGATTATTTTCAACTTCTTCCCAATGGAATATAAACCTCCTGAGGGTAGCCCTTTGTTTCTGTTTATTACTGTATGTCTGACATTTGGGACAGTGCCCAATACATGACAAGTGCTCAGGGTATTTGTTGAGCAAATAAATAAATGAGTGAATGAATGTAAAGTCCAGAGTGCACGGGGGGTCTTTACTAAACGCTATCTTCTTCCAGGTTCTCCGACTGGCCTTAGAAAGAGGAATCAGAGGAGGCTGTGGAGCATTTGGGGTCTGTCCAGCTTAATGAACAACTACTAATAAGAGCAATCAACCCCTTTGATAAAGACTTCCATTCCGATCCCACTGATCTCTGGACGGGGTGAAACCTGCTTTTCTCTCAGAAGCTTCTGTGTTATTCATCCTCCGTTGGCTGCTTTTAGCAACAGGCTCTGTCTTACTCAGTGTCCCCATTAACAGGAACCATCAGGTGCGTGATTCAGGCCTAATTGCTGCCACAGCCTTGGCAGTATCTTCCTGTCACTTCCCTGCGGGGTAGCCAGACTCAGCCCTGATGCGCCCCGGCCTGCCAAGAACTAATGTGCAATGCAGACAGCGAAAACATGCCTCCAAAGCTCAGCGTGCACCACGGGATGGTGAATTCTGATTCTCAACACGGTCTCAGCACGAGAAGACCCAGCTAGCCAAGGAAATGGATTTCTCTTAGGTCAGAACGATCTTTCCGTTTTCAAATAATTCAAGATTGGAGTTCGGGAAGTTTATTTACTATGGGTTCAGTTAGCTTAAAATTTAGGGGTGTGTGTTCACTCAGAAAAAAATGCACGAACTTGTAACATTTCATGGTTTCATAGTTGAGAAGCATTTTACAAATTTGATTTTGAGTTCTGTTTTATAAAAAGCATTAAAAAAAAAAAACTTTTCCCTGAGTTAGATTTTGTTACATAGAGCAGCAAAATGAAGTTTATAAGATGCAGTGGCTTATACGGTCATCATTCGTCCTCCTGAAGCTGCAGGTTGGCAGCTCTGTCCCAACTGTCTCTCATCCTTCTCCCGGGATAAGCCTCCGAGCAGTGGGGCTACAAAACGGAATGGCCAAACTGCACAAGTACGATTCAAGCCTGAGGTCACATCACACCTGCCAAACCAAGTCATGTGGCTAAAGAAAAAGAGTAGAAAAGTAGGGCAAGAACCTCTTAGGGCAAGAACACAGCAAGGCTATGTGGTGAAGGGTGTGGGCATGGGAGGGTGCAGAGAGTTGGGGCCATGTGTACAAACTACTACAATCCCAAACATTTGTCACTAATTTTTTTTTAAACAGTAGCCACCCTCTTTCTTTGCTTTTTAACAGATGAATTGAGATATACTTCACATGTCCTGTAACTCTCCCATTTAAAGTGTATCATTCAGTGTATTCACAATTATGTGCAGTCATCTCCACAGCCAATTTTAGAACATTTTCATCATCTCAAAAAGAAACCCTATCCCTTTAGCTATCCCCCTTCTATTCATTCCAGTTCTAAGCCCTCACTAGTCTGTTTTCTGTCTATTATTAACATATTAATGGAATTACATAGTGTGTGGTCTTTTCTGACTGGCGGCTTTCACTTAGCATAATACTTGAAAGTTCATCCGTGTTATCAGTACTTCATTTCTTTTTATGGCCAAATAATATACAACACTTTGTTTATCCACTGTCAATGGACAATGGATTGTCAGTTGGACTGTTTCCACCTTTTGGCTATTAGGCATTCTGTTGCCATAAACAATCAGGTATGAGTTTTCGTGTGGATATATCTTTTTATTTCTTCGGGCATATATCTTGGAGTGAAAATTTTGGGTCATATAGTAACTCTGTGCTTAACCATTGAAGGAACTGTCAGACTGTTTTCCAAATAGGCTGCACCATTTTACATTCCTATCAACAGTGAATGAAGGTTCCATTTTCTCTACATCCTTACCGTTACTTTAATTACCTGACTTTTCATTCCAGCCATCCCAATGAATGTTAAGTAGTATCTCGCTGTGATTTTGAGTTGCATTTCTCTGATGACTAATGATGTTGAACATATGTCCATGTGCTTGTTGCCCATTTGAATGTCTTCTGTGGAGAAATGTCTGTTCATATCTTTTGCCCATTTAAAAGAAATTAGGTTGTCTTTTTATTATGTATTTGAAAGGGTTGCATACTCTGGGTACAAGTCCCTTTTCAGATAGATGATTTGCAGATATTGTCTCTTGATACATGGTTTGCCTTTTCACTTTGATAACATCCTTAGAAGCACAGTTGTTTTTAATTTTGAAAAGGTCCAACTTATCTATTGTTTCTTTTGTTTTTCATGTTTTTTGTGTCATATCTGAGAATCCATTGTGAAATCAGAGACAATGAAGACTTTCCACTATGCATGATTCTAAGAGTTTCATCATTTTAACACTTACATTTAGATATTTGATCCATTTTGCATAAGCTTTGGTATCAACTGTGGGCATTGCATGTGCATCCAGCTCTCTCAGAGCTATTTGATGAAAAGATGATTCTTCCATTGAATGGTCCAGGCCACCTTGTCAGAAATCAGTTGGCCACAGGCCCACAGGCTTATTTCTGGACCGAATTCTGTTTCATTGACCCATGTATCTATCCTGATGCTACAACTCTGCCTTGATCACTGCTTTCAAGTAAGTTTTGAAATTAGTGTTAGTCCTTGAGCTTTTTCCTCTTTTGTAAGATTGTTTTAGCTAGCCTAGGTCCACTGCAATTCCATATGAATTTTAGAATCAGCTTGTAATTTCCATAGAGAATTCAACACGGAGTCTTACAGACATTATGTTGAATCTCTAGACCAATTTGAGGAATATTGCCGTCTTAACAATGTTAAGTCCTCTGAGTCATGAACGTGGTGTGCTTTTCTGCTTATTTAAATCTTCTTTAATTTCTTTTAACAATGTTTTCTAGTTATAAAATCTGCATTTATTTTGTTAAATTTAATCTTAAGTGTTTTATTTATTTTGATGCTATTATAAATGGAATTTTAAAAAATTTTCATTTTCTAAGTGTTCGTTGCAAGTGTGTAGAAGTACAGTTCATTTTTATGCATTGCTCTTGTATCTTGCAACCTTGCTGGACACATTTATGAGTTCCTTCAGTATTTAGTGGATTCCTTAGGCATTTCTATATTACATATATTACATATAATATGTTACATATATTATAAACCGCTCATGCCATTTATAAATGTAATTTTACTTCTTCCTTTTCAATATGGATGCCTTTTATTTATTTTTCTTACAAAATAACTCTAGGTAGAAACTTCCTTTTTATTCTTGCATTGTTGAGTGTTTTTAATCATAAAAAAGTGTTGGCTTTTGCCAAATGTTTTCTCTGCATCTATTGAGATGATCATATTGTATTACATTAGCTGATTTTCAGATGTTAAACCAACCTTGCATTCCTAGGATAAATCACACTTGGTAATGGTATGTAATTGTTTTTTATGTTCAGTTTGTTAGTATTTTGTTGAGCATTTTTGTGTCCATGTTCATAACAGATATTGGTCTCTAGTTTGTTTTTCTCTTTTGATACTTTTACCTGATTTGGTATCCTGGTAATACTGGCCTCACAAAATCAGTGGGGAAGTGTTCCTCCTCTTCTATTTTTTAGAAGAATTTATGATCCCAATTAACATTTTCTTTGATATGGATCGTCTAGTTTTTAATTCATGCTTGGAGGAATCCAGGGTAATACTGAGAAAATATTTACTGTCTTGATGACTTGTTTTCACAACCCATATATCATTAGGGTCTTCTCTGCACATGGGAAATGGGAATACCTGCCTGAATTCATGGCAGTGAGGTTCAGAGTCCCCTGTCCGAGGGGCCCTGTGAGCTCCTGGTGCATCATCACCTTGTCACACGCCCCGCTGTCTCTGTGCACCTATGGGCCCCCCACCCCATGTGCTTGCTGCTGGGCCTGGGATCACGTCAGCTCAGCTGCGTGCCCATCTCATTATTCGCCCCCCAAACACATCAGGCTCCAGTGTTCTGTGAACTTAGTCTTCTTCCTGGTGTTGAACGTGGAGCTGAGGGGGAGGCGGGCACAGCGCAGCACAGAGCTTCCTGTCCACCCGGTCCCATCCCGCACCCTCTGTTGCTCGCTGGCCAGACTCCTCTGGTGGTCAGTATGTACCCACCCTGCTGTCCAGCAGGAATGTTTCAGCCACGTTGAGGCCCCAGAGACTTTCGCCCTGGGTCTGGCTTCTTGAAGCATTTTCTCAGCAAAGGGAGGGAGGCTGCCTCTTAATTTCTCTCTGCTAAGAAAATCATTCATTTTCCTCATTATTCCATTATTGTTTTAAAGCCTGTATTACATGGGATCTGACTGGAATCCACAGAGATTATCTGGGAAACGAAATTCAGAAGAGCTTTAATTACATCTTCCGAGAGGATCATCCCTTCTATGCCCCCTCCACACCTCCAGACCACGGCCAGTCAGAATCAAGTGCATTTGCTTGTGGGCAGGGAGCTGAGCCCTCGCCCTGCCTGGAAAGGCTTTACGAAGCCGCGATCACTGCCCACAGGGCAGCTGAGCGGAGTGCAGGCTCTGAGGTTCCCCATCTTAATGATGCTGTTTCCCTCCTGAGGTCTCACCTGTGAGTGATTGGGCCGTCTCTCCAGGCAGCACTCACCCAGCTGGGAGGAAAATTGCCCTGGCCTTTATTCCATGGGGCATTTGCCTAATTACGTTGAAAGGCTCAGAGAGAAAAATCAAGGTGAGAATGACTACCTTAGTTCCCACCACCTCTGTGGGGACGGTGGTGTGAGCACAGTGTGGCGGCTGAGTCTGTCAGCAGGCAGACCCCCAGGGTTTGCCATGTTATGGAGCCTGATGTGACAGGACATCCATCCAGCTGCTCAAAATGTCTCCTTTTCCCAAAGACTCTTCCCTTCTTGTACTGACGTCACCCAGGATGCACAGATACCTACACCACAGAAATGCCATTCTCTTTCACGATCAGGTTTCTGATCGTGTTTGCTTTAGGAAAACGTGCCACTCTGTAACATTTCCAAGTTAGGGCCTGCGTTTCCTACTGAGATTCAGTGGGGCTGTGCCTGGAATCCCACCCAATGATAGGACATTTGTTTTCTATTTGTTTTCAGATGGCTTATGTGGTTTTCTACTAAACTGAACCAACCTGCTCAGTGAAATAATTTTTGTAGTTTCCTATTGGCCCCTACTTTTTTTGTGTGTGTGTGTTACGCGGGCCTCTCACTGTTGTGGCCTCTACCATTGCGGCGCACAGGCTCTGGACGCGCAGACTCAGCGGCCATGGCTCACGGGCCCAACTGCTCCGTGGCATGTGGGATCTTCCCGGACTGGGGCACGAACCTGTGTCACCTGCATCGGCAGGCGGACTCTCAACCACTGAGCCACCAGGGAAGCCCTTGGCCCTTACTTTTATGCAGGAGGATTATTACACATTTAGAAGCATTTTTATGCTTCTATTGATCAGAAAATCACATAAATAATTTATTTCAACAATAAAGACCTCTGTTGACTCCCCCTTCCACATTCTGAGTGAAAGTTATCTTCTGTTACTCAGAGTAGAAATCATGGTGTCAGGGTTTCAACTTTATGGGTAGTAGTTAAACTTATATCTCAAGTTTCTCTTTAAAAATGAAAAGAATAAGAAAAGAAATGTCTACTTATCAGGATTGAGAAATATAGAAAATCACATGTACTACTACCAGCCTTAAAATGTATCTTTTATCTATCTAGATTCTAAGGCATTTCTGAAATGAAGAAAAATGTTGAGAGATCGTGAAAAAAATGCAGGAAGCTGGATGAGGGCCCTGATCTTAAGCTGAAATCTCAGCACCCTGAAAACAACGTGGTCCATGGTGCTGGCTGGGCAGGTGACAGGGGTCTAGTGCTGCAGGAGTGGGTGCTTACTTTACCATCCTGCTGACCTGACTATTGCCTCATGCTTTAAAAATGGTCCTTTTCAATTCTCCCCCAAAGAAAAGAACACCTATAGAAATATTCAGCCCATTTTGCTTTTCATTTAGGAGAGAAATTTTAACAAAAAATTTAATCCACACACTGATTCATCAAACAGTACCTGGACACCAGGCAGGAGAGCTGATGGGCCCTGCCTTCGAGCAGCTTTGCTGTAGCAGCTGATCAAATAGGAGGATGCTCCACACATGGGGATGCACAGGAGAAGGGCATCCTGACCCTGAGAGCCCAAGGGAACCTTTGGAGGCCAAGGCCTCCACACTCAGCATAGGACCTTGCACATGGAGCACCAAATCAACATGTTGAATAAATGGAGAAAAGGGATCAGGTATGAGCAGAATGAAAAGCCGAAGGTGAGGGCATGCTTCAGGTCATGGAGAGCCTGGTGGGCTGAGCCCAAGAGTTTGACTTTATTGATTTTCTTATATGTTATTGGAGTTTAGTTGATTTACCATGTTGTGTTAGTTTCTGCTGTACAGCAAAGTGACTCATTTATACATGTATATATATATCCTTTCTTTTCATATTCTTTTCCATTATGGATTATCCCAGGATACTGAATAGAGTTCCCTGTGCTCTATTGTAGGACCTTGTTGTTTATCTCTTCTCTTTATGTAATAGTTGCCTTAGGGGTTTGACTTCAGAGGGAAGATGTCCAGTCTTTCTGTGAAGGCTGCGTGGCCTCCAAGTTCTGAGACAGTTCTGCTGGCCTTTGCTCATGGCAGCTTTGACCTGTGCTCTGAATTCTGGATCTGCGGCTGGTGGGGTCATTTAAGAACCTGGCACCCTGGCTGTAGAGAGGAATCTTCATGCTCAGAGGTGTGTGAACATGGATCAACCTTCTCTTCACTGTGAGGCCGTGTCACCTGCCCCCCGAGATCTTGCCTTTAAACTCAGAAGTTCACAGAGGCTCTTTCCAAAGTCCCTTTCTTCCCTGGGAGGAATGCTGGTGCGAGCTGCCAAAGGCTGCTTTTCATTCGTTAGCTGTCAGAGGCTCTCTTTTTTTTCCCTCAATATCTTTATTGGAGTATAATTGCTTTACAATGGTGTGTTAGTTTCTGCTTTATAACAAAGTGAATCAGTTATACATAAACATATATCCCCATATCTCCTCCCTCTTGCATCTCCCTCCCTCCCACCCTCCCTATCCCACCCCTCTAGGTGGTCACAAAGCACCGAGCTGATCTCCCTGTGCTATGCGGCTGCTTCCCACTAGCTATCTATTTTACATCTGGTAGTGTATATATGTCCACACCACTCTCTCACTTTGTCACAGCTAATACTTCCCCCTCTCCATATCCTCAAGTCCATTCTCTAGTAGGTCTGTGTCTTTATTCCCGTCTTGCCCCTAGGTTCTTCATGACCTTTTCTTTCTTAGATTCCATATATATGTGTTAGCATACGGTATTTGTTTTTCTCTTTCTGACTTACTTCACTCTGTAGGACAGACTCTAGGTCCATCCACCTCACTACAAATAACCCAATTTCGTTTCTTTTTATGGCTGAATAATATTCCATTGTATATATGTGCCACATCTTCTTTATCCATTCATCTGTCGATGGACACTTAGGTTGCTTCCATGTCCTGGCTATTGTAAATAGAGCTGCAATGACCATTGTGGTACATGACTCTTTTTGAATTATGGTTTTCTCAGGGTATATGCCCAGTAGTGAGAGGCTCTCTTTATGTTAATGTCTTCCCTTCATACTTCTCAGGACCGTTCGGATTTGCATCTGCAGTGGTTAGAAAGGTTTCTGAAACAGACTTAACTGAAGTGGAAGTAATAAAGTCCCTGGCCCTGGAGAGACGTGGTTTTGAGTCAGAAGGCCTGGGTAGTCCCGTCTCTGCTAGTGATAAGCTGAGTCATGGTGAGAAGCCCAGACCTCTTTGGGGCTCACAGTATTATTATAAATATGTGATATGATATGATATGATATGATATCATATGATCTAATCTAATGCTAATCTAATCTAATCTAATATACAGTAATTCCCCTATATACCAACCTTCAGGTTGCGAACTTTCAAAGATGCGAACGTGCGTTCACATGTCCAATCACATAAGTTAGTTCATGTGTCTGGCATACATTGTCACGTGCATGCATCCTCTACAAGTGGTTGTGCTTTTGTGTACTTTACTGTACAGGACTGTGTAGAGTACAGTAGTACAGTACCTTTATTTCAAGCCCTGGAAGCAAGCGTAAAAGCAGCAGTGATGTAGCTGGTACTGCTAAGAAAAGCCAGCTCTTGTACTATACTAGTGTACTGTCCTGTAGATTAAAAATGTTTTCTTTATTTTTTGTGTTTGTTTTTTATGTGTTACTTGGGTGAAAAGTATTATAAAAAATATTATAAACCTATTACAGTACAGTACTATATAGCCGATTGGGTTAGTTGTGTACCTAGACTAACTTTGTTGGACTTACGAACAAATTGGACTTATGAATGAGCTCTCAGAATGGAACTCATTTTTATGTAGGGGACTTACTGTAATATATAATATAATATAACATAATATAATATAATGAAGTACTTGATGTGAAAGTATTCATATCAAGAATGCCATGCTCGTGGGCGATTAGAGAGGACTGTTTGGAGCTTGAATGTAACCGACACGTATCCGTCACTCAACCAGCCCTCCTTATTCTCTCATTGGCTTTTATAATACACATGTGTGTGTTTGTTATTCCATTAGTGCATTACCTGCTCCTCTGTTTTAGCATTTATTAGGTGAATTACACTGAATGTTTGTGGTACCTAAATGTTGTATCCCAGCAGTGGTCGAATGCTTCTTACAGGTGCCTTCACTGGCAGATGACGCTGTTTATTTATCTTTATGTAATCGCCGACTTTGAAAATGATGTGGACATGATCTGTTGTCTGGAAATGTGAGAGGAATGAGTGACTATATAAGCGAATGACTCCTTGGCTCCTTTGAAAGCTTTTAGACTGGAAAGCACATGAATCAAATAAATCCTTTGTGGAATTTGGATCATTGGCATAAATGTGTGTAGGTTATAGGCAGAAATGAGAAAGGAAGGCTAACGTAAATTAGATACTTGCATCGTGAATGCATTTGATAATCTGCAAAGATTCTCTTAGTTATTGAAGATGCTGTGCTTTTATAACTTTCTGTCTACATGTCTTGTTGAGCATTCTAGAGAGATCCTCAGGAATTTGCCAACCAATTTCAGAAACATATTCTCTTGAGTTTTTTTTTTTAAAGAACTGTGTAATTCAGATTCTCTAGAGTAAAGCTGAATTTTTGAACATTAATATGTATATATTCTTACAGTGAGAACTTGTTAGACAATTATTGGAATTTAGTGTGCATTTTTTAAAATGCATTAGGAAAATACGCCTGGAGGGCTGCCATTCCTGTGAATGTGAATTGGATTGTAGTGTGTGTGAAAGAGCAAAGTCATTACTGCTTACTCAGTGTTGCCTCTCACCCTTGTATTTTTATGTAGCAAATGCGGCAAATGTGTGTCCTGATTTTTAAAATTTATTTTATTGAAGTCTAGTTGATTTACAATGTTGTGTTGATTTCTGCTGTACAGCACAGTGATTCAGTTATACATATAATATATATTTTATATTCTTTTCCATTGTGTTTTATCACAGGATATTGAATATAGTTTCTTGTGCTCTACAGTAGGATCTTGTTGTTTATCTATTCTGTATATAATAGTTTGCATCTGCTAATCCCAAACTCCCACTCCATCCAACAACCCCCGCTTGCAACCACAAGTCTGGTCTCTATGTCTGCGAGTCTGTTTCTGTTTCATAGATAGGTTCATTTGTGTCATATTTTAGATTCCACATATAAGCGATATCACATGATATTTGTCCTTCTCTGTCTGACTTACTTCACTCAGTATGATAACCTCTAGGTCCATCTGTGTTCTGATTTTTCATTTGCTTTGTCTAACTTCCCCAGATAAATTGTGAGCATCTTCACACCAGAGAAAGGGCTCCTTCATTTTGGCCACGTCCTGGGCAGAACCTTAGTTTCACTGCACATTTATTCACCTGCTTCCTCAGTGCCAGGCACTGTCCCACCTAAGCTACAGGGGTTCACGCGCTCAGTTCTCTGACAGCCTCCTCGGGGAGCTGGTTCCATGATCCCATTTTCTAGATGAGGGAACCGAGGTGGGAATAGTTGACTCCCTGGGGTCAGAGGTCTGAAGTGAGGATGGGGGTTGGGGAGAGGGGGCTGGATCACACCCAGGCTGTCCAAATGCTTTGACCTTTGCCCCCAGGATCATCATCACCACCTGACCAGGAGCACCTCCCCATCCTTCAGCTGTCCCCCTCCAGCCTGTCCCCTCCAGGACAGCTGCGAGCTCTCTGATGGGCAGCAGCTCCTGAAGCAGCCCCTCCCCGTGGAGTCCATTCAAGGATCTGGGCTTCAGCTCTTCCCTATGGGGAATATTAAATGCGCACCCGCCCGGGATGCTGTCGTAGACACGGAGCAGGGACCCTTGCACCTCGGCAGCACCGCGTCTGACACGGACCCGGAGCGGACAGGGCGACAGAACACACACGTCCTGTGCTGACCCGGGCGGGGGTCGGCCTCAGAGAGTCCCGAGAGCGAACTCAGGCGACCTGTGTCTCCGGCTGCTTTCACCGATGTTCTGTCCTCAGCAACCTGTCAGCCCTGAGTGGCCTAGAAACTGTTAGCTCGAAATAGCGGGCGGCCGTTGGAGTCACACACAGGTCTCGGGGGATCTGAAAGCAGGGCAGGAAGCTGGGACACAGAACGAGGACGAGGATCTCTGGGTGTTCACAAGGCTGATCCAAGTCCCTGAAGCGTGGCCACGCTACCTTTGGCCTCTTCTTCACCAGGTAGATTCACCGGAAAAGTGCTTTACCCATAAACGTGTTAGTCAATCTCACTTACGGAAAACTTCCTTAAATGTAACCATTTCCCCAGCAATGCTCTGTAAATGAAGGTGCTTGTAAGGCTCTGAGCATGCCTTTTTTCATCCATTAATTCATTCATTTGACTAATATTTATTAGTTCTAGGTACTTGGGGTACATACGTCAGTGAAGATAACCAACGAAAAATTGCTAACATCTTGATATATGTGTGTACTTGCTTTCATTCCATAGATCTTTACTGAGATGCGGGGCATCTGGGGTATGCAGTAGAATAAACACTCATGGTTTTGGGAAGCCCCATGCATTCTTGGAGGTCACTGTTTGAGGTTGTGTATGGTACGAATGTAACCTCGGGTGTGGTCGCTCAGACCCCAGCAGACCTACCGCCCACAGCTCTGCAATGTCAGGCCAAGGGGCCCCTGTAGTCACAGGGCCCGCAGGGTTAAGTACAGTTGGGAGAGTTGTTTTCTGTGATAAACGAATGCCTGGCTTCATCCCGTAAGCAGCCCCTATTCCCTTCCATCCTCCCCAGCCACGCTGTCCTCCCTTGAAGCTGGGATGTTCTCAGGGTCCGTCTCCAGCCCAGCTCTGCCTTCTTAACTCAGTACTTTGCTTTCACACTTTCACCCTCCCTCTTGTATGGACTAGGTGTTGGTTCCAGAATTTGCTGATTTTTTCAAAAGAGAAATCAGTCTGTGTGTCAATGAATTACAGCAAACTGCATAAGTGAGTTATAATTACTTCCTGAATATTCTATTTTTGAGAACACAAAATTTTCCAACAATTTGGAATAGTTACTTTCTTTTTCTGCCTTCCTGTGAAAATGGACTTAGTTTATCCACCTTAGGACTATACAATAGTAACCTTATTTTTAAAATTCAACTCTCAGGTTTGGTGATAGTTATACAGTCAATGTTTGGCTCTGCAACGAAGCAAATCAACACAACGCTGTTTCCGACTGCTTGAAGCTCTCTTTTCCAGGAATCCAGTTTAAGGTAGTGCTAATATTGTACATTACTTCTTTGTTTTGAGCTAAAAACATCTTATAAGTGTACTTGTCTTTTCCCCTGTTTTAATTATTTGCTCTCAAAAGATATCGCTTATTGTTCTGGCCTCATTGCAAAGTACAGGCCACACCTCTCCCCGCAAAATAGCAGGGGTGGTGGATCTCACCTGACCTCGCTGAAGGACGACAAGCCTGCTTTTCCCCTTGTTGTGTCACCCAGAGCAGATGGTGGTTACTCATCCCCCCTTTTCTGTGGGAACAACTTCATCACACAGTTTGTTTAGTTGAGGATGGAAGATACAAAAGTTAATTTCTCCCATGCATTTGCTGTGGGGTTTGTAGACTCAGGGATTTCAACATTCATTCACAAGAAGGGCCCTGGGCTTGAGATCACAACCCTCTACACACTTGATGCAAAGTGTGGTCCCTGAGCCAGCAGGTCTTCATCACCTGGGAGCAGGTGAGAGCTGCAGCATCTCAGTCCCCAGCATACTGACCCCAAACCTGCACTTTCCCAAGGGGACCAGGCGATCCTTGTACACACAAATGTCTGAGAAGCGCCACCTGCCGTTCTCTTGGATGACCCCATGATTCCAGTTTGTCGTAACTTCTAATAGATTGTAGTTCGTAAAGGAGCTACGCATTGTGTGTCTATTTCATCCACGACCATTTGGTAAAATCCTACCTGGCGAGAAGCAAGCTGTCCAAGTCACAGTGGTTCAAGGACCACTCTAAACTACCCCATGAACCCGCTGTTGGGATCTCCATGTGCACCCGTGGAAATGAGGCTCAGAACAGGTAAACATCTCACCAGGAGTTGGTCAGCTAACGGTGGGGATGGCCGGGTGCCCCGGTGTGAGGTTCAGGTGTCTCTGTGCATCTCTGTGATGTCACATATACCTCCTTCTTCTCAGCCATCGATAGGTGTCTTCTTTCCCCTAGAGAGGGCTTCCCAGACTTGTGGCAAGGCGAGGGGGGGCAGAAAGGGGCAGAGAGGCCACCCCACCCGGGGGGACACCTCGTATCAAATATGCCTTGTGGTGAATCGTAGCCCATGACCATTCTCTGGAGACTCACAAAACTGACCCCCACACCTAGTTAGTATTTAAAGGTGTGGTTTGCAAAAAGATAATTTATTTGGCAATTAAATATAGTGTGATCAATTTTGCTTAAGATTCCTAATCCTGTGATCCAATTTTTTTTTTTTTTTTTTTGCTTTTAGGGGCAGCACCTTAATTTATTGGAATACCATGTGCCAAAAAGATGGGCGTGCTTAGCCCGTTCAGAGTTCTGGAGGACAATAAAAACTTCCTGAGTATCAAATATTACTCCATCAAGCACACCCCTCTGGAGCAGGTCTGGTACCTCAAAGGCGTCACCACGTTGTTTTTCTTGAGGCCTACTCCAGCCGATTTAAAAATGAGCCAGATTATACTTCTTGAGATCACCATTTCTTTTATTAATCACCATTTGAGTTTGCAAAATTCTGATAAAGATGGTGAGTGTGCTCTCCACTCAAGGTAAATATTCGACGTTCAGGGTTTCCATCTGCTCATAATTTCATTGGTCGCTCAGTAAACGGATCAGGCCCCGTCAGCCTTCCCATCCCCACTTACCCACCGGCCCCCGCCAATAAGTAAAGGGGCTCCACTGTAAGTGAGCTGACTTTGGGAAGAAAAGTGCTTGGTTCCCTGAGTCCCAGAAGGTGAAATTAGATCACAGGTTCAATCTAAAGCCGTGCTTGAGGCATCGAGAATTTCCTGACGATTTATTAATTTTCCAGAAATGTTTATCATTCCTGGAGTTGGGTCCTCAGAAGACCTACCCGTTGAGGGTGATTTAGGAAGGGGTGCTGTGAATGAATGGTTATGAGTCTTAGGAAAAGCTGGGCAGGGCTTGGAGAAGATGTTCCCTGTAATAGTTGAGAACAAAGGGTTGAGTGTTCCTCGAAGTTAATTATTTTCATCATTTCTTTCAGGTATTTGTTAATTTTGCGACTGAGCAGCAACAAACCGCACCACCTTCTGATCCGTCCACCGGTCGTGAGCACCCACAGAACCTGCCTGTCTAAGCGCTGAAGAAGATGCTGTTCAGAGAAATAAAACCTCGTCTTTTGTTATAATTAAGATTCAGAGATCAAAGGAGCGAGTGGGCGGCAGAGGAGCTGGAAGACACAGGGCAGGCAGTCCAATCTCATTCTCTCCTTCATTTTCTGTTTTGAAACACTTTGTTAATTACACCCTGAAAGGTCATTCTTTTCTGCAGACTTTTGGGCAGTTCCTCTGATTCAGTTACTGCCTTTGCCAAGGCGAGATGGGCCGGCTTCCTGGGACATGGGAAGGAATTGACATTCCTTCTGGAGCTGGAAAGGCTGTCAGAGTTTGTCCAGGTCAAACATTCCATTTTAATTTTAAGGAAACTGAGGCCCCCAAGGCTAATCTATTTTTTGTTGTCCTTTTACTAGATTATGCTTACATGTGTCTAAATAACAATTCAGTGATTTAAATGCACCGTTTCTCTAACCCTGGATGACATTTTATGTTATGAGATGAAAGCATACCATTTTTTCTTACAAAAGATGCTTTTAAAAAAATAGGGATTAAAGAGCTTTTCAGTCAATGCTTTAGCAAAATTAAATAATTTGAACTCGGTACTCTGTATCATTTACCAAAAGTGTGACCAGAATTTCACAGATTTTAAATTTAGGGGAACATAGAAAAAAATATAATATAGATGTATTTTCTTTTTATTAATTTGGATTAATAATTACCGTTCAGGTCAGTGGTTTTCAAAGTGTGTTGGTCCCCATAATAGCTGCATTTGCATCTCTTGGGAGCTTGGCAGAAATGAAGGTTCTCAGGCTCAACCCCGAAATCTAAAACCCTAGGGTAGGAGCCCTGCAGTCTCGGTTTAAACAAGTCTCCCTGGTTTCTGTAGCACATTCCAGTTTGAATACCAATGGTCTAAGGAAATATCTAGGTATCTTCCAGTTATACAAGCAAAACTAGCACCATATGTAGTAAACATTAATTTTCAAACAATTTTTATATTTCTAAAACTCTGTCATTCTCAGAATTATTGTCCTCAGAGTATTTTAAAATACAAAGTGCTCAGATGTGGCTCTAAAAGGCTTTGTAAACCCCACCGTTTGCATTTTATAGTTAGTAAAACAGATCAAATCACCGTGTCTGCTCCTCAAAATGGTTTCCAGTCAGACACTTCAGAGTTGAAATATTTCTCAACCCGCTTTGAGTAACATTCTTCTAAAACCCCAATGGAGGACTGCACTGATTTTATTTTACAACTTAACCGTATCCAATTAAGTTTTTGAGTGACAGTAGCTTGTGATCAAAGAAAAACACTTTCTTGTGGTATTTCTTTGCTGAAGCAAGATTTCATTAAGATATATCTTTCCTGAACATAATTCTATCCTAGAGATATTTTTAAATGTTAAGGATTAAGCCAATTATGGATCGTTTTGATTGAATGATTTTGATTCACATATATCACATGAATTATGCTTTCTAAAGGAAGTTACAATTTAGGGTTTTAGGATTTCTCTCCCAATTCTACCATTGTCTCATTGTCAAAATGAAAGATGTAATCTTTTGTTGTTGTTGTTGAATCAATAAGTAACATTTGTGAAACACACACATGTTTATACTGCCATGAATAAATGAAGTGTGCTTTAATGTAATTGTGTTTCTGCCAGTATATTTCCTTGCATCTTTAGGGATCTAATTTAATTTTGGTCAGGAGGAAATGAAACTACTAGGATCTTTTAAAGCTTGAAAGGTTAAAATTTAATTGTGTTTTACTCTGCTGTGTTCTGCTCTTAGGGATTCTTTTCTAGGCTTTGAGTTGCTGTACTCATGAAGTTCATGCTTCAAGGTATGCCTTTGAACAATAAACAGGAAGAAAAAGAGAAACCCAATGTGCTAAAACGCCATATCCCAGAATACGGGACACAAAAGGTCAAATCTTCTGTTAATGTTGCAAATGTCATTGCATTTATAAGTCATGCAGATATGTTATGCCTTTGGAGTTAAACATTTGTCTTAAGACCTTTGGGCTTAAGGTCACCCAGCTGAGACTTTTAAACAAATTACCGTCTTTTGAAAGCATTCTGAGTGGAGTACTTTGTAAGGCAGAGACAACCTTGATGATTCCACTTCCACTGATCTGGCTTTTATTATATAGTTTATCTTTACCCAGATGTTTAAACAGATGATGTAGTAAAGCCCTCATGCAAAGTCAAGAGTGTAAAATTCAAACAAGAAGTATATTTTTGGAATGGTAAAGAGTAAGGCCTTAAACTTAATACTTAGCTTTGCTTAGTGGATATTGAATTAAAAAACGGCTCAACATCATCCCTCCAAAGCATCTTACAAAATACTTGCACCACACATACCCTCCCCTCAATACTTAGTGTTTGTAAGTAGGACGTGCATACTTCAGCTTAATCACAGATTCTTCTACCCAAATGGGGGATGTAGACATTTTAGATTTCCAAACGGGTGTGACCGTGTTCCCTCCTTTGGCTATTGCTTGGGTGTTGCATTATCCAGCTCAGTGCTGATTTGGGGCTGGTATGTTTACAGTATGTTTCAACTCAGTTTCACACCCTTGAATAGTCCAAGCCCTTTCAATTACACACGTGTGTGCGCACGTGATCATTCTTTCAATTAATATTATCGAGCCCATTCTGTGTACATAAATGGATGGTCGGTGCAATAAACATGAGGTGAGGGATTCACAGTGCAAAGACCCAGCCTCTGTCTTTGAGAAGCAGGCAGTCCAGTGGGGATGGCAGGTGAGGTCTGTGAGCCCTGAGCACACCCTACTCTCCAACCAAGGGTGTGGGTACAGACCTGGTGGAGTCCCCGCCATCTGGATGGGCCCGCACAAATGGGGAACAGGAAGAAGGATATTGGAAGGTAAGAGAATTTCACAGCAAATCAGCACTACTCAGTGAGCAGTGGCTATTTGCCTACGACTCTGGAGGGAGCTGATGTAATGGCTCCATAGCACGGAGAGCGCAGCTCTGCCACCTCTAGAATTTCCCTTATGTTCCAAGGTAGCCGTTGCTCTCGCTATCGCAATATAGTCAACGCAGACAAGAAAAAAATACATTGGATTAGGGGGAAAATCACACCATTTAAAGAGGTCTCCTGGCTTATATGACAGTGGCCAGAAATAGTCACGTGGCCATATCTTATCTGCAACTGTTTGGGAAGTACAGTTTTAGCTGTGGACCTTAAATGAAATGTGGCTTCTGATTCTATGCAAGAAGAAAAAAACAGATACTGGATAGGCAGCCAGCAGTTTCTACTACAGGAGCACACAACAAGTTTTGTGGTCGTTTCATGTGAGAACAGAATGAAATCAATTTTGGCCATGTTGAGTGAACTAGGTAATGTCAAATTATGTGACTATTTTTGGACAACCCAGGTTCTAAGAGTGTTACTATTTTCAGGATTAGAGTAGTGTATTAACATCTGTAGATCAGATGCCATTTGTATTTATTAAGCATTATCAAATTGAAGCAATAGATAAAAGAATTTTATGGATATTTTCAATTTGGGCTAAATAAATGACACTGTCATTTTCTCACTGTGAGAATTCCTATTGAGAGCTTTAATGGATAAATTTTTCTTGCTGGAAAGGGTTTCAAATTGCTCAAAGAAGTCAGAAGCATTTTTCTTAATTATTTGCTATTTCTTGTCATTGCATGGGAGACATTTCACTATTTTTTTTTTTTTCTTTTTTTGCGGTACGCGATCCTCTCACTGTTGTGGCCTCTCCCGTTGTGGAGCACAGGCTCCGGACGCACAGACTCAGCGTCCATGGATCACGGGCCCAGCCGCTCCGCGGCATATGGGATCTTCCCGGACCAGGGCACGAACCCATGTCCCCTGTATCGGCAGGCGGACTCTCAACCACTGCGCCACCAGGGAAGCCCCATTTCACTATTTTTATCAGTAAATTTATCACGTTTCTTTACATTCAAGTGTTTTAAGGAAAAATGAATTCTACTGCATTAAATGCATGTCTCAAACATAGCAAAATGTACTGGTTAAAAAACACATCTAGAAGTTTCACGAGCCCATCTTTCAAATGGAAGGCATCGTGAATACCATATTTGCCATGGCATTTATGTCCCATGAGTATGGCTTTGTATGCTGAATTCCATGTGTTACCAAATTGTGGGGATATAGTTGTGGTTTTGTTCATTAAACCAGGAAGTAACTTTCAGACAAACCCTTCATGTAGTGTCATGATGGTTGATTGGTCACTGCTTTTCACCTATTCATAGTTACCCTCAGTGTTACATTGGGGCTTGCTCTACCCAAACGTAAGCTAATGAAGACTTCATTTGCCTTTGAAAAAACTAAACCGAATCAGGGTGATGAGCTGGGGTCAGGCAGCATGTTGAAGGAAGGTCACCAGCTGGGTGTAAGCAGATCTGGCTCTGCTTCCAACCTGAGTGAGATCTTTTCCAGTCCATTACTGAAGGACTCTGCCCTTCCATACCTCAAAGTATCTGAGTATTTTCTCTGTAGTTCCTCTGTTTGAAAAGCATGTTTTCCCCTCTCCTTGTTGAAATGCTGTAAAATTTAGGGCGGTGGGAAGATGAGTTCTGAAATAAGAAAGACCTACTCTCAAATCTTGCCTCTTTCACCCGAGAATAGTGGGGCGTCTCTGGGTGTTATTCCCACCTCTGTTACCCAGCCTCTGTTCCTCTTTGTGATGAACGTGGAGGGCATCTCCAACTCAGAGGGCTGTTCTGAGGATCAAAATTTTTTTTAATTAATTTTTATTGGAGTATAGTTGCTTTACACTGTTGTGTCAGCTTCTGCTGTACAGCAAAGTGAATCAGCTCTATGTATACATAAATCCCCTCTCTTTTGGATTTCCTTCCCATTTAGGTCACCACAGAGCGCTGAGTAGAATTCCCTGTGCTCTACAGCAGGTTCTCATTAGTTATCTATTTTATACATCGTATCAATAGTGTATCTATGTCGGTCCCAATCTCCCAATCTATCCCTGCCCCCCTTCCCCCCTTGGTAACCATAAGTTTGTTCTCTACATCTGTGACTCTATTTCTGCTTTACAGATAAGTTCATCTGTACCATTTTTCTAGATTCCACATATATGCGTTAATACACGGTATTTGTTTTTCTCTTTCTGACTTACTTCACTCTGTCTGACAGTCTCTAGGTCCATCCATGTCTCTTCAAATGACCCAGTTTCGTTCCTTTGCATGGCTGAGTAATATTCCATTGTATATATGTGCCACATCATCTTTATCCATTCCGAAGATTGAATTTGATCGTTAATGCTGAAGTCCTCTTCACCACTGTCTGGCATGGAGTGAATGTTGAGTGATAGTAGCTGTCCTAGGAATCAATCCTGAGGCAGGATCGTGCCATCATGAATAGCCTGGGCTTTGGCTGTCGGTACTACAGAAAGTTTATTTAATTGACTGTGATTCAGCTTTTACCTAAACTATCCGGGCGCTTGGGGCCACTGTGGGAATTCAGCAAGATAGCACAGGTAGAGCTGGCTTGCAGTGAGCGCTTAATAAACATCATTGTTATTACTACTTGCATTATTCCATTAGGGCTAGGGCTGCCGTAACAAAACGCCATAGACAGGGTGGCTGAAACCACAACCATTTACTTCTTCCAGTTCTGGAGGCTGGAGGTCCCCAATTGAGGTGCCTGTGGGTAGGTCCGATTCTGGGCTCTTTTCCTGGCTTGCCCGGCTGAGCTCTCAGCTGGTGTGAACTCTCTGAGAGAATGAGCTTGCTGGCTCCTCCCTCTAAGGACACTGATCCCATCGACCAGGGCCCCACCCGGTGCCCTCGTTTAACTGTGATTACTTCTGTAATGGCCCATCTCCAATGCAGCCACGCTGGGGGTGGGGCCTTCAACATTTGGGGGGGACACAAACATTCTGTCCAAAACACTGTTGTTATTGTTATTATTATTTACAGTCCAACACAGATAACATCGTATTTTTTTTTTACTTTTTAAAAAATTTATTTTATTGAAGTATAGTTGATTTACAATGTTGTGTTAATTTCTGCCGTACAGCAAAGTGATTCCGTTATACATATATATTATTTTCCATTATGGTTTATCACAGGATATTAAATATAGTTCTCTGTGCTCTATAGTAGGACCTTGTTGTTTATCCATCCTATATATTAATATAATAGTTTTCATCTGCTAACCCCAAACTCCCAATCCTTCCCTCCTCCACTGCCATTGGATACCATCTATTTTAAAGCCTTCCTTTACTTCCCAGAAATGATTTCCTCTTTGCATTTGCCTAGATGATTATGCATATAAATCACTAGGCACATATATGTATTTCCTGCTATGAGACTTAAGTTACTTTCATCCTGAGTCCCTGACCTCAGTCACATAATTGGAAATATCCAAACAATACTGAAGACCCAGGCCTGCTCACTGAGGCTCTTCTGCTTTCAGTCTCTCTGTGTGTCCTTTCAGATGCTTTGCTGTGTCTTCACTTTTGCTAATCTGCTCCCTCCGTGTTGAGCAGAAATATGCTCTCCCTTTTACCCAGTTATTTTTCATCTCAGACATTGTAGTTTTCCTTTCTAGAAATTCAATTGGGGTTTTATTTTTTATGTCTTCTATGTCTCGTACTTTGCTGTGCTCTACTTTCTTGAATATATCAAATAAAGTTATAATGAGTGTATGAATGTCCCTACTACAATAATTCTGTCATCGACATCTCTTTCTGGATCAGATTTGATTGATATTTATGCTTCTTTTTATGTCTGAAAATGTTTAATTAGATGCCTGATGACATCGTAATTTTACTTTTTTGAGTTCTGTATCTCCTTTTACTTTAAACCATTCTTCATTTTTATTCAGTTAAATTACTTTGAAACAGTGGGATATTTTTGAGACTTGTTCTTCAACTTTGTTAGACTGATCCAGATCAGCATTTAGTGTGGGATGTATTTTCCCCACGACGGAAGCAAAACCCTCCCATGGGTTACTCTTCCCAATCCTCTGTGTATTATGATTTTTTTCCACTTTGTACAGTGGAAGCACCAAACATCCTGACCTGTGTGAGCACTGGAGATGGTTCTACCTGCTCCTTTGGGGTGGTTCTCCACAGGCTTCAGGCATCTTCCCCAGTGTGTGCCCCAGTCATCCCTCTGCTAAGTGCTTGGAGGGACCCTCTGCAAACTCTGGAGACCATGCACCACGCACCCTGCTCTCCATGGTTCTCGGCCCTTCAATCTTGTTCTCCCCACACTCACCGCTCCATCTCCTGACATCCGGGCAATCGCTAGTCTCCATCTGTGTTCCTACTCCTGCTGCCACGACCCAGAGTCCTTCCCCAGGTGGGAAGCAGGGGCAGGTGTAGAGCTTTTATGCTTTGATTCCCTTCTCTCAGGGATCTCTCGTGTCTGAAAACCATTGTTCTATATACATTTTTTCTCATTCCTTTTAATTCTTTAAGGTGGGAAGGCAAATCTGGTTCCTGGTTCCTGGTTCCTCCATCCTATCAGAAACAAAAGTCTCTCTGTAAAGATCATTTGGACTGAGGAGAATAAAAACCAGGTAGTAAGAATACCAGAGCTTTCCAAACAACAAGGTACAATGACTCTCACTTTGAGGTATGAAGGGGATATCTTAGAAGCAGAGTAAACAAGATCCTTGGAAAAGAGTCCACAACTACTTGAATTGCACCTAAATTAAGTAGCAAAACTTATGTCAAAATGTCCAGCATGGATTTGACCCAGATTAAGGACTCTGACATTGCAGGGCAGGGGCAGTGGTGACGTCCTGTGATGCTGTGCATGGCATCCCATTGAATTCCCTTCACTTTTTCTGAACCAATAATACTCTAGAACTACTGATCCCGCATACATCCACGGAGGTTTCAATGCAAGTGTGTTTGAACACTGAGCTGTCTATTTTTCTCTGCCTAGAAGAAATGCTCTCAAGGTTGGAATTCTGTTATGAAGTAAACTGTGTACAAAACTAACTCTGATACAATTTTTATTAATCTGAAATCAAAATCAAAACACAGGTTATTTGCAATATTTAGGTATTTCCAATATATAAAGAGTTAAGCTTCATTTGATTGAATTTCCTCAGAAGAACGTTCATCCAGCAGACACTAGCACCCGCATTTTGCACTGCTTTTAATTAATGAAGCAATGCAAATTGTTTTTCATGCATATGGATTAGAACATTCAATTAGATTTCAATTATGTACCTAACTGCTTTTAAGAAACTCCCAATTTGTACTGTGCTAACACCAGACCCCTCTTCTTTTTCTTTTTAAACCTTAACCAATTTTAAGAAATCATCTAGCAATTTTAAGACCACATCTTTTGAACTGAGGAAGGGAGAATTCATGAGGCTTCGGGATGAAAGAAGCCTCTCAGAGCTCAGACTGTCTTATCTGCTGGATTAAATTCCATTAATGGCATTATTTGCTCAGAGTTTACGGGGCATCTCAAGGTGTTCATGATCTGGTAAGAGAGACAGCCCTTCAGAGGGGTAAGTGGAAGTTGCTAGAAAAGCACAGAGACAAGGTCATCTCAGTCAGACAGGAGACCAGGAGACACATCCAGAGGTTTGTTCTTTCATTTTTGTGCTCATTCCTTTAATGATCACACACTTTTGTACGGTGATGATAAGCACCAGGTAAAGAGCTGAGGACTCAAGGGAGGAGAGTAGGACGGTAAATCAGACACAAATTCAAATTGTAAGTAGTCTGTCTAGAGAGCTGAAACCAAGCATAACGAGCCAACTATGATACGAGTTCTCTTTTGTTACCTGCTTGTTCTGTGCCAGGCACTTTACATGACTTAACTGACCTCATATTTCCTACGACACTGTCCAGAAGGGGTTATATATGTCCATTTTACACATGAGGTAACAGAAAAAAAAATGGTATTCACTAGGTTACCTAGCAAATAGTTGAGACGCAGCTCAAACTAAGATGTATTTGACCCTAAAGCAATTCTTTTTTTTTTCCACTATGAGGCATAGTTTCCATTTTCTCAAGATTTCTCTTCTGAATTAATAATTCTACATGAAAAAGAAAGCAAAGGGCAAGAGGCAAGGGGTCAAATTTGCCATATGTGCTCTCTTCAGCCTCTCTTTGCAAAAGGCTGCCACGCTCACCTGTATACCTGTTCACTTGTTCACCTGCTCACCTGGTCACCTGCTCATCTGCTATCAGCTCTTGAAAAACAGTTTGTGGCACTTAGCAGATGTATTTGTTTCCTGGTGTTGCTGTTACAAATTACCACGAACTGGATGGCCTAAGACAGCAGATATTTATTCTCTTATCAAAATCCATAATGAAGGTTTGGCAATTTCTTGCTCTCTCTGAAGGGTCCTGGGCGGGTCTCTTCCTTGTCTCTTTCTGGCGGCTCTTGTCAGTCCTTGGTGTCCCCAGATTCCAGCTCATGGTCCCAGTCTCCGCTTCCCCGTCACATGGCACATTCCCTGTTTGTCTGTGTCTCTCCTCTTTAGGACACCGGTCGTTTGATTTAGGGCCCATGCCAATCCAAGATGACCACTTTTTAACTAATTACATCTGCATCGACCCTACCCCCAAATCAGATTTGTGGTTCCAGGTGGACATAAATTTTGGGGGGTGACTTATTCAAACCCCTGCAGTGTAATAAACAAGTGTAATGAACTCTTGCTGAGTGAGACACTGAATGAATATCCTGTAATCTGCGTGTCCTGGGCTCCTCATCCAAAGACATGATGGTCCATGGAACGCCGACTGTGGCCATTCAATTGAAGCAATGAGCCTGATTTGTCCAGACTTAACTGCATCCACACCTGTGAGCCTGGTCTCGTCTGTGGAGCTTGCTCTGGACAGTGAAACATTTGCAGACACAATGCACCAACTTGGACGTGCTCGTGTGTTAAGACTGGTTTGCTGTCCTCATCTGAGCCTCCAGAAGACACATCTCCCAGGGGATGAGTGGCCGTGTGGACCTTGAATGGTTATTCTAGTTTATTAAGAATATGCACACACACACGTCTATGCCTATTTCTACATCCTGCTGACTTAGAAATTAACCTTCTTATAATTTTACTGAAGTCCTCCAAGTAGAGACATGGAATTAACGGTACGTGACCCATTTAAATTTTAATTATTCTGATTCTTAAATGCATTGCACACAATTTCTAAGATGGGAGATTTTCACAGAATTACCATTTTGAGATTCATTCACTGTGAATAATTCTGAAACGCATCCACTCTCTTGCCCAAGGGATTGTCGTACACAAAAGAGAACATTTATCCTGCTGTCGTCAGATGACATGTAATTCTGTAAACACGTGCATTCGCTCAGTTACAGAAGGGAGCATTCTTGATTCCTCTTTTAGTAATCTCAAGAATAATCACTTCTTGTAAAAACCACATTATACAATGAATAGAAAATGTAATTCAAATTTCATCACGTGGAAATTTCAGCATATCCTTTAGGTACTAACATTTCCCTAAAAGACAACACCGTCTTAGCAGATAAAAAATGGTGTCTGCAAAAGTCTGACATAACTGATAATGTTAACAAGATGCATCTAGTTAGTAAGGTATTTGCAGCGAGCACAATTTTAGTGAAAATAATTTTTGGAGGTTTAGTCCTTTTCTGGAAATTTTTTTACAGACAAAGCCAAGATGCTTCATTGAAGCCTGAACACTGCTTAGGTCTCCATGGATGACTTCTTTTTTTACTGTAACCAGAGATCAGCTCCATCAGATTGCTAGAATGAAAAAATGACAGAGACTTTTCTCAGGGAGAAAAGTTGACTCATGGAATCAAAAGAGGCGTCCAGACTTTCTGACAAGATTAGAATTCAAAAAAGTCACGTGCCCACCTCTGGGGAAGCCCAGTGGCAGGCACACTGCCCTTTGGGTGCATTCAGTTTGGGGAGGTCCCTGCCAAAGGGCAGCTTCATTGGAGCTGCTCTGCCCTGGCTGCTCTTCATTAGAGGGCCTTGAAAAATCGCCTTATTACATAAGCAATGTTTGGAGCACGCGTTCAATCTATTTATCTCCTATTGCAACTAACGGCTTGTCTACATACGTAGGAGTTTGTGTAAGAAAGGTGTTTTCACATAGTTTTACCGTAAAAATGATTTCTGCAAAATGACATCCACGGAAAGTTATTTTTCTCTTTATCAATCTTGTGCACCCTTTTATGCGAAAGGGGCAGTAAAGAACATCTTGTGTTTTGTTTGTTTGTGCTGTGTTTGGATCAGCTTAGTGCTGCCTGAATATTTGATGCTCTAAGTGCTTGTGGCTGGTACCATTGTGGGGCTGGGACGTGGTTCTTTCTGATTTCAACAATCCCATCTGTTCAAGATAAAACTTCTGTTTTTCCTGACGTTTTGGCTGGGGAGGATGTTGAAGCCAAACCTTGGAAAATGCTTACTTTGTAGCCTCTTCCTGAATTCTAAACCACTGGCATGGGGCCTCTGCACACCATCTTTCTGCAACTGGGATCTCTGTGACCCACAGGAGGCTGGATTCTGGTTAAAAGATGAGGAAATGGACACTGCAGGCAGGCAGTCGACTGGTCCAGTGTGATAAAACCAGTAACACATGGACAAGCATCGAAATAGTGGTTGCTACAGGCAGCACTGAAGTCAGAGTGAGCATCCAATATCCAACAGAAACTCTGCTCCTTACCAGGTTGTATAATGCTTTCATAAAAACATGTTTATAGAGAAGCTTCAAGATGGCAGAAGAGTAAGATGCGGAGATCACCTTCCTCCCCACAATACATCAGAAATACATCTACATGTGGAACAACTCCTACAGAACACCTACTGAACGCTGGCAGAAGACCTCAGACCTCCCAAAAGGCAAGAAACTCCCCGCGTACCTGGGTAGGGCAAAAGAAAAAAGAAAAAACAGAGACAAAAGAATAGGGACGGGACCTGCACCAGTGGGAGGGAGCTGTGAAGGAGGAAAGGTTTCCGCGCACTAGGAAGCCCCTTCGCGGGCAGAGACTGCGGGTGGCAGAGGGGGAAAGCTTCAGGGCCGCGGAGGAGAGCGCAGCCACACAGGTGCGGAGGGCAAAGCGGAGAGATTCCCGCACAGAGGATCAGGGCCGACCAGCACTCACCAGCCCGAGAGGATTGTCTGCTCACCCGCCAGGGCGGGCGGGGCTGGGAGCTGAGGCTTGGGCTTCAGAGGTCAGATCCCAGGAAGAAGACTGGGATTGGCTGCGTGAACACAGCCTGAAGGGGGCTAATGCACCACAGCTAGCCGGGAGGGAGTCTAGGAAAAGTCTGGACCTGCCAAAGAGACAGGAGACTTTTTCTTCCCTCTTTGTTTCCTGGTGCGCGAGGAGAGGGGATTAAGAGCGCTGCTTAAAGGAGCTCCAGAGACGGTCACGAGCTGCAGCTAAAGCGTGGACCTCAGAGACGGGCATGAGACGCTAAGGCTGCTGCTGCTGCCACCAAGAAGCCTGTGTGCGAGCACAGGTCACTGTCCACACCGCCCCTCCCGAGAGCCTGTGCAGGCCGCCACTGCCAGGGTCCCATGAGCCACGGACAACTTCCCCGGGAGAATGTACAGTGTGCTTCAGGCTGGTGCAACATCACGCTGGCCTTTGCCGCTGCAGGCTTGCCCCGCATCCATACCCCTCCTTCCCCCCGGCCTGAGCCCCTGAATCAGATGCTCCTTTAACCCCTGTCTGAGCAGGGAACAGATGCCCTCAGGCAACCTACAAGCACAGGGGGGGCTAAATCAAAATCTGAGCCCCAGGAGCTGTGTGAACAAAGAAGAGAAAGGGAAATCTCTCCCAGCAGCCTCAGGAGCAGCAGATTAAATCTCCACAATCAACTTGATGTACCTGCATCTGTAGAATACCTGAATAGACAACGAATCATCCCAAATTGAGGAGGTGGACTTTAAGAGCAAGATTTATTATTTTTTTCCCTTTTTCTCTTTTTGTGAGTTTGTGTGTGTATGCTTCTGTGTGAGATTTTTGTCTGTATAGCTTTGGTTTTACCATTTGTCCTAGGGTTCTGTCTGTCCATTTTATTGTGTGTTTTTTTTTTTTTTTACTTAAAATTTTTTTGTTACTATTTTTTATTTTAATAAGTTTATTTTATTTTACTTTGTTATATTTTATTTTATCTTCTTTCTTTATTTCCTTTCTTTCTTTTTTTCCTCCCATTTATTCTGAGCCGTGTGGAGGACAGGCTCTTGGTGCTCCTGCCAGGCATCAAGGCTGTGCCACTGAGGTGGGAGAGCCAAGTCCAGGACACTGGTCCACAAGAGACCTCCCAGTTACACATAATATCAAACAGTGAAAATCTCCCAGAGATCTCCATCTCAACACCAAGACACAACTCCACTCAATCACCACAAGCTACAGTGCAGGACAGCCTAGCTAAACAACTAGCAAGACAGGAACACAACTCCATCCATTAGCAGAGAGGCTGCCTAAAATAATAATAAGGCCACAGACACCCCAAAACACACCACCAGTTGCGGACCTCCCCACCAGAAAGACAAGATCCAGCCTCATCCACCAGAACAAAGGCATTAGTCCTCTGCAACAGGAAGCCTACAAAACCCACTGAACCAAATTTAGCCCCTGGGGTCAGACACCAAAAACAATGGGAACTACGAACCTGCAGCCTGAGAAAAGGAGACCCCAAACACAGTAAGTTAAGCAAAATGAGAAGACAGAGAAATACACAGCAGATGAATGAGCAAGGCAAAAACCCATGAGACCTAACAAATGAAGAGGAAATAGGCAGTCTACCTGAAAAGGTATTCAGAATAATGAGAGTAAAGATGATCCAAAAACCTGGAAATAGAATGAAGAAAATACAAGAAAGATTTAACAAGGACCTAGAACTAAAGAGCAAACAAACAGTGACAAACAACACAATAAATGAAATCAAAAACTCTCTAGAAGGAATCAATAGCAGAATAACTGAGGTAGAAAAACAGATAAATGACCTGGAAGTTAAATAGTAGAAATAAATACTGAAAAGCAGAATAAAGAAAAAGAATGAAAAGAATTGAGGACAGTCTCAGAGACCTCTGGGATAATATTAAATGCACCAACATTCGAATTATAGGGGTTCCAGAAGAAGAAGAGAAAAAGAAAGGGACTGAGAATACATTTGAAGAGATTATAGTTGAAAACTTCCCTAATATGGGAAAGGAAATAGTTAATCAAGTCCAGGAAGCACAGAGAGTCCCACACAGGATAAATCCAAGGAAAAATATGCCAAGACACATATTAATCAAACTATCAAAAATTAAATACAAAGAACAAATATTAAAAGCAGCAAGAGAAAAACAACAAGTAACACATAAGGGAATCCCCATAAGGTTAACAGCTGAACTTTCAGCAGAAACTATGCAAGCCAGAAGGGAGTGGCAGGATATATTTAAAGTGATGAAGGAGAAAAACCTATAACCCAGATTACTCTACCCAGCAAGGACCTCATTCAGATTTGATGGAGAAATTAAAAGTTTTGCAGACAAGCAAAAGCTAAGAGACTTCAGCACCACCAAACTAGCTTTACAACAAATGGTAAAGGAACTTCTCTAAGCAGGAAACACAAGAGAAGGAAAAGACCTACAATAATAAACCCAAAACAATTAAGAAAATGGGAATAGGAACAGACATCTCAATAATTACCTTAAATGTAAATGGATTAAATGCTCCCACCAAAAGACATAGACTGGCTGAATGGGTACAAATACAAGACCCATATATATGCTGTCTACAAGAGACCAACTTCAGACTTAGGGACACATACAGACTGAAACTGAGGGGTTGGAAAACGATATTCCATGCAAATGGAAATCAAAAGAAAGCTGGAGTAGCAATACTCATATCAGACAAAATAGACTTAAAAAAAAAGACTATTAGAAGAGAAAAAGAAGGACACTACATAATGATCAAGGAATCAATCCAAGAAGAAGATATAACAATTGTAAATATTTATGCACCCAACATAGGAGCAGCTCAATACATAAGGCAAATACTAACAGCCATAAAAGGGGTAATCGACAGTAACACAATCATAGTAGGGGACATTAACACCCCACTTTCACCAAAGACAGATCATCCAAAATGAAAATAAATAAGGAAACAAAAGCTTTAAATGATACATTAAACAAGATAGACTTAACTGATATTTATAGGACATTCCATCCAAAAAAAAACAGAATACACATTTTCCTCCAGTGCTCATGAAACATTCTCCAGGATATATCATATCTTGAGTCACAAATCAAGCCTTGGTAAATTTAAGAAAATTGAAATCATATCAATTATCTTTTCTGACCACAATGCTATGAGACTAGATATCATTTACAGGAAAAATCTGTAAGAAATACAAAAACATGGAGGCTAAAGAACACACTACTTAAGAACGAAGTGATCACTGAAGAAATCAAAGAGGAAATAAAAAAATACCTAGAAACAAATGACAATGAAAACACAATGGCCCAAAACCTATGCGATGCAACAAAAGCAGTTCTAAGAGGGAAGTTTATAGCAATACAATCCTACCTCAAGAAACAAGAAACATCTCAAATAAACAACCTAACCTTTCACCTAAAGCAGTTAGAGAAAGAAGAACAAAAGAACCCCAAAGTTAGCAGAAGGAAAGAATTCATAAGATCAGATCAGAAATAAATGAAAAAGAAATGAAGGAAATGATAGCAAAGATCAATAAAACTAAAAGCTGGTTCTTTGAGAAGATAAACAAAATTGATAAACCTTCAGCCAGACTTATCAGGAAAAAAAGGGAGAAGACAAATCAATAGAATTAGAAACGAAAAAGGAGAAATAACAACTGACAAGGCAGAAATACAAAGGATCATGAGAGATTGCTACAAGCAACTATTTCCTAACAAAATGGACAACCTATAACAAATGGACAAATTCTTAGAAATGCACAACTTTCCAAGAATGAACCAGGAAGAAGTAGAAAATATGAACAGACCAATCACAAGCACTGAAATTGAAACTGTGATTAAAAATCTTCCAAAAAACAAAAGGCCAGGAGCAGATAGCTTCACAGGCAAATTCTATCAAACAATTAGAGAAGAGCTACCATCTTTCAATCCCAAAGTCTTCCAAATTATAGCAGAGAGAGGAACACTCCCAAACTCATTCTATGAGCCCACCATCACCCTGATACCCAAACCAGACAAAGATGTCACAAAGAAAAAAAACTACAGGTCAATATCACTGATGAACATAGATGCAAAAATGCTCAACAAAATACTAGCAAACTGAATCCAACGGCACATTCAAAGGATCATACACTATGATCAAGTGGGGTTCATGCCAGGAATGCAAGTATTCTTCAATATATGCAAATTAATCAATGTGATACAGTATACTAACAAATTGGAGGAGAAAAACTATATGATTGTCTCAATAGATGCAGAAAAGCCTTTTGACAAAATTCAACACCGATTTGTGACAAAAACACTCCTGAAAGTAGGCATAGAAGGAACTTTCCTCAACATAATAAAGGCCATATATGACAAACCCACAGCGAACATCATCCTCAATGGTGGAATACTGAAACCACTTCCACTAAGATCAGGAACAAGACAAGGTTTCCCACTCTCACCACTATTCTTCAACATAGTTTTGGAAGTTTTAGTCACAGCAATCAGAGAAGAAAAAGAAATAAATGGGATCCAAATTGGAAAAGAAGAAGTAAAGTTGTCACTGTTTGCAGATGACATGATAATATAGATAGAGAATCCTAAAGCTGCTACCAAAAAACTACTAGAGCTGCTCAATGAATTTGGTAAAGTAGCAGAATACAAAATTAATGCACAGAAATTTCTTGCATTCCTATACATTATTGATGAAAAATCTGAAAGTGAAATTAAGAAAACTCTCCCATTTACCATTGCAACAAAAAGAATAAAATATCTAGGAATAAACCTACCTAAGGAGACAAAAGACCTGTATGCAGAAAATGATAAGACCCTGATGAAAGAAATTAAAGATGATACAAATAGATGGAGAGTTATATACCATGTTCTTGGATTGGAAGAATCAACATTGTGAAAATGACTGTACTACCCAAAGCAATCTAGAGATTCAATGAAATCCCTATCAAATTATCACTGGCATTTTCCACACAACTAGAATAAAAAATTTCACATTTTATGGAAACAATAAAAATCCCGAATAGCCAAAGCAATCTTGAGAAAGAAAAACAAAGCTGGAGATATCAGGCTCCCTGATTTCAGATAATATTACAAAGCTACAGTAATCAAGGCAGTATGGTACTGGCACAAAAACAGAAATATAGATCAATGGAACAGGATAGGAAGCCCAGAGATAAACCCATGTACATATGGTCACCTTATTTTTGATAAAGGAGGCAAGAATGTACAATGGAGGAAAGACAGCCTCTTCAATAAGATTTGCTGGGAAGATTTGGCAACTACATGTAAAAGAATGAAATTAGAACACTCCCTAACACCATACACAAAAATAAACTCAAAATGGATTAAAGACCTAAATGTAAGGCCAGACACCGTCAAACTCTTAGAGGAAAACATAGGCAGAACACTCTATGACATACATCACAGCAAGATCCTTTTTGACCCACCTCCGAGAGAAATGGAAATAAAAACAAAAATAAACAAATGGGACCTATTGAAACTTAAAAGCTTTTGCAGAGCAAAGGAAACCATAAACAGGACGAAAAGATAACCCTCAGAATTGGAGAATATATTTGCAAATGAAGCAACTGACAAAGGTTTAATCTCCAAAACATACAAGCAACTCATTCAGTTCAATATCAAAAAAACAAACAACCGAATCCAAAAATGGGCAGAAGACCTACATAGACATTTCTCCAAGAAGACATACAGATTGCCAAGAAACACATGAAGGAATGCTCAGTATCATTAATCATTAGATAAATGCAAATCAAAACTACAATGAGATAGCATCTCACACTGGTCAGAATGGTCATCATCAAAATATCTAGAAACAATAAATGCTGGAGAGGGTGTGGAGAAAAGGGAACTCTCTTGCAATGCTGGTTTTTGTTGTTTTGCTTTCTCCTTTAGGTGGTGGATTTAGGGGAGAAAGAACAGAAGGACCCAGAAGCAACGAAATTTTGACATTTTTGAACAGCAACTTTCCTCACTTGGGGTCTTCAGTAAATTATTTAAGCTCTCTCACCTCAAGTCCCCCCTCCTGCACCCGGTAACCTCTTTTAGAGTAAGAGCAGTTGCCAGATGACTTTGAAGAAGTGTAATGTTCCATTATAATACATTCTGCCTCAGGAGGTTGTACTGATGTTTAACGAAAATCAAACGAAATGATCATTGTGGATCCTTCTGCAATCTGATAAAATGGAGAAAATGGCAAAAAATAATATTCTCAGAAAAAAGGGATTTTTATGACAAAGTAAGTATACCACATTCGTATACAGTATATAGTTATCAGTCTATTTTGGGTTTTTCCCTATTGCGTGCTTATATTTCTTTTCTACTAATTCAAAAAAAAAAAAAACAATGTCATGTATCACACATTCATATAACCCTTGTAAATCAGGGTAAAAAAAAAACCCAGAATGATCATGAAAACATTAAAAAGAACAGATCATGACATTTTGTTGAAGAAAAACCACAATGCATTATTTCCTACTCTGAATATATAAGAGCATCTGATGAACATCAGCACGTGTCATCAGAACGATTGTGCCAGCTTTGTGGGTTGGCTCCTTTTGTTCTTCACACCATCTTGGAAATCACAAGAGCAGAAGTGTTTGGAAGCAAACATTGCCATCCATTACTTGCCTGTGTCCTCACGCATTCTAGGTGTCTTCTAAGTGTACCTAGGCACCACAAAGATACACGTCTGACTTTGAATTTCTAAAGGTAACCAATTAAACGTAATAGGAAGGTGTTTTATAAGAACATATTTTGCTGAGGTCTAAAAGGCATCCCTATAAGCATCTTATGACAACGCACTTTAATCACCTGTTCAGGTGTCTACCCTGAATGTATTCAGCTCATCAAAGAGGATATGGATTTGTACAAAGTCTCTCCAAATCACACATGAGCAAAAAGCCATCCAAAACACCTACATTTCAGCTTTTTAAATAAAATTCATACTCAGAGATAGCGTGATAAAAATGGCTGCATTTAACACATTTCTAGTCTGTTGGTAAACAAATCCAGATCTATCATGATCTACTGAACATCTGTCTTGAATCAGACTCAATGTTTCCTAGGTCAAAAATGTTCTGAAAAATGACATCTATTCATGCAACAAATAACGCACTGGGCTCCTATGAGGTCACGGTCAGAGCAGTGATTAGGAAGGTGGGGTGTCTGCAGCGAAAGTACATGAATCCAGGACCCAACCTTGTGTGGGGGGATGTGCCCCTTCCCCCCCGCCTCCACCCACAGCACGTTGTGTATCTGCTTCACTATAGCACACACAGCCTTGCATTTTAATTTTCTGATTATACCTTGGTTGTGAGTGACAAAGAGATTGGGTGTTTCATTTCTCTTGTTTTTATCAGCGTGTCTATGCATGTTTTTATCAGGTGGTCAGTATACTTTCTTAAACAAAAGTTAACTGTAGATTATACAGCAAACTTGAAAATCAAGTGTCCTGTAAGCTAGTGGGCTGGGATAGATAAATAATTCCACCTAGATTTTTTTGCTTTCTCCAGAATGGTTTTTAATCTCAATAGCAGTATTTTTTGTAATAATGAAGAGAAAACTGTTACCTAACACTAGTTCATGTGTCAGTGGCCACGGGTTAGAGATTCCCTTCCCAGATAAACAAACCTCAGGAAATCAGTATTGAGGGTCTGCTTTAAACTTCCCAGGGTAACCGAGATCTTGCCACATTTGGACAAATAGCAATAAAGAAAATTGTCTATAAAACTGCTATAGGATTCTGTTTGTCTTTTAACAAATAAGGAGAAGAGTCAAATTCACATAGGTTGGGATCTGTAAACTTACTTAAGGAAATTACTTAAGAAATCCTCTCAAACACATGCTGATTAGAAATGCTGCTTGGAGAGAAGGCTACACAAAAAGGAAGTTATGATGGGGAGCGGCTCCTCTGTGACAGGAACCCCACACATGGTCTAGGTGAGGGCTCTCCCCAAAGCAGACCCTGAGACAAGCGACCCCGAGGCAGGGGTTTGGGTGAGAGGAGCTGATTTGGCTGGGGTTCATCAATATCATGACGGATAGAGCAAAGATTCAAACCGTACTCTGCAGAAATCAGGACTTTGGCTTCCCAATCTATTTACTATATCTGTTATACAGAGATTAGGAGGAGGGAAGGCTATGATCCTTCATCAAAGCACAACTACATTAAAAAATGCTTAACCCAAAGCCTAAAACATGGAAGGAAAGTTCTATTCCAATATTGTAGCACAATGATGGGACCAAAATCCAATGACTGGTGTCTTTATAAGACAGCTATTAATTAATTTCACTCATAGTATTTGTGAGAAGAGGAATTTTATTTAGATATGAACAGATCTTTGGGAAGGAAAACAAATGAAAGAACCCTAATTAGAAGAATTTGAGTTTTATATAAACTCAAAAGTGATTTTTAAAAATCCATGTGTTAGAGAACACACCTGTGGTTGCCAAGGGGTATGGGCGGTGGGGGAGAGATGGCCTGGGAGTTTGGGATTAGCAGATGCAAACTAGTATATATAGGATGGATAAACAACAAGGTCCTACTGTATAGCACAGGGAACTATACTCAATATCCTGGGATAAACAATAATAGAAGGATATAAAAAAGAATGTATATACTTATAATTGAATCACTTTGCTGTACAGCAGAAATTAACACAGCTTTGTAAATCAACTATATTTCAATAAAAAATAAATTTAAAAAATTCATGTGTTAATTCATCATATGGCATTGAAAGTATCTTCTTCACTTTCTTTGCTTATTTTTTTTTAAGAAATCCAGGGCTCTTTAAAAGAGGTATCCTTCTTGATCTTTCCCAAGTAAGTATTTGAAATTTCTTGGTAGCAATAAACGTATCTTTACCTTCCTTGTGAGTCCCTGTTACATCTCCTTGTCACTATGATAATTCATACAAAGAGGCACCTTTATTAAGCTATTTGTTATTTTCCTCATTAAGTTATTGGACCTCCTGCAAAATCAAGGTGATGTTAGCAGCGACAAAGGCATAGCTACTGGGTAATATTGATGCCCAGACCCAGAAGGAAAATTGCTGTGCAGGTGTGATGGAGTGAGACATTTTACCTTAATAAATAGCCACTTTGTCTTTTCCTAGCAGCTGTCAAAACAATACATCTTAGAGGGGGTAATATCTCTTTTCACTAGAACTTTTTATTGCTGGTAATTTAAAGCCACAGTAATTGAGATGTTGAGTGGAGAATTGGTGACAGAAAGGTGAGAGCTTGGGGGAAGAAGTTCAGACCCCAGATGCTAATAACACATGATCACAGCTTGAGGAACTGGTGTGTCTTGTTACTCATGGTGGGGGAAAAAAAGTTATCTTTTTTATAGACTAGAGTCTCAGCCTTGGGTACTGCGGGGGCAGGGCTAGACAAATTACAATGAAGACACTGGGACTGTATTTGCTGAGAATGTTGCACTGTTTTGGGAACAGTGAAACCCATGCACTTGGTTTATGTTGCCAGTGAGACTTTCTGAATAATATTTGAGAAGATCCTCCCTCTTCTCTGGCTGCTGAGAAACTAGACCTCTGTTCCAAATATAGCACATGTATGAGAAATTATGGTATTTATTTTATGACTAATCTTTCCCTTGAATGAAACTTAATTTCCTTCTTTCATTCCTTCATCTTTTAATTTTTTTTTGATACTGTGTGTACTCCTTGTCTAAAATTCTTCACAGATTTATTTAGGGTTTTTCTTTTTTCCTATAAACTGTCAAAGAGGGATTTAGTAAATAGTTCAGAATGATTGATTTTGAAATTATGAAGATACAGTTGCAAATTTCATCGAAGATGAAGCTCTCGGATGCTGAGATCCATTTCAGACAAGGGTGAGAGGATGCTCTGAAGGTGTGGTGAACCTTGGCTGTTTGCCAACATTGCAGCCTTCTGCTCCAGTGTCTCTGAAAGCTGGACCATAAGAATGGCCAATTTGGCTCAGTTAGAAGGCTTGTACCAGTCTTCTTGTGATAGCCAGTTTGTGGGAGGTGAGGAGGACTGTTTTTTCATACATCAGTTTTGTTGTGAGGTAAGGAAGGATGAGCAAATTGAAAAGGAAAACACTTACATCAGTTACCTGGACAAGTTCTTTAGCAGAAAAGAGGATACTGAAATGCTAGAAACTGAGTGGGTAGAGGATGGGAAGCTTGGGGAGAGAGGAAATGAGGAAGGATTTCTAAACAACAGTGGGGAGTTCCTCTTTAACAAGCAGCTTGAATCCATAAGCATCCCAGAGTTTCACAGTCCATCTGGGTCACCACTTAAGTCAATACAGACCACACTAACACCTTCTGCTATGAAATCTTCCCCTCAGATTCCTCATAAAACATACAGCAGCATTCTGAAACATCTGAACTAAAACACTCAGTAGACATTTCTTTTTGTATTCTTCATGAAATGTGTTTTGTCTTCTTTTATTACTAGTGTTTAAGTCATTTTTTTACTTGAATCAGATGGTGTCATTTAGAAAGGATTTTTTCTTGGTTTTTAAAATCCAGACTTTATTTCTACACGTGAGATTGTTTTCATTTTAACTGGCATATTGTTTACACACAAAAATAAAGAATAGAGCAAAATAATGAAACACAGGAGGAGACAAAAAAATGCACTAAGACAAGTAAAAAACATTCTCTCATAGAACAATGATCTGTTTTACAGGAAACAAAAATCTTGCCTTGAAATTTACACAGTGAGACTGTATATAATTGCATGAAATATGTATTTTTTCCTAAATATTTTTCACTCATGAGTATTTTCAAGTTTTTCATACTGTACACATTTCTTAAAAACACATGATACCATGGAGTGTTCTGCCTATGTTTTCCTCTAAGAGTTTTATAATGTTTGGCCTTACATTTAGGTCTTTAATCCATTTTGAGTTTATTTTTGTGTATGGTGTTAGGGAGTGTTCTAACTTCATTCTTTTACATGTAGCTGTCCAGTTTTCCCAGCACCACTTATTGAAGAGGCTCTCTTTTCTCCACTGTATATTCTTGCCTCCTTTATCAAAGATAAGGTGACCATATGTGCGTGGGTTTATCTCTGGAGTTTCTATCCTGTTCCATTGATCTATATTTCTGTTTTTGTGCCAGTACCATACTCTCTTGATCACTGTAGCTTTGTAGTATAGTCTGAAGACCAGGAGCCTGATTCCTCCAGCTGAATTTTTCTTTCTCAAGATTGCTTTGCCTATTTGGGGTCTTTAGTGTTTCCACACAAATTGTGAAATTTTTTATTCTAGTGTGTGAAAAATGCCATTGGTAGTTTGATAGGGATTGCATTGAGTCTGTAGATTGCTTTAGGTAATATAGTCATTTTCACAATGTTGATTCTTCCAATCCAAGAACATGGTATATCTCTCCATCTGTGTGTATCATCTTTAATTTCTTTCATCAGTGTCTTATAGTTTTATTTTTATTTATCAGACTTGCATTTTATTTTATTTTTTAACATCTTTATTAGTGTATAATTGCTTTACAATTGTGTGGCAGTTTCTGCTTTATAACAAAGTGAATCAATTATACATATACATATGTCCCCATATCTCTTCCCTCTTGCATCTCCCTCCCTCCCAGCCTCCCTATCCCAACCTTCTAGGTGGTCACAAAACACTGAGCTGATCTCCCTGTGCTATGCAGCTGCTTCCCACTAGCGATCTATTTTACATTTGGTAGTGTATATATGTCCATGCCATGCTCTCACTTTGTCCCAGTTTACCTTCCCCCCCCCAACCCCGTATCCTCAAGTCCATTCTCTAGTAGGTCTGCATCTTTATTCCCATCTGCCCCTAGGTTCTTCTGACCATTTTCATTTTTCTTTCTTTCTTTTTTTTTTCTTTTTAGATTCCATATATATGTGTTAGCAAACGGTATTTGTTTTTCTTTTTCTAACTTACTTCACTCTGTATGACAGTCTCTATGTCCATCCACCTCACTAAAAATAACTCAGTTTTGTTCCTTTATATGACTGAGTAATATTCCATTGTATATATGTGCCACATCTTCTTTATCCATTCATTCAATGATGGACACTTAGGTTGCTTCCAAGTCCTGGCTATTGTAAATAGAGCTGCAATGAACATTATGGTACATGACTCTTTTTGAATTATGGTTTTCTCAGGGTATATGCCCAGTAGTGGGATTGCTGGGTCATATGGTAGTTCTATTTGTAGTTTTTTAAGGAACCTCCATACTGTTCTCCATAGTGGCTGTATCAATTTACATTCCCACCAACAGTGCAAGAGGGTTCCCTTTTCTCCACACCCTCTCCAGCGTTTATTGTTTCTATATATTTTGATGATTGCCATTCTGACCGGTGTGAGATGATATCTCATTATAGTTTTGATTTGCATTTCTCTAATGATTAATGATGTTGCGCATTCTTTCATGTGTTTGTTGGCAATCTGTATATCTTCTTTGGAGAAGTGTCTATTTAGGTCTTCTGCCCATTTTTGGATTGGGTTGTTTGTTTTTCTGATATTGTGCTGCATGAGTTGCTTGTATGTTTTGGAGATTAATCCTTTGTCAGTTGCTTCATTTGCAAATATTTTCTCCCATTCTGAGGGTTGTCTTTTCCTCTTGTTTATGGTTTGCTTTACTGTGCAAAAGCTTTGAAGTTTCATTAGGTCCCATTTGTTTATTTTTGTTTTTATTTCCATTTCTCTCGGAGGTGGGTCAAAAAGGATCTTGCTGTGATTCATGTCATAGAGTGTTCTGCCTATGTTTTCCTCTAACAGTTTGATGGTATCTGGCCTTACTTTTAGGTCTTTAATCTATTTTGAGTTTATTTTTGTGTATGGCATTAGGGAGTGTTCTCAGTTCATTCTTTTACATGTAGTGTTCTCATTTCATTCTTTTACATGTGTTCTCATTTCATTCTTTTACATGTAGTGTTCTGCCTATGTTTTCCTCTAACAGTTTGATGGTATCTGGCTTTACTTTTAGGTCTTTAATCTATTTTGAGTTTATTTTTGTGTATGGCATTAGGGAGTGTTCTCATTTCATTCTTTTACATGTAGTTTTCCCAGTACCACTTATTGAAGAGGCTGTCTTTCCTCCACTGTATATTCTTGCCTCCTTTATCAAAGATAAGGTGACCATATGTGTGTGGGTTTATCTCTGGGCTTTCTATCCTGTTCCATTGATCTATATTTCTGTTTTTGTGCCAATATCATACTGCCTTGATTACTGTAGCTTTGTACTATAGTCTGAAGTCAGGGTGCCTGGTTCCTCCAGCTCCATTTTTCTTTCACAAGATTGCTTTGGCTATTTGGGGTCTCTTGTAGTTTGTTTTGAATTTATTTTCATACAAATTGTGAAATGTTTTGTTCTAGTTGTGTGAAAAATGCCATTGGTAGTTTGATAGGGATTGCATTGAATTTGTAGATTGCTTTGGGTAGTAGAGTCATTTTCACAATGTTGATTCTTCCAATCCTAGAACATGGTATATCTCTCCATCTGTTTGTATCATCTTTAATTTCTTTCATCAGTGTCTTATCGTTTTCTGCATAAAGGTCTTTTTTTCTCCTCAGGTAGGTTTATTCCTAGGTATTTTACTCTCTTTGTTGCAATGGTAAATGGGAGTGTTTCCTTAATTTCACTTTCAGATTTTTCATCATTAGTGTATAGAAATGCAAGAGAATGAAACTACCTATTAAAAAGAGAAGGTAATATATTATGACATGGGTAGGAGCTATCTAGTTACCATGGGTTACAATTAAAATATTTTGGGTGTTTCATTCTTAGGTGGGTGGTGGGCTTGCAAGTTTTCATTTTAAATGTTTCTAATTTACATATGTGATATATTTCTTCTGTGCATGCCAATGACGACATAGTGAAATGTTTCATTGAGCATCGATATGAGGAAGCCATTGCTGACCTCTGAAGGACTGCAGAAGCAGTGGTCCTTCTGTGGGTGTCTGGATGTGACATGGAAATCATTGCTGTATTGAGGAGATGGGGGTGACTTGAATGAGGGGTGGTCCCTGACCTCACTCGTAAGTCAAGGAAGGGCAGGGATGTTGTGATTATTTGACTGATTGCTATCCAAGAAGATGAGGGAAGGTCAACTTCCAATCTCAGTTGGATATTTTTGCATTTGAGAGGAAGGAAAGAGGCAAGTCCCGAAGGCGTTCAGTCTCAGATGGTACTTTTCTCCCCACATCCAAATTTTAGAGGCTGAGAGAGAGGGAAAGGCCAGGGTGTATCTGAAGACCAGAAACAAGTGAAATAGCTGTGGGGGGAGGAGAACAAAAGCCACCCAGGAGCAAATAAATGGTGACTGAGGCTCCAGTGGGGGTTAGTCTACACAGAGTGCAGGGGGTTGTATTCTATTCCTTGAGGGAAGCTGGACAAGGATAGGGGGTGGACCAGTCTGGAATCTGTGTCAGATGATACGAGTTCCATCACATGGAGACTGAGAGGAAGAGACACTAGGTTGACCCATCAGTTGGGGGAGGAACTTACCTCTCACATGCATTGTGTGGTGTGTGGGTAAGGACACAGAGGGGGATTTGCCAAGCTGAGTGGTGTTGAAATGCACATGCTTAGTGGACAGAAGAGTATTCTTGAAGCTTACTATGTGCCCAGGCTGACTTCACCCCAGGCTATGAAGAGAAGGTCACACGGCAGCCTCGAGAAAAGTGGGCCTCAGGTTTGATGAAAAGAGAGGGGGACGATTGCTCATGGACTCCAGGTAGTAAAGGACATGAGGATGTGTGCCTGGGAACTGACAGTGGGCACTTGGTGGTGTTCCTGGGAGGTTTGATTCAAAACCCATCTCAAACGTGGTCTCCATCCAGATCGTACACATTTGTATGTATATGTATATCTACTATCTATCTATCTATCCATCCATCCATCTTTCTGTCCATCCATCCATCCATCCCTCTATCTATCTACCTATGTAATATATTTTTTAAAATAAATGCTGGTGTAATGCACAGTTTTAGGCCCTAAAGGGTGATGAACAAAATTGGTGCAGAGAATATCTCTGACTTTAAAAGATGCTCACAATCCAGTAGGGGAAACAGATGGTAGAGGAACAATTTAAGAGGGTCTAAAAGGAGGACCATATTGCTGGGTATGGGTTGTGGATAAAGGTGACCATCCCCAAACTCACAAAAAAATATTAAAAACTATAGTAAACACAACAGGTACTATTTCTGAGCACCTGCCTTAAATTGGGTGCCTTACAAAAGCCTCTCAACAATACACCCTCATTTCATGCTGTTGAAAGCTTCAGTCCTCTGTGGGCAGGTACCAGGTCTGTTCTGTTCCTCTGGCTCTACCTGGGACATCCTCTAATGGCCTTGCTATCTGTAAAATAATAATAATATTATTAATACATAATAAATAAGGGAACTGAATCTGTGCACCACCCCAAGCTGGGCTGCTAGAGTGAAGAACTATGTTAATTTCATGCTGCAGCATGGACAGTCCTCACCGGTCACCTCAGCCTGTGGCAGCTGAGCAAGTAGACAGTGCTAAACCCCCTCCTACAGGTGCTGTCCTGGGGGTGGCCTGCCCCCTTTAGTTAGACCCTTGAGAATGGCCAACGCCAGGCCACCTGTAAGCCAGCAGGACCCTATGGGGTCTTCCCATAATAGACTCCCATCCACATCCTCCGCCTGACTTTCGTCTGTAGAGAAACTTTAGTCAAAGAGTACATTTAATCAGAGAAGTGAGAAAATGCAGAAAGAAAGGAAAACAGTAATAATAATAGTTTAGCAGTTAAACAAAGTCAAAGACATTTAGTTCCTCCCTGAGAACTATAGATAACATTCTGAGCCATGTCCTTCGAGCTGTTTTGCGGATACTGAGGCCCCCACCTCAGTATCAGGTGGGAGATGTTAGCTGCAAGCTGCCCACCGGCACGGAGACTCCAGACCGGTTGGAACCAAGAGGTTGATGATGCCGACTCCCCATTACGTCACCACCAGCCAATCAGGAGAATGTCCATGAGCGGACCACACCCTGCTTCTTGAACACTGTAAGACTCCTCACTGCCCCCTCCAGGGCGGGACACAGTCTGGAGGGCATTAGCCCTCTATGGCCCCCTTTGCCTGGCAAAGCAATATAGCTATGTTTTTCTACTTCATCCAAATCTCTGCCTCCGAGATTTAATCAGGCCCTGGTGCACAGAGGCTGAATTTCAACAACACACCCGCGTTAACTCAACCACATGGTGCCTTGTGACAGAAAACTAGCTACGAGCTCATTTTCTTCCCCAGCTTTAGTTGGAATTTACTGTCACTTATCATCTGTCCTATTCTCTCACTGCCTTCTTTTCTACATAAACAAAGGCCCAATTTTAGCAGCATTTGAAATCTACAGCAAAGCTTCCTGTTTAGGCTCATCCTCAGACCCTTTCCTCAACCTCTTCAGATAATTTGGTCATCAATGATTGGAGCATCTGCTTTGTACAGAAAACATGCTATTTCAACATCTGAAAGAGGCAGGCTGATTGGGCCCGGAGAATGGCACTCGTGTGGCCGGTCCCTTTCAGCGAGACTGGGGGACAGAGAAAGAGCTGCTCTGCACAGATGTTCTCTGAATGGCACTCAAGACAGAATGGAGACTCAAACAGTACATGCTGTCTGAGGCTAATGAACGTCTTGAGGAAAACAAGTAACCCAACGCTTAAAATTCGAAGGGGAAAGAGCTATTTATTGGATTTTCCAAAATCTGTTATTCATGCATTTCCTTTAAAATCATGCTATGCATTTGTCATGTCTTTGCTAGTCCCAGTTGCCCCTTTGCTTCGAAGCCTCCTGGCAACCTATATACCTTCACATGCACAAAGCACCATGTTTGTTTTCAAGGCAGGGATTGGGGTGCGGTCTGCGAACAGCACACGTGGTTGCAAGTACCTCTTCCATTGCTGGCCGTTCACCTGTGGCCCACCAGTGCGCATCTCCCAGCTGGAGCATAAACACCCACTGCTGATGAGGAAGCTGCATTTGCCGGCTTGGACCCTTTATGTGGGCAGAGTCTCTGGATGGAAGTGATGCTCCAAAGGGTCCCTAAAGAGCTGTCTTCAAGGAAGAGTCCCCTGCAGAGGACCCCTGGAGGCTGATGTTTCCAGACAGACACTCCATGAGTCTTAAACTTTAGTCAAAGTGGCTTCTGTTGCAAAAAGGGTTGACATTGGGGAAAGAAGTGGGGCCTGAAAACAAAGCATGGGAATGTCAGCTGTGCTTAGGGGCCTGACTTAGTGCCAGGGTTGGACTCCAAGGTCTTCTGAGGCTTCCTCTTTGGACTTTGCTTGCCTAGAACACGGATCCTGGCCCATAGGAAAGTCTACTGACAGCTGGGTTTCTGACACTGAGACGTGCCTGGTCTCAGGTGTGCTCCTGTTTTGATGCCCAGTGTGTGAGGGACTTTTAGTCATAAAGACAGACTCTAGCCAGCAGTTGTGGGTACAGACACATGTTCAGTTCCCATGAAGATGGGATGGGGTCCCGAGACCCAGCAAAGTGGACTTCTGCACAGGGTCACACTTCCCAGGGGCAGCGAGATCTAGAGGAGGGAAAAAGTCAGAAACTGACGTGTGCTGAGCACTGTGATTGCATCACAGTTGGGTTACTCCATGAAATCCCTAAACCCCTGACAGGTAACATGCACGAGGTGTTCCTACCAGGTCATCTGGTCACCAGGGTGCAGCAGCACACCTTCCAATCCAAAGCAATGGTGAGTCAAAGACAGGTCTTTGGGTGGCACTGGTGGTACCAGCAGGTGGTAAGCAAGCCTTTTTCTCAGGCAGTTGAGCCTGTAAACAAAAGGCCATCTCCAGCCCCTCGGTGCACTGAGTGGAGCCCCCGGTCAGCCGATCCTATGATAGAAGCAGAGCCAATGGTGCATTTTCTCCACTGTGATCCAGGATGTGGCCTTGCTGAGGAATCAGCATTTGGTAGACAGATTCATCAGTGGCTTCCCAAGTCCAGCAGCCAATTTCCAAGTGAACACATGGCTCCTGTCCTGCAGACAGGGAGTGCTGACCTGTTGGCCTTCTCGGGAGGTGATGGAGAAGTTCGGAGCAAAAAGACAGCCCAGGTGGGAAGATTCCCGCACTGAATGCTCCATGTGGATGCACAACGCTCAGCCAGCCTGCTCCATGGGCAGTGCTCAATCTACTCTCATTCGGGCAGGTTGGAAAACAGTTCTAAGTGACCATGAGGTTCTGGGAGTGTAAGAAAACCTCATGTTTCATTCATCTTCCTGCAAACATGGCTTCCTCGGTTACCCAGCTGAAGAGATTGGTTCGTGAATGTCTGGAGCCCCTTGAGAGAAATATGGAGGTTGATAAACTCAGGTGCAGGAATCTGGGTCCAGCTGTCCTCAGGGCAAAGGAGGTCCCTCTTCCAGAAACGCTGTAGGGAGGAGCCCTCCTACATAACTTCCACGAGGATGTAAACCCTGAGCAGTGATGTAGTGAGCCAAGACCTAGAAGGAAGTAGCTCCTTGGAAGCATTTATGCAGAAATGACTTGAATTTCTATCCTAAACATTTGAAAGAATTACATCCCAGATGCAATGCTATACCCTGAGTCTTGATATCAGCTTGGCTTCTTCTGCCCCTGTTTTTGGTGGGACCCTTTAACCAGCACCAGCAGCAGAGTGGACTCTTTCCTGACTTTTCCAAATCCAGGGGTTCTCGACCTCAGGACATTTGCCTCCCCCACCAAGCGGCCATTTGGCAACATCTGCAGAAATTTTTGGTTGTCACAACTGTGGCAGGAGGATGCTAGTGGTGTCTGGTCTGTAGAGAACAGGGATGATGTTAAACGTCCTATAATGCACAGGACAGCCACCCACACCAAAGAACCACCCAGTTCATAATGTCATTGGTGCCAGTGTGGAGAAACAATGCCCTAACTGGGGTCTCCACACTTAGTATACAAAAATAAATGATGCCCAGTTAAATTCTAATTTCAGATAAACAACAAATATATTTGTAATATATCTATGTCTAATTGCATGGGACATTTATATGCTTAATACATCTCAAATATTGAATGGGAGCATACTTAACATTAAAAAAATTATTCATTGTTTATCTGAAATTCAAGTTTAACCAAATTTCCTGCACTCAATCTGGCAACCCTGGCTCTATCCTTTGTACAGGAGTGTGTCCTATGTTTCAAATTCCAAGCTTTTCTATCACAAGATGGAACTTTCTTCAGTTTGGGACAATTATTACAAAGAAGGCATTATTGTATAATAGCAAAGGCTTTGGAATAAAGCAAGTCTCAAAGCCCACTTCTGGTAAGCTGTATAATCTTTAATTTCTCTAAGCCCTAGTTACCTTATGTATGTTATGGGAATATGCTATGACTATTCCATGGGATTATTGCAAGAAGCAAAAAAAATAATGTATGAAAAGTGACTGATATTCATAAAGGATAATTATAATTTTTAGTATTAATTTATCCTTTCTTCAGTGATATCTTGAATTTCCTTTTAAGTTCAAGTTTTATCAAGACAATTCTCCCTTCCAGTATATTCAGTGGAATTATGGTAACTTGCTGTACTGAATGAGCCCAAAATGAGTTGACTCTTTTAATTTCTTTTTAATAGTTGTTGAAGTAAAGCAAGCATACAATTGAATTAGCAAATCTACATCTCTACATCTCCCAAATCTACATAGATTGAGAGTTATACATCTCATTATTGGTAGTTTTTTCTTTTTCTTTTTTTTACAAACTGAACATACCCACGTAACTATCACCCAGATCAGGACATGGTCAGCACCCCAGAAACTTTCTCATGACCTCTCCCCTTCATTACACATCCGAAGACAATTGCCATTTTCATGTTTATCACCACAAATTAGTTTTTTCTGTTTTTGAATTTACTATGAATTGAACTATGTGGTAAGTACTTTTTTGTGTCTGGATTTTATTTTTGTTTTTATCTCTTTTCTCAACACTGTATCTGTGAAATTTCTTGTGCTGCTGCATGTAGCAGTCATTTAATGATTTTTTTGCTGTGTGATATTCCATTGTAGAAATGCACCAAGATTTATTTATCTCTTCCATGGCTGATGGGCATTTGGGTAGTTTCAAAGTTTTGCTATTGTCAATGGTGCTTCTGTTAATATTTTGCAGTAATTTTGGTAAATATATGAATGCATTTCCATTGCGTGGAGCAGCTGTGTCTCTGTGCATGCATAAGTTAGTGCTAAGCAGATTGTTACACAGTTTTGCATGGAGACTGCCAGTTTCTCCCCTACCAGCAGTGTCTGGAAGTTCATGGTCCCACATTCTCCCTGCACTTGACATTTTCTGTTTTTATAAATGTCAGCCCTTAGGGTGACTGTAATGCTATCCCATTGTGGTTTTTTTTTTTCTTTTCTGGTTGCATTAGGTCTTCATTGCTGTGCGTGGCCTTTCTCTAATTGCAGCGAGCGGGGGTTACTCTTTGTTGCGGTGAGTGGACCCCCCACGGCAGTGGCTTCTCTTGTTGCAGAGTACAGGCTCTAGGCATGCGAGCTTCAGGAGTTGTGGCACAGGGGCTCAATAGTCATGGCTCATGGGCTCTAGAGCGCAGGCTCAGTAGTTGTGGCTCATGGGCTTAGTTGCTCCGCAGCATGTGGGATCTTCCCGGACCAGGGCTCGAACCAGTATTCCCTGCATTGGCAGGCGGATTCTTAACCACTGCGCCACTAGGGAAGTCCCTCCCATTGGGTTTTGAATAACATTTTCCTGACTAACAATGGTGCTGAGTACCTTTACAAATGTGTATTTATCACTGTAATAGAGGTTTAAAAAAAATTCTGTCTTGATCCAGATTTCGAGGCCCTGGCCAACATTTGTTATTAACATTTAAAAATGGTGTTTTAAACCATATTTTAGCTTAATTTCCCTGTGATCAGACTAAAATCTCTGAATTTCTGAGACTTCCTTTATGGCTCAGCATCTGATCAATTTTGGTAAGTATGCACATGAAACAGAGTCATCTACTCTTGGTTTCTGTACAAGTTTTAGTTATACTAATTATACCAACTTAGTAATCTTATTGCTCCAATCTTTTATATTATTTGCTTTTTCTTTTTTCTTTCTTTTTTTTTTTTTTGTGGTACGCGGGCCTCTCACTGTTGTGGCCTCTCCCATTGTGGAGCACAGGCTCCAGACACGCAGGCTCAGCGGCCATGGCTCACGGTCCCAGCTGCTCCACGGCATGTGGGATCTTCTCGGACCGAGGCACGAACCCATGTCCCCTGCATCAGCAGGTGGACTCTCAACCACTGCGCCACCAGGGAAGCCCTGCTTGTTCTTTCATTGACTGATAATATTATTTAAACCTACAGTTAAGATTATGGGATTCTCTACTCTTTATTTATTTCTGTCAACATTTTTCCAATTCTACAGTAGCTTTACTAGTCATTAGAACAAGTCTGTAAGCTAAAAAATTGTATCATTAGAGAGCCAAATGTATTATTATTGGTTATTATTTTTTTCTTTCAGTAAAATCCAGTATTCGTCTTTAAAAGTTGACAATATCCACCCAAGTCTTTCTCTAGCACACAACACTGATAATTGTTAACCATACCTGGAACCCAGATAACCCATTAATATGTTTCCTGGGGCTGTCTTTGACAGAATTTTTGACACTTTTAAACTTGTCAAAGTGGATTGAGTTAGCAGGTGTATAAATTTTCTCTGCCTCTAAATAGCATCAGGAAAGGCAGAAACATTTGATTTCTAAGCAGATAACTTCAGTTACTAGAATCTGTGTTATATCAACCTCTTAGAACATATTTAAATTATAAATGCCAAAGAGGGATTCCAATGCTAAAAACTTTAACTGCAGTTAAGGCAACTGGTATTTTTTGAATTACGTTTGTATGAAATATCTTTTTCCATCCCGTTTCTTCTTTCTTCCAATCTACCTATGTTGTTGCATTTGAAGTGAATTTCTTGTAGATAGCATATTGTTGGATTCAGTTTGTTTATACACTCTGAATGAAAATCTGTCTTAATTGATGTATTCAGACCATTTACCTTTAAGGTAATTACTGCTGTATTAGAGCTAAAATCTGTCATTTTATTAGTTTTCTGTTGGTTCCCTTTATTTCTTATTTCTCTGTTTCCCTTTTTCTGCCTTCCTGTGGATTATTTGAAGTTTTGTTTTGTTTTGATTTGTCTTTCTCTTTGGATTCCATCTTGACTTATTTATAGTGTTTTGGAGTATATCTCTTTTACAGTTTTCTTAGTGTTATTCTAGGCATTACATCTACCACCTGTGACTTATCACGTCTACTGGTATCAACATTGCACCACTCTGAGGGCTGTGGAAACCGTACTTCACCGTATTTGTGCTTTTTGATTCTTTCTTCCTTTCTCAGCTCCAATATCTTTCTTTTATTATTTTCTCTCTTTTTGAAGAAATTCCTCTACTCAGTCTTTAACAGTAAGTCTGCTAGTGAAAAGTTCTTTAACTTTTCCTTTGTCTGAGGTTGTTTTTCTTTCTTCTTCAATTACTTAAGGGTAGTTTCACTGGATATAGAATTCATGGTTTACAGTCATTTTCTTATATCATTTGAAAAATGTTGTGTCACTTTCTTCTGGTTTCTCTGATTTCAGCTGGGAAATCTACTCTCATAGCAAATGATGTTCTCTTATAGGTAATGTCATTTTTCCCTGGCTACTTTCAAGTTTTTTCATTGTCTTTCATTTTCAGAAGATTACTTATGATGTGTCTTGGTGTAGATTTCTTTCCTGTTTGGGGTTTACTCAGATTATTTAAATCTGTAAGGTTTATGTCTTTTGTTAAAGTTGGGAAATTTTCAGCCATTATTTCTTTAAATAGGAATGTTGAAATTTCTATTATTGTCCCATATGTTCCTAAAGATCTGATCACTTTTGGGGGGGAGGGGTCTATTTTCTCGCTGTTGTTCAGACTGGGCAAGTTCACTGATTTTGTCGTCTTTACTATGGAGCTCATTCAGAAAGTTTAAAAACATTATTATATTTTTAGTTTTGTAACTTCCATTTGGTTCTTTTTACACCTTTTACTCTTTTGCTGAGATTTGCTAACATTTCATTTGTTTCAAGGGAATTTGTAACTGCATATTGAAGCATTTCTCTGATGTCTGCTCTACAATCCTTGTCAGGTTCCCCAGCCTCGGCATCATCTCAGGGTCTTTTCTCATTGATTCCACTTCTGATGTTCTGGGTTCTTGGGATGACTGGAGATTTCTGATTGTATTTGCCGCATGTTGTCCTATTCAAATGTCCTCTTTTAGCAGGCAGGATCCTTGTCTTAGTTTCTTCTAATGCTTTCAGATAATGATTCCTGCAGTTGTCACAGCTCTCTTGTTTTGGTAGATGGGCAGGTGAGTCAAACAGCAGCTATCCTGGTACCGATATTAGCAGAAGTCGGCTCTGAACTCTTGTCTCTGAAGTTTGGTTTGAGGGGATGGAGTGACTTAGTATGTTCTATTCAGTTCATTTTTGATCTCCTTAAAATTTGTGAGCAGTTATTACCTTTTATCCTCAAAGTCCTAATACTATGAAATATCCAATTTAAGATCTTCCAAGCACTGTGATTAGAGCCAAGAAGGACATGTATGGAAAGTTAAGGAGTTATTCCCATCTTAGACAGATAATAATTCTTATATGAGCATAATAATTATTATTACAATTAGTTTTAATGGATACTCACAATAATATAATAATGTTCTAGGCATTATTCTGAGTACGTATTATGTGTTTACTCACTGAACTCATAACAACCATTCAAGCTACTTACAGTTATCTGTCATATCTTATTAATGAGGCCAGAGAGGTTGAGTATTTCTTCAAGGTCACACAGAGAGTAAGCAGCAGAGCCTGAGAAAATGATCAGAGCAGAGATTGTCACTGTGAAAATGAAAACGCAATGTATTTTTATTACCAATATTTACTGTATTGTTTTTCATTGTGCCTGTAGATCTGCATTCACTAAATTCAAGGCACTCTCTGCTTCACAGCAAAGGTACAATCTGTAAGAAAGAAGGTGGAAATTAGCTGTGTTCAGAAGATATCCGATCTGGAAAAAATCAGGCTGCTGACCTGCCTCCTGGAATAGAGCCTGGGGTCTGTGAGCTCTCGGTGGTCTCACTTTCAGAATCACCATTCTTTCATCACAGGAGTAGTGGTGATGGCTGAGGCAGGCATCAGGTAGATGGGCCTGATGAAGGTTTACAGGGCCCAGTATGCTTCACCATAGGGCCAAACAAGTTGCTAAGAGTGCCCAGCAGGACGTCTCAGGGCTGAGAGGTCACCTCCAGGAGCTAAGCAAGGGCCCAGGCTCTCCCTGGGCAAAGTCAGCCCTTTCCTGCAGTCACTGCAGCCCTTTCCTGGAAATGCACCTCAGAGGGTGGGGTGGTGCCTCCAGCCTTGCTCCCTTCCCCCTTTAGTGGAGAAACTGTAGAGTTACGTGGCAAAGGGTGTGAATGCACAAAGGAGTAAGGAAGTAGGGAAATCATGCCTCTGTCACCCTGGGACTTGATTGTGAGATCAGGCAAAAGGGTAAGAGGAAAAAGTACCCTGAAAGCCTCTGTGCCCAAGTGACCACTTTGAAACAGAGTGTGACTGTGATAATAATGTTTGAATTTAACAGAGGATCTGAGGAACTGAACTGACTGCGCAGAGATGCATTATATGTATGTGAAGATGGCGAACATTGACATTTGGATGAGTGGCTCCTGATCTCTGAATTACCTAGTGTCAGAGCGATGGAGAGGAAGAGACAGAAGAAAACAGATGTTACCAGGTGGTGGAACTGGGGTCTGAACAAAGAGCAGCTGAAGATGATGCTCTGTTTTCCAGATGGGTGTTGGGATCATAAGAGTGAGATTAAGAAAAGCAGAAGAAAGAACCATTTTGGAGGGAAAGCTGAACTCAGTGAGGAGCTCTATCATAGCTGGATTGCTAATGATTTCTCACCTATGACCAAACTCTTTTCCGTGGCAAGGTCTTTGCACAAACGGTTCATAACCACATAAAGTGTCCAGCCTGACCCATGCTTCTGGGTCCGTCCTGCCATCCACCAAGTCTCAGTTATACATCACTTCCTCTGGGAACCATGTTTTCACCCATATATTGGATGAAATATCCCAGTTTCATCCCACCTCCCTCTTTAATAATGTTTTCCTTTTGTTTGTTATGACTTTCTTCCTGGCTGTTTTTCCAATTCGGTTGTAATATCCAGGAAGGTGGGTGTTACGTCTGTCTGGCTCACCATGTATTCCCTGTGCTGAGTTCACTGCCTGTCCCATAGTTGGCACTTACTGAATACATTCTGAATGAATGAATCAATGAAAGAATGAATAAATGACACTTTTATTATAGTCTGATTGGACCATTCTGAACCTGTTTTTTCAAGAGATGACTTTATTTCACACAAATCTTCCATCCTTATGCACCAGAGATTATTTTTACAGTCTAGTCTCAGAATATTGCATTCATATTAGAACTACTAATATATTTTCCCCTTGCCTTCTGATTATACAATGAGTTTAGGAATAACTTCTGAACAATCGAATCCTTAAAAGTTTATAAGCAAACAGCATGGTGTAAGGCAGGGATCGCAAATATCTCAGACTTATGACAGAACCTATTATGCTTCCCCCAAGCCAGACATTGCTGGTCAATAACCGCTGTCTTTCTGTTGGAACAAAGAATGTTTATTTTGCAAATTGAAAATTCAGCAAGCCATAAAGAAAAAGCATGAGGAAATCTCTTTATTAAGGAGTGATCACTAGGATCAATTATTTGCTTACAATTTGCAGAGAAAAAAACACTTCAAAGGATAAACTAAAATCTGGTTCAAATAGTTACCTAGCAGGCAGGGAGAATTTGGGCAGAGGATATAGGGATGAAACCAAGACTTTCCTGCATGTATCTTTTAATATAGTTTGGACTTTTGAAACATATAAATATTTTACATGTTAAAAAAAATAAAATTTATTTAAAAAGCACACCCTGAAACTGAAAACAGAAGAAACAAATGAACCCATAGTTAATGTGAACACAAAAATGAAATAATTATTTTAAGTATTAAGTACACAATTTTAAATGCAGTGATCTTATTATAGACCCTTTAGCTGGTTACATCCTATGGGTTAAAGAAAAAAACTGTAAAGAATTTTATAGTTCTATTAATCATATTATGTAAGTAGTAATATTGATACTGTAATTTAAAAAACCCTTTTAACAAACAACCCAATCAAAAGATGGGCAGAAAACCTAAACATACATTTCTCCAAAGAAGACATACAGATGACAGACAGGCACATGAAAAGAAACTAAACATAGCTAATTATTTGAGTAATGCAAATCAAAACTACAATGAGGTATCACCTCACACTGGTCAGGATGGCCATCATCAAAAAATCTCAAACAATAAATGCCGGAGAGGGTGTGGAGAGAAAGGAACCCGCCTACACTCCTAGTGGGAATGTAAATTGATACAGCCACTATGGAGAACAGCATGGAGGTTCCTTAAAAAACTAAAAATAGAGCTACCATATAACTCTGTAATCCCACTCCTGGGCATACATCTGGGGAAAACTCTAATTCAAAAAGATACATGCATCCCAATGTTCATTGCAGCAGTGTTTACAATAGCCAAGACATGGAAACACCCTAAATGTCCATTGACAGATGAATGGATAAAGAAGATGTGGTACAATGGAATACAATGGAATATTACCCAGCCATAAAAAAGAACAAAAAAGTGCCATTTGTAGAGATGTGGATGGACCTAGAGATTGTCATACTGAGAGAAGTAAGTCAGAGAAAGACAAATATCATATGATAACACTTATATGTGGAATCTAAAAAAAAAATGATACAAATTAACTTATTTACAAAACAGAAATAGACTCACAGACATGGAAAACAAACTTCTGGTTACCAAAGGGGAAAGAGGGGGAAGAATAAATTAGGAGTTTGGGATTAGCAGATATACACTACTGTATATAAAATGGATAACCAAAAAAGACCTACTGTATAACACAGGGAACTATACTCAATATTTTGTAATAACCTGTAAAGGAAAATAATCTGAAAAAGAATATATATAAAAAACTGAATATTATGTATATATATATAAAGAATATATATAAAGCTGTATATATATGTGTGTGTATATATAAAAGTGAATCACTTTGCTGTACACCTAAAGCTAACACATTGTAAATAAACCATACTTCTGTACAGCAGAAACTAACACAACACTATAAAACAGCTATACTCCAATAAAAACTTATATTAAAATATATCCTCATCACAAGAAAAGGAACTAAAATGTAACTTTGTACAGTGACAGATGGTAACTATACTTATTGGGGTGGTTATTTCTCAATATGGAATCATTATGTAGTACATCTGAAACTAATATAATGTAATAGGTCAATTATACTGCAATAAAAATCCATCAGTCCAGTTTAAAAAAAATTTTTAAAGATTAAAAAAAACCTCTTTTGATGAAGGTAAGCTCATGTTTTATTTTAAAGAATAATTCTAACTCATACATGTAAGAAGAATGAGAGAATTAGAAAAATCACAATTTTCCAACACTCTGGAAAAATTCAATTAAGGCAGAAATTTCAACAGTTGCTAAATCATGGTGGTTGCTGATGAATAGAATTTTTGCGGCGCAGAAAGCAAACAGAATCTCCACAAATAACTTGCTCATTGCAAAGGAGAAAATGTGACTTTCACTGAAGATCTGAGTGTGACTGGTAGTGGGGAGTCCTGACTAGCTCGTGCCCATGGTTGTGGTTTCGTAGAAAAGGTGCAGCATCACCTGGGAATCTCTTAAGGCAAATGTTTAACGTGAATCTAATCAAATCTCTAGACTTAACTTTCTTTCAGGAAAGACAGGGATAGGGCAAGATTTCCCAATCTCCGCTGTGCATTGAGATCACTCTACAATGTGAGAAAATACTGATGCCTGGGTTATAGTAGAACTGGAGAGATGGGAGTGTGGATGGATATTAGAAAATTATGCTTTAATTAGCTGTGATCATGATATTATGATTCTATACAAATGATAAAGCTGTGTTAAAGACCAAAAGCATGGAGACTAATAGTAGCTTTTAATCCATATTAGATATCAATTAGAAATAATCATTTAAAACAGCATTTGAAAACATACATTTAATTAAGATATAATTAAGGCCTTTCCTTAACGCCCCAGAGTCATCAGTTTCTGCTAGTGTTCAAGTTTCCATAATACTTATCAGTCTCTGCAATGATGTGATTAATTTTCTTGTATGTTCTATGTTTGTGTGTCTAGTGACTTCAGTTGCCTCCGTCTCTACAAACAGTAAACGGTAACCAACACCACAGCCCTAGATGGCTTGCAGAGACCAGTGCCACCATCCAGATCTTAAAACTCACAGGGATGCTGATTCCCACCACATCTGCATTCAACTTCCTTTGGATGCGCAGAAGGCAAACGGATCTCGGGAATGACTCATTCAGGCGATGAGTCCAATTGTGGCCCTGTTCCAGACGTGGTGTGTCATGTCAGCAAAGTAACAAGTTTCTGGTGCCCGGCATCCTGCTACTGATCCTGTGAAGGTTTGCTCTCTCTACCCCTGTTAGTAAAGGCCACCAGTATTTTCCCTGTATCTCAATAGTAATATGTTTGTTTTTGTACAGTATATATATATATATATATATATATATATATATAATATTGTGAATACTATTATTTTTATATATCACATTTGACTGTTTTAGTCAGTTTGGCTACTCTACTAGAACACCATACACAGTGTGCCTTACACAACATGATTTATTTCTCACAGCCTGGAGGCTGGGAAGTCCAAGAGGCGAGTCTCCAGCAGGTCCAGGGTCTGGTGAGGCCTTTTCCTGGTTTGTGAGCCTCTTCTCACTGTGTCCTCACATGGTTGGATGCCAAGCTCCCATGTCTCTTCTTGTCAGGGCAGTAATCCCAATACCTGAGGGCTCTACCCTCATGACCTAAGTACCACCCAAAGGCCCCACCTCCTAATACATCCAGCTGGGGGTTAGGATTTCAACATGTAAATTTTGGGAGGATACAAACATTCAGTCCATAGAATATGGGATATAATTTATACATGATATTTTTGTTTTCTTCCTTCTTTCACTCTCTTATCATCTAACGTAAGACGTGCTAATTATAGTTAATTTTACATCTTGGCATGTAAGTCGCGGGCTGTCACAGAAGAGTGAACGTTGCTCAAGGTCTTTGCATCCCTGCTGGGGGAGGGTTAACATACTTTAGGTTTGCACACAAGACAGTTGTGTCGTGTCAGGCAGACGTGTGACTCTGTCAGTGAGGGTGTGTAGAGTACGGGGTTAGGAGTGGTGGGTGAGTGCTAAGTTGACAAAGGGTGGACGGTGATGGCTGGTGGACTGTCAGCCTTTTCAACTCAACCAAGTCCTCCAGAACCCCCTTTCGGGCTTGTCTCTCAGGAGGATGTGAGAGAGATTCCTTGTGAAAGCTGAAGGGTGGAAGGGAAGCAGCAGCCATTGTGAGGTTCACACACACCCTCACCTGTTATTCAGTCAAATGTGAATCTAAGCGCTGGCATGAGGGAGTCTGGTGGATGTAATCAAAGTCCCTAATCCCAGTTGATTCTAAATTAGGGAGATTGTATTTGGCAGGACTTGACTCAATTAACCAGAAGGCTTTACAAGTGGATTTAGACCCTCTCTGGGGAGAGCGAAGGACTCCGGGCTTCTGCCGTGGATGACTGTGTCCTGTGGCTTTGCGGTTCCACCAGCTTGGGCACTTCCGTCTCTAATTGTCCACATGACAGACACTGGAATCCTTAGCCGGCCTCACAGTTTCCTAATCGTATAAGTCAGTTCCCTGTAATAAACCCATATATGAGTGTGTGTGTGTGTGTGTGTGTGTGTGTATCCCTGTGTATGCACATGTGTGTACACGTGTATGTGTGTGCGTGTGTATATATATGTATTATACACGTGTGTGAACACTGGCATTGAGTCCATTTGACAGAGGTTTGGGTCATAAATCCATTCATCTTCTTACCCCCTTGTGCCCTCATTCAGACTAACGATGGATGTCTTTGGACCCCAGGTATTAGTATTAACCAAGAGTCACTCCCTCAAAATCCTCCAAAAGTCCTTAGTACTGTTCTTTCCCTGAGCACTGCTGCCCTGGGACATGGTTGCAGGTCAACTTGGGAAGAGCAGAGAGGAAGTTTTACACGTGATATTTATGACAGTGTTTGAGGAAAGGAAGTTCCTTAAGGACACCTAGCCTCTTCTTCAGTCAAGGAGTCCAGATTTGTAAACTGACTTAAATGTGTGTACTGGGAAAAAAGTGAGCTCAGTTTCCATTGTGGTGACTTATAATGGTGTTTAAGATGTTTATGGCTCATGGATGTCTGGAGATTATTTTTTCTACTTTTCTCAATTATAAAGTCAAACCGTACTAGGTTGCTCATACGTTTTATTATTAGGGCTACCCGCATAGATTCCCTGTGAGTAAAACCAGCTTGAAGACTTTATTCCTCCTGCTCATTATGGAAATCTTGCCTGCCTTGTCTTGGGGGGAGGGGGAGCTAAATAGTGCCACCTGGACTCACCATTGTAACATCCTATCATTATTTATAAATCAGAGCACAGTACCATGCAGCCTTTCTGTTTTCTGTTTTCGATTAAATACAACATTTAAGTTACAGCAAGGCCAACAGACCAGGAGATGATTCCATTGCAAAGATAGTTTATTACTCACAGTTCCCAAGATGAAGGGGCATGATAAGCCCTGTAGGGGATCACAAGGAGGTACTGGGGTTGGAATTTCCCAGGAGGCAGAGGGGGAAGGGAAGTCTGGGCAAAAATCTTCACTGTGGTTTTACCAGAAGGAACAGGCGAGGCAAGGTAAGCAGGCTTAATGTTGTCTGTTTTAAATGAGTCCAGGGGGCTCTGGAGTGTATGGAAAGCCCTTGATGTCCTGCTACCTGGTCCCAGTGTTCTTGGGTCAGCCGTTTAGCATCTCTGAGAGCTGGTTAAGTCCCTCCAGGGTCAGCAAGGCCCCAAAGTCAAAGCCATAGAAAATCAATGATTTACGGCTACTACGCCCCTCCCGTCATTCCTACAGAGCACAGCCATGCAGGTGTTTCTAGAGTGTGATCCACCCTCCCTGATGGAGGTCACAAGGCCTCCGTGAAGGCTGTGTCCTCTGGGGCCTTGAGGAGGTGTAACATGCTTGCATGATGTACCCAAATCCTAATACCTGCAGGCCTTTTCTGTCCCTTCCTAAATATTATTATACCGTGGAATTCTGATGTCTTCAACTTTATTGAATATAGGACATCACTGAGTCAAGTCTTCAGCCAACCAGCCGAGTGTACTTCTAACCTCAACTTGCACATTAAATGCTGAATTTTGAGAAAGGGCATATGTGTTGACTAATTCAGCCAGACCTAGCTTTGCATCGTTCTCTCCAATAGCCTGAGAATCTATTCCCACATGTGTTCTATGTGATCTTACCAATCTCTTTCCTTAGTAGACCTTATTCGTGTTCCACTGAGGGTACTGGTGTCTAGTCCGCATCATGAGTCAGAGGCTCTTAAGGATGGTGACTGTAAGTATGAGGACAGTCAGGATCCCCTGATGAGGGAACTTACTCAGGTAAACTTGTTACCTGAGCTTCATCAGCACAAGAAAGCCAGTCTTCAGACAAAGGAAGTGACCCGGGGTGTCAGGGATTCAAGCTCTCTGCTTGACTCAGTGTCATTCAAACTTCCCATCCATTTCTCAGGTTTTCAGTTGTTTCCAGTTAATGCCTCAGTTTTTTCTAAGACTTGGAAAATATTGGGATTCTTTTAAGTCCACTAGGGAGATCTTGTTTTGCTAACTGTGACCAGAGCTAAGAGTTTAAAACCTTGAGCTTATTATTATTTTTTTTAACGTAACCTCTCCAGCACAGTTGGAATAAATCAATCTCTGTTCAGTCCTTGTGGTGTCATATAGCTACCTTATTAGTAAAACAAAGTAGTTACCTGACCCACAAATCCATCATCATAAAATACTGCTTTATCTCAAGCATGCACGGTTGATAATTTAAATAATTGTGATGCCACTGGTTGCTGGCATCTCATTTTCCAACCACGATGAGGTCATAAGTAGTTAAAATTGAGATGTTAAGCCATCATATCTCTAAATCTTATCTTAAAGCTCTGTGTTCTGAGATGACTCCTAGGACCCAGATCATGTCAACCAAGGTGTAGCAAGGGAAAAAAAAAAAACCACACCTGTGTTGGAGGGTCAACAAGAGGGAATTTAATAGGAGGAACTGCTTCCCAAGTTATCGGAAAAGATAAAAATGAGACAGTGAGGCAGCCCAGAGATGAACAGTTTAACAGATTAACAATTAAAAAAAACAGTAACTCAAAACCTTTGCCATCCCTAGGGCTGGAAGGGTATATAAAGAAATGGCTTTATCAGGCCCCGGGAGTGGGAGTTAACTGGTGGAGGCTGGGGCAGTAAGGAGGCTGGGGGAAGGTGAGGTGATGTGCAGACATCCCAGCAAGACGTTAAACCACAGGAGAGACAGGACGCACTGGGAGCCATCCTGGACAGAGAGCGGGCAGAGACAGCCTCCATCTCTTTCCCTCCAGTCACCACTGATGAAATGTGCCTGAAAACCAGTGGGATAGGGAGCCTGGGAAATGTCATTTTTAGGCCCCAACTCCCTAAATTACAGAATATAATGGGGAAACTGGATCTGAAAGTCAATGACAAGCAAATAAGCAGTATGTTTCTTTTTATTTCCCATCAAACCCATAGAGCATGGACGAGGAATCAGGGCTGGGCATAGACATTTCTATTCCAGCTATTATCCTCTCTCGGTAAGCACCCACATGGGCACAGTATTTATTTGTTATTACTGGCTTGAAAGAATGCACATTCATGATCTTACAGTTTTGGAAGGTAAGAATCCAGGCCTGGCTGAACTGGGTCCTCTGTTCAGCTTCAAACAATTAAGGTTCTCTGGGCTGCGTTCCCATCAGAAGCTTGCCCGGGGTTAGGTCCCCTTCCAAGCTCCCTCACTTTGTGGAAGAATTCATGTTCTTGCAGCTGTAGGACTCATGGTGACTTGATTCTTCAAGGCTGGCGGGAGAAAGCACCTCTCTTCAAGGAAAACCCTGTCCCTCTTTAAGGGACTTTCATTCAATTAAGTCAGACCCCTCTACGATGATCTCCCATTTGACTAAAATCGACTGATTTGACTAAAAATCAACTGATTTGTGAGCTTAATTATTGAACATCTGCAAAATTCCTTCACCTTTGCCACATAATATAACCTAAATTCCAAGAATGACTTCCATCATATTCAAAGGTCTTGCCCACACTCAAGGGAGGGTTTATACAGGGTGTGTATGCCAGGGAGCAAGAACCCTAGGGGTCATCTTAGAATGCTGCCTATCACAAGTATTCTTTGTATGATCTTCATCATTTTCTACAGACATAAGCAATCCTTCAGAAATGCTGCCACTGAATTTCTTCCCAGTTCTATCAGCTGACACTGTTGTCTTTTTTTCAAAGGCAACTTGCAGCCCACAGTCTCAGAGATAATGATCGAGGACCCAGTTCATGGCATGCACAGCTCTAATTTCATTCTACACTCCTTGGTAACAGACGAAGCCGTCAGACTCTAAGAAATGACTTTGCAATGTACCACAGAGTTATTCAGTTACTGGCAGGAGATTTGCAGTTGAATGATTATTTCCAATGATTGCTGAGTGAAGTCCTCTAAACTCGACATAAGCACAAGGTGTTTTTACAGAATTGGTGGGGGATAGACATCCATCATTTGAATAGTCTGTATGCAACCCCGGGGGAGGGGTTGTGGAGACCCTATTTTGGGAGGCTGTGTAGCACAATGGATATTATAAAATGTCAGATTTCTGGCCATGATTCTGTGACCATGGTTGGGTGAATTTGAGCCATTTCCTGTATTCCTTGGGTCAACCTCTCCATCAGTAAGTGAATTGATTAAGTCTAAGCTCTGAAGCTCTAGCATCCTATGTCTTTAACAAAGTGTCATAGACAAATATCATACATTATCGCTTATATGTGGAATCTAAAAAAATGGTACAAATGAATTATTTACAAAAGAGAAATAGACTCACAGAGGTAGAAAACAAACTTATGGTTATCAAGGGGGGGAAGGGGAGGAAGGGATAAATTGGGAGATTGGGATTGACATATACACACTACTATATATAAAGTAGATACTATATATATAGTAGATAACTATATATAGATATACTATATATATAGTAGATAACTACTACTATATAAAGTAGATAACTAATAAGGACCTACTGTAGAGCACAGGGAACTCTACTCAATACTCTGTAATGGCCTATATGGGACAAGAATTTAAAAAAGAGGGGATATATGTATATGTATAACTGATTCACTTTGCTGTACAGCAGAAACTAACACAACATTGTAAATCAACTATACTCCAATAAAAATAGATTTAAAAAAGTGTAATAGAATTGTCATTTTGGTGACAGAGTCCAGACTCCATGTTTATTTTTTAAAAGTGGGATTTCGAGTGACCTGGGTATAGTTAGCTGGGAATAAGAAAAAAAAAACCGTCAAAGAACACAAAACCAAAGGGGTCCACTGACAGGATGGTTGCACAAAGGACCCTCCTGTTTTCACGTGACAAAGTGAATCTCCCCAATGTGATTTTCAAGCCTTTCCTGCCTTCCCCTCCTGCTAAAGAAACAGGAGCCCCACCTTACCTTGTGATTCTCAGAGCTGTCACCTCTCCCTGCTTCTGACTGAAAGCCCAAATCACTGCTTTTTAATCCGACAAACTCTTCCTCCTTTAATGTGGATGCCTGTAGTTTCAGCATCTGTGACACAGTCCCTACTTTTCCCTTCTCTAGGCTCCGAGCTCTGCTCTGCTTTTATTTTAACAGTTCTGTGGTGTGTTCTCCCTGGATGATGACAGGGACCCTATTGTATTGATATTGGATCAAATGGTTGACAATGGCCATATTAGCCTTTACCCCACATTTATGTGCGCCAGAGGCAAGATAAAGGCGTTTTCTCCTGTCTAGTGAACCACATGCTTTCAATAATAGAACTTTAAAACTAGGATATTTATTACTTTTAACTAATTATAATTATTTATTTGATTTATGTAGTAGAATGTTTATTCCTCCTTAATTTAACACACACATACATAGCACTTACTGTGTGTCTGGTATTATCCTAAACACTTTACATGTACTAATTAATTTAATCCCTACAATAACCCTATGTGGTCATTGCCATTCTTGCCATTTTACAGAAGAGAAAAAGGAGGCACAGCCAGGTTAGGTAAGGCAGACTCCAATGTCTTATGATCAAAACAAGTGTGCTGTTTCCCCCTTTTCAGATGGTCTGTATAGTAAAGCAATTTTAAAAGACAGCAACAACGTATTTTTTTCTATTGCATGTCCGACTGAGAGTCATTGCTCTTAAATCAATTATGAGATTCTGGTTTCGAAGTTCAGTCATACTGCAGAAGGCACTCAGATAAACTGCTGAGAACAGCCCCAAGTGTTGGCTCTCTCCAGATTGCACATGGAAAGATAACTGAAATTCAAAACCAATTACTTACAGAACTAAATGAAGAGCCTCTTTTGAGACAACATGACATGGGAAGGAGCAGTTACCTTTGTGGCTCTTTTCCTCCAATACTTCCAAGAAAATGTAAAGTCTTTTCAATTCTGCTTTGAAAGAAATATTGCTAATCTTAAATCACCATCCATGATAGAGGACAGAAATCGCACTTTTCAAGTTTGCTTTTATTTGCATTTAATGGTGTGACAAAGTGCCCGAAACCCCTTTCCCAAGATCTCCTTCTCAAACGGGTGCCTCAGATCAGACACACACACACACACACACGCAAGCACATGTCTGTTTTGAAATCCAGCTGTGTTTGTGATCATGGCAATGGCACTTTCTGGCACAGCGGCAGAGCACTTCTTTGATGACCTAGAACTAGAAAAGATTCAGCACCGGGAAGGCAAAGCGAGGTGGGCAACACACTACACAAACAATGAATGGGCGTTGACATCAGTGCAGCTCATAGAAGCGATCGGTGTTGGACCTGCAGGAAGTACAAGGTCACGTCTCTGTGGACCCCAATTCTAGAAACAACCTTATGAGAGGCATTCAACAATACATTCGTTCAGCAAATACATTTACAAAATGACTTTGCTAATGTAGAGACGAAGACCCAGGGAATTAACTTCCTAACACAAGTGTGTCTCACACAAGTGTGAGACAGCAGAGGAGCGGTGAATTGGTCCTCCTGACTTTATGTCTTATGTTCTCTCCAAATCACCATGGTCACTGTTTTCATACAGCGTGGATTCATTCTGGCTTAAAAAGTAATGTGTAACAGGAATAAATGCTGTGTAACAGGAACAAACATAAAGCTGTAGGTCAATTATACTTCAGAACAAACAGACAAACTCACAGAAAAAGAGATCAGATTTGTGGTTAGCAGAGGCGGGGGTAGGGGTGTAACCAAAAGTGGGGTCCGGCTGCTCACTGCTCAAAAGCCAATAAAGAGGCAAAGTTGGTGGAAAGGAAGGTTTGCTTTATTTCAGAGGCTGGCAACCAGGGGAGGGCAGGCTCCTGTCCAAAGGCCGACTTCCCCCACTGGCAACACGTGGGCAAGACCTTTTATAGACGGAGGGAGGGGTCTACATGCAGAAACAGCAGAGTCACCTCTGACAGGCATCTTGAAATTGGTCATCGGTGGTCTGACCAGCATCATCTTGATTGTTTTAAGTACAGTTAGTCTTCAGTTCCAGGGTTGGTTTGTTCCCATTTCTTTGAGGCCGGTTCTCGGAATTGTGGCGGCTTATGTCATGCCTACAGCCTGGTCATCATCTAGTTCACTTCTTCCATCTGCTGAGGGTTTCAATATCTACGAGACGGCTCACAGGACATGGCTCAGAATATTATCTGTAACCCGTAAGGAGGAACTAAATGTCCTTGACTTTGCCTAATGACTGAACTATTATTATTTAATCTTGTTGGACTGTTTTCCTTGGTTTATGCATTTTCTCACTTCCCTGATTAAACTTATTCTTTGGCTAAAGTTTTTCCGCAATCAAGAGGGAGGCGGAGAACATGGGGGGCAGGGACCATGGGATCTTGCTCCATTTCAGGGAGATGGAGAATTGGAGGAAGTGGGTCAGAAGGTACAAACTTCCAGTTATGAGTAAGTACTAGGGATGTGATGTACAACATGATAAGTATAATTAACACTCCTGCACATTATATATGAAGGTTAAGATATTAAATCATAGAAGTTCTCATCACAAGGAAAATGTTTTTCTATTTCTTTAATTTTTATATATACATGGGATGATCAATGTTCACTAAACTTATAGTGGTGATCATTTCATGATGTATGCACATCAACTCATTATGCTCTATACCTTAAACTTCTACAGGACTGTATGTCAATTATATCTCAATAAAACTGGAAGGAAAGTGAAAAAAATAATAAATTAAAAAAAGAGATCTGCAGCCTTGGAGGAGCCAGGTAGGAAAGGTGCCGTCAGGAAAGCCAGCTGTGTGGGGACTGGAGCCCGATGTCTTGGTCTTAAATGGAGCAGCTGGTCCTAGAGTTTGGCTGATTGTGGTCACACCGGAATATGAGCCCAGATTCGCCAGAACTTCCAGTTTTCAGAGAGAAGCTGGAAATCCAGATTTTTTTATGAGCAATTTCCCAATTATTAAATCCAGGAATTCATTCAACATTGTTTTTGAACCCTGGGTTAGGCCACATAACGATTACAGCCACCAGTTTATGGCTTTATGACGTTGTACATCATAAAATTAAGTTGGCCTGATAAAAAAGGACACCCAAGAAGAAACCTGGCTTGTTGGAATGTTAAAGAGTGGATCTCAAGGCTCATGTATTTTTTTTTTTTCGCTGCACCACGAGGCTTGTGGGATCTTAGTATCCCGACCAGAGATTGAACTCCCGCCCTCCGTAGTGAAAGCATGGACTCCTAACCACTGGACAGCCAGGGAAGTCCCAAGGCTCATGTATTTTGAATGTTCTGTTCTCTTCAGCATCAAACACTGCAGCCATTCGATGGCTGGGACTTGGTGATACCCATGCAAGTAACCCCAGGCCAAAACACTGTGGAATTTAACCCAATATTTTAATTTTCCCTCTCTCCATCCCTGATAACTGAGATGGGAGAAGAAAAACCAATCTTTTATTATTTTGCTTAAAATTTTGCACTTTTTGGGAGTCACCCAAGTTAAACACATATTAACAGAAATATGAAAGACATTATTGGCTGGAATAATGTCTCCTAGCACAGTGAGAATTCAGAATGCTGACAGTTCTGGAATTCCCATTCTGTGGTTTCTGAACTGGTCCAAGCTGTTAACCATGTTGAAATATTGGAATGAGAGGCAACTTCCTGACTGTGTCCAGAGAACATTGTTGGGTCAGAATCACCTGCACTCAGTCCTCCGGTTATGATCTATGTGCCAAGCACCCTTACCTCTTCCAGTTCTGCAGTCCTCATGCTTTGAGAAGAAGACTAAATCAATCAGCCATCGTGAGGTGCAGGTAAATGAGTCAGCTTGGTGATCGTTTCAGTTGCTTCTACTCCACAGCTGCTCTCCAAATCCCCTGTAATAAGAAGCTGGACTTAAAAAAAGTTATAATACAGTAATCTTAGTTGAACTGATAAAATATAAAAGACAGAAACAAATTTTTGCGTAGTTATTTTCTTGACTGCAAGGGTATAACTCCAGCAGAAATAGACCTCCTGGTACAGAGTGGGCGCTCAATAAGGAGAAAGGTCTGAGGGTTACAGGAAACACAACATGATATTCTCGTGTTTGTGGAAAAAAAGTAATGTGAAATGCCCTAATGGTGGAATATAAATCAATTTGGTTATTCTAGGTTTACCTGAAAGAATTTCTGGCATTTATTTTCATGTAAAAATTTCCTGAAGAGTAAAGGTAGTTCTGTTATCATTACTTTAAATTCCTTTGGTGACCCCACCTTACGCCACTCCTAAAACTACGTAACTGCAAGGATGCCTGTGCATGCAGCCTGGGTGGTGGGCAGAAAGGACTGTGGGATAAAACATGTAAACACTAGATTTGAATATGACTCATGAAAGAGATGCGCCTTATTAAGAAGTTTCAACAGGAATAAATGAATGTCGTCACAGCATTAATGACATGATCATGTAATTTCTTTCCCTTTGGCTACTGATTTATTGGATTATTTTGATAGATTTCTTAATTGAAGTCTATCAGTGAATTCCAGAGTGATTCCCTAGGTGACCATCATATGCTACATGTCAAATGGGCTTTTAGGACTCTGCCCACACTCTGCCCAGATCCCCTGGGCTCCCATTTGCTGGTTCTGTTCACCCTTCCTCTGGCTTCTGAACAGCCCACCCCTGGAAAGTGTTTAGGGGCCTTGCCCTTGGGCTACTAGAACCTCCTGGGGCCACTTTGTCGATCTATGGAGAGCAGGGTGCCTGCGATTTTACATGCCCCAGAGCAGTCAGTTCCTCACCTGGAGCTGGAACGCACCCCTGGGTTGACAGTAGCCCTGGAGTCTCCCTCTAGGATGTGGCTGAAGCCACTGTGCCTGGGACTCTGCCTGAGCTGTGCCCTTCTTGGCTTCCCTCTCCCCTTTACCTTTCCCTCCTCTCGCACCTGTTTTCCTGGAAGCATTTCCTAAGTAAATCACTGGCCTCAGAATCTGTCCTACTGTTTGCTTCTGGGCAGCTGGGCTTGAGTAAGTGCACTAGAGGATTTGGTTGGCTAATGTTAAGCTTTGATTTTAGCTTGCGAATGAATTTTCTGTTGCTGCTGTTACAAAAACAACCACAAATGTAGTGGAGTAAAGCAGCGGAAATTTATCCTCTTACAGATCTGGTGCATCCTCACATGGGTCTCCATGGCTGCATTCCTTCTGGAGGCTGCAGGGAGAATTTGTTTCCTTGCCTTTTCCTGCTGTGGTCCTTCCTCCACCTGGAAAGCCCATTGCTCCAGCCCCTGCTTCCCGCATCACAGCCCTCCTGCCTGCACCTTTCTTCATGACAATGGGCCACCTGGATGATCCAGGAGCATCTACTGATCTCGAGATCCATACTTTAACCATCTCTGCAAGTCCCTTTTGTCATGTAAGGTGATGTATTCACAAGTCCTGGAATTAAGATGTAGAAATTTTGGAGGGGGATGTTATTCTTTCTACTATAAAGCTACGCTTGTAAGTGAGATTGACCTATAATTTTTGTGAGTGCTTTGTCCAGTATCAATGTTAGGATAATAACATTGATTGAAAAAATTATTTTTCTTTAGTCTAAAATTTGTTATATAGCAAAATACGATCATTCCTGGAAACTATGAAAAAAATTGCCTATAAAAAACAAAAAAGATAGACTTGAAAGCTGCTTCTTAAAAATATGTATTTTCCCAACTATTTCCAATGTTTTTTTTCTATTAGGGTTTTTCTTCCACCATGTGTCAGTCCTGGAAATATATTTTATTAGATTGTTCACACAGTGATTTTCAAATTCATCTGCCTAGCCTTGTATAGGGTGTTGTCTTCACATGGGGTGTTGCCATTTTATGGGGTTTTTTCATTGTATAGTGTTTTGCATTTTATGGAACATTGTCATTGCTTGGAAAGCTGTCTGATTTCCTTCTTTCAAACCTTTCCTGGCCCACGTCTCCTAATGCTGGTTCCTCTTTCTTTCTTCTAGATTGTATTCTGTAGGTGAAAGATTATTTGTTAATATGCCTTCACAAGTACCAGCTCTTAGATTTATTGGTTTAGTTCATCTGTTTTCTGATTTATGCGTTTGTTCTTCTGGACCTCTCTATGCTTTTATTTAAATTTCCTTGGAGAGATAGGGCAGATGTTTTGAGGGGGGACAGTCGGGTGTTGGAGCACCTCCTTCCCTTTGCTTCAGCACAAAGATGCTCCCACAAGTCTCACTTTCTAAGTTAGCAGCTTCTGACCAGCTCCCACTTGCGAGCAGCCCAGGACTCAGGTTGGTGTTTGGGGCCTGGGGGTGCCCACTGCCCTGCTCCAACCTTGCTTCATCTCGCCTGGCTTCTCCTTCCCCGGCAAGGTGTCCGGCCTGGGCCAAGGACCGGCATCTGTCCCGAGTCTGCAGGTGCCCATCTGTCTGTGAAAGCTTCTGACTCTCTGCCTCACTGGTCTTATTGATTTGCCAGGCTAGTTACTAAACTCAGCTTTTCCTTTTCCTTTTTTTTTTAAACTTCGGAAGGAACTCTTCCCTTTCTTGTTGGCTAAGAATTTTGAACGAAAATTGAACTTTATCAAAAGCTTTTAATCTGTCTCTTAAGATGGTCATATATTTTTCCACTTAGATGAAATAATATTTTAACATTGACTGAAGATTGAATTGCCAGAATAAAGACAACTTGGTCATTATATGGTTTCTTTTTATTTTTACTGGATTTAGTTTGCTAATATTTTGTTTAGAATGTATGCATCTTTATTTATAAAGGAGATGAGTTGTAAGTTCACTTTTGTTGGCGAATGTATGCCTTTATACTTTTTTCCCCCAGTTTTCTCTAAGTGTTGTTATAGATTGAAATATTTATTTCTTGAATATCTGATACTCTTTGCCAATGACACCGCACAGTGCTAGAGTTTCACTGTGGGAAGATTTTTGATTACTGATTCTAGTTCTTTAATAGTTAGAGGATTTCCCAAGTTACCTATTTCTCTTTGAATCAATTACTTTTATTTTTTTCCATTACAGGTAAAATTTAGAATGATTGGCATAAGGTTATTCATAATATCCTTTTACTATCTGTCTAATATATGCAGAATCAATAGCAATCTTCCCTTTTCCATTCTTTATATTGGTTATCTTTGCCCCCCTCTTTCTTTTTTCCTGCTCAGTCTGCTAAAAATATGTTACTATTCTTTTCAAAGGACTTAATTTTGGCTTTATTTACCACCTCTTTATGCTCATTTTCTATTTCATTAATAGCTACTCATCTGTTTAATAATATCTCCTTACTTATTGAGCTTTGTTTTGTTGTTTTTATTTTTTAAATTATCCTTTTGTGAGAGATGCATCACTTAGAGACTTATAGGTTTTCTTCTCATTTTTTTCTAATAAAGTCACGTAAGATTCTAAAGTTCCTTCTAGTTGAGGCTTTAGTTGCAAACAATTTTGAGATGTATTATTTTTATTATCTTTTCGTTCACAACTATTTACATTTTTTTATATTAGTTCTTTGACTATGTGTTATCTATAATTATGGATTTAATCTTGTAAATATATATAAGAATTTCTAGTTATTTCTCTTTTATTGATTTCTAATTGCATTGTGCTAAGGAGATACAGTCTGTAGTATTTAATTCTATAAAATTTAATTATAAAATAAGTAGTCTTATTTTGTTGGTGTCATATACTCTATGTGTATTTTGCAATAATTGAATTGAATTTATTTTATTTTTTATGATGCTTGGTCAAGTTTACTCAGATCTCCTGTGTACTTTGTTGTATCTCTTCCTCAGAAGTGTGTTTTAAAACTACCATTATGTTATATTTTTCTAGCAAACTGAATGCTTTGTCAGTAGAATGTGGTCATCCTAACACTTGTGATTTTTTTTTGGCATTAAAACATTGGATAGCATGCCACATTTTCTTTTTATGTTATTTTCTTTTCTTTTATAGTTTACATGAATGTTTTTATTTCTTTTCTTTTTTTCACAACTTTATTGGAGTATAAATGCTTTACAGTGTTGTGTTAGTTTCTGCCGTATAACAAAGTGAATCAGCTACATGTATATATATATATATATATATATATATATATATATATATATATATATATACACACACACATATCCCATGCCTCTTGAGCCTCCCTCCCACCCTCCCTATCCCATCCCTCTAGGTCGTCACAAAGCATCCAGTTGATCTCTTTGTGCTAAGCAGCAGCTTCTCACTAGCCACCCATTTTGCATTGGAAGTGTATATATGTCAGTGCTACTCTCGCACTTCATCCCAGCTTCCTTTTCCTTCACTGTGCCTTCAAGTCCATTCTTTACATCTGTGCCTTTATTCCTGCCCTGTCACTAGGTTCACCAGTACCACTTTTTAAAATTCCATACATATGTGTTAGCATATGGTATTTGTTTTTCTCTTTCTAACTTACTTTACTCTGTATGACAGACTCTAGGTGCATCCACCCCACAACAAATAACTCAATTTTGTTCCTTTTTATGGCTGAGTAATATTCCATTCTTTATCCATTCATCTGTTGATGGGGATTCAGTTTGCTTCCATGTCCTGGCTATTGTAAATAGTGCGGCAATGAACATTGTAGTACATGTATCTTTTTGAATTATGGTTTTCTCAGGATATATGTCCAGGAGGGGGATTGCTATGTCGTATGGTAGTTTTATTTTTAGTTTTTTTAAGGAACGTCCATAGTGTTCTCCATAGTGGCTGTATCAATTTTCATTCCCACCAATAGTGCAGGAGAGTTCCCTTTTCTCCACACCCTCTCCAGAATTTATTGTTTCTAGATTTTTTGATGATGGTCATTCTGACCAGTGTGAGGTGATACCTCATTGTAGTTTTGATTTGCATTTCTCTAATGATTACTGATGTTGAGCATCTTTTGATATATTTGTTGGCCATCTGTATGTCTTCTTTGGAGAAATGTCTATTTGGATCTTCTGTCCCATCTTTAGATTGGGTTGTTTGTTTCTCTGATATTGAGCTGCACAAGCTGCTTATATATTTTGGAGATTAATCTTTTGTCCATTTATTCATTTGAAAATATTTTCTCCCATTCTGAGGGTTGTCTTTTGTTTTGTTTATGGTTTCCTTTTCTGTGCAAAAGCTTTTAAGTTTCATTAGGTCCCATTTGTTTATTTTTGTTTTTATTTCCCTTACTCTAGGAGGTGGGTCAAAAAGGATCCTGCTATGATTTATGTCATAGAGTGCTCTGCCTATGTTTTCCTCTAAGAGTTTTATAATGTCTGGGTTACATTTAGGTCTTTAAACCATTTTGTGTTTATTTTTGTGTATGGTGTTAAGATGTGTTCTAATTTCATTCTTTTACATGTATTTATCCATTTTTCCCAGCACCACTTATTGAAGAGGTGTCTTTTCTCCACTGTATATTCTTGCCTCCTTTGTGAAAGATAAGGTGACCATATGTGCATGGGTTTATCTCTGGGCTTTCTATCATATTCCATTGATCTATATTTCTGTTTTGTGCCAGTACCATGCTGTCTTGATTACTGTAGCTTTGTAATATAGTCTGAGCTCTGAGAGCCTAATTCCTCCAGCTCTGTTTTTCTTTCTCAAGATTGCTTTGGCTATTTGGGGTCTTTTGTGTTTCCATACAAATTGTAAAATATCTTGTTATAGTCCTGTGAAAAATGCCATTGGTAATTTGATAGGGATTGCATTGAACCTGTAGATTGCTTTGAGTAATATAGCCATTTTCACAATATTGATTCTTCAATCCAGGATCATGGTATATCTCTCCATTTGTTTATGTTATCTTTGATTTCTTTCATCAGTGTTTTATAGTTTTCTGAGCATAGGTCTTTTGCCTCCTTAGGTAGGTTTATTCCTAGTTATTTTATTCTTTTTGTTGCTATAGTAAATAGGATTGTTTCCTTAATTTCTGTTTCTGATCTTTCATTGTTAGTGTATAGTAATGCAAGAGATTTCTGTGCACTGATTTTGTATCCTGCAACTTTACCAAATTCATTGATTAGTTCCAGTAGTTTTCTGGTGGCATCTTTAGGATTTTCTATGTAGAGTATAATGTCATCAGCAAACAGTGACAGTTTTACAACTTCTCTTCCAATTTGCGTTCCTTATATGTCTTTTTCTTCTCTGATTGCTGTGGCTAGGACTCCCAATACTGTGTTGAATAAGAGTGGTGAGAGTGGACCTCCTTGACTTGTTCCTGATCTTAGTGGAAATGCTTTCAGTTTTTCACCATTGAGAATGATATTTGCTGTGGGTTTGTCATCTATGGCTTTTATTTTGTTGATGTAGTTCCCCTCTATACTCACTTTCTGGAGGGTTTTTATCATAAATGGATGTCAAATTTTGTCAAAAGCTTTTTCTGCCTCTATTGATATGATCATATGGTTTTTATCCTTCAGTTTGTTAATATGGTGTATTGCATTGATTATTTGGCATATATTGAAGAATCCTTGCATTCCTGGAATAAACCCCACTTGATCATGGTGTATGATCCCTTTAATGTGCTATTGGATTCTGTTTGTAGTATTTTGTTGAGGATTTTTGTGTCTATGTTCATCAGTGATACTGGTCTATATATATATACATTTTTTGTGATCTTTGTCTGGCTTTATTCAGGGTGATGGTGGCCTTGTAGAACAAGTTTGGGAGTGTTCCTCCCTCCATAATTTTTTGAAAGAGTTTGAGAAGGATAGGTGTTAACTCTTCTCTAAATGTTTTATAGAATTCAGCTGTGAAGCCATCTGGTCCTCAGCTTTTGTTTGTTGGAAGATTTTTAATCACAGTTTCAATTTCAGTGCTTGTGATTGGTTTGTTAATATTTTCTATTTCTTCCTGCTTCAGTCTTGGAAGGTTGGGCTTTTCCATGAATTTTTCCATTTTTTCCACGTTGTCCATTTTATTGGCATATATTTGCTTGAGTAGTCTCTTATGATCTTTTGTATTTCTGTGGTGTCAGTTGTAATCCTTCCTTTTTCATTTCTAATTTTATTGATTTGGGTCCTCTCCCTTTTTTCTTGATGAGTCTGGCTAAAGGTTTATCAATTTTGTTTATCTTCTCGAAGAATCAGCTCTTAGTTTTATTGATCTTTGGTATTGTTTTCTTTGTTTGTATTTCATTTATCTCTGCTCTGATCTTTATGATTTCTTTCCTTTCATTAACTTTGGGTTTTCTTTGTTCTTCTTTATGTAGTTGCTTTAGGTGTAAAGTTAGATTGTTTATTTGAGATTTTTCTTGTTTCTTGGTGTGAGCTTGAATTGCTATGAACTTCCCTCTTAGAACTGCTTTTGCTGCATTCCATAGGTTTTGGATCATTGTGTTTTCATTGTCCTTTGTTTCTAGGTTTTTTTTTTTTTGCGGTATGTGAGCTTCTCACTGTTGTGGCTTCTCCTGTTGCAGAGCACAGGCTCCGGATGCGCAGGCTCAGTGGCCATGGCTCACAGGTCCAGCCGCTCCGTGACGTGTGGGGTCTTCCCAGACCGGGTCACAAACCCATGTCCCCTGCATTAGCAGGTGGACTCTCAACCACTGTGCCACCAGGGAAGCCCTGTTTCTAGGTTTTTTTTTAATTTATTCTTTGATTTCTTCAGTGATCTTTTGGTTATTTAGCACTGCACTGTTTAGCTGCAATGTATTTGTGATTTTTACTGTTTTTTCTTTTCTTTTTTTCCTGTAATTGATTTCTAATCTCATAATTTTGTGGCCAGAAAAGGTGCTTGATAAGATTTCAGTTTTCTTATATTTTCCCTGGTTTGATTTGTCACCCAAGATATGATATATTCTGGAGAACGTATCGTGTGCACTTGAGAAGAAAGTGTATTCTTCTGCTTTTGGGTGGAATGTCCTAAAAATATCAATTAAGTCTATCTGGTCTGTTGTGTCACTTAAAGCTTATGTTTTCTTATTTATTTTCTGTCTGGATGATCTGTCTATTGGTGTAAGTTGGGTGTTAACCTCCCCCACTATTACTGTGTTACTGTTGATTTCCTCTTTCATGGCTGTTAGCATTTGCCTCATATATTGAGGTGCTCCTGCATTGGGAGAATATGTATTTACCATTGTTATGTTTTCTTCTTGGATTGATCCATTGATCATTATGTAGTGTCCTTCCTTATCTCTTGTAACAGTCTTTATTTATCAGTCTATTTTATCTGATATGAGTATTGCTACTCCAGCTTTCTTTTGATTTCCATTTGCATGGACTATCTTTTTTCTATCCCCTTACTTTCAGTCTGTATGTGTTCTTAGTTCTGAAGTGGGTTTCTTGTAGACACCATATATAAGGGTATTGTTTTTGTATCTATTCAGCCAGTCGGTGTCTTTTGGTTGTAGCATTTAATCCATTTACATTCAAGGTGATTATCAATATATATGTTCTTGTTACCATTTTCATAATTGATTTGGGGTTTTTTTGTGGGTCTTTGCCTTCTCTTGTGTTTCCTGCTTAGAGAAGTTCCTTTAGCATTTGTTGTAAAGCTGGTTTGGTGGTGCTGAACTCTTGTAGCTTTTGCTTGTCTGTAAAGCATTTGATTTCTCCACCAAATCTGATTGAGATCCTTGCTGGGTAGAGTAATCTTGGTTGTAGGTTTTTCCCTTTCATCACTTTAAATATGTCCTGCCACTCCCTTGTGACCAGCAGAGTTTCCGCTGAATGATCAGCAGTTAATCTTATGGGGATTCCCTTGTATGTTATTCGTTGCTTTTCCCTTGCTGCTTTTAATATTTTTTCTTTGTATTTAATTTTTGATAGTTTGAGTATTATGTGTCTTGGTGTGTTTCTCTTTGGGTTTATCCTGTATGGGACTCTCTGTGATTCCTGGACTTGATCAACTATTTCCTTTCCCATGTTAGGGAAGTTTTTGACTATAATCTCTTCAAATATTTTCTCAGACCCTTTCTTTTTCTCTTCTTCTTCTGGGACCCCTATAATTTGAATGCTGTTGTGTTTAGCGTTGTCCCAGAAGTCTCTGAGGCTGTCCTCAATTCTTTTCATTCTTTTTTCTTTATTGTGCTCCTCAGCAGTTATTTCCACGCTTTTATCTTCCAGCTCACTTCTTTGCTCTTCTGCCTCGGTTATTCTGCTATTGATCCCTTCTAGAGTATTTTTAATTTAATTTATTGTGTTGTTCATCACTGTTTGCTCTTTAGTTCTTCTAGATCCTTATCAAATGTTTCTTGTATTTTCTCCATTCTGTTTCTGAGCTTTTGGATCATCTTTACTATCATTACTCTGAATTCTTTTTCAGGTATGTTGCCTATTTTTTCTTCATTTATTTGGTCTTGTAGGTTTTTACTTTGCTTCATCTGTAACATATTTTTTTGTCATTTCAGTTTTTTTTGTTTTTAATGGGTGAGGTTGTATTCCTGTCTTACTGGTTGTTTGGCCTGAGTTTTCAGGCAGTTGGATAGAGCCATGTCTTGATGCCAAGATGAGGACCTCCAGGTGGCTTCACTCCAATTAATATTCCCTGGGGTCTGAGGTTCTCTGTTAGTTCAGCGGTTTGGATTCAGCACTCCCACCAGATGTCTGGCCTGGGAACAAAGATCCTGCAAAGTGTGTGGTGTGGCAAAAAAAAAAAAAAAAAAAAAGGAGCAGTACAATAACAAATAAAAAATAAAATAAAATTAGAAAGATAAAATATGTATTAGGAAAAATAAAAATGTAATTGAAACAACTGGTCGCTGGGGGTTCCTCCCATCCCCTTATGTGTCTGTGGTCCCCCACTGGTGTCTGGTAGGTGCCCTAATTGTGTAGAGACATGAATTGTGTGTCATCCTAGTCTGCCATCTTGGCTCCTATGTTATTTTCAACTAAATTATTCTTATATATTATTTGGGACTGATAGTAATTAGATTGGCTTCAGAAGGATACTGTGTCATGTTCTTTTTAAAAATCATCTCTTTCTTTCACCACTGAAAACAAAAATTAAAAGTATCATAAATTTCTTTTGTTTCATTTTATTTTATTTACTGTGTTCATATTTTATACACATTGCTTGAAAACAATATATAGTTGTATTTCAACTCCAATCTGACAGTCTTCATATTTCCATTAGAACTTCTAGTCCAATTATATTTGCTGTAATTATTGATATATTTGAATTTTTACTCATTAATCTATCTTTTTATTCTTCTTTATGTTTTTCTCTCCTTTGTTGCCTTCTTTTAGACTGATTATTTTTAAATATTTTATCTCCCCTGTAAAAATGGAAGTTATACATTTTATTAGTATTGAGAAGCATGCAGGAGTAACCAAGAAGGGTCCTACGGGGCCTTCCTGGAACAAAGTCCGCATGTCCTCCACCTGTCTCTTTTTTGTAGGAAAACTTTAGCCTCCTAGACCTTCTCCAAGTTCAAAAGAACAAATTTAATCAGAGAATTGAGAAAATGCAGAAACAAAGAAAAACAATCAAGCAAGATAAAATAATAATAGTTTTTCCATTAAACAAAGTCAAGGACCTTTAGTTCCTCCCTAAGAGCTATAGAAAATATTCTGAGCCATGTCCTTTGAGCTGTTTTGCAGATACTGAAGCCCCCACCAGGTGGAAGAATTTAACTTTTTGCTGCCCAGAAGCACGTAGACCCCAGACCGGTTGGAACCAGAAGGTTGATGATGCCAACTCCCAATTACCTCACTACCAACCAACCAGAAGAATGTCCACAAGCTGATCATGCACCCATAACACCCCTCCCCCATCCTCTCTTTAAAAACATTTCCCTGGAAGCCAGCAGGGAGTTCAGGTCTCTTGAGCTTTAGCTGCCAGTGCTTCCTGTTTGTCACTTGCAATAATAAACTCTGCACTTCCCTCCATTAAAACCTGGAGTCAGTAGACTGGCTTTACTGCCAGCAGGTGAGTGGACTGAAGTTTTGTTTGTAAGTAAGAGTTACTTTATAAATTTAATATTCATACTTAGTTATAACCTCAGATAATACCTTTATGCTCTTCCTAGATAATAAAAGCACTTCAAATTATAGGTTATTATCTTGATTAGATCTTAGGTATGTTTAAGTAAATATTTCATCTCCCAAAGCAGTATTATTTTTTGTATTTTATTCATCAATATTCATTTGGATTTACTCATGTATTTTTCTCTTTCTCTGTTGCTTGTCATTTTTGCCTCCAAGGTAATTCTCCTTGGATCACTTTCCTTTTGTCTAAGTGTTCCTTAAGGTTTAGAATTACCTGGAGGGAGTGCATTAGCTAGGCAGTACCAAACTAAGTTTAATTATAAATCAAATGCGAATATTGGTAGCATCACATTGTTAACATTTTTCTCACTGCTGTCCTGTCTGATACTGACCATGTGGCTTCACCTGGGCCAATTTTGCCTGTGTTGCATCCCAAGGATCTGGGGTCATCACATGACATGAATATCCACCTCCACAGGGGAGAAGATGGTGTGGGTTATTATTTGTCCAGTACTGTGGCCAGGTCTGTCCAGAAACCACACATACCACTCCTGGCCACGTTTCATGGGTCAGACCCCAGCTATGCACAGGAAAGCAGGATACACAGATGTCCTACATAATCTAGGAAGTGGAAGTAGGATCTGTGTGCATCCAGACAGGCTCTCCATTGTGGGAATGTGCTGGAGGAAAAAATCTCTATTTTATCTGAAAATGCTGAGGCTACAGAAGCGAATAAAAAAGACAAAAGTCTCTGCCCTCATGGGGCTTACATTCTCACCTGGGGAGGAGGGTAATTAACAAACTATCAATGGATAAATAAATGGCATAGTTGGTGAGTATCATGGAAAACAACAACAGCAGAATCAGAGACTAGACAGTACAGGAGTCGTGGGCTTACAACTGAGCTGCACCGGTCAGTATGGCCTTCCTGAGAAAGTATATTTTATTATATATTCGGAGGCATTTGGAGGGTGAGAATGAGCATATCTGGATGAAAAGCAAATACAAGACCCCAGGAACAGCAAAGCTGGAGCAGAGTGAGAGGAAGGTAGGGATTTGGAAAATGCAGCAGGAGAGAAGGTGGGGAGAGGTCATCAAGGGCCTTGGAGAATTTGGTAAGTAATTTTGCTTTAGAAAAATAATAAATGACTAAGGAGTAGATCTTAAAAGTCTCATCACAATAAAACAAATTCATAATTCTGTGTGGTGATGGATGTTAGCTAGATTATTATGGTGATTATTTAGCAATATACACAGTATTGAATCACAATGTTATATACCGGCAACCAACATAATGTTATATGTCAATTATACATCAATACAAAATAATTAGGCTTTTACGTGGACTGAAATATGCAGCTACTGGTTGTGTTGAGTAGAAGTTTAATGTAATGTGATGTATCTTTTCACGATAGATTTTTGCTGCTGTCTTGCTGACAGTGGGTAGTGGAAAAGGAGTAATTGATCAAGGTTGGAATTAGGGAGGTGTGATGCTGGCTTAGAACAGGATGCCAATGGTGGGGGTACTAAAAAGTGGCAGAGTTCTAGATAGTTTTTGATACTGGATAGTTTCTGGTTAAAAACAGAGAAGAAAATTATGGCTCCCAATGTTTTTGGCTTGAACACCAGAGTTACCACTAACGGAGATGAGGATCTCAGTGTTGGACATGTTAAATTCATGGGTTCTATTACAGATCCATGTGAAATGTTGGCTCTGATACTGGACGTGCGATTCTGGACATTAGGGGAATCCACGCTGGAGACAAGTATGTAGAATTCATTGCTGTGTAGAAGGAAGACATTTACACGTGAGACCACATGGGACCATAGAGGAAATAATGTAGAAATTGACAGTAAGAAGCCTTGGGGATTGAGCCCCATGACACACCACTGTGAAAAGGCTGAAGGAAAGGATGATGGCCAGCAAAGCAACCTGAGAAGGAGTGACAAGTGAGAAAATTAGAAAAGCAAGCAAGTGCAGTGTTCTGGAAGCCACGTGAAAATAATCCACCAACAAGAAAAGGAAAAATCCCCTGTGTCAAATGGGATCCAGTTGGTGCCTTCACAAGTGCAGTGTCTGGGGAAAGGGGAGTGGATGTAAGACAGGATGGGGATGGGGGTGCAGACAAGTCAGAAAACTCTCCGTAACGAGAGTGGAGAAGCATGATCATAGCCGGAGTGTAATCGAGAAGATTTTGCATGTTGTGGTTTTAAAAGAACAGGTAAATGAAAACATACTTGCATCCTGATGTGCGTGATCCAGTAACGTTGTAAAAACTGCTGCTTCTGGGATTAGACGGGGAAAGTGCCAGAGATGCTATGGAATGGGGAAAAGAGGGGTGATGTGTGAGCTTGGGTCTGAGATTGAGTCAGTGGCAGTTGCATTGGAGCATTTCCCCTGGTAGCCGGTGAAGGAAGACTGCCTGCTTGGAGATGCTAGGGGTAGAAGGTTGTGGAGGTTTTCTGTCAAAAGCTTCTATTTTCCCAGTGAAACAAAAAGCATCGTCATGAGCTGAGAGAGAGCCTGGGGTCAGGGAGGATTGAGATCATGAGTAATGAGAGAGTTATTTTGGAGAGTGAGAAGAGGAATTGACCAGTGAAAAGTGGAAGCCACAGTCTGTGCAGGGGTGGAGGTGAGGAGTCAGATGCAACTTGAATTGAGAATTTGGCATCTAAGAATGAAGAGGTCAGGGTGCTGGATTGGACCAATTATCGATAAATAGAGAAGACTCATGTTCTTTGCCTCCATTAATACTTTATATCTTCATTTTTCTCTTATTTGATAAGGACTTCCTTATGAAAGGACCATATGAAAATATGAAAGGACCATTCTTTCATTTTTGCTTTTTATTTTTATGCATTTCACTATATTTTCATTTTTTTAGCATTTTGGGTCGTTTGGTTTTATAAGACATGCTTCTTACAAATAGCACAGAACAGGTGGTGATGCACTCTTTTTTTAACATCTTTATTGGAGTATAATTGCTTTACAATGGTGTGTTAGCTTCTGCTTTATAACAAAGTGAATCAGTTATACATATACATATGTTCCCATATCTCTTCCCTCTTGCATCTCCCTCCCTCCCTCCCTCCCTATCCCACCCCTCTAGATGGTCAAAAAGCACCGAGTTGATCTCCCTGTGCTATGCAGTTGCTTCCCACTAGCTCTATATTTTATGTTTAGTAGTGTATATATGTCCATGCCTCTCTCTTGCTTTGTCACAGCTTACCCTTCCCCCTCCCCATATCCTCAAGTCCATTCTCTTAGTAGGTCTGTGTCTTTATTCCTGTCTTACTGGATCTTTTTTTTTTAAAATCAAACACAGTGATGTTTCTGATTTTGAAAGCCCATCCCAAGTTTAATAGTTTGAAATATCCTCTTAGTCTTTTCAAGATGCATTACATGAGAATGAACTGCATTTTAAAATGTGCCTTTTTATCTCACTTGCTTTCTACCCTTTGCTCACCTTTTATTCATGATATGTTGGCAAAGGACGGTTTTAGTAATTTATATTTTCAGACAAAGGCTGGATATTGCCTTTAGCAAATTAAATATTACACTATAGCATGGCAGCAGCCACCGTTGGAATGCATTGTGAGAACAAGGGTACCTATTGGGGATTATTTTCTGGGTTCCTGTATCAGAGTTTAAGTTGTTTTAGACCAGGAAATCACAAAGTACATTTTTATCATGTAATTTTTTTTCTTTTAGTTTGAATGCACAAAATTTGAATGGACACACACACACACACACACACACACACACACACACACGCTTTAGGGATTATATTAAAATGAGCCTCAAACACAAGCGGGAAATGACCTTGCTGCTGAAACTCCTGCCTGCCTTCTTTGTTAGTATCGCCCTGTCCTCCCACAGAGAGAAACACTGTCCTACATTTTATCTTAAGTATCCCCCTGCTTTTCTTTGTTCTCCTTACCCCACCAGCAATACGTGCATCTCTAAGCAATATATTGTTTAGTTTTAGCAGGGTTTGGGCTTCATCCAAAGGAATCATACTGTGTGCATTATTCTGAAACTACTTTTTTTTTTACCAAATCTGTTTTGGAGATCCTTTTTCACATGTGTCAGACACACAATTTGTCTTAGAAAGGAACAATTTAAAAATTGATTGGTAGTGGAATCACCCACTTCCAACTAAATGGACAATCCATGTTGCTGGGAAAATTACCAAATGGGATAAAAGCTCCCATTATACCTGGTTGAATAACAGCTTTTAACAGTGCTCAGGGCACAGGGGGCCTGGATTTCTGGAAGCTTCAGTCTTGTGTGTTTAAAGTTCTATCCAAGGACTTCAGCCACTGGAGGTCCCACCTCACCTGTCTGTGCTGTGCATGATCCAGGCTCCTGACACCCCACGCTGGCAGGTGAAGTTGGACCCTCGGGCTGCCTTCTTGATGCGAACACACGTGTGTTAGGGTTCTCCAGGGAAACAGAAGAGAGTGATGGAGAGTGAATATACGTGTGTGTGCATTTATATATACTATAAAGACATTTATTATAAGGGGTTGGCTCACGTGATTTTGGAGGCTGCCATGTCCAAGTCTGCAGTGTGCCCATGGCCTCAAGACACAGGAGAACCGATGGTGCAGGTGAAGATCAAGGCCGGCTGGCCGCTGTGCCGTGGTGTAGAGGCCAGTCTTTGTTCTATTCGGGCCTTCAACTGATCAGACGAGGCCCACCCACCTTCTGGAGAGTGATCTGCCTACTCAAAGTTCACCAATTCAAATGTCAGTCTTGTCCAAAGACACCCTCCAAGTTGGCACATAAAATTAACCATCACAATGTGCAAGGGCAGAAATTCAGGTTTTGAAATGCTTACTTGAAATTCTCATCTTCTGCCCATCTACAGCTCTAGTTCAGCCCGGTGCCACCTCCCTGATGCCTTCCCTGTATCCACTGCCTGCTCTTGCCTGTACTTTGGAATGCTGTCAACACAGTCTTCTCCAGTGAGGCTCAATGATTCTAGGCCAGACAATGAGTCTCGTCTCCTTGTGCATCCCGGGGCCTCCGTGTGCATGGCCTGGGACAGGCATGCAACCATTGCCAGCGGAATGCAAACCAGCACAGCCTTGGTGCAGCACACAATGCATCCCAGTAATAATTAAGTAGAGCTACTGAATTGAAATAGTCCTGTTTCATAGAGCATTCTGGAAGAAAAGGCTGTTTTCTTCTCTTTTCCTTTCTGGAATTAAGAGCTTGATGAAGTGTCTGGAATGATCTGCCCAATTCAGATCCTGTCTGTGAATAACACGGCTGGACAAGGACTTCTCTAAAGTGCATCTTTATAAAAAGGGCAAAGGGATTTTCATCCATGACAGACATCAAACTCCCAAATAGAATTCTTTGTGCTTTACTTGTCAGTGACCTAGGCTGGGCTCCAGACCAGCTGCATCTCTGTGCACTCCAGCCCTCCCACCAAGGAGTCTACCAGGACCATGGTGGCACAGAGGGGTCTGTACTCACCTGTCCCTATTCTCCTGATTCTGCCCCTGGCCTCTCACGTACTACCTGACTCCAGGCTCTGGGATGTCCACTTCCATCTCACGAGGCTATATAGCTAACTGCATGGTTTCCAGGCTGTGTTTATATATGTTAGGCAGTCTGTGCTTGGTTGTGGGTGTTTCCAGGGTTAACCCCGTACCCCTCGCCCTCTCCCGCAGCCTCCCTCATCCCAGACTCAGCCTTAGAAGCCTCCAGCATCTCAACCCGAGGGTGGCCTATGTCTCCATACTCTGGCCAACTTAGCACCGTGACTGCAGCATCCTCTGTGTCAGAGTTTTCTTCATCAGCCATGGATGCAATAGGGGCATCGAAACACCCCTGGGCATGGAGAGCAATTTAGTTTAAATTTGTGAGGGAGGACTATTGACCTTGTTGTGCAGGTGACGGAAAAGAGGAGGGAGATGTCAGGACGGCTGCTTTACCTCACAGAGCTCGTGAATGGTGATGTAAGCTGGTATACAGGATGGATCAACCACAACCTGCTGTACAGTAGAAATTCATGCAACATTGTAAATTAACTATACTTCCATACAAAGACAAAGAAACAAACAAAAACAGTGGGGCCACAGTTCAAATCCAGATCCGCTCAGAGGTAGACAGGAAGGTGGGGCCCTGGGCTCCAGAAGATTGCATTGTATCACCTCATGTCCTCCTGTATGTTCTCATCTGGCCCCGAGAGCAGGAGAGCAAGGACCACGGTGTTAGCATGGCTCCCGTGACGCCTGACCGTCCTGCCTGCTGACTGCCACCCCTGCCCCTCCAGCAGCACCCCAGACGTCCTTCTACCATGTCCCCAGGATGGGGGCTGGATCGAGCAGACCTCTGTCCCTGACCCTCCCCAATACCCCTGGCGGTCACCATCCTAGGCAAAGATTCCTGACAGGAAACACCTGAACACTCAGCATGAGTGCCGGCCTGGCATCCCCCAGGGAGCAGCCCTCACCTGATGGGCTGGCTCCAGATTCCTCCACACCCCCATATCCATCCGGTTCCGATCAAGAGACAGAAAGCACACTGCGGTTTAAACAGTTGGAGGGTAATTATTAACGTGTGACCAAAGAGTAACTAGAAGGTATAAGGACACTCCACAAGGCACCCCGGGTGGAGGGAGAAGACCTGACGGGCACAGACTTCTCAGGGATCCCCGCCCCATGGCTGAGCTTCCCACCTCCCTGGAGCAGATACAGGTGCAGCCTGCAGGACGGTTTCCTGGGGTCAGAGTTGATCCCCTGTTGCCGAGCAACCAGGAAGCAATGACGCAGGGCCCTGGCGGATGTGGGGGTATGTGGGAGGGTGCGGGACACCCAAGTGGACAGGTGTGCATCCACAGTGAGGGGGGCATGGAAGGTGATCACCTGGTTGGGCTGGAGCTACAAGGTCACTGAAGGACCACGTTCTGCATGCGTAGCCAGGGCTGGATGTCCTTGCCCACCTGCTGCTGAGCAGCCGTACAGCCCTGGCCACTTCAGACCAGCCCTTGCCTTCTGCAGGGTCCCTGACAAGCAGTCTGCTGACAGCCCTTAGGGTCTGTGCTGATCAATGTCAAGGAGAAAGTCTCCGAGGAATTCTTCCCAGGGTTGTGGCGCTGAGATTGAGAGTGAACTTGGACCAGAGACGTGCCAACATCCCCCCCTGGTTGCAATGACTCTCCACGTACTGCACAGCGTTTTCCAGAGTCCCCTGGTGGCTCGCAGCTCAAGTGTTCATTTTGTTCACTCACTTTCCCCCACCCTTGCATTTGTTTACTGGGATGACTTACACGCACATTCTTGGTTCTTTATGTGCTTCTGGTGAAACACATCCTTAGCAGACAACTCAAGCACAGAATTCAAGGATGAGTAATATGTTTCAGCTTTTTACAATGACCAGCATGTGAGGTCATAATGAACAAGTATAAAGCAAGCAAACAGAAACATTGGGACTGAGGAATTGAGAGTTACTAAGTAAGTGTACAATATTGGAAAATCATACAAGCCATGATTCCGTCACTTACAAAATGCAGACGCTAACTCAAAGGGCGGCAGGGAGGATGAAATGAAATTGTAAATGGAAAGAGATTAGCGTGCTCACCCGCAAACCTCTACCTGTGATCAAACTCCCGTTGGACTAAACCCATAGGCATATCTTCAACTGTAACAAGAAAGAAAGACATTATCCAAGTATGTGACTAAAGCAGGCAAAGTGTCTTGGTGTCATAGGTTTGGAATAGGCAGCGTGCTTCGTGGAAAGTGAGAGAAACACAACCCAAATGAGTTTAAAAAAAAGAGGCCATATTGGCTGATAATGCTGAAAAGTGCAGGGCTAACGGCTTCAGGTACACATGGATCAAGGTGGCTAGAAACGTCTCTTCTCTATATTTCTGCTTTTCTTCATGTTGGTCTTAATCAGATTCTTCCTTTGTGGGGCCTCACCATGACTATAATTCCAGTGAAAGGAGTGCACATCCTCTTCAGTGATACAGCAAACACCCTTAGAGTGTGACTATTTAGATATCCCTGCTGCAAGGGTGTGTGTGCATCGTCCTGTGGTTACACCATTTCCATTTTGGATTCAGGCATGCTGTTTTACATGAATACACATATGGAAATTTATCCCACAAAGCTAAGCTTATTAATGAAGACTTTGAGGAAGTTTCCAAACTGACATATGAGCAGAAACTTATATTCTTTCCAGACTTCACAATAGCCAACAATTTGATGATGGTCTTCTGTTATGATGTCAAAAATGATGATGTGAAAGTTGAAAAAGCTCAAACTCATAGAAGCAGAGAGTAGAATGATGGTTACCAGGGAAGGAAGAATTAGGGAGATATTGGTCAAAGGATACAAACTTCCCATTAGAAGATGAATAAGTTCTGGAGATCTAATGCACGGCATTGTGATGATAAGTCAACAGTGCTGTTTTATTCCTCAAAGTTGCTAACAGACTAGATCTTAAATGACCTCACAATAAAAGAGAAATGGTAATTATGTGACGTGATGGAGGTATTGGCTAATGCTACAGTGGCAATCATATTGCAATATATATATATATATATATACACACACACACACACACACACACACACACATAGATGTATCAAATCAACACATTGTACACCTTAAACCTACACAACATCATGTCAATTATCTCTCAATAAATCTGGAAAAAAATTGGATGCTCAAGAAAAGAAAATTGAACAAGGTCAAAGATATAGCTTGGAGGCTTCCCTGGTGGCTCAGAGGTTGAGAGTCCGCCTGCCAATGCAGGGGACGCGGGTTTGTGCCCCGGTCTGGGAGGATCCCATGTGCCGCGGAGCGGCTGGGCCCGTGAGCCATGGCCGCTGAGCCTATGCGTCCGGAGCCTGTGCTCCACAACGGGAGAGGCCACAACAGTGAGAGGCCCGCGTACAGCAAAAAGATAAAAATAAGAAAATAAAAGATATAGGTTGGCCCCAGGACTTCTGTGACAAAGCCTTGTCCATCCTCACTCAGCTCAAAGTTTGCTGTCATTAATTTGTATTCTGATTTACACATATATCAATCCGATGCAAGCAATTTGTAATCTTCACAAATATATCTCTTTTTAATGATAAATGGTGGTTACATACCAGTAAATTTCGTGCCAGTTCTTAGTAGCTATAAAGAATAACGGCCCCTCAAAGATGTCCATTTCCTAGTCTCTGGAACCTGTGACCATCTGTCCTTATAGGGTAAGAGTAACATTGCAGATCTGATTGAGTTTAGGATCACGAGATGGAGAGATTATCTTAGAATATCTGGGTGGGTCAAGGATTCTTTTAAGTGAAAGAGGGAGGTGAGAATTAGGGAGAGAAAGGGATGAAGAGGCGACCTCCCTTTCTTTGAAGCTGGAAGAAGATGCCAGGAGCTAAGGGATGCAGATGACACCTCGACGTGGGAAAAGACAAGAGTACGGATTCTCCCCTAAAACCCCTAGAAAGAATGCAGCCCTGCCAGCACCTTCATTTTAGCCCAGTGAAATATATTTTGGACTTTTGACTTCCCAGTCTGAAAGAGAATAAATTTTTGTGTTGCTTTAAGCCATTAGGTTTGTGAGCGTTTGTTACAACAGCAACATGAAACTACTCCATTACATTTAGAAAAGGTTCATTGCACCGTGGTTTGATTGTGTTGGGATAGGTTCCTCGCGTGCTCTCCGCTGTCTGGGAGATCTTATCATGCATCAGTCAGTTCTCCGTCAGGCACTTTAATAAGATTACTTCATTTAATTTTCACAACAAACCTATAAGCCATAATAACTATGCCAATTTTAAATTCTATTAAGCTAAGTTTCAGAAAAGCCCGTGAACCACTGTGCGTTAGGAGGCCAGGTGGACCACAGCCCGGTTCCCCGCTCTTTGCCCAGGGCTTCTCCTCTGTGGCACTCCATACATCATGCTTGACCAGAGGTGTAGGAAACAAGCTGACAGAGTTATTTTCTTGCACTAGGAGTCTCACAATGCATTGCTATGTTGCAAAAGAAGAATTTGAACATTTTACCATGTTATATTAAAAAAAGAGATTTCTCAACTAGAAAAAAGCATGGTGTGACACAAAACTAACAAGTGGAAAAAAAAAGGAATTCAAGCCAGGGTCATTCACCTGACTGGCTTTTTTTAACCTTAGATTGTCATTCTGTTTCCTTATCATAAATGGTGACAATATAATTGCTCTCTAAATTTCACACAAGGATGTTGTGACATTTAATTGAGAAAAATTATGTAGAACTGTTTTATAAGATACTTTATATATTTATCTCATTATGATGATAATTTAAGGTATTATTAGGATCAGTTTAGTTCCTTATTTTTAGAGAAATTTCTAAGCATCTGAGGTTCACAAATGTTATTCAGTGATGATGGTAAGATAGCAATATTTGTGCATCCTAATTATCCATATTGGAAAATTAGTGCTACTTTGGAATTAATAAAATACCAGATTTCCCAATTAAGGGGAGTGTTAAATTCATCTAATGAGCATTGTCTGTGCATCAATTGTTCCCCAAAGAACAGAGGTGATTTCGCCGGAAGAGTTACATATATTAAACAGAAAATTTATAGCTATCTCTGAGATGTTTTTGCTAAAATTAGTTTGAGAGCGTTCACCTAATTGCAGCTATTATCTTTCTCCACTTCAAATTGCAGACGCCACATGGCCACAATCACCTAATAAACTGTGACGCTTGGGGTGTTGATTATAGATTTCAGCAGGACTCATTTTCTGTATTTTTAAACTTTTTTTCTTTCTTTTTTTAAATAGAAACTATGAAATTTTTGACCTGGTGATTAATCCCCTTAAAACAATTGGCAATCTTCTCCTAGGAGGAACAAAAAGATTTGCTCTTTGTGGTTTTAGCTCATTTTTGAGAGATGCTGCAGCCCGGATATAGATCTGAATTTAGGGGATCAGATGCTCCCAAGTGAGGCTGCTCGTGTGAGTACGTGGCAGCATTGGAGTCAGCCATGCAGCAGAAAGGAGAGGTGCAAATATTGGAGAAGCGGCTAAGATGGGCAAAACTTGACATCATGCTGCTAATGGAACAGCCTTGAATGTAACGGCAGGAAGCAGTGGGAATAGCAGCAAACAGTAACAATAATTTACCTTAAAAGGTACGCACTTAAAACTGTGTAGATGAAAACTGGATAGGGAAGTTACCAAACATGAAATGATAATTGGTGAACATTGCTTTGGAGTCAGACCCACTTGGATTGCCATCCTGGATGCCCTGTGGGACCTGGACCCATGTTTCACATCTGAGGACAGTCATGATCTTGACTCACAGTGCAGGTGGCAGACAGGGCACAGGCTCGTGCAGTGCCCTATGGGGCACGGTGCAAACCAAGGTGCTGTTACTACTGTCCCTGATGGTAGCACGAACATGGGTGGGAAAAGCTGAAATTATAATGAGCCTTCATCTCCAATCAGGCCTTCCAACTGGAAATTAAACTAACATCCTGAATATTGACTTTGAGGTAAGTTGAGGTTGTTTTCTATTGTACGGAAGCAAATACATCTACAAGAGCCCAGGGCAGGCCTAACTAAAATCTCTGTGGATCTCTGAGCCAAGCCGTGCTTCCTGCCAGGGAAAGGTGGAAAACTGGTCAATTCTGTGTTCAGCTTCTCTCAGTATCTCTGTCTCCGCCCTCACCTCCACTCGTACTCATTTAGTGCCCTTATTATCTACTCTCATTCTTTAAAAAAACCTAAAAATACAAGTTTTTTCCCCTTTGCATGCTTTTATTTTTTTTTATATTTAAAAAAGTTTTGAAGTATAGCTGATTTACAATGTTGTGTTAGTTTCTGCTGTACAGCAAAGTGACTCAGTTATACATGTATATGCATTCTTTTTTAATATTCTTTTCCATTATGGTTTATCTCAACATATTGAATATAGTTCCCTGTGCTCTACAGTAGGACCTTGTTGTTTATCCATTCTGTATATAATGGTTTGCACCTGCTAATCCCAAACTCCCACTCCATCGCTCCCCTACCCGTCCCCCTTGGCAACCACCGGTCTGTTCTCTATGTCTGTGAGTCTGTTTTGTTTCGTGGAAAAATACAAGTTCTGTCTTATGTTTTATTAATTGTCATGAAAAATATATATTGGTGATCCGTTCTGGGCATTGGGCTGGATCTGGAGGCCCTGGGAAGACCCTGGTTGGCATGTCCACCTTCGGGAGACGGACAGACAGATATTATTCAATTAACAACTGCCGACTGAGAAAGTCCAATGAAGATGGATTCTAGAAATATCCTCAGAGGCCTTCAACTATGGGAAGGCTATCTTCAACTGGCCTATTTAGAGGATTAAAGGAAAGGAAGTAAATTTGTATAGCAATCCAAAAAATGACAGCGATAATTATTCAAATGAGTGCCTAATACATTAAAGGACTGTTTACCACTAAAATTTTGGCTTATACATTGAGCATCTCCCACGTGCCAGACCCTGAGGGCAGCACGGAATAACTGAGTGATACACATGTTCTGCCCAGAACACTTAGCTTTGTTATCAGACACAGGTCGCTATAAAACACTTATTTGTGGACTATGGAATACACACCCCGTTCCATCTGCTAGAATCTGAGTATCTGAAATATTATTCCTGGAGCCATCCTAAGTCACCACGTAGCTAACATTGCCCTCGTGTAACCATTCTGTTCACTTCTGGGAGTGGTTTTCCTGAACAGCATCCCTGGCTTACGTGTAGGATTTTTCAGAGACACAAACACATCAACTTGTGTTCCCTGTGTAACAGCCCACGGAAGGAGCTTCTCTTTTTGATTGTTGGTTTCTTGTCTCGGCACAGAAAATGTCTCCTTTTTTCTGTACAAATGGTTGGTTTTTGATATTTAGGACATTGAATCACAATTTTATTTACCTCTTTGCTTTAGCCGGGGTTGTAATTCATATTGAACAGTATTTCAACACATTGTCATATGCACTTTTATGTATTAACTTTTAGCAACATTTAGGATATGGGTCCCGGGGAGCTCCTACTGTACTGGTATTAAAGGAAATATGGGAAAAGTGTTGACTTACTCAAGAAGTCCGGAGCAGTGGTGGTTCTGGTGCTGGTTAATTCGATGGCTCAACGAGACCACCTCCTTTCCATCTGCGTGTTTCTGCCTCAGCATGTTGGCTTTTGTGGTTGGTTTCTCTTCAAGGTGCAGGACAGCTCGGGCAGGTGTACCCATCACATGAAGACATGACCACGCTGAAGCCTGCAAAAGGAGTCTGTCCACAGACTTCTGCCCATGACTCTGGGCAAATTGTATCACATGCTTTTTCCTAATCTAATAACAAGCAGAAGGGGATGGGGTGACCAACACTGGGCTAGACTTATGGGATGGATTCCCCTAGAGCTGGAAGTCTGTTCCCTTCACAGATGACTTGGTAGAGCAGGCAAATGAAACAGAGTTCTGTTAGCAAAGAAGAATGGCAGGTACTGACAAGTATGTATTAAATTTCCTTCACGCCTCACCTGTGGTTTACCTTTCTCTCTTTGATGCAAAGTTCTCAGCTATTCAATCTATTCTATTGTATGCAAATGCCTCAGATCCTTTTTTCTAAACAAAGTGCAGGCATAAGCAAACAAACAAATCATAGATATTAAATACACCCTCCATGCGGTCAGGTGACAAGCCCTGTGCTTGAGCATGGAGACACAGACATTGAAGAAAAGAAAAGCGGGAAGTATATAAGATTGGGGATCAAGGAGGTAAAACAGGCTTTGCTGATGGCCCTAAGGCCGGGGAAAGGGGGCGTCTGTCATCACTGAGGCCTGGGAGACCCTACAGGCATGGCTTCTCATCACTGTGGGGACACTCCGGAGAAGAAGATGTTCATGAGCTTAGATTCAAACATACCCTGTCGGGGGTGCTCTGAGGAAGAAATCCCAGAGGTGACTGTATGCGTGTGTAAAAGTACTTTCAGGAAAACACTTTCATAACTGTTCTTTCATTTGTTCTTTCCAGTCCTGCTGAGAGAAATATATTTGATCTGTGAAGAAGCTGAAGCTGCAGAGTACGTGGGCTTTCCCCAGCATCACGCAGCGAACAAGGGACCAGGCGTCTTAGCAGTGCTGTTTAGGTAGAGTCTGAAGCCTTGGGCTACAGTTTAGAACTCGACACCCACAAAGACTTCAGTTGGGTGGAGAGACACTTTGGTGTGGAATCGGCAGCACGGGTGGGTGTGGGGTCTGTTGTTTCTTCGTGGGTCAGAAAATGGAAAAATGCCGCAGCACATTGGTCATATAGATTTTCTGATTTTTGCTCATGTGTCCATTTCTTCATTCATTCATTCGTTTGTTTCCTCATTCAATAGACACTGAGCGAGCACAGCTGTTTTAGGTGTTGCCCTGGTGCTGTGACACAGACACACAATTCGGGGTGAAGGCGCATAAGCTGCGTAAAGGAGGCCTGGAATTTGGACCCAACTGTGGCTCCTGAGCTCTTTGTCTTCTAGACTCTCGATCCCCCCGAGTTTGCTACATTTGCTGGATATGACGGCATAAAACTATCTTCTCTTGTGTTGAGAGCACATAGGTGAGAGGAAATGAAGGCAGACACCACTCAGTGCCGTCCCCTGTCACCCAACAGGGATGTACATGTCACAGCATCCTCACGACATCCGTGTGCAGGGATGTTATTCCACTTCTTCATTGACTAGGTAACTGGGGCTCAGGGGAGTGAAGCACTTTGCCCAAATTTACGATCATTAAAAGTAAATCTGTTACCTACTGTATAGCACAGGGAACTCTACTCAATACCCTGTAATGACCTATATGGGAAAAGAATCTAAAAAAGAGTGGATATACATATATGTATAACTGATTCACTTTGCTGTACATCTGAAACTAACACAACATTGTAAATCAACAATACTCCAGTAAAAATTAAAACAGTAAATCTATTAATATGCATTTTAATATAAAACAGTATAATATAATATAACAAAACATAGTATAATATAAAAATATAATATAATATAATATGCCTAAATTTCATTTTCTGCATTCTGTCTGTTGGCTTTTCCTAAACAGAATGGTTTTAATTTAGAAGATGCGAAACAAAAATTGAAAGTGGCAGGGGAAACACTGGCTGAGTACAGAACATATTTTAAAGAGCAGAGAACGTTTCCAAGTAGAACCTGATGCCCAGGAGTTCCTGATGTTTTTCTCGTGTCAGCTGCGGGGATCCTGGGGACAGAAGGGTTTGGAACAACGGGTGAAGAAGTGGGGAAGGTTGAGAGTGAGGATTGCAAAGCCGTGTGGGGAATGAAATAAATTCTCCTGGAGTGTGCCTGCTTCCAGGGACACTGCCACCGTCCCTCTGCATGCATCTCCTGCCCTATTTCCCTGTTCGTGAGCCAGAATGTGGAGCAATTTGACAAAATGAAAGCCTTCACGTCTCTGGTATCAGATTGAAGTTTCTCAAAGGTTATATTAGAAACACTGCTGTGGTTACAGCAAATGTCACAGAGAGCTTGTCAAGTTTCACTAAAGTTCCTGAAATATGGTAACTTGCTAACAGGATAGCAGTTGAGGAGGGGGTGGGGTGGAGAGCATCACAGGGCTCGTTTCAGCAAATCTTTTCTGAGCCTGAAGCTTGCATCGCCTCCGACCCTCCCACCCTCGATTCTGCAGGCGAGGCTGAGACCTGTGACTTCGCTCTCCTCAGTTTTATTCGCCTCAAATCAAAACAGTGAGACAATTCCAATCCGACAGCCCGTCAGTCAGGCATTGTAAGGTGACCCTGTCAAGGCTGGCCTACTGGGTGCTACTGGACAGGACAATCACAGGCCATGCCAGCCGGCACCCTGGGAGTGTCTCTGGCCTGCTTCTGTTGACTCAGTGACTTGGCCTTAGGCTTTCTTGCCTGTGGCTCTTGAGGGCATCAGGCTGACCTCAACAGAAGAGTGGATACAGACACCTGCCCACAACCAAGCATTTTGCTTGTATGAGCATCACTGATTTGCTTTTGTAGGGAAGGGAGACTGGCAGAAATAGCATGCCCATCCTGTTCCTCCTGTCACCGAATTTCAGATGCTTATCTTCTTTTAAAAGGCAAGACTTTCAACCTCTGCCTCAATCATGAACATTATCAGAATTTCTTTCCCTTACTCTCTCTTCATAAGTTCTTTCTCGCAGCCTATGACACACTCAGGGCTTCTCATCCAAGTGGCTGTGAGTCCCCCAGCCACCTTACTGTCCTCCTTAGGCTCCCACTCTCCAAAATCACTTAAAAAGCAGCCCGTATTCCTGGTGTCACATCCTGATCACACACTCATGCCTTGTCCCGTAGCGATCAGCTTCCTGTCTCCTGAAACCATACACTTAAAGGCCACCAAGAACACGGTGGTTGCACATTTGATGGGCGGTTTCTCAATCCCCCCTCTCTGGACCGCTGAGCAGGAAAGAAGGTGTTTCTCCTGAAATATCATTTTGAGTAGTGGTTAAAGCATCATCTCTCGAGTCTGCGTCTGGCACCTGGGCTCCACTACTTTCCAGCTGAGTGAGCTTAGGTGGGTTATTGAGGCTTTTTAAACCTCAGTTTTCCTCATCTGTACAATGGGAATACCGATTCCTACTTCAAAATGTTCTCCCGAGGATTCACCTTGAGATCCCTTCAAATTCACCACAAACAAGTCTGACTCACCACCCACTTTCCAGACTGTTCTGTGTCCTCTGGATGCCAAGAATAAACCATTACTCAACAGCCTTTGGTCCTCATGGAACCCAAGTTCCTTCTTTGGCTTCATCTTCTGCAATATTTTTATAGTCTTACTTCTTTTTACTATCATTTTCTAGCTCAATGTCTTATACTCTCTTGTTTTGTCTCTAATAATTGGGCCTAAATTATTCTCCCCATTTTCAGCCTCTGCTTCCCTTTCACATGTTCAGTTGGATTGTCTTCCTGGTTGTAGCTTTCATCATATTGCTCCTCATGTGATAACTATGGAAACTGCCCCTCAGCCACAAATAAAGTCAAGACTCCAATATCCCATTACTCGATAGGAACTGAATGTCCCAGGTTTTAATTTCAAAATGTTCCACCTGACACCATCCCTGGTCTTTGCCCCAAGAGGCTGCTTTCCATGTCCTGAACAACCCCCGACCTCAATTCAGTTGTCAATCCCTCAAATGCTGTCCTTCCAACCTCACCCCATCTCTGTCCTCAGAAATCTGTCATGTCCTAAACAAACAGGCCCCTCTTCCCAGAAATTATCCAGAGAGGAACCAGTGCATCTTGCTCTCTTCTCCCTCTGCTCTGCAGCTGCTGTTACAAGGGCTTCATCACAGGTATTAGGAAACGTGTCTTTGCGTTCATTCCTTAAAGAGAGATGTCAATGTTTAGAAAATTTTTAGCCTTCCTCAGTACCAGGATATGTTCATCTTTCCACTGATGATTATTTCATTGAATTACTGACTTTAGAATTCAGAAAACAAAAGCCAACACATTACATTTGCTTTGTGAATGTGGAATTCATTCCTTTACTTAATAAATGATGACTGAAAATGAATCATGGGTTTTATTCCCTGTGCTGGAGAGAATCCAAGTCTTCAGGTGAGTGGTTCTCAAATGTTGGTTTGTGTCAAGACCACCTGGAAGGCTGGTTAAAAACACCAGAGTTTCTGGTTTAGCAGTTCTGGTATGAGGCTCAGGAACTTACATTTCTGCGAGTTCCCAGGCGGTGACAATGCTGCTGGTCCAGGGACCACACATGGAGAACCACTGTCCCACACAATGAGTTCACTACAAGCTTCATTCCTCTTGGTTTGGGTGCAGTCACGGCACTGACTGCATCTCAGTTTCGCCTTGTAAAAGGTAATTGCTGGCCTGAGTAATGACTTTCCCAGCTCTCACATTCTACAGGTATGTGAGTAACACATTCTTTGTTTTTTGTTTTTGCGGTACACGGGCCTCTCACTGTTGTGGCCTCTCCCATTGTGGAGCACAGGCTCCGGACGTGCAGGCTCAGTGGCCATGGCTCACGGGTCCAGCCACTCCGCGGCATGTGGTATCCTCCCAGACCGGGGCTCGAACCTGCGTCCCCTGCATCAGCAGGCGGACTCTCAACCACTGTGCCACCAGGGAAGCCCAAGTAACACATTCTTAATGAACAAATGCAATCTAGAGATTTCTGCTGAACCAGTGATATTTCTGTCAGTGCTGATATAAAAAGGATGATGAAGAGCTATCTTCACCTACTGAGTTGCAGGTTAATTCCCAAAGATGACCTTTGGGAATCTGGATTGTGTTCCAAGGGCAAAGTACCATTTTAGCTTTGATTTTGAATAGATTTTTTTAAATAAAACTTTTTTAAAAATTAATTAATTAATTAATGTTTGGCTGCATTGGGTCTTCGTTGCTGCGCACAGGCTTTCTCTAGTGGTGGCGAGCGGGCGCCACTCTTCGTTGTGGTGCGCTGGCTTCTCATTGCGGTGGCTTCTCTTGCTGCGGAGCACGGGCTCTAGGCATGTGGGCTTCAGTAGTTGTAGCACACGGACTCAGTAGTTGTGGCTCATGGCCTCTAGAGCACAGGCTCAGCAGTCATGGCACACGTAAATCTGCGGCATGTGAGATCTTCCCGGATCAGGGCTCAAATCTGTGTCCCCTGCCTGCATTGGCAGGCGGATTCCCAACCACTGCTCCACCAGGGAAGTCCCTAAATAGATTTTTTTTTGTAACCAGATGTGGGTGGCTTAGCAAAGAGGCGGTTGTTTCTAAAGAATTCAATATGAGTAGAATTTATCTCAGTTTTTGCATTTGTTTAGGAGTAAAAGGGAACCCATGACAAGTAATTCATGGATTACGAACTCTGGACTATAATCGAGCTGCAGTGTCTAGGAAACAAACTCAGAAATATTGGAGGTGGAACAGGTAGAATTTACAGAAACTTGTCGGACAAAGGCTCAGTGCTATTTATTTATTTAGAGAGGCTTGGCCTTGTTAGAACCAACATTTTACTTTCCATGGGTTTGCCAGATTAAAAAACAAGCAAACAAACAAACAAAAAACCCATCACTCTCAACCCTGTGTCAACACTGGGAGGGTCAAGAGATGGCTTTGCAGAGACAGCCTTATACCCCTGGGCAAGAGGACTTTAAATACTAAGTTTTTTTAGACACCTGAGTTTTGAAGCTGACCTGAGCCTCACCCTGACTCTTAGCAATTGGATATTGTAGTTTGTTTACAATAAGTTGGGACAAACGGAGACATTGGAACCAAAAACTGGGCTCAAAATGAAGCTGAACAGTTGCCAGGGAAACTGATTATGAAAAGCGGGAATGTTGAGTTTTAATCTTGTCTTATACAAGCTGTGTCCTAGGAAACAGCGGGTGATATTTCGATCAGAGAGCTGAGAGGGGAATCAGAGCAGGCACCAGGCTGTAGTTAATTATGTTAATTAGCTATGTTTTCTCCATTGATGCCCTCCTAGAGAAGTTTTGCTGGGGGCTGACTTAGGAGCATACTAGGATTTCCTAAAATTAAAAATATATTATAGAAATTTTGGTAAGCCTACAGTAAAAGCTGCTTCCCTGGGGTCATCTTGGTCTCAGCTTCTGACTCCTTCACAGCACTGATCTCATTCTTTATCTCCATGGCCCACCCACTTGGCCACCTTTTTTTTTAAATTTTAATTTTATTAGAATATAGCTGAGTTACAATGTTGTGTTGGTTTCAGGTGTACAGCAAAGTGATCCAGTTATACACATACATGTATCCACTCTTTTTCAGATTTTTTTCTCATATAGGTCATTCCAGGATATCGAGTAGAGTTCCCTGTGCTATAGAGTAGGTCCTTGTTGGTTATCTATCTTAGATATAGTAGGGTGTGTATGTTCATCTCAAGCTCCTGATTTATCCCTGCCCCCCCATATTTCTCCTTTGGTAAGCATAAATTGTTTTCTATGTCTGTAAGTCTGTTTCTGTTTTGTAAATAAGTTGATTTGTATAATTTTTTAAAAACTAGATTCCTCATATGGGTGATATTGAGGCAGAAGATAGATGGGCTCCAGCGTAGGCATTTACAACTGGCCTCCTGTTCATACCTCCTGCGGTGAGAAGAAGATGGGCTCCAGGCCAAACATTCATTACCAGCCCCCTGTTTATATTTCCTGAGGCAAAAGACAAATGGGCTCCAGGACTCCATATTTATGATCAGACTCCTGTCTATATTTCAAGATCTGCACTTCAATATAAGAAACAACAGGAATAGGGTAGATAACTGGATATTGGACACTTACGGCAGGGGCAGAGAGAGGTTAAACCCTGTGAAAAGATCAAGAGGTCATACATTTCCCATCCTTGGGGCAAAGGAAACATTGCACATATGCAGAAATGCTCTTTGGGGGTCAAAAAGGAAGGACACCACCCCATAATAGGTGATGCTAAGGTCATCCCATAGGCCTCTGGGCTATAATCCATTTTGGAAAAGAGTTGCTCATGCATGCTGGGGAGGGTCCTAGGGCAGGTCAGGTGTGGAAAAAGAAACCAGGTAATTGTCCAGAGGTAAACAGAGACCCGGAAGAACTGCCCTATATGAATGACTCAACCGTCTCTTTACTGGGCTCCTTCTCATTAGGGAGGGCGCTCACACCCTTTCTCTCCAGCTGTGCATCTCTGCCTTGCTTCCATCTTAACTAAATAAACTGTTTCTCTGTGTGCTCTCCCACTTGTTGTTGTGCTATGTCTCTAATAATAAGCTTTGTACCTGTTTTTACAGTTTTGCCTCTGTGAGAAATGCATTTTTCACTGGGGGCAAGAGCCAGGGAGTGTGGTGGCTGGGATTCTTGGTTTTCCTCCAGGCTACCCAGGTTCAATTCCGGGGCAGGGAATTAAGATCTCGCTTCATGCCACCACTCACTGCTTCCTCTCCAAGATCAATATCGTAGGATATTTGTCTTTCTCTGTCTGACTTCACTTAGTATGACAATCTCTAGGTCCATCCATGTTGCTGCAAATGACATTATTTCACTCTTTTCATGGTGGAGTAATATTCCATTTTATGTATGTACCACATTTTCTTTATCCACTCCTCTGTCGATGAACATTTAGGTTGCTTCAGTTTCCAGTGAATTTAAGGTTCTTCCTTTGTCACGAAAGAATTCGGAGATGAAGCAAGGAGGTTAAGAAAGTCAAGTGAGAGTTTATCTAAGCAGGGATACTCTCTCAGAGGGAGAACAGGCAGACAGGTGAGGAGCTGCTGCCCTGGGTTTCTCTGGCAAGCCGGTTATGAGGGACGTACAAATGAATGGACAGAATATTCACTGGGGAAGGAGGAGTTTGGGGGTCGTATTCCCTGATTTTCATCTCAGCTCCATCTTCCCGAGGGGAGGAGGGATTTTTGTCCTTATTTAGCTTAGATCAGAAGTGTCATGGCATCAGTGCACGATGAGCACTTCTTATTGGTCAGGTTAATTTTATTGTAATGAGAACATAATGAGCGACAGGTTACATTCAGATGTAGGAGATTCCCACCTTTCCCCACCTTTCTTTGTCTGCTTCCAGGACTCTTATCACCCAAAACGTGTGGTTTCCTGTCAGTCTGGAGGTTCCTGCTTCTCTTGGTCTGCCCATGGACCCACACTGTTTGCAAGATGCGTGATTGCCTGCCACCTGGCTCCTGCCCCCTTGTTTCTTCTCATACTAGCTACCTGCCTGCTGTAACACTTCCATGTCCTGGCTATTGTAAATAGTGCTACTATGAATATTGGGATGCACGTATCTTTTTAAATTATGGTTTTCTCCAGATATATGCCCAGGCTTGGGATTGCTGGATCATATGGTAGCCCTATTTTTCGATTTTTAAGGAACTTCCATGCTGTTCTCCATAGTGGCTGCACCAACTTACATCCCCACCAAGAGTGTAGGAGGGTTCCCTCTTCCCCACACTCTCTCCAACATTTATTGTCTGCAGAGTTTTTGATGATGGCCATTCTGACTGGTATGAGGTGATACCTCATTATAGTTTTGATTTGCATTTCTCTGATAATTAGTGATGTTGAGCATCTTTTCCTGTGCTTTTTGTTGGGGCCACCTTTAATAAGTTAAGTTTGATTGATTAGTTTTCCACTGATGGTATTCAGAAAACTGAATTTGCATGTCTATAGGAGAAATCCTTGCTCTTTCCTGACCTAAGGAGAAAGGCCGATGCATCCCACAGATGTGTGGGGTCTTGGGGAGCTCATAATGCAGTTGCCCAGTGACCAGCCACGTATGAGCTTTATGTTTGATCAAGCTGTCCCTGGAAGAGGTAGCTGAACGGATGGCTTCCTAATGATGATCCAGTTACCAGGTGCAGACTGGCTCTGAAAAATGTCTGACCTGGAGGAGTGGGCCAGGGTGAGGGCTTCTCGTGGGGAACGAGACACCAAAGGAAAGAGGAAAGGAAGGGGCAAAGCCATACTTGTTCAGTATTGTTGTCTTAATGCTGACAAGGAAGTTGCAGTATTTTAAAATTATGCATCAGTAAAAACAATTGCATGTGTTAGAAGGAAATAATGCGTTTACACGTTCTTGACTCTTTGGCTTAGTTCTGATGCTGAGACCTCTTGTTCTAAGCCAGAAAGGATTATTGTAGAGAATGATATGTCTTCAGAGGATGGACAGTAAAATGATGACTGACACTCTGCTTGTTCTTCACAGTGAAGAGCATAAAACTCACTTTTCAGGAAACATTTCATGTCTTACCTTTTATGTGTTATTTCAATCCTGATTAATATAACTTAATTTAATCTGCTTCATTCATATCACAGGGATCCAGCCACTATTTTCTGTTTGAGCGAGGAAAACAGGTTCCTCACGCTCCTCACATGTATTGTCCCTCTTCCTTTTATTCTGAGTCAAAGGGCATTTCATGGGCTACCTCCATAGTTGGCAGTTATACAAAGATCAAATCTCTAGCTGTGATCAGAAGGGGAAGGTAGAGCAGTTAGAGATGCTGACAGTTCTGCCCGGAAGTTTGCCCCCGAAACTACTTTCATTCTTTTTGTTGACTTCACAGCACAGAGCTGGGGCAGATGCAGTGGAACTGATGTGCAGACGGAGGCCGAGGAAGAGGGTGGACTCAGCACAGGGTCGTCCGGCTCATTGATTCTGTGTGAGGCCCTGACGCCGGACTCGGACCATCCCGGCTGGGCTGGTAAGGTTCAGACAGGCGGCACAGGAAGCCTTGGGTGGATGGCTGTGCTGGGTAGACTTTGCTGAGAGGCCCAGGGCAGGCAGAATTGCAGAAATGACAGTGGCTCATGCCCTTCACCTGCCAGCTCAGGTGCCTCCTCTTCCAGGAAGCCTCCCCTGACTTTCCAGGCTGGTGGGGGCTCTGTTTAGGCCCACCTCACTCCACTATGACTCTGCTCTCTTCACTTTTGCCCCAGGATGCTGATCCCCATGGACTACATTGCCCTCTTCTGTATTTCTACCCAGTTTCAGTGGGAGAATGACAGGCAGGAGAATTTCTTCCCTTATAACCAGGATGCATGGCCTGGGAACCATGTGGTGACAGCAGCATTGGCCTCATCCAGTGTTACCCCTACTCACCCACGAGTTCAGCTCTTATTTTCTGTTCCCGTATCCTTGACCTCCTGGGCTTGGGAAGTCATAGTTCTTAGAAAATAATCCTTCTACCAGGGATCACAGTCAGTTCCATTATCAGGAAGCCTGAGACTGCCCTGACCTTTCCGTGGGGACTCTCATTCCACTCAATGCACAGGGATTACTATTCTAGGATCATCAGTTCCAAATGTCAAGGGAGAAGTTGAGTAGTTGCTCAAAAAACACTGAGTCTGGAACTCAAGGGATTCACTGTCATGCTTTGTGGTCCTTCCAAACCATCAATAATGTTCAACAGGAAATTTAGGCAAAGCAATAAAGTCATTCCCTCTGAAGGGAGGGATTCTGGGTAAAGGGAGGCTTAGAAGTCTTTCCAGGGAAAAACAGCCATGGTGCTAGCATAACAAAAGGGAGACGGCCTGTGATCCTCTGCAAATTCAGAGGAGGAGCTGCCATGTCTTCTGTTTCTCTTCTCCCTCTTTCCATCCTGAGAAATGCACATGGGGATTCGTGTCTGCTGTGCTGGATGTGAGGATTTCTCCCCTTGAGGGGCGGTGGGAATAGAGGCTGAGTGGGCGGAGAGGCAGCTGTGGGGTGATGCTGCCCCTGCTCAGCCTGCCTCCTGACCTGGGGGCTCCCCACACGCTCCTTGCCCCTGCCGTCTGGGGGTTCAGCCAGGGAAAGGCACTGACTCCCCTCAGCCCCGTGGATGCTTCTGGCAGTGGCTGCTCTCCTCCCTCCAGGCAGCTCCTTCTGCAGCTCAGTTACCAGGATCCAGGAAACCCTTTCCTCTACACCTTCTGTTCCAATCGTAGGGGGTGTAACAGCTTCGTGATGCTGCCGGTCTTTCCAGCGTCACGTTCATGGCATTCATCCTGTTGTTGACCACATAGGGCTGAGGCTCTCCTGGTCGCATTGGTGTCTGACACTCCAGGGTCTGAATAAACCACAGGCCATCCACTCTGTTGTGAATGGGCATTTAGCTTGTTTCCAGCTCTTGGCTATTAGATTTGGAATAAAGCCACTGTGAGCATCCTGCCCACGCTCCTGGGTGCACACACAGCTTTGCTGGACACACAGCTAGGAAAGGGGTCACCGTAGGTTATAGGACATGCATATTGTCAAATTCAGGTGATGCTGCTGTTAAACAGCTTTACAGAGTGTTGCAGTGATGACAGACTTTCCAGCCACGTGTCACAATGCGTACTGTTCCACCTCCTCCTCATATGAGGTCACTGTGGCTTCAGTCTGCACTCATCGAATTGCTAAAGAGGTAGAGCACATTGTCTATTATTTGGGTGTCATCTTCTGGGGACTTCCTGAATAGAACATTCTCTCCCAGTTTTTTCTTGTGTTTCCATCTTTTTCTTGTGGATTTCTAGGATTTCTTCACACAGTCTCATTTACTACAAATCCCCTTTGGCTTATATATGTTGTAAAAGTCAAAGATTGCTGTACCCTGGATCAGATATGGCAATCTCGCTGAGCTCACGTCTGTTCATTATCAGTAGTGTCTTTTGACTCTTTCTACTTAAGCCATTATATTATCTGTGAACCACACACTTCTGTTTCACCTGCTACAACCCTGATACCATTTTATTTTCTTGCCTTTTTCTCTGGCTGAGATACCCTGGGCATCGCCGGATAGAGCTACGTATGCTGGTATCCCTTCTTATCGTCCACATTAAAGAAAAATTTTAGTGTTTTATCATAAAGTATGATGTTAATAGTTTTTTCTTTTAAGTTACTGAGAAAAGTGTGTTAAAATGTTCCAATATTATCGTGGATTTGTCTATTTCTAGATTAGTTCTGTCAATTTGGCCTTTTATATTTTTTAGGCTATGTTTGAAGTAGCTACAAATTTACCATTATTTTAAATTTCTCATAATTTCATGGATAGAGGAGATATCATTCTTTAAATCTAGTAATATTTTTCTCTTAAATTCTACTTTATCTGGAAGTCATACCAGCTCCCCATCAACCTATGTTTAGGTGATACATACATTGTTTCTACACTGTTTCTTTCACTGTTTTCATATTCTTATGTTTTACATGTATCTCTTAAATCAGTATAGTTTGATGTTTTAAAATCCAATTTTAAAATCATTGTCTTTTAATTAGAGTACTCAGTGTATTTATTAATTAGAATCACTGACATTGGGGGGTTTAAGTATTTAACTTTCTGTTTGCCCTGCCTTTTCTATCTCCCTTTTACTTTTGGACTGATTGCTTTATTTTTGTATTTTTCTCTGCATTAGGTTGGTTATTCTATACTCTTGTTATTATTCTTTAAGAGTTACTCTGAGAGAAAGGAGAAGATGGTGGAAGAGTAAGACGCTGAGATCCCCTTCCTCCCCACAGATACATCAGAAATACATCTACGCGTGCAACAAATCCTACAGAACACCTACTGAATGTTGGCAGAAGACCTCTGACTTCCCAAAAGGCAAGAAACTCCCCACGTACCTGGGTAGGGCAAAAGAAAAAAGAAAAAACAGAGACAAAAATATAGGGACGGGACCTGCACCAGTGGGAGGGAGCTGTGAAGGAGGAAAGGTTTCCACACACTAGGAAGCCCCTTCGCGGGTGGAGACTGCAGGTGGCGGAGGGGGAAAGCTTCGGAGCCCTGGAGGAGAGCGCAGCCACAGGGGTGCGGACGGCACAGCGAAGAGACTCCCGCACAGAGGATCGGGGCTGACCGGCACTCACCAGCCCGAGAGGCTTGTCTGCTCATTTGCCGGGGAGGGCAGGTCTGGGAGCTGAGGTTCGGACTTCTGTCGGAGCGCGGGGAGAGGACTGGGGTTGGCGTTGTGAACACAGCCTGCAGGGGGTTAGTGCACCATGGCTAGCCGGGAGGGAGTCCGGGGAAAAGTCTGGACCTGCCAAAGAGGCAAGAGACTTTTTCTTCCCTCTTTGTTTCCTGGTGCGTGAAGAGAGGGGATTCAGAGCGCTGCTTAAAGGAGCTCCAGAGATGGGCGGGAGCAGTGGCTAAACGCGTGGACCCCAGAGACGGGCATAAGATGCGAAGGCTGCTGCTGCGGCCACCAAGAAGACTGTGTGAGAGCACAAGTCAGGATCCACACCTCCCTTGTGGGGAGCCTGTGCAGCCCGCCACTGCCAGGGTCCCGGGAACCAGGGACAACTTCCCTGTGAGAACGCACAGCGCGCCTCAGGGTGGTGCAGCGTCATGCCGGCCTCTGCCGCTGCAGGCTTGCCCCGCACTCCGTACTCCTCCCTTCCCCCGGCCTGAGTGAGCCAGAGTCCCCGAGTCAGCTGCTCCTTTAACCCCATCCTGTCTGAGCAAAGAGCAGATGCCCTCCACCGACCTACACACAGAGGCGGGGCCAAATCCAAAGCTGAGCCCTGGAAGCTGTGAGAACAAACAAGAGAAAGAGAAATATCTCCAGCAGCCTCAGGAGCAGTGGATTAAATCTCCACAATCAACTTGATGTACCCTGCATCTGTGAAATACATGAATAGACAACGAATCATCCCAATTTGAGGAGGTGGACTATGGGAGCAACGATATATTATTTTTTCCCCTTTTCCTCCTTTTGTAAGCGTGTATGTGTATGCTTCTGTGTGAAATTTTGTCTGTATAGCTTTGTTTTCACCATTTGCCCTAGGGTTCTGTCCATCCTTTTTTTTTTTTATTTAAAACAAATTTTCCTTAATAATTATTTTTTATTTTAATAACTTTATTTTATCTTACTTTTTAAAATTTTATTTTACTTTCTTTCTCCCTTCCTTCCTTCCTTCCTTCCTTCCTTCTTCCTTTCTTCCTTTCTTCCTTTCTTTCTTTCTTCCTTCCTTCCTTCCTTCCTTCCTTCCTTCCTTCCTTTCTTTCTTTCTTTCTTTCTTTCTTTCTTTCTTTCTTTCTTTCTTTCTTTCTTTCTTTCTTTCTTTCTTTCTTTCTTTCTTTCATTTTTTCTCCCTTTTACTCTCAGCCGAGTGGATGAAAAGCTCTTGGTGCTCCAGCCAAGAGTCAGTGCTGTGGCTCTGAGGTAGGAGAGCCAACTTCAGGACACTGGTCCACAAGTGACCTCCCAGCTCCACGTAATATCAAATTGCCAAAATCTCCCAGAGATCTCCATCCAAACACCAACACCCAGCTTCACTCAACAACCAGCAAGCTACAGTGCTGGACACCCTATGCCAAACAACTAGCAAGACAGGAACACAGCCCCACCCATTAAGAGAGAGACTGCCTAAAATCATAAAAAGGACACAGACAACCCAAAACACACCACCAGACGTTGACCTGCCCACCACAAAGACAAGATCCAGCCTCATTCACCAGAAGACAGGCACTAGTCCCCTCCACCAGGAAGCCTACACAGCCCACTGAACCAACCTTAGCCACTGGGGACAGACACCAAAAACAAAGAGAACTACGAACCTGCAGCCTGTGAAAAGGATACCCCAAACACAGTAAGATAATCAAAATGAAAAGACAGAAAAACACAGAAGATGAAGGAACAAGGTAAAAACCCACCAGACCTAACAAATGAAGAGGAAATAGGCAGTCTACCAGAAAAAGAATTCAGAATAATGATAATAAAGATGATCCAGAATCTTAGAAATAGAATAGAGAAAATGCAAGAACCATTTAACAAGGACATAGAAGAACTAAAGAGGAAACAAGCAATGATGAACAACACAATAAATGAAATTAAAAATACTCTAGAAGGGATCAATAGCAGAATAACTGAGGCAGAAGAATGGATAAGTGACTTGGAAGATAAAGTAGTGGATAACTACTGCAGAGCAGAATAAGGAAAAAAGAATGAAAATAACTGAGGACAGTCTCAGAGACCTCTGGGACAACATTAAACACACCAACATTCGAATTATAGGGGTCCCAGAAGAAGAAGAGAAAAAGAAAGGGACAGAGAAAATATTTGAAGAGATTACAGTTGAAAACTTCCCTAATATGGGAAAGGAAATAGTTAATCAAGTCCAGGAAGCATAGAGAGTCCCATACAGGATAAATCCAAGGAGAAACATGGCAAGACACATATTAATGAAACTATCAAAAATTAAATACAAAGAAAACATATTAAAAGCAGCAAGGGTAAAATAACACACAAGGGAATACCCATAAGGTTAACAGCTGATCTTTCAGCAGAAACTCTGCAAGCCAGAAAGGACTGGCAGGACATATTTAAAGTGATGAAGGAGAAAAACCTGCAACCAAGATTACTCTACCCAGCAAGGATCTCATTCAGATTTGATGGAGAAATTAAAATCTTTACAGACATGCAAAAGCTGAGAGTTCAGCACCACCAAACCAGCTTTACAACATTTGCTAAAGGAACTTCTCTAGGCAAGAAACACAAGAGAAGGAAAAGACCTAAAATAACAAACCCAAAACAATTAAGAAAATGGTAATAGGAACATAAATATTGATAATTACCTTGAATGTAAATGGATTAAATGCTCCCACCAAAAGACACAAACTGGCTGAATGGATACAAAAACAAGACCCATATATATTCTGTCTACAAGAGACCCACTTCAGACCTAGGGACACATACAGACTGAAAGTGAGGGGATGAAAAAAGATATTCCATGCAAATGGAAATCAGAAGAAAGTTGGAGTAGCAATTCTCATAACAGACAAAATAGACTTTAAAATAAAGACTATTCCAAGAGACATAGTAGGACACTATGTAATGATCAAGGGATCAATCCAAGAAGAAGATATAACAATTGTAAATATTTATGCACCCAACATAGGAGCACCTCAATACATAAGGCAAATACTAACAGCCATAAATGGGGAAATCAACAGTAACACAATCATAATAGGGAACTTTAACACCCCACTTTCACCAATGGAGAGACCATCCAAAATGAACATAAATAAGGAAACACAAGCTTTAAATGATACAGTAAAGAAGATGGACTTAATCGACATTTGTAGCACATTCCATCCAAAAACAACAAAATACACATTTTTCTCAAGTGCTCATGGAATATTCTCGAGGATATATCATATCATGGGTCACAAATCTAGTCTTGGTAAATTTAAGAAAATTAAAATCATATCAAGTATCTTTTCCGACCAAAATGCTATGAGACTAGATATCAATTATAGGAAAAGATCTGTAAAAAATACAAACACATGGAGGCTAAACAATACACTACTTAATAACGAAGTGATCACTGAAGAAATGAAAGAGGAAATCAAAAAATACCTAGAAACAAATGACAATGGAAACAAGATGACCCAAAACCTATGGGATGCAGCAAAAGCAGTTCAAAGAGGGAAGTTTATAGCAATGCAATCCTACCTTAAGAAACAGGAAACGTCTCAAATAAACAACCTAACATTGCACCTAAAGTAATTAGAGAAAGAATAATAAAAAATCCCCAAAGTTAGCAGAAGGAAAGAAATCATAAAGATCAGATCAGAAATAAATGTAAAAGAAATGAAGGAAATGATAGCAAAGATCAATAAAACTAAAAGCTGGTTCTTTGAGAAGATAAACAAAATTGGTAAACCATTAATCAGACTCATCAAGAAAAAAGGGAGATGACTCAACTCAATAGAATTAGAAATGAAAAGGGAGAAGTAACAACACACTGCAGAAATACAAAGGATCATGAGAGATTACTACAAGCAACTCTATGCCAATAAATTGGACAACCTGAAAGAAATGGACAAACTCTTAGAAATGCACAACCTGCCAAGACTGAATCAGGAAGAAATAGAAAATATGAACAGACCAATCACAAGCACTGAAATTGAAACTGTGATTAAAAATCTTCCAACAAACAAAAGCCCAGGACCAGATGGCTTCTCAGGGGAATTCTATCAAACATTTAGAGAAGAGCTAACACCTAATCTTCTCAAACTCTTCCCAAATATAGCAGAGGGAGGAACACTCCCAAACTCATTCTACGAGTCCACCATCACCTTGATACCAAAACCAGACAAGGATGTCACAAAGAAAGAAAACTACAGGCCAATATGACTGATAAACATAGATGCAAAAATCCTCAACAAAATACTAGCAAACAGAATCCAACAGCACATTAAAAAGATAATACGGGGGAAGGCGGAAGATGGCGGAAGAGTAAGACGCGGAGATCACCTTCCTCCCCACAGATACACCAGAAATACATCTACACGTGGAACAACTCCTACAGAACACCTACTGAAGGCTGGCAGAAGACCTCAGACCTCCCAAAAGGCAAGAAACTCCCCACGTACCTGGGTAGGGCAAAAGAAAAAACAGAGACAAAAGAATAGGGACGGCACCTGCACCAGTGGGAGGGAGCGGTGAAGGAGGAAAAGTTTCCACACTCTAGGAAGCCCCTTCGCGGGCAGAGACTGCGGGAGGCGGAGGGGGGAGCTTCGAAGCTGCGGAGGAGAGTACAGCCACAGGGGTGCGGAGGGCAAAGCGGGGATATTCCCGCACAGAGGATCGGTGCCGACCGGCACTCACCAGCCCGAGAGGCTTGTCTGCTCACCCGCCGGGGCGGGCGGGGCTGCGAGCTGAGGCCGGAGCGCAGGGAGAGGACTGGGGTTGGCGGCTTGAACATAGCCTGAAGGGGTTAGTGCACCACAGCTAGCCGGGAGGGAGTCCGGGGAAAAGCCTGCACCTGCAGAAGAGGCAGGAGACTTTTCCTTCCCTCTTTGTTTCCTGGGGCGTGAGGAGAGGGGTTTAAGAACGCTGCCTAAAGGAACTCCAGAGACGGGCGCGAGCCGCGGCTAAAAGCGCGAACCCCAGAGACGGGCGCGAGCCGCGGCTGAAAGCGCGGACCCCAGAGACGGGCGCAAGCCGCGGCTAAAAGCGCGGACCCCAGAGGCGGGCGGGAGACGTTAAGGCTGCTGCTGCCGCCACCGAGGGGCCTGTGTGCGAGCGCAGGTCACTCTCCACACCCCTCTTCCGCGGAGCCTGTGCAGCCCGCCACTGCCGGGTTCCCGGGATCCAGGGACAACTTCCCCGGGAGAGCGCACAGCGCGCCTCAGGCTGGTGCAAAGTCACGCCGGCCTTTGCCACCGCAGGCCCGCCCCGCACTCTGTGCCCCTCCGTCCCCGCCGGCCTGAGTGCGCCAGAGCCCCCAATCAGCGGCTCTTTTAACCCCATCCTGTCTGAGCAAAAAACAGACGCCCTCCAGCGATCTACACGCAGTGGCAGGGCCAAATCCAAAGCTTAGCCCTGGGAGCTGTGAGAACAAAGAAGAGAAAGGGAAATCTCTCCCAGCAGCCTCAGAAGCAGTGGATTAAAGCTCCACAATCAACTTGATGTACCCTGCATCTGTGGAATACCTGAATAGACAACCAATCATCCCAAATTAAGGAAGTGGACTTTAGGAGCAAGATCTATGATTTTTTCCCCTTTCCTCTTTTTGTGAATGTGAATGTGTATGCTTCTGTGTGAGATCTTGTCTGTATAGTCTTGCTTCCACCATTTGTCCTAGGGTTCTATCCGTCCATGTTTTTTTTTAAAATTTTTTTTGTTAATAATTAATTTTAATAATCTTATTATACTTTACCTTCGTTCTTTCTTTCTTTCTTTCCGTCCTTCCTTCCCTCCTTTAGACAACGAATCATCCCAAATTGAGGAGGTGGTCTCTGACAGCAAGATTTAGGATTTTTCCCCATTTACCTCTTTTAGTGAGGGTGTATGTGTATGCTTCTGTGTAAGATTTTGTCTGTATAGCTTTGCTTCCAACATTTGTCCTAAGGTTCTTTCCGTCCCTTTTTTTTTTTTCTAAATAAGAAGTTTTTAATTCAATAACTTTATTATACTTTATTTTATTTTTACTGTATCTTCTTTCTTTCTGTCTTTTTTCCTTCTTTCCCTCCTTCCTTCCTTCCTCCCTTCCTCCCTCCCTCCTTTCTTTCCTTCTTGCCTTCTTGCCTTCTTTGCTTCTTTCTTTCTTTCTTCCTTCCTTCCTACCCTCCTTTCCTTCTTTCTTTCCTCATACTTCTACTAATTCCCTCTACTTTTTCTCCCTTTTATCCTGAGCCTGTGGATGAAAAGCTTTTGGTGCTCCAGCCAGGAGGCAGGGCTCTGCCTCTGAGGTAGGACAGCCAACTTCAGGACACTGATCAACAAGAGACCTCCCAGCTCCACATAATATCAAACGGCGAAAATCTCCCAGAGACCTTCATCTTAACACCAGCACCCAGCTTCACTCAACGACCAGCAAGCCACAGTGCTGGAAAACCTATGCCAAACAACTAGCAAAACAGGAACACAACCCCACCCATTAGCAGAGAGGCTGCCTAAAATCATAATAAGGCCACAGACGCCCCCAAACACACCACCAGACGTGAACCTGCCCACTAGAGAGACAAGATCCAGCCTCATCCACCACAACACGGGCACTAGCCCCCTCCACCAGGAAGCCTACACAACCCACTGAACCAACCTTAGCCACTGGAGACAGACATCAAAAACAGGAGGAACTACAAACCTGCAGCCTGCAAAAAGGAGACCCCAAACACAGTAAGATAAGCAAAATGAGAAGACAGAAAAACACACAGCAGATAAAGGAGCAAGATAAAAATGCACCAGACCTAACAAATGAAGAGGAAATAGGCAGTCTACCTGAAAGAGAATTCAGAATAATGATAGTAAGGTTGATCCGAAATCTTGGAGATAGAATGGACAATAGATTGGACAAAATGCAAGAATCAGTTAACAAGGACCTAGAAGAACTAAAGATGAAACAAGCAACGATGAACAACACAATAAATGAAATTAAAAGTACTCTAGATGGGATCAATAGCAGAATAACTGAGGCAGAAGAACGGATAAGTGACCTGGAAGATAAAATAGTGGAAATAACTACTGCAGAGCAGAATAAAGAAAAAAGAATGAAAAGAACTGAGGACAGTCTCAGAGACCTCTGGGACAACATTAAACGCACCAACATTCGAATTATAGGGGTTCCAGAAGAAGAAGAGAAAAAGAAAGGGACTGAGAAAATATTTGAAGAGATTATAGTTGAAAACTTCCCTAATATGGGAAAGGAAATAGTTAATCAAGTCCAGGAAGCACAGAGAGTCCCATACAAGATAAATACAAGGAGAAATACGCCAAGACACATATTAATCAAACTGTCAAAAATTAAATACAAAGAAAGCATATTAAAAGCAGCAAGGGAAAAACAACAAATAACACATAAGGGAATCCCCATAAGGTTAACAGCTGATCTCTCAGCAGAAACCCTACAAGCCAGAAGGGAGTGGCAGGACATACTGAAAGTGATGAAGGAGAAAAACATGCAGCCAAGACTACTCTACCCAGCAAGGATCTCATTCAGATTTGATGGAGAAATTAAAACCTTTACAGACAAGCAAAAGCTGAGAGAGTTCAGCACCACCAAACCAGCTTTACAACAAATGCTAAAGGATCTTCTCTAGGCAAGAAACACAAGAGAAGGAAAAGACCTATAATAACGAACCCAAAACAATTTAGAAAATGGGAATAGGAACATACATATCGATAATTACCTTAAATGTAAATGGACTAAATGCTCCCACCAAAAGACACAGATTAGCTGAATGGATACAAAAACAAGACCCTTATATATGCTGTCTACAAGAGACCCACTTCAGACCTAGAGACACATACAGACTGAAAGTAAGGGGATGGAAAAAGATATTCCATGCAAATGGAAGCCAAAAGAAAGCTGGAGTAGCAATTCTCATATCAGACAAAATAGACTTTAAAATAAGGACTATTAAAAGAGACAAAGAAGGACACCACATAATGATCAAGGGATCGATCCAAGAAGAAGATATAACAATTGTAAATATTTATGCACCCAACATAGGAGCACCTCAATACATTAGGCAAATACTAACAGCCATAAAAGGGGAAATCGACAGTAACACATTCATAGTAGGGGACTTAAACACCCCACTTTCACCCATGGACAGATCATCCAAAATGAAAATAAATAAGGAAACACAAGCTTTAAATGATACATTAAACAAGATGGACTTAATTGATATTTATAGGACACTCCATCCAAAAACAACAGAATACACATTTTTCTCAAGTGCTCATGGAACATTCTCCAGGATAGATCATATCTTAGGTCACAAATCAAGCCTTGGTAAATTTAAGAAAATTGAAATTGTATCAAGTATCTTTTCTGACCACAACGCCATGAGACTAGATATCAATTACAGGAAAAGATCTGTAAAAAATACAAACACATGGAGGCTAAACAATACACTACTTAATAATGAAGAGATCACTGAAGAAATCAAAGAGGAAATCAAAAAATACCTAGAAACAAATGACAATGGAGATACAACGACCCAAAACCTGTGGGATGCAGCAAAAGCAGTTCTAAGGGGGAAGTTTATAGCAATACAAGCCCACCTTAAGAAGCAGGAAACATCTCGAATAAACAACCTAACCTTGCACCTCAAGCAATTAGAGAAAGAAGAACAAAAAAACCCCAAAGCTAGCAGAAGGAAAGAAATCATAAAAATCAGATCAGAAATAAATGAAAAAGAAATGAAGGAAACAATAGCAAAGATCAATAAAACTAAAAGCTGGTTCTTTGAGAAGATAAACAAAATAGATAAACCACTAGCCAGACTCATCAAGAAAAAAAGGGAGAAGACTCAAATCAATAGAATTAGAAATGAAAAAGGAGAGGTAACAACTGACACTGCAGAGATAAAAGAGATCATGAGAGATTACTACAAGCAAATCTATGCCAATAAAATGGACAATCTGGAAGAAATGGACAAATTCTTAGAAATGCACAACCTGCCAAGACTGAATCAGGAAGAAATAGAAAATATGAACAGACCAATCACAAGCACTGAAATTGAAACTGTGATTAAAAATCTTGCAACAAAGAAAAGCCCAGGACCAGATGGCTTCACAGGCGAATTCTATCAAACATTTAGAGAAGAGCTAACACCTATCCTTCTCAAACTCTTCCAAAATATAGCAGAGGGAGGACCACTCCCTAACTCCTTCTACGAGGCCACCATCACCTTGATACCAAAACCAGACAAGGATGTCACAAAGAAAGAAAACTACAGGCCAATATCACTGATGAACATAGATGCAAAAATCCTCAACAAAATACTAGCAAACAGAATCCAACAGCACATTAAAAGGATCATACACCATGATCAAGTGGGGTTTATTCCAGGAATGCAAGGATTCTTCAATATACGCAAATCTATCAATGTGATAAACCATATTAACAAACTGAAGGAGAAAAAACATATGATCATCTCAATAGATGCAGAGAAAGCTTTTGACAAAATTCAACACCCATTTATGATAAAAACCCTGCAGAAAGTAGGCATAGAGGGAACTTTCCTCAACATAATAAAGGCCATATATGACAAGCCCACAGCAAACATCATCCTCAATGGTGAAAAACTGAAAGCATTTCCACTAAGATCAGGAACAAGACAAGGTTGCCCACTCTCACCACTCTTATTCAACATAGTTTTGGAAGTTTTAGCCACAGCAATCAGAGAAGAAAAGGAAATAAAAGGAATCCAAACTGGAAAAGAAGAAGTAAAGCTGTCACTGTTTGCAGATGACATGATCCTATACATAGAGAACCCTAAAGATGCTACCAGAAAACTACTAGAGCTAATCAATGAATTTGGTAAAGTGGCAGGATACAAAATTAATGCACAGAAATCTCTGGCATTCCTATATACTAATGATGAAAAATCTGAAAGTGAAATCAAGAAAACACTCCCATTTACCATTGCAACAAAAAGAATAAAATATCTAGGAATAAACCTACCTAAGGAGACAAAAGACCTGTATGCAGAAAATTATAAGACACTGATGAAAGAAATTAAAGATGATATAAATAGATGGAGAGATATACCATGTTCTTGGATTGGAAGAATCAACATTGTGAAAATGACTCTACTACCCAAAGCAATCTATAGATTCAATGCAATCCCTACCAAACTACCACTGGCATTTTTCACAGAACTAGAACAAAAAATTTCACAATTTGTATGGAAACACAAAAGACCCCGAATAGCCAAAGCAATCTTGAGAACGAAAGAAGGAACTGGAGGAATCAGGCTCCCTGACTTCAGACTATACTACAAAGCTACGGTCATCAAGACGGTATGGTACTGGCACAAAAACAGAAAGATAGATCAATGGAACAGGATAGAAAGCCCAGAGATAAACCCATGCACATATGGACACCTTATCTTTGATAAAGGTGGCAGTAATGTACAATGGAGAAAGGACAGCCTCTTCAATAAGTGGTGCTGGGAAAACTGGACAGGTACATGTAAAAGTATGAGATTAGATCACTCCCTAACACCATTCACAAAAATAAGCTCAAAATGGATTAAAGACCTAAATGTAAGGCCAGAAACTATCAAACTCTTAGAGGAAAACAGAGGCAGAACACTCTATGACATAAATCAAAGCAAGATCCTTTCTGACCCACCTCCTAGAGTAATGGGAATAAAAACAAAAATAAACAAATGGGACCTAATGAAACTTCAAAGCTTTTGCACAGCAAAGGAAACCATAAACAAGACCAAAAGACAACCCTCAGAATGGGAGAAAATATTTGCAAATGAAGCAACCGACAAAGGATTAATCTCCAAAATTTACAAGCAGCTCATGCAGCTCAATAACAAGAAAACAAACAACCCAATCCAAAAATGGGCAGAAGACCTAAATAGACATTTCTCCAAAGAAGATATACAGACTGCCAACAAACACATGAAAGAATGCTCAACATCACTAATCATTAGAGAAATGCAAATCAAAACTACAATGAGATATCATCTCACACCAGTCAGAATGGCCATCATCAAAAAATCTAGAAACAATAAATGCTGGAGAGGGTGTGGAGAAAAGGGAACCCTCTTACACTGTTGGTGGGAATGTAAATTGATACAGCCACTGTGGAGAACAGTATGGAGGTTCCTTAAAAAGCTACAAATAGAACTACCATATGACCCAGCAATCCCACTACTGGGCATATACCCTGAGAAAACCATAATTCAAAAAGAGACATGTACCAAAATGTTCATTGCAGCTCTATTTACAATAGCCCGGAGATGGAAACAACCTAAATGCCCGTCATCGGATGAATGGATAAAGAAGATGTGGCACATATATACAATGGAATATTACTCAGCCATAAAAAGAGACGAAATTGAGCTATTTGTAATGAGGTGGATAGACCTAGAGTCTGTCATACAGAGTGAAGTAAGTCAGAAAGAGAGAGACAAATACCGTATGCTAACACATATATATGGAATTTAAGAAAAAAAAATGTCATGAAAAACCTAGGGGTAAAGCAGGAATAAAGACGCAGACCTCTTAGAGAACGGACTTGAGGTTATGGGGAGGGGGAAGGGTGAGCTGTGACAGGGCGAGAGAGAGTCATGGGCATATACACACTAACAAACGCAGTAAGGTAGATAGCTAGTGGGAAGCAGCTGCATGGCACAGGGATATTGGCTCGGTGCTTTGTGACAGCCTGGAGGGGTGGGATGGGGAGGGTGGGAGGGAGGGAGACGCAACAGGGAAGACATATGGGAACATATGTTTATGTATGACTGATTCACTTTGTTATAAAGCAGAAACTAACACACCATTGTAAAGCAATTATACTCCAATAAAGATGTAAAAAAAAAAAAAAAAAAAAAAACACCAGGAAAAAAAAAAAAAAAAAAAAAAAAAAGATAATACACCATGATCAAGTGGGGTTTATTCCACTTGATCCTTGCATTCCACTTGAATGCAAGGATTCTTCAATATATGCAAATCAATCAATGTGATACACCATATTAACAAATTGAAGGAGAAAAACCATATGGTTATCTCAATAGGTGCAGAGAAAGCTTTTGACAAAATTCAACACCCGTTTATGATAAAAAACCCTCCAGAAAGTAGGCATAGAGGGAACTTTCCTCAACATAATAAAGGCCATATATGACAAACCCACAGCCAACATCATCCTCAATGGTGAAAAACTGGAAGCATTTCCACTAAGATCAGGAAAAGACAAGGTTGCCCACTCTCACCACTCTTATTCAACATAGTTTGGAAGTTTTATCCACAACAATCAGAGAAGAAAAGGAAATAAAAGGAATCCGAATCAGAAAAGAAGAAGTCAAGCTGTCACTGTTTGCAGATGACATGATAATGTACATAGAGAATCCTAAAGATGCTACCAGATAACTACTAGAGCTAATCAGTGAATTTGGTAAAGCAGCAGGATACAAAATTAATGCACAGAAAAGACTTGCATTCCTATACACTAATGATGAAAAATCTGAAAGTGAAATCAAGAAAACACTCCCATTTACCATTGTGACAAAAAGAATAAAATATCTAGGAATAAACCTACCTAAGGAGACAAAAGACCTGTATGCAGAAAATTGTAAGACACTGATGAAAGAAATTAAAGATGGTACAAATAGATGGAGAGATATACCAGGTTCTTGGATTGGAAAAATCAACATTGTGAAAATGAATCTACTACCCAAAGCAATCTACAGATTCAATGCAATCCCTACCAAACTACCACTGGCATTTTTCAGAGAACTGAAACAAAAAATTTCACACTTTGTATGGAAACACAAAAGACCCCGAATAGCCAAAGCAATCTTGAGAATGAAAAACGGAGCTGGAGGAATCAGGCTCCCTGACTTCAGACTATACTACAAACCTACAGTAATCAAGACAGTATAGTACTGGCACAAAAACAGAAATATAGATCAATGAATCAGGATAGAAAGCCCAGAGATAAACCCATGCACATATAGTCACCTTATCTTTGATAAAGGAGGCAGGGATGTACAGTGGAGAAAGGACAGCCTCTTCAGTAATTGGTGCTGGGAAAACTGGACAGGTACATGTAAAAGTATGAGATTAGATCACTTCCTAACACTATACACAAAAATAAGCTCAAAATTGATTAAAGACCTAAATGTAAGGCCGGAAGCTATCAAACTCTTAGAGGAAAACATAGGCAGTACACTGTATGACATAAGTCACAGCAAGATCCTTTTTGACCCACCTCCTAGAGAAATAGAAATAAAAACAAAAATAAACAAATGGGACCTAATGAAACTTCAAAGCTTTTGCACAGCAAAGGAAACCATAAACAAGACCAAAAGACAACCCTCAGAATGGGAGAAAATATTCGCAAGTGAAGCAACTGACAAAGGATTAATCTCCAAAATTTATAAGCATCTCCTGCAGCTCAATAACAAAGAAACAAACAACCCAATCCAAAAATGGGCAGAAGACCTAAATAGACATTTCTCCAAAGAAGATATACAAATTGCCAACAAACACATGAAAGAATGCTCAACATCACTAATCATTAGAGAAATGCAAATCAAAACTACAATGAGATATCATCTCACACCGGTCAGAATGGCCATCACCAAAAAATCTAGAAACAATAAATACTAGAGAGGGTGTGGAGAAAAGGGAACACTCTTGCACTGCTGGTGGGAATATGAATTGGTACAGCCACTATGGAGAACAGTATGGAGGTTCCTTAAAAAACTAAAAATAGAACTACCATATGACCCAACAATCCCACTGCTGGGCATATACCCTGAGAAAACCATAATTCAAAGAGTCATGTACCAAAATGTTCATTGCGTCTCTATTTATAATAGCCAGGAGATGGAAACAACTTAGGTGTCCATAATAGGATGAATGGATAAAGAAGATGTTGCACATATATACAATGGAATATTACTCAGCCATAAAAGGAAATGAAATTGAGCTATTTGTAATGAGGTGGATGGACCTAGAGTCTGTCATACAGAGTGAAGTAAGTCAGGAAGAGAGAAGCAAATACCATATGCTTAGACATATATATGGAATCTAAGAAAAAAAAATTTAAAAAGGTCATGAAGAACCTAGGGGTAAGATGGGAATAAAGACACAGACCTACTAGAGCATGGACTTGAGAATATGGGGAGGGGGAATGGTAAGCTATGACAAAGTGAGAGAGTGGCATGGACATATATACACTACCAAATGTAAAATAGATAGCTAGTGGGAAGCAGCCTCATAGCACAGGGAAATCAGCTCAGTGCTTTGTGACCACCTAGAGGGGTGGAATAATGAAGGTGGGAGGGAGGGACATGCAAGACTGAAGAGATATGGGAACATATGTATATGTATAACTGATTCACTTTGTTATAAAGCAGAAACTAACACACCATTGTAAAGCAATTATACTCTAATAAAGATGTTAAAAAAAAGAAATTAGAAACTAAAAAGTAAAACTAACAAAAAACATTTGTTGTTATAAATAACAATGCAATTTGGTATGCTATTATACCCTCAAAAAAAAAAAAAAAGAGTTCCTCTGAGATAGACTAGGTACCATCTGCTCCTCAGCATCTATGTTATTTGATATTTTAATACTTTTCCTGGTCTAAGTAATTTTTATTCTTTCCTTATTTATTGTTTATGTTAGTTATACATATTTTATATTGTTTGTCATATGTTACATGATAATACATAGAATGAGTAATTATTATTCTTGTTTTACAGATGAATGTCCATTTATACTTATCCACCGATTGCATATTTTGCTGCCCTCTATCCTGCATCTGAACTTCTATCGTTATTTTCCTTTAGAATATTCTACCCTTTAATTTGTTTCCCGTAGATCTGCTGGTGACAAATGCCCTCAGTGTGTGGCTGTTTGAAATTTTAAAATTTCATCTTCATTTTTAAAAGTTATTTTCACCAGGTATAAAATTCTAAGCTGGGAGTTATATCCCTTCCATGCTTTAACAATACCATCCTTTTTTTTTTTTTCTTCAGGATTCTATTGTTTCTGAGAGAATCAGGTCTCAGCCCAATGGTTGTTTCCCACTGCCCCCTCCAGCTCCTTCTGTAATTTATTTTTGTCTTTGTTTTTCGGTGTTTTTAATATGATCAACACCCACTCCCCCAACTTAGTTTCTAAGGCTCTTTGAAACTTTGGTTTGATACATGTCATAAGTTCTAGAAAGTTCCTTATCTTTGATCTCTTCAAATATTGCTTTCCCTAAATTCTTTCTTCTATTTCCTGGCCACAGACTAGACACATATCAGACTGCTCATGGAATCCTCAATATCTCTTACTTTCTTTTCTGCATTTTCTGTACTTTTGTCTTTTCATGATTTACTCTATTTTCTTTTGATCTATCATGTAGTTTGCCGATTTTTATTTTATGTGTGTTTAATCTATTGTTAAACCCATTCAGTTAGTCTTTAGTTTTTGGTATTAGTTCCATAAGTTGTATTTGTTTCTTTTATATGATTTCCAGTTCTCTGCCAAAATTCTCAATCTTTTCTCTGATTCCATTAAAAATTATAAGAATGGTTATTTTAAGGTATTTACCTAATAATTCTTATTTATTCATTCCTACATATGTCTTTTTATAGTTTGTTTCCTTTGAATTTCCTTCGAGTTATCTGGTTATTTTTAACGGTGCTCCATAGATTGTGTTTTTGAAATATAGTTTGTTAAAAAAATAATTTCAAGTCTAGGAAAATTCTACCTTTTTTTGAAGAGAGTTTGCTTTTCTTTTGTTGGGTACCTGACACAATGGCCCTCTGGCATCACTGCAGCCAACTTCCAGGCCGTGGGATGGGCTTCCAGGCTGAGTAGTGAGCTGGGAGGGCCTGCCACTTCTGTTCCGAACCAGGGGGTGGGAGGGTCACCAGAACCCTTCCACTGGGGACCTTGAGCCACGCCAGTTTCCCTCCTGGGCGTTCAGGGCTCTGACGTCACCATGCAGCCCCTTTTCTGCTCAGATTCCCAGTGATACAGGCAAAGCCACCTCCAAAGGTGAGGCTTTAAACCCTGGGCTCCTCCTGCTACTGCATCCAGTGTGGCTTAGTCTTAAATAACTTATTATTACTTCAGAGCCTTCAATAAGACGTTTGAGATATCTTTTATTGAAGTGCATTTGATTTACAATATTGTGTCAGTTTGGGGCGTACAGCAAAGTGAATCAGTTTGTATATATATAATTTTTTCAGATTATTTTTCATTGTAGGTTATTAAAAGATCCTGAGCATAGTTCTCTGGGCTCTACAGTAGGTCCTTGTTGTTCAGCTATTTTACATATAGTAGTGTGCATTTGTTAATCCCAAACTACTTCATCCCCCTACCCCTTTCCCCTTTGGTAACCCTGAGTTTGTTTTCTACGTCTGTGAGTCTGTTTCTGTTTTGTAAATAGCTTCATTTGTATCACTTTTTATTCTTTTTTTAAATTTTTAATGATTATTTATTTATTTATTTTTTGGCTGCACCTCACGGCTTGTTGGATCTTAGTTCCTGGAGCCAAGTCCCTGGCAGTGGTAGTGTGGAGTCCTAACCACTGGACTTCCAGGGAATTCCCTGTATCATTTTTTAGATTCCACATAAAAGTGATATCGCATAATATTTTTGAAAGTCCTCGTCAGAACGGCTGATCCGAGTCACTCGGTTTCTCATTAACTGAAGCACATGCAAGTATACATTATGCCTTTATCCATCCACCAGCCCGTCAGAGCTCACCCTCTGCCATGCAGACACCAGGTCCTGTCCAGGCTTACTTTCAGTATCGAGCGCAATTCAGGGAACTTTGGGCACTCACTCCACGTGTGTCTACAAGGGTGATGGAAACAAGTGAAAAGGGAGACAAAAGTCTTCAGGCTTTTCCAAGAGGCTCACAGGAAATTGTTGCCGTAATAACTCAAAGTGAAGGTAGTTCTGAAGAAGATTTTTCCTTGCCTTGTAGATGCAAACCTGCAGTACCTATGTGTCCATCTTGAAAAGCTTCTGTGATCTTACAGCTTCCTTAGGTGTCAATGAAGGGCCTAAGGTATGAGAATTATTTCAGATCTGTAATTAATTCCGTAAAGAAAGTGCATGTCTAAAATGTGAAATGACCTTCCATTTTCACATAATTTTGTGCTTGGAAGATGTTAACAATATTTTCATAAGCCCTTAAGAATAGACTAAATCATGTCAAAATCATTGACAAAATGATCTTGCTTTGTGTTACAGGTGTAAAAATTTGCTAGATGCCCTTAAATAAATGTTACTTCATAGGTGAAAAGAAAAGGTAACTGACTGCTTTTCCCACTAAAGTATCATAGTTTTCCTGTTATTTGTTTAGCAGCTGTTAAATTCTTTCTCCGAATATGTCCTTTTTGATTTATGTGTTCTATTTTGTGGTGTCATTTCCCCTTTAAAACCCAAGAGTGTTCTAAACACCCCGTGGCAAAAGAAAGCTCGCTTGATAAGCAGCAGCCATTAAAAGTCTACAGTGTGTGTTGATGAAATAAGGTTTGAGTTCGTGTTTTAATAGGTATGGAGGGGCCAGGTAACAGGGTTATGGTTGCGAGACTCCAGACTTAATCAGTGAGTTAAAATGGTTCTGCTCTTTTAAAACCATCATTCAAAAAACACCCTGAGGTCTTTAAGATCCTAAGCCATGAAGCTCATAAACTTTTCATTTTCTGGAATCAAGAGGAGCCTGCAGCACCCTTTGCCTGATAGGTTTCTCCATCTCAAGTACCCATTTGGTCCCTAACTCACTCCTGGCCATCAGACTCTATTGCCATAACTCTGCCAGGTGTACGTGAAAAACTACTCCTCGGAGAGTTATAGGCAGAGGATAGAAGAATTTAACTGTTTTCCACCACGATTACCCAGGGAGAATCCCAACAGGTACCAAATAATGCCGTGACAAATGGGAATCCTGTGCATACATGCATACACATTCATTCATTCACTCATTCATTCAAGCGTGTGTTGTGTATCTTCTCTGACCACAGAAATGATAAAAACTCTCTGCGCTGACAATTGAACTCAGACCTAAACAAATTAGAGGGAGACTTGGGAAGGTCTGGGAGATGGAAAGGAAGACTGGGTTTCAGCAGTGAGGCTGTTGGATGAAAAGAAAGGGAAATACTGTGAGGAAAGGGGGAGAGAGGAGGCCAGTGAGGCATGTGGGGCTGAGTCAGGCAGCCAGGTAGCCCTGGGAAAAGAAGTTCAGATTTTATTCTAAGAGTGAGGGGAGCCCAGGAAGTTTTAATACCTGGGGCCCTGCTTACATTTTGAAAAGGTCTCTCCACTGTAAGGAGAAGGTTTTGTGGGAGGACACGAGTAGGGGATGTAAGAGGGACCCAGGTGAGCGTCCTGGAGGCTTGGCTAGAATGTCGTGATGGCTAATTTTACACAACAGCTGGACCCAGGTATTTAGTCAGACATTATTCCAGATGTTTCTGTAAAGGTGTTTTTTATTTGAGATGAACATTTAAATCATGGACTTTGAGTAAAGCAGATTCTCCTCTCTGATGGGGGGGGGGTTTCATCCAATAAATTAAAAGACTTAAGAGAAGAGGTTGAGGCTCCTGGAGCAGGAGAGAACTCTGCATCCAGATGCCTTTGGACTCAAGCTATAACATCAGTTCTGCCCTGAGTCCCTACCCCGCTGGTCTGCCCTGTAGATCCGGGGCTCATCAGACCCCACGATTGCACAAGCCAATTCCTCAAAATGAATCGACCGTTTTCTCTCAATCCCTGTCTCTCTCTCCACACACATACACACACACACACACACACACAAACACAGACACACAGACTCACACACACAGACACACACACATAGACACAGACACACACACACAAAGACACACACACACACACAATTGCTTCTGTTTCTTTGGAGAACCCTGACTGATACAAATAGTAACAGAGACAAAGAGAAAAGAGATACATTCCAGAGATTTGGGAATTAGAATCACACATCTCTGCTGAGATTTTTTGGGGGTGATCAGAGAAAGAGACAAAGCAAGCTTGGCTCCTACGTTTGGGTGTGAGCAGATGAGAAATCAGTGCCGCCATTTCCTGTGATGGGGGGATGGTAGTTATGTCAGCGGGGCTCATGGGAGTCAGTGGGGTTAGTTGGGGTCAGCGACAGGGGCTTAGTGGAGGTCAGTGTGGTTAGTGGGGATCACTGGGGTTCAATGAAAGTCAGTGGGGGTCGACGGGGGTGAGAAGATTATTAAAATATTGTCCTGGACGTGTGGAGTTTGAAATGCCAGTCATTCCACAGGGAGATACCACGTGTCACTTACTTATATCAAAACGCATCTTGGGGCTTTGGTGAGAGCATGAAATCTGACACCCAATATCACGGTTCAAATCTCGGCTCTTCCATTTACAGAATCTGAACAGATAAGTTAGGCCTGTTTATCCTTATTCCTTTTTATAATCTTGAGATAAAAATAACATTGATATCACACACTCTTTTTCAGATGACATTGCAAAAATGTATACATTAATATCAAAGCTACGAATGTCATGGAAATGCCAGCTCTGCGAACACAAGAACATTTGTCTTGGTGAAGGTGAGGGCATGGACATGGCTGCTGGCTGTGTTATTCATCATGCGTTAGAAGCTGCAGGTTCCATTCATTTATTTAAACTAGAGCTGGACTGTTAGGAGGACCTGCTTGAAGACCGGCTTCAAGGCCTGGGCGGGATCCCAGTTTCCCTGCAGAGAACAGGTGGGTGAGAGCTGACCTCACGGCAGCCACCGCTGGGCACAGGGCTTCTCAAACCATCCGTGGAAAAGGACCCTTTTCCATTGTTTTATTCCTTAACCTGTGAGGGATCAACACTTTTAAAACAATAGAATAAAAATAAAATGCTAGAAACACAATTTTAAAAACAAAAAAAGCATAATACCAGCCCTAATTACTTATAGTTATATTCAACACATAACATCAATCTGTGAAATTACTATAAGAGTTACCAAATGCTTTGTCTCCAGTTTTGCATTTGTCTAGGCAAGGACTTCACCCACTGTGAGCTCTGGAACATCCCTGGAGCAGCATCACCTGGGAAATAATTCTCAGAAACAGTTGAGCTGGAGATCACAGGGAACAGATCGAATTTATGGTAATTTATTAGATGAGGGCTCAGGGTTTTAATTTGGGACTTATAGGTGACCCTGTTTTTGTGGCCTGGGGGGGATGAGGTCCAGGGAGCTCAGGTCCTCTTAATCTTGCTCTGTAATCTAGGTCTTTGCCTGAGAAGTGGGGTTGGGCACGGGGGAGGCAAGCATTCTGTGGCTTCACCCCACCTCTGCTAGCATGGGATGCTGCTTTGTCTGGGAGCCCAGCCAAGTATGGGATGAAACCAGGGGATGTACTGGCCACAGGCCAACCTGGCAGAGCTATTCAGCTTTGCTCTCTCTTTAAGGATGTGCCAAAGGGCAATTAGAGCTACACATTGGAGACCCAGCTCTATGCTGTGAAGAGCTAAGCGTCCCCACCCCAGGCAGGCATGGAGGTCCAGTGGAGGCAGGTGACCTCTGTGTCCTGCCCACAGCCCCGCCCTGGGAGTCAGCACAGGGTCAGGAGGTCAAGAGTGATGAAGGCAGCTCTGGGGGCAGACAGTGTACAACCTCTATTTCCTTGGTTGACTTTGCCTGTTTCAGGGAACCCCACTGTAGACCAATTAAATTAATGATAGGAATTGCCCCTGTAAGATGCCAACAAATAATATCACTTTCTCTGAAAGAGGATTTTGCTTGCTAAGAAAGGAAAAAGATGTTTGAGCCCTTAGAACAGTAAGAGCTTTGAGAAGAAAAGTAGGTAGCAAGCTGGTTTTCCTGGGAGTGTAGGACCAGGAAAGTTTGACTGAGCCCCTGGCACTCTGGGTAGGAAGCTGACAAGCAGACAGTTTCCTGTTGCCTCTGAGGGGTCAGGAGCCGAGTCCCAGTGTGTTCCAGGCTCTTCTCTCCAGGGATCACACTTGGGAAGTGTTTGGATCTGGTCCGCATCAAGCTCAGGATGCCAGGTCTGGTTGCTGAGTCTAGAAACCTTGTCAAATGCACTGTTTATGTTTTTTAAGGAAAGAAAGGTTCAGGAATGATTATTTTCTTTACTTTGACTGGGGGCAATTAAAAGAAACATATAGACAATATTGGAATTAAGAAAAAAGTGGAAGAAATCCATATGAAGATAAAAATGAAAACAGTGGCCGGGTCACAGGGCACATAAAATGCAAGGTGTAGAGACACATACATTTCTAGAAGTCAGCTTTGGGTCTGTTTCTACATTTTCAATATCCCACATCAGAGGAAAAGCATGGGTAGTTATTAGAGTCCCGTAGCTACACGAGCAAACTAACTAGTTTCATAGAAACACTGCTTTCCAGAATTGGAGACATAAGGATTTTATTCCGTGTGGCCTCACAAAGAGCATATGGAGTGAGTGATATAGAGATGGTTTGTTTTCTGTTCTTCTAAATATTAAATAAAAAGCTGTTTTCAAGTGAATTGCTGTCACAGTGCATAAAAATGTCATTTAGCTGCATGCTTTATCGTGCCAGGCATTCCTTTAAATGCAGTCACTGTTCGCCATGCATTATGTCAAACTAAGAATGTAGTGCAGGATTATTTTCTTATTTAAGGGCATTAAAATGCATACATGGTGTTTAGAAATGCAAATCCTTTAGACAGACTCTTTGATTAACTCTGGCTTTATTCCAAATGGTTATAATAGAGTCTCTTTCACAGAAATAAAATATTATGATTCCAAGACAAAGATCTTCTTAAAACATTCCCATGGGATCCACAACGTGGAGGTGGTGAAACAGAAATGGGGGCGCTATCGAAAGAAAATTTACCAAGCAGTGGCGCCCAGGGCTTTCTCTCCGGCCGCTTCCATGGCCTGCAAAGGAACGCATGGGTACCTTCTCCTCTTGTTCTAATACTCAGGGTGGTTTCATTTTTCTAGGGCCCCTGGGTGGGAAGCGGAGACAATGCATCACTTTGATTTATAGTTATAGTGGACCATTTTTTCACTGCTGCTTTTCTAACACTGATCAAAGGAATTTTGTACAATCGCTGCCCATGTGCTCTTTTTAACAAAGTAGGTATGGAAGACAACATAAATGTATTCTTAACTAGCTAAATCTTCAAAAATATAAAATAAACTGTAAGTGTGTGTATAAATAACTAGAGTCAGCTATCTATCACCAGAAAGTGTCACATTGCTTATGCTATAATCTTAGCAGTACTTTTTCTGTATTCATTTAAAAACATAATTTGCAAAAAAAAAAAAAATGTGCCATAGTTCCCCTCTTTTCAGATTTCTTTTCAAGCCATATTTAAACATAATCATTTTACATGAGTAGTTTTAGATTATGTGATTTGTTGTATGTTTGTTGCATCATACTCTATAAATATGTTTTCATGTGTCCTTCCTAAAATTATTTTAATGGTTCAACATATTATAACTTGTTTACGAGTGTTCGGATTGTCTCCCATTTTCATTTTGATGCTGAACATAAAGCTGTGGGCAGCTGCTGCACTGCTCACATCAATTTCTGCTCCGGGATCCTCCCTGAACATGCAGCTCTGACCTGAGACCTTGCTTGTCTCAGAGAAGAGGAGATAAAAGATGTGGCTGAACCGTTCAATGCCTCTCAGAGGCTCTGCTCCCAGGGACTCAGGTAACTAAGTACCTGTGCTCTCAGTGGGCCGAGCAAAGCAGGTGGCCAAGCCTGCAGTCACTAAGGCAGCCAAGAAAATCCATCCCGCGGAGAAGCCACAAGCTGCTTGAATAGCAGAGTCTGGTGCAACCATTATGCTCTGCTGCTGCTCTGAGACATAACCTACTGCATTTTAATGTAGCAGTCAGTGCTCTATGACCTTTTGTCGTATAACGTTTATAATCTGTTTTCTTTCCTTCCCTACTCCTCAGCACCCTTAGCTACAAATTTGGATAAATGATGTCATCGCTTAATCTTTAATATTAAAAGTCTCTAGTGAATCGTGTCAGACTTGTCACTTAGTTAACAGCATGCAAACTGCCCTAGCAGTAGGCACAACTCAGGAAAAAATCTGTTGTTTTGAGGACTGTATTAGAGATTTATTAATTTTACAGCTAAAGATATTTACAGACACAAGTCAAACCATTTCCAAAACATGGAGGAGTCAGGGTATAAGTAGGATCCAGAAACTAGAATTTCTGTGGGTCTTTTATGTGTTTATGCCACATGTCTTTTTTAATATTCAGCCCTTGCTTTCCCACTCACCAGCAAAATGCAGAGTTCATTATTTGATGACTTAATTCTTTTGTTCAGCAAATCTTTAAAAAATATATCATTTTAAAATTCATCTTTAGACACTGGAACAAATGATACACAAGAAATTGCATAAAATTGATAGTGAACTAATATTCTCAGGGCTGCATTGGCACTTTTCAAAATGTTATATATTTGATGAAGAGTCAGGGCTAAATTTTTCAGTAGCTATGTGTGCTAAAAGCCACCATTTATTTCCTAACCCTTAGAAAACATTGCCTTTCCTCTTTCTAAAATGGAGCAGGACCCTATGGTCCCTGCCCCCCATGTCCTCCACCTGCCTTTTGTCTGGGGAAAAACTTTAGTCAAAGAATAAGTTTAATTAGAGAAGTGAGAAAATGCAGAAACCAAGGAAAACAGTCCAACAAGACTAAACAATAATAGTTTAGTCATTAGGTAAAGTCAAGGACCTTTAGTTCCTCCTTACGGGTTACAGATAATATTCTGAGCCATGTCCTGTGAGCTGTCTCGTAGATACTGAAACCCCCAGCAGATGGAAGAAGTTAACTACACGATGACCAGACTGTAGCCATGACATGAGCCGCCACAATTCCCAGAACTGGCCTCAAAGAAATGGGAATAAACCAACCCTGGAACTGAAGACTAACTGTAACTTAAAACAATCAAGAAGATGCTGGTCAGGCCACCGATGACCAATTTCAAGATGCCTGTCAGAGCTGACTGTGCTGTCTCTGCACGTAGCCCCCTCCCTCTGTCTATGAAAGCTCTTTCCCACTGGTTGTCACTGGGGGGAGTCAGCCTTTGGACAGGAGCCTGCCCTCCCCCTGGTTGCCGGCCTCTGAAATAAAGCAAACCTTCCTTTCCACCAGCCTTGCTTCTTTATTGGCTTTTGAGTGGCGAGCAGCCAGACTCCCACTTTCGGTATCATTTCCAACAAACAGTATTCTTATCTTTGGTGATGATTGTCTATAATATTGAGGCTAACAATGCTTTTCACAATCTTTTAAATTCAAATTATATGCTCATTAAAGTTAACATTTGTAAAGTCACTTGAGGAAAATAAAGCTTTAAAATTATAATGAAATTTTAACATATTTTATTTACTACATCAGTATTAAAAAATATATAATTTTAGCTCTTAAGAAAAAAAATCACTCGTAATCTTCTTATCTCTGTTTTTGTTTTCACACTCCCATCTCTCTTTTTCTATACTCATATATGTTTTACATATTTATAACCGTAGCAAAGTTACCATTTTGTATTCTCATTTAGTTACTTTATACTAATATAATTATTTTCTCATGTTAATACATAGTGTTTAAAATCATTAACAGCTACACCATATTTATTAGGCCAATAAACACAGTAAACTTTATTAGGCCAATAAACACAGTAAACTTTGTATAATTAAATAATATCTTATTTTTGGAGATTTGATTTATTTCCAATTTTTATTAACACACAATACTAAATGAAATAATTATTTTTAGTCTTATACGGTTTTTTTTTTCAAAATACTCTGATCACAGATTCCCAGGAGTGATATTACTGGATTTGACACTTTTTCAGCTCTTGAAATCTGTGCCAAATTGCTTTTCTGAGAGATATTTCAATTTTCAGATCTGAACGATGTATTAGAATGTGTTATTAAGCCATTGTCAACTGTAATTATGAAAACTTTTGCTGCATAAAATTTGTAAGCCTTTTAGGTTTAAATGTTTTTTCTATTCTTTAAGGTATTTTTAATTATTGTTATTATTATTAGTAGTAACAGTAGTCTAAAATATATAGGTAACATGTATCTTTATGACCTTTGTTTCTTCGGGTCTTGACATTGTTACATAGAAGCTACTCCAACCATCTTTTATCTCTGTTACAGATATTCTTCTTTTAATCATATGGATGTTTAATCATATAGACATTTAATCAAATATGTTTATCAATTTATTGATCTATCAGTCAAAAGACAGAAACCCTTCCAGCTATTTGGTCAGAATTTAATACTAAAAATTGTTAACTAGTTATAAAAATGTTAACTACTGGACCCATAGAGTGTGCACTCTAAGTTATCAGGGAGGAGGCATCTACAGGAAGGTGTGGTGAGTAGGAAGGAGTGGCTGAAACTCAGTCCTCTGAGGTTGGTCATCAGGTGCTCCTGCTCTGAGCCCAGAGGAGGAGGCTGTGAGCCTGCGACCCCGACCTCCCAAAGGAGTGCAGCTGCTGGAGAGACGAGGCGTCATTGCTGTGGGCTGCGCCAGGGACTCCAGGGGACAAACAGGAAGGACTCCCCCACTTCTCCTCTAGCCCCCTGTCCCTTCACGTGCTGGAAGCACCCCAGCCCCAAACTCACAGAGCAGGGGACAGAAGGGTGGGCTTGGAGCTGAGGGGGGGCAATTTAATATCTGCAATAAGAAGTATTGGAAGAGGTTGGACTCCTAAAAAATACATCCCACCTGTACGCCTTCATTCTGCCAGAGAGAGAGGTGGATGTGAAGTGTGTCTATTTATACCTTTATACCTTGCTTTGTACCACAAAGTATTTGTTACTTACCAATATTAGTGGAAAATCACTGTGTATCTGGGTCTGTTTGAGATTTTGGAATTTATCTTAACTTGGAACAATTCTATACCCTCAATTGAATCTCAGAAGAGATTTTCAACTGGGCACATACTAAATGAACACATTTTTATTTCCTACCGGGAGCTCTGTCTGTTGTGTCAGCTTTGGCCTTTCTTTATGAAGTTGAGGACCGAGCTGAGGACTTCAGACATGAGAGTGGTAACACATTGAACGGAGTCATAGACACTGGGGTAATTATATTATTTATTGCCATTGCATTTTCTGGGGTTTCAGGAGAATATTTAGGCCTCCAAGACACCATGAGTCGCTGCTAATATCATCACAATCTGAGAATTCTTGGAATCAGCAAATTTTCTTCTTTTGGCCCCCAAACATAAATAATGGTTGAATGAATGAATGGATAAATAGGACCCCTTTTAAAATTATCAGTCCATCAACTACCAGTTTTCTGTTTCACCCCTGATTCCTTTGTTTGTATACACCCATATTCTGGAGTCATGTGATATGTGATATTTAACCATATGCTGTAGACATATTCCCATGATACCATTCCAGGGATTTCTGTTTTGGACATTAGTACTATTTTTAACTTTTGCTATTGAAATATGACTGCAGAAACTTCCAGTTTCAGTTTCCACAAGTAAAGAGCTCACATGTTGTCGTTCTCTTCTTACAATAAGAAAAAAATGAACAAACTGAAAATCAACAGCTATTCTAGGACCCTTTTGAACTCAACAATAAGGAAAAAAATCCAAAAAAACTAATGGGGAAAAAACCAGGTACCTCACCAAAGCAGATATACATTTGGCAAATTAGCATATGTAAATATACTTACCATTATTTGTTGTCAAGGAATGGTAAATGAGATACCGCTATATAGCTATCAGGATGACTGAAATCCAAAACACTGACAACACCAAATGCTGGTGAGGATGGGGAGCAACAGGAACTCTCATCCGTTTCTGGTGGGGATGCAAAGTTGTGCAGCCACTTTGGAAGACAGTTTGGTAATCTCATACAAAGCTACGCATGGTCTCACTATATGATCTAGCAATTGGCTTATCCACCTTAACAAATTGATTGAAAATTTATGTTCACACAAAAACCTGTACAAATGTTTATAACAGCTTTAGCCGTAATCACCAAACCAGAAGCAGACAAGATGGCCTCCGGTAGGTGAATGATAAACAAACTCTGGTCCAATCATACAATAGAATGTTATTCAACTATAAAAAGAAATGAGCTATCAAACCACAAAAAAGACATAGGGGAAAGATAATACATATTGTTAAGTGAAAAATGCCAGAGTAAGAAGGCATATACATTGTATGATTACAATTACATGATATTCCAGAAGAGGCAAAACTATAGATGCAATAAAATGATCAGAGATTGTCAAGAGTTCAGGGGAGGGGGAAGAAATGAATAGGGGGATCACCAGGGAATTTTAGGGAAGCAAAATCACTTTGTATGAAACTATAAAGGTGGATGTAAGACCTTTTGCATTTGACAAAAGCCATAGAATTTTATGGCATGAATACTGAACCTTAATGTATTAAAAAAATATATCATTTAGGAGTTTGGGGACCCAGGAAGGAATGCAGACTGTGAGAAATGAATCTAATTGTATTACAAACGTATGAAAGAGTCTCAGTGAAGGGAACGGGGTGGGGAAGGTGTGGGTGTAAGTAACTTTGGAAATGAATTTAGTCTGTGAGACTAAAGGCAAAAGGAGCTGTGTGTAAGCACATTACGCCAGTCGATAGCATTACTTCCCATGGGAGTATATTAAGTAAATGGAAGGCAGAGGGTGGGGTCAGGTTTCTCACTATGGGAGTGGCATTTACAGAAAAGCAAGAGGAGGCCAGAGTGATCCTTGTGGTAGAGATGTCGATGTGAACTGTGGTTCTTAATACAGTTAGAGGTGGTTACATGTACAAGTGTTTACAGATGTGTGTGCACAGGAGCTAGTAGAAACCCATCTCTTCTTTGCTCTGTCAGTTGAGAGGATGAAACAAAAATCCCAGTAACAATAGAAACATCCAGTAACCAGATTTTGGTTTCTAGTAATATTCTCCCATAAAAGAAACCAGGCCTCCTTGGTAATTTGTGGAAAAAAAAAAAAAAAGAGATGAACCTGGAGCATTCTCTAGTGCTAGAAAGTAAGGAAGCACTCAAATACACACACACACACACACACAGAGGTGCACACACAAATGTGTGCCTACATGTGCATACACACATGCACTCACACGTACACACACTCACATGCACGTGCACACAGGTTGTTGAGGGTATTTCAAAGGAACACAGAAGCCGACTGACAGTGCTCCCCATATTAAAACTGGATCAATTTTAGCATCAAAATATATATAGTAGTTTTGAATGATAACTCAAAGTGTGAAATAAACATCCATGAGTACATACTGATACAAATAAGTGACTGAGTAAATTAATAAATAAAGGTGTAAAGACACCTTTCATGCAGAAGAGTTCCAAGTTATTTTCATAGGAACTCTAGCCTTGAGGAAGGGAGTATCACTCTTGCTCCTGAGGTGTGAACCTCACAGATGCATTTACTTCCAGTGTGTATGGTGGGGAAGGGAAGGGGGAGGGTCCCTTTACAGTGGAGAATCCCGACAAACAGAACCCCTACCACGTTGGCAAGGTCAACATCAACAGTCATAAATCACGACATGATGACATGATATGATGTGGTGAAAATGGCACTGCATCTTGTGTTCTTCTTCCCAATAACCCATAACTTCAGTAATTCTTTTTTTTAATTTAATTTATTTAATTTTGGCTGCATTGGGTCTTCGTTGCTACGCGCGGGCTTTTTCCAGTTGCGGTAAGCAGGGGCTACTCTTCGTTGCGGTGCGCAGGCTTCTCATTGCAGTGGCTTCTCTTGTTGTGGAGCATGGGCTCTAGGCATGAGGGCTTCAGTAGATGTGGCACGTGTGCTCAGTAGTTGTGGCTCATGGGCTCTAGAGCTCAGGCTCAGTAATTGTGGCGCACGGGCTTCAGTAGTTGTGTCACGTGGGCTCAGTAGTTGTGGTGCACAGGCTTAATTGCTCTGCGGCATGTGGGATCTTCCCGGACGAGGGCTTGAACCCATGTCCCTTGCACTGTCAGCAGGATTCTTAACCACTGCACCACCAGGGAAGTCCTCCAGTCTTATCATGAGAAAATTATCAAACTAATTTTATTCCTCAAAATTGGTTAAGGTCATTAAAAGAAGGAATAAAACACAAAAACAAGGAAAGTCTGAGAAACTGCCACAGGCAAGAGGAGCTTAAAGTGACATGACAGCTCAATGGAATCTGGTGCCTGGGATGGGGTCCAGGAACAGCAAATGGACAGTAGGTAAAAACTATGAAAATTTAAATATGAAAATTTAAACAATGGGCTTTCTCTAATAATATATTAACATCAGTTCATAATTGTAAAACTGTATAATGCTAATTTAAGATGGGAATAATAACAGAGGAAACAGTGTGGAGTATTTGGGAATTCTCTGTACTCTCTTCTCCATTTTTCTATAAATCTAACACTTTAAAAATCAGTTATTAAAAATAGCTACAGTGAATGTCTTTATGTACATATCTGCAAGTTCTGTTTATTTCTTTGACATATGTTCCTGGAAGTGATATTTCTTTGTGTAGAGACTTGCTTCTTATTTGTTTGGATATATGTGAAAACATGGCTTGATTGCTTCCAGAGAAATTTTATCAATTTATACTCACAGCAAGAGTGACTTAGATCACTGAATTCTCATACTATTGCAAATACTGACTATCAATTAAAAAAAATTTCCAAATAAAAATATCTCACTAAAATATTATTAATGTGGTTGAACATCTTTGTATGTTTTTATTTGACATTATCTCTGAAAATTTAAGTGCTGATATACTAAGTTCTGCATCCAATCCCCTAAACCTCCAAAATTCACAAATGTATTCTTTTCATCACTTCAGTGGTCCTTGCACTTTTCTATCAGCACTTCTCACATAGCTTTGCCCACCAATCTACCCAGAGCAGACCACCTGGTGGGCACACCCCCAGCTTCCTCACCAGGTCCAAGGCCACCTCTGATCCACCCCAGCCTCCTGCCTTCTGCCTCAGCTGAAGACTATGGTTCCTTCATGAGGATACTAAAGCTTCTAACATGATCTCGCTCAATTTTAGCTTATATCAGCTTGGTACACTTATCAAAACTAAGAAATGAACATCAGTACAATACTCTTTTTTTTAAACTTTAATTTTATTGGAGTATAGTTGATTTACAATGTTGTGTTAGTTTCAGGTGTACAGCAAAGTGATTCAGTTATACACATACATATATCTATTCTTTTTCAATTCTTTTCCCATTTAGGTTATTACAGAGTATTGAGCAGAGTTCCCTGTGCTCTACAGTAGGTCCTTGTTAGTTATCTATTTTATATATGGTAGTGTGTATATATCAATCCCAAACTCCCAATCTATCCCTCCCCCGCACATTTTCCCCCTGGTAACCATAATTTTGTTCTCTAAGTCTGTGAGTCTGTTTCTCTTTTGTAAATAAGTTCATTTGTATCTCTTTTTTTTAAGATTCCAGATATAAGCAATATCATATGATATTTGTCTTTCTCTGTCTGACTTACTTCACTCAGTATGATGATCTCTAGGTCCATCCATGTTGCTGCAAATGGCATTATTTCATTCTTTTTTATGGCTGAGTAATATTCCAGCGTATATATGTACCACACCTTCTTTATCCATTCATCTGTTGATGGACATTTAGGTTGTACAATACTATTAATTAAAATAGAATTTCATCATTTATTTATTTGAATTTCACCAGGTTTCACACTAATGCCCAATCTAGGAAACCATGTTGCATTTAGTCATCTTGTTTCCTTAGTCTCCACCTTTCTGTGACAGTTTCTCAGTTTTTATTGCTTTTCTTGTCTATAACACATTTGAAAAGCACTAGGTCAGAAATTTGTGAAATTTTCCTGGTTTGGGTTTGTCTGATGTTTTCACCTGATTAGACAGGGTTATGGGTTTTGGGGAAAACTATCACAGAAGTAAAGTGCTTTTCTCATTGTGTCGAATCAGAGAACACACAATATCAATATGATTTACCACTGACGATATTAACTCAATCATTTGATGAAGTTCTATCCCAGTAAAAGTTGTTTTCATTCTAATCTCCTTTTTGTTAGATGTGACTCATTAAACCCAGCCTCTACTGAAGGACAGGGTAATTCAGCTCTACCTTCTGGAAAGAAAAGTTTCATATAATTTGTGAACATAAGTTACAGTCACCATAGTAATTAACACATAATTACTATGGTGTAAGGAGATACTTCGTAAGGAGATACTTTGAGATAATTTTAGCCCGTACAAAAGTTTTTCTACTGAGTTTTCATTTGTCAGCATCTTGTTCCTACAGCAACTATTACTCTGATGTTCTAACAGTGATTTTCTATTCCCCTCACTTCTTCCACATTTATCGTTTAAGGTTCTTCTCTAAGAAAGTGTGCCCATATTTACCATTATTTACATATTCAATCATTTATCAACCAGTACAAAAGTCATAAATATTTATTTCAGTCTTTGGATTACAACTTAATTTTATTGTTATCTATTTTGTTCCTCAGCGTCCTCTTGCTTTCGCCCCTGTAAGCTGTCTTTCAGGTAGGCTCATGTGTCATTGTCACACTTTTTTTAAAGCTATTCTTTACTTTCTGGCACTAAAAGTTGCTCCAGGCTCATACTGTATTTGCCTGCCTCAGCCCTAGAATCAATCAATCGCTTTTCCAAAGATTCTTCCTTCCTCTTATTAAAGAATGGGAAAATGAATCCAGCATTGTATAAAAAGAATTATGTAACATGACCAGCTAGAATTTATTCCAGGTATGCAAAGCTGCTTCAGCATTCAAAAATCAACTAATATAATACATCACATCAACAGGCTAAAGGAAATAAAATCATATAATCACATCAATAGATGCAGAAAAAGTACTTGACAAAATCCAATACACATTCACAAATTCTCAGCAAATTAGGAGCAGAGGGGATTTTATACAAATTAATAAAGAACATCTACATAAAACCGACAGCTAATGTAATACTTGATAGTGAGAAATGTGACAGAATTGTTCATTTACAATCTTACCCTCTTGTTTAAAAATATTAATTAGTTTGTTTATTTATTTTTGGCTGCATTGGGTCTTCGTTGCTACAAGTGGGCTTTCTCTAGCTGCGGTGAGCGGGGGCTACTCTTTGTTGTGGTTCGCAGTCTTCTCATTGCAGTGTCTTCTCTTGTTGCAGAGCACGGGCTGTAGGTGTGCAGGCTTCAGTTGTTGTGGTTTGCGGGCTGTAGAGTGCAGGCTCAGTAGTTGTGGCGCACGGGCTTAGCTGCTCTGCAACATGTGGGATCTTCCTGGAGCAGGGCTTGAATCCGTGTCCCCTGCACTGGCAGGCGGATTCTTAACCACTGCGCCACCAGGGAAGTCCCTAAAAATATTAACTAGTTTTAAAATTTTGTCTCACTGCTCTCTGATATCTGCAGTGTTTTGCTGAATAGAAGTTGGGATACAGTGTTACCAGCATCATAGTTTTGTATCTGATTTTGAGTATTTCTTTATTGATCATATTTTGTATCTGAAGGATGCCCTCTTCTTATTTATGTTGAAATAACAGTTTTATTTTAAAATGTAAACGTTTTGTCCCACATGGGCATCTGGATCCCTGGGTCTGAATTCCAACTTTGACCACTTACTTCCTGTGAGACCATACGTAAGATATTTAAACAAACTGTGCCTCGGTTCCACTATCTATAAATGGTGATATTAACAGTACATACATTGTAGTATTGCTGTGAATATCGTGTAGAATATATGTTGTTAGGACAGTGCCTGGTATACAATGAGCTATGTAAGTGTAATTATTATATTGTTATTCTCCTTTAACACTTTGCTCTGCATAAGTAGATTTTCTAATGTTGAGCTGACCTTGGGTTTATGGAAAAAAATGCTACTAGTCTTTCTTCTTCCAATTTGTTTGTTCTTTTATATTTAATTGTAGAAATTTGCAATGTATATGAGATTCAAGAGAGGGAAAAATTGAAAAAGAAAAGTAACACAAAACAGCATTACCAAGAATTGTCATTGTTAACATTTGGACATCTTTTCCTGCCAATATGTTTTTTTGTGTGTAATTTTCTTAGAATTGGCATCATATATACAGATAATTTTATAACCCATTTCTTCTTTCAAATATCATCTGTCACATATTTTCCTATGCTATTAAGTGACACTTTTAGGTACCATAAAAACCAATGTTAATTTATGTTGAATTCCTATGCAATCACATTCCAAAAGACTGCTCAGAATTTCTGGAAAAATAGATAAGAACTTTTTCCAATTGGCATAAACTGCTTACCCTTTCATACTGACCATTAAGTGATCAGTATGATCCCTAAGGATTCTTTGGGATTCTTACTGATCCCTAAGAAGTCTTTGACAAATCCAACTGAAAAGGAAAATAAAATTATCTCAACCACGTGCAAAACATGTGATGACTCACTCCAACTTCCAGGCTGCAAGTTTCCCAGTGATAGTGAATTTCTAGCAACCTCTATCTTTTGATTTTAAGAAAACACACACACAAAATATTGGAAACATTTCACTGTCTGCTACCTTTTGCTTCAATTTTCTAATTTCCTGGCTTCATACCCAAAACCCTTCTTATAGTAAGTATATTCTTTCATAAATTTAAGTGAGATATGAAACTTTGACATATACCCAATGCTGTTAATTGAAATTTTTTTAATTAATGGGCTTATTTATTTAAAAAGACATAATATTTATTTTACATTGACAAGGAAATCACATAGAAATGAGGTTATAGTTATTCACAAAAGAGAATTTCCACTATAATGTTCATTTTCTATTACTGCTCTAACAAATTCAGCAGTCTGTGATTAAAAAGTACAAAGTTATTAGCTTAAAGTTCTGTAGTTCAGAAGTTTAAAATGAGTCTCCCTGGGCTAAGATCAAGGTGGGGGTCAGGCTGGTTTCCTTTCTGGAGGCTTTGGGGAAGGATTCAGCGTCTTGTCTTTCCTGTTTTCTGCAGGCTGCCAGCATTCTTTGGCTCCTGGTTCCATCCTTCTACCTTCAAAGGCAGAAATGCTGCATCTCTCATTATTCTCCTACAGCTGTATGTACCGTAACACATTTATAAGATCCAAGTGTTAGGACACGGACATTTATTAGGGAGGGCATTCTTCCACCTCCTACATCCATATAGTTTTTAAAAATATACTTCTTTTAGTAGGAACTACTAAATTAAACATCTGTGAAGTAGAAGGAACATTTCATAAGGCAAATGCACAGGAGAACTTCAGACAATAACAAGTTTACATCTTGATTGCTGTGCTTTTCCCTCTTCAACCAAAACTTTCATTATTTGAAATCTTGGAACTTTAGTCTTAAAATTGGACCCTAACACAGTTCAGAAAACAGCCTTGCTCTTCTAGAGCCTCTTATTCAGATATGCATTCCCTTATTTAAGCCTTGGGGCCCCTGTGTTTAGGACTCAGAATTTTAACATTAGATTGTTGGAACTCAAAGCCTAAGAGTTTAAACCCAGGGTGTACTACTTGACACAGGTGTTGGGGTGACAGACTGGACCCTATGAACCAGTAAGTTGATATTTAATGTTAGATTTTAGATGGTAACATCAGTTTCATCAGGTAAAAATGATGTATTCAATTTCAATTTTTATTAGAATAAATGACCTTTAGCTTTTCCAGAGGAATCCTGCCCCTGTGGTGTATCCTTTGTGTGTTTGGTGCACCTTCACTCTTTCTACCAGGCCAGCCATAAAAAGCAGGTCACGCTCCATCACCTCTCAGAAATGGCCCAGGACAGAGGATAGAAATCCCACCATCTAATCATTTACATCTTTCAACTCTCATTAAGTAACATTTTTAAGCTGACAGTTATTTCCCTATGCCCATGACTGCCATATTGGGCGACTGGCTAACATTCTAACTGTGGCTGTCAGAAAAAAGCACAGCCCCCTAGAGCAAAAGCCCAGCAGTCTGAGCTGGTTCTTTTAAAGGTTGCGCTTTGATTGGAATAAGTCCTTTTCCTTTGGGGGCTCAAACATTCAGTGGCTCTTTTTTTTTTTTTTTTTTTTTACTCTGGGAGAATTATATAAACCTGTTTCCTCATTTAAACTAGAGATGGCAGTACCTAACACTTAGGGTAGAGTGACATTTAAAACTATTTAGTGGGCTTCCCTGGTAGCACAGTGGTTAAGAATCCTCCTACCAACGCAGCGGACATGGGTTCGAGCCCTGGTCCAAGAAGATCCCACATGCCGCGGAGCAACTAAGCCCGTGCATCACAACTACTGAGCCTGCGCTCTGGAGCCCATGAGCCACAACTACTGAGCTCCCGTGCCATAACTACTGAAGCCTGCATGCCTAGAGCCCGTGTTCCACAACGAAAGAAGCCACTGCAATGAGAAGCCCGCGCACCACAACGAAGAGTAACCCCCGCTCACCGCAACTAGAGAAAGCCCACGCGAAGTAACGAAGACCCAATGCAGCCAAAAAATAAAAGCATTTGGTTCACTAGGATTACAGCAGAGATTCCACAAGTCTTAGCTCTGTATCTCTGACTACCCTATGAAAAAAAAGTCCGGCTTGCATTTATTTCATAACATTTATTAACAGATGAATTAATTACTGACTTACTCTCCTCTTTGTTTATTGGACTTTACATTTCAAGAGGACCAAATCCGTATTTTTCTCATGTAGCCCTGTGTGCCTGGTGTCTAGCCGAAGTTAGTATTTCTAGTATATGCTCAGTATTTCCTCTCCTCCAAGCTTCCTTACATCTTAGTTCCACAAGTATGATTCTTTTTTTTTTAAGTTGTATTGGATTATAATTGATTTACAATGTTGTGTTAGTTTCTGCTATACAGCAAAGTGCATCAGTTATACTTATACATATATCCATTCTTTTTAAGATTCTTTTCCCATGTAGGTCATTAGGGAGAACTGAGTAGAGCTCCCTGTGCTCTGCAGTAGGTCCTTATTAGTTATCTATTCTATATAGAGTAGAATATATATTTATCCCTCCCCCCACCTTAGCCCTGGTAACAATAAGCACAAGTATGATTCTTAAGCAGCTCGCTGTTAAAACTGTGAGCAGTGCCACAGCTTTAAACTGACTGCCTGAATGAATGCCAGCACTTCCTGCTGGAATCAGACAAGACCCATGTGTAGATAACCAGAAATCAGAGAAGGAAACACCCCTGACCGTGCGTGAGACTGAAGGGCTTCTAGACCCCAGGAGAGAAGGTCTGCTGGGGTCAGGACCCTGCTTGGGTCAAGGCCGTGTGCCTGGTGTAGACAACAGAGAGGAAAGTGCTGGGATTCAAAGTTGGAATATTGTGGTAGTACCACCCTGAGCTGGTAGAACCTGCTTGACCATTTCACTGGAAACAGAAAAAAAAAATTTGAGAAGCTATACTGTGTAGTTGGATTTAAAGAATTAATCAGCGGGGCTTCCCTGGTGGGGCAGTGGTTGAGACTCTGCCTGCCGATACAGGGGACACAGTTTCGTGCCCCGGTCCGGGAAGATCCCACATGCCACGGAGCGGCTGGGCCCGTGAGCCATGGCCGCTGAGCCTGCGTGTCCAGAGACTGTGCTCTGCAAAGGGAGAGGCCACGACAGTGAGAAGCCCACGTACCACAAAAAAAAAAAAAAAAAAGAATTAATCAGCAAATATGTTTAAACCCAGTAGGATTTACTGTGAAGCTGATGAAGCTTGGGCTTCAACTGTGCAGGTCTTTTGAAGGCCTTGGAGTGGCTCTAGCAATCTGGTTACATGAGGATGGAACTGTATAATATTTGCAATGCTGTGTTTCTAGTACTTCTCTCCTAACCTCCACCCCCAAAATTTATCTATATAGGTCCACCTTTCCTCACCTTTCATGTCCAGCCTGCTTGATCATCCAGAGAAGTTCCATTTGGAAGAGAGACCGGGTTGCGGCATTGTTATGATAAGGGGACATCAGGTACCCTGGACAGTGGGGCTTCCCTGGGATCTGTATTTTCAGGGCAACAGTGACCACATCCTGAGGAGAAACACAGGATCTTAGGGAGAGTTTATGTTTGCTAACAGGGAGAATATTTGGAAAAACAGAGGATACCTGAATTTGGGGTGAGCTTTTGGGCATGGAGTGACAGCCTGGAAGAACCTTTAATTTTGAGTGGGAGGAAAGAAAAATGAAAATAGTATTTTTGGTCACCTGAAGAATTTATGGGCTTCTAATTGTTCAATTTGTAAATATAAAGTAGGAGCTTTGGGTCTCAATGATAACATCAAACCGAATGTTTTTAAAGCTCTTACTATGTGTGGGAAACAGTGATAATTGTATTTAATCCTCAGGAAAACCTAAACTAACTGAAAATGGCTTCTATAAGAGATAAAACTATAAAATTATTAGTGGAAAACATAAGGATAATTCTTTATGACCTTTAATCTGTTCATGGATTCTGGGAATTGACACTAAAATCACAAGCAACAAGAGAAAAAAAGATAAATTAGACTTCATTAAAATTAAGAACTTTTGGGCTTCCCTGGTGGCACAGTGATTGAAAGTCTGCCTGCTGATGCAGGGGACACGGGTTCGTGCCCCGGTCCGGGAAGATCCCACATGCCACAGAGAGGCTGGGCCTGTGAGCCATGGCCACTGAGCCTGCGCGTCCGGAGCCTGTGTTCCACAACGGGAGAGACCACAACAGTAAGAGGCCCGTGTACCGCAAAAAAAAAAAATAATAATAAAATAAAATTAAAAATTAAATTAAATTAAAAATTAAGAACTTTTCTGCGTTGAAGAACATTCTCAAGACAGAGAAAAAGACAACCTACAAAACTGAAGAAAATATTTGCAAGTCACTTATCAGATAAGGGTTTAGTTCTAGAATGTCAAAAGAACTCTCACAACTCAACAACAAAAAGACAGACAATCCAATTTTAAAAATGGGCAATGGACTTGAATACATTGTCGCCAAAGAAAATACGCAAATGACAAGCAAGCACATGAAAAACACTCAACTGCATTGGTCATTATGCAAATGCAAATTGAAAACACAAAAAGATGCCACCTCACACACAGGGACACCTTGAATTAAAACAAAAAAGAAACCTGAAATTAACAAGTGTTTGAAAGGATGTGGAGAAATAGGAACTCATACTTTTCCTATGGGGTGTACAACCACGCAGTTCAGAGGAAAACAGCCTGACTGTTATTTTAAAAGTTAAGCAAAGAATTACCATACGACACTGAAATTCCACTCTTATGTAATACACAAGAGGAATAAAAACATATGACAAGTTTCTATGCCCACACAGAAACGTTTATGCACTTGTTTAGAGCAGCATTATTCATAATAGCCAAAAAGTGGAAACAACCCAAATGTCCATCACCAGAATAATGGTTAAACAAATTGTGGTGTACATACAATTAAATATTATTGAGTCATAAAAAGGGATGAGGTATCAATAAATGCTACAACTTGGTTGAATCTCGAAGATATATGGTAAGTGAAAGAATCTGACGTGTCACATAATTGTATGATTCATTTTATATGAAATATACAGAATTGGCAAATCCATAAGGACAGGAAGCAGATCAGTGGTTGGCCAGCGGGTGAGGGAAGGGAGAAATGGGGAGTAATTACTTTAAGGATACGAGGTATTCTTCTGGGGTGACAAAACATATGAAACTACAGCGAGATGTGGTTCGCGACATTGCAGGTGAGCTAAGTGCCACTGAATCGTGCACTTTGAAATTGTTAACTGTGTGTAATACGAATGTCACCTCAATAAAAAAGCAATCACTGTCATTTACTATATACACACATTAAAAAGAAAAACCATGTAGTCATCAACAGAAGCTGAGAAAAAATTTGGCAAAATCCAACAACTATCCTTAAGCAACTATTAGTGTAAAGGACATCTGTAAAGTTGCTAGCCAGCATGAAATTTAATGTGGAAAGATTGAATGTCCCTGCCTAAGATCCTGGAAAAGACAAGATTGTCTGCTCTCTGTGTATAACAAGATGGAGTGGATTGAGGCCACTGGAAGAATACACAACCGGCAGAAATAGAAAGATGTTGTCACCAATGGCAAGGGGGCTAAGAGGGAGCTATTCTCAGTACCTGTAAGAGAAAGAGCCAGGTATAAATACCTGCCACGTCCAGAGAGCCCCATGTTACATCAGCACAACAGGACCAGTCAAGTAAGACCTTCCCATGAGGGCTGCACACAGGGTCAGCATGGTCTTGCAGGAGGAATAGAAGCTCTAGACGAGAAACAGAGAAGAATGTGATGTGTCCCCTCATGGACCAACCTCCACCCTCCTCCTCCAGGAAGGCCTCAGGTGGGGGTGGGAGGAGTCTCCCTGCCAAGCAAGAGTTAAATTGTGGCTGTTACAGAAAAGCCTGGCCATTCACCTGAAGTGACCAGAGAACTCTATTCCCCAAGAGAGCAGACTCCTATGGGACCTACACAAGCTTTCACCTAAGACCCCTGTCCCACACAGGGCAAGGGCAGTGTAAGATTCACTTGCTGTATGATTGCGTCCAGCAAGCTGTGCCCATGCCATGCAGAGAGAAAAGAGGAGAAGTACATATGGCTCAGCCGACATTGATAGGCATCAGGATTGTGACCTGGGCTAAGAATTCTTCATATAAATGGTAATGTCCTCTGTCTTTGAATGTTCTTTCCATTAGGCAGCTCACGGAGAAGAACAGTTATTCTGAATAAGGACTTAGGCATTTATACTCTCCCTGAAAAATATGCCATGAAGGTAGGAACCCAGGATTTCTGACAATTGTGCTTTCTTGGGTTCTCAGCTTAGATGTACATGCTTACCTCCTGTTGCACTTTGTATTGTACCAGGGATGAAAAATCAAACAAAGAAGAGCCCTGGTTGTTCTTAAAGAAACACCCTGCATTAGTGCTCCTGTGACTTGGCTGGAAATGCTCCTTCCCATCTCTGAGGTTAATATCTTGCCATCAACACTTAATTCAAGAACCATCACCCACCATAAAGCCTCTTCTCATCCTTACTGCCTGAATGGGACTTTCCTCTCTTTTAAATTTTATACCAGTTTTCCATTCAGGTCTACCACAATATTTGTGTCTTTCCGCCAAGGCTACAAAACTCTAAGTTTAGAGCCATGTTTGCATGCAGGATTGTCTGCTGCCACAGATGGAGCTCAATACATGCCTGTTCAATGAACCAATGACTGAATGCGTGGGGCTAAAGGAGCAAATTAAGGAAGTGGGTTATTACAGCACCTCCTTCAATGTGAAGACAGCTTCATCTTCACTCTCAGATGACTTGAACCTTTCTCACTGCTTCAGAGACTTGGCCATTCCAGCTCCCCTTCATGTCCCAGTGGCTTACGTGTGAAAACACGATGGAGAGAGTTACTTGATCAGAGCTGTGGTGGTTCTGGGTTGTGAGAGCAAGGAAACAGATTGTGACCAAAGAGTGGGACGTTGAAACACTTGTGAGGTGAGCGTTACTACACATGAGGGTGACAAGAATCTCTGAAGACTGCAATTGGTTGAAGTGGTCACGTGGACACACTCAGTCAACATGATGGAGTGCACAGACGTGGGGTCTCGAAACCCCTACCTCCTCCTAAGAGAAGAGGAAAAACTTCTAACACTTTGTACATACTTTTAGCATAATATGGAGCACATAATAGTACATCTTTTTTTCCCCTGCTCAACTGTGTGAAAATCTATGTCAAATGTCTTTCCCATCTTATTCAAGATTCAGTCTTATCAATGGTCTCTAAGAACCTATAGAATCCTCCACAGCCCCTGCGGACAATCCCCTTGACGCCCTGCTAACAGGCCAGCCTCCTTCCTGCCTCAGGGACTTTGCATGTGCTCTTCTCTCTACCTCCATGTTCTTTTCCAAAGTATTCGAAGGGCTCATTGCTTTTAGTCCTTCAAGTCTTTGCTCAAATTCTACTTTCTGTGTAAGGTTTTTGCCGGTTCCTTTGTTTAAAATCACAACCTCCTGCCCCTTTTCTGTTTCTCTTTCCAGGCTTTATTTTTCTCCACAGCATTCATCACATTCTATCACACTATATAATTTACCTATTTAATTTGTTTATTGTTTACCTGTCTCTACTAAAATGCAATTTTCAGAAGGCAGAGTTTTGCTTATTGGGTTCTTTGCTGTATCCTCAAAGCATAGAACAGTGCCTGGCACATAATAAACATTCATTATTTGTGTGACAAATGAATAAATAAATTATGTAGAGAAGAATCTTTGTAAATTCATTTTGTTTGCTATACATCTAATAAATTTTTAATTTATCAATATTATAAGCTTCAACTGTGAAACTTACCATCTTGAATATCAGAAAGCTCCTTGCCCTTTTTAATCTATAAATTGACCAGATTCTTCCATAGCTGATTAAATAATTCTGGTAATTGTAATGATTGCCCATGTTGCTGTGTGATGGATGCATATGCTATGGTTGGTTGTGAAAATTTTTGAAATGCTCCTAAGACTGTGCTGTATAGATGATTTCCAAGGCTGCATGGACACCACCACCACCACCAAAAGCATTATAGCATGGATGCAACAAGAGATCATCAAACTTGCGGAACGGAATTCTTAAAACAGGAAAAAGAAAGTAGTACAAAATAACAGTCTCCCATAACTCACCTCCTTCAGTAACCATTACCATTTTAGTATACACACACACACACACACACACACACACACACACACACACACACAGCCCTACATATTTGCAAGTGCTCTTTTCTGTTCCTGAACATTTTTTCACCCCTCCCTGGAGCTCTTCCCAACACCCCAAATCGAGTTTTGGAGCTAAAGGGCATTGTATCCTCTGGCCAGGGTAAAATAGCTCTTTTGTTATACTCAGACATTCATATTCTTTGGTAATTTATCTTATTAAAGAGTTGTACATGTCCATCCTGGCAAAAATGAGAAAAATCATGTGTAATTCCACACTTCAGAAATGACATCAATCTCTCAAAAATGTTTGGGTGTTTATTTCTAGAATTTCATTCATGAACTTTTATTCCTATGTGTATCTTTTCACAGAATTGGGGTCATTTGGTGCATCCTGTTTGTAACCTACTTTCTTCCATGTAATAATAACTATTAAGATTTTCCTGTCCAGCTAATCTTCCTGTTTATTGCTTATATGTCATTTGTCACCTACCGCAATAGACTGATTAGTAAGGCTGCTGGCATTAAAGTTACAGAATAATCAATCTCAATGCTAAATGAAATCAGAAACACATTATCTTTTCCCTCTTTATTTGTGGTAAATACTGTTATGGCTCCCATTTGGCCTCCAGCTGGGATTTACGTTCTCGAAGTATTTTTATCAAGGAGAGAAAAATGAGAACTCACCTTTCTCAATCTTTTTTCCTAGCGTGTGATGTTTCTGACAGCATCTCACTGCCTTCTCTGACTGCGAGGTGACAGACGCACGGTGCAGCTGAATGGCTTGGGTCTGCGGTTCTTGTATTTCCACTTCCCAGTTTTCCTTCGTGGCTCTCCTCGAACAGAAACTGTCTGAGCATGAAACGAAGTTGGTGTTTAAGTAGATACCACATGAAACCACTTTATCCCCCTAATGATAAATTTAGTAGGTATTACGATTCTTTGGGAATTACAAATTAAAGCCTTGGGACATTGTTTCACACACATGTTTGGGAGAAATTAACAATCATTGCATTTTCAGTGTTGACAAAGAGGTGATGCAAGAGGAACTATACACAGTGATCACGGGAAAAATTGTTACAATCTCTTTACAAGTTCCTTTGAAATCATCTATTAAAGTTTTGTTGTTGTTTTTGTTGTTTTAGGAGAGCTGGGCAGAAAGCACAACACCAACTACCCCCCCCCCCCTTTTTTTAAAGATTTCCTTCAATTATTTTATTTATTTATTTATTTTAGTTTGGGCCTCACCCCGTGGCATGTGGGATCTTATCTCCCTGACCAGGGATCGAACCTGCACCTCCTGAACTGGAAGGTAGAGTCTTAACCACTGGACCACCACGGAAGTCCCTCTATTAAAGTTTAACAGCCAAAGATGAAACATTTCCAGCAGAGCACATTACCCTACAGTAACACTTGCATATTTAAACCTGGATAAATGTACATGAGAGTTACAGCAGCAGCTTTTGTAATTGTAAAACAAATAAATAATAAAGCCACCCAAAGACACGTTGACAAGAGTATGGATAAATGAATTGTGGAAAGCCACACATGAGTGGAAATGAATTCCGCCAGAAGCAGGAATGCAGATGAATTTCACAAGCTATGTTGAGTGAAAGAAGTTGGACAGAGACTCACGTGTCCACGGATGCCTGGGAGGTGTAACTGCCTTACCCACATGAGAAGAATAAAAAGGACCTGAACCCATGGCCTCTGATATAAGAGTGCAGTTGCCCAAACAGTACATGGAACCAGCTGGTTCAACAAGCATGGCAGGAAAGAAGAAAGAAAGGAAATCACCTAACTGTAGGTTCAGGAGAAGCAGAGAGATGCTTTCCTCTCTTTCTGGAGTCTCAGCTGAGAAGGGAAAGGACTAGAGCATTAGCCAGATGGGGATGTACAGTTGAAGAAAGACTTTTGTCCATGGAAGAAAAATGCAGATTCATATGTTAGGATACAAGGGCCAGTGGGAGGAAGCGTTTTGAAGGTGCCGAAGGGAAAGGAGGTGATTCATCGAGTGTGGCTCCTGATGCGGCAGGTGGAGGGTCACCTGTGCCCTTCACGTAGTGGGACAGCCTGCAAGCGTGAGTGGGGAGAGAGGGGGGTGTAGGAGTAGGGGCCGAGGGAGGAAGTATTCTGGTAGTTTAACGTCTATGAAAGTAATGCATCCAACTGGTATAAGCTGTCAAACAGGACTAGAAGCATCGTGGTCGATATTAAGTGAATTCACATTCCCCATTATCCCAGCCTGGGGTCCCCCTCCTCAAACTAACTTCTGCAGTTCTCCCTTTTGATATTTATTTGCATAATTACCAAACTTCCTGCACCATTATTCCTTGTTATGCAGATTCTAGTTCTTACCATGGATGCACATCTGGTACAGCACTTGTGAACCAAGCTCACATGGACCCTTCCCTTTAGGGTTCTATCATAATTTTTCAAACACTATTTACCATTGAATTTATGATAATTTAATTATTACTGATGCTCCGTCAAATTTATCTATAATTGCGTTTCCTTTCCTGTATTTTTTCATCTGTAAAATGAGAATGATACAAACTAGACCCCATTTCATAGAGTTGTTAAGAGGAGTGAATGTGTGTATGACTAAAGGGTCATAAACGGTGCCCAGCACACGATGCACAATTGTTAATTGTTCTCCCTATCAAAAGAAGCAGAGAAGGATATAAACATTGATGACTCAGGTTAAATTCCAAATTTCTTGACCTCATACCAGACAATATGCACAGTAGGCCTCACTTTTGCTTTTTTTAAATAAAAGTAAATTAAAAAAAAAAAGAAAACCAACAGCATTGCTTTGAAATGTTAGAAACAATGTTGCCTTGCACATAAAGGTCAATGAGACTTCCCATGTATGCCTTGATATCCATCTTCCTCTCAAATTTATTTTATCAACTTGACCTTTCCTCCCAACCTCAGCTGAGCGATTCTACATGTTTGCTGAATACATTCTGCAGCTATGTTATGCTTTTGTGAAGAATGAACCCTTCTGAATGTCAGTACAAATACCAATTTAACATCAGAGCGATTCTGGAGGGAGTTCTGATTACGAGTTTATTTATCAAATAATGAATATTATTCATTAGTCTGGCACTGACTTATTTGAGGGGAGAGGATGGATTGGTGCTCTGGTGGCCTTAGTGCTATCTTAGCAATTCTAACTGCAGGAACATTGGGAGGATCTTTACAGCTACAGAATGGAACCCACGGCGCTCTTGACAAAATAAGCCAAGACAGTCTTAAATACTCAGCAAAAATGTTGTGATTTGTCATCCTCCCATCAATAACCCACAAATATTAAACAGGATAGAAAACCACGGATACCCAATACAAATGCCCTAGATGTGCCGAGAGGACTGACTCATGAGCTTCTGTAATTTTATTTCCCCGTCAGCAGAGATCTCTCTAAAAATACCTTGCACCATAGTTACTACAAGAAACTCTCTCTTTCTGCAGCCATAAGCATTTGAAATCTCAAAATAATATAGGCAATGTCACCTTCTCAGAGGGCGGACCCCTGACCTTTCTGGCTAAGTGGAAACTCCTAATCTCCATTGAAGCCATAAGGAACTATTTTATTCTCTTTAAAACCCATCTATCTAAAATTATATCATTTTCTTTGTTTGTCTAAATGTCACTGTCTTCTTCTCCCTCCAGAATTTAATCTCCATACTGTCAAGAATTTTGCCTGTCTTTTCCCCACTTTATTCCCAGTGCCTGAAAAAGTTTCCGGCATACAGTTGGTGCTCAATAAATGCTTTCTGCGTTAAAGAGTTGTTACGTGATAAGACAGAGCTACACTGGCTTGCAGATTCCGGGGACAGCTGTGTGCATTACATAACTAGCTCAAAGGTATGAGCTTTTTAAGGAGCCACATGCCAAAATGTGGAGCTGGGTGTTATCAGAAGAGCTATCAGCAGGCCTGGAAATAATCTCTAGCTCTTGATTTTGAAAGTTTGAATTCAGGTATGTCAATTTGGTTAATTTACCTTCTGATGGGTTTTTGCAATTTTATGGTTGTTATTAATTAGCCAGCAAAAATTCTACATACATGTAGTTCCTTAGCTTTTGAAACAACACGATTCCCATTGTAAAATGCCCTTTTCAATCATCCAAAACCTACACGTCAAAATCTAAGTTACAGGAATATGATATAATTGAAGGAATACAGACATACCTCAGAAATATTGCTCCAGACCACCACAATAAAGCAAATATCAAATAAAGCAAGTCACATGAATGTTTTGGTTTACCAGTGCATAATTATAATTACTTTTACACTATACTGTAGTCTATTAAGTGTGCAAAGCATTATGTCTAAAAACAATGTACATACATTAATTTAAAATAATTTATTGTTAAAAATTGCTATCATCAGAGCCTTCCACAAGTCATTTTCATTTTGCAATAGTAACATCAAAGGTCACTGATCACAGATCACCATAACAAATATAATAGTGAAAAAATTCGAAATATTGTGAGAACTGTGACACATAGACATGAAGTGACCAAATGGTATTGGAAAAATGGCACCAATAGACTTGCTCAATGCCAGGTTGCCACAAAACTTCAATTTGTAAAAAAAAGCAAAATCTTTAAAGCGAAATAAAATGTAGCATAATAAAACAAGGTGTGCCTGCATTCTCTTTTGCAGTAAGAAAAAATATGGAGACATAAGGAAAGGAATTTCCCAACATGAATACATTTAACTAGGAGAACCATGGGCAAAAGGACATCTTCCTCTAAGGAATATATCCCAAATCTGATTGAGGATAAATCCTCCCCATTGATTTCCTTTCTTCTACAAGCAATCAGACTTTTTTATTCCTAGAGGGATGTGCAGGTGTCTGAAAGCACTGTGCGGCAACACAGTGGTAGTCCTCACCTGCGGTAAGTTTCCAGATCGAGGGTGCAGAAGGATCATTGCTGTTTGGTTTGGGGACACGACAGAGCCATCACAGGAGCACATGGGCTGCTTTGGCATTTACAGTAGTGCCCAAAGTACTGGACAGAGGGTGGCGCCATAGCCCTAGGAAGAGAATTGAGATTGTGGAAGGCTATGTGCTTGGTGACACGGAGGCAGAGAAGTTAAGTTTCCATCTCTGCTGTACTTACCTGCAGTACTTGGGGACCTGCACAAAACCTCTAAGTCCTGGGTCCTTATAACAAAAAAATCAGAAAAAACTAATTTTCATAGAGGACTACTGAGAGATTTTGGAACCTGTCAGGCTCTGAACTATGGTAGGTTAGAAAGCAAGTTCCCCTTTCCTCCAAATTAACCTTAGAGTCCTCAGCCTCCTGTTTCAAAACCTTGTGCTTAAACAGTGCTGTGCTATTGTCCTTGCATTTAAAACGTTTGTGAAGATGCATGAAAAATTGAATACGTTTAAAATTAATAACACTTTCTCATGCATTGTCTTGTTAAATACATTTCACATTAAATCCAATTTAACATGAAGCACAGTGTTCTATTATTCTCCTATCAGATGAATGACTACCACATTATTCCAGAAAAGGATATAGAAATGTACTTTAATCCTGTTCTCTTGGCTACGAGAGATGTGAAAATGTAAAATTTACCCTGGAGGGATGAGACGTAGAACATTTAGTTGCATTCATTGTGACTTTTTCACTTCCTATACTATCCATGTTTCGTGTCAATTGCATTTTAATAAAATTTTGATCTTCATAAGATATTTTAAATGGAATTTTAATGCTTTACAATTTTAATTGCTACTACTGTCAGCATTTAATCAACAACAATGTTATAAAATAATATGAGGATCTCTTTTAAACAATGGTGAATCTAGGTATTCTAGAAGAGCTAGTATGTGACATCATATTTCTGAATTAGAGATTAAGATATTATTGTGGGGAGCTCTGTCAATGTCAGTTTTGGGTAAGGATGTTCAGATAAACACAAACACTGAGATCCAATAAAAACATTAGACCACATAAATACCACACCCTGGCCCCAAAATACAGACATTCAAGAGCTATCAAGGCATTCAGAGTGTATGAACAAAGATCTGGGAGAAGAGGGTTGCCAAGAGCTAAGTATGTCATTCAGGGCCTCTTTTATAGGTGTTTACTGATTTCACAACTTTGACAGTGATGTCAAGAAGCCAAGGAGCACTCTCAGAGTCATGAAAACAGGCAGACAAAGTCTAGAGTTCAGGGACCACAGGGAGGAGAGGCTCTGATTAGCCTCAGGCATTGTGTTGGGCTCCACAAAGCTACAAACTAACAGTAAAGGTCCACACTGAATAAGTCATTCCTCACAAAGCCTGAAGCTCAGCTGGGAATCATTTTCAGCTCTGATTGGATTAAGTTTATCTGGGATCCCATGTACCCCTGGAGGAAGACAGCATCATATAAAGCTTCAAATCACCTATACAACATTTCACATATAATATTGAGTACTCAATAAAAATAACCAGTCATTTGAAATGGCAAGAATATATGATGCAAACACAAGAGAAACTATAGACAAAGAAACATATGCTTGGGAGGCCATATCATGGGTATAAAAGAAAGAATTAGTGAACTAGAAGATGGGTCAGAGGAAAGTACCCAGACTGATGAACTAAGAGACCAAAGGATGAGATATTCAGAAAAAAATCAAAAGCAGTATATCAGATAAGGTTAAAATGACCACAAATAATTGGGATCCCAGGAGAGAATAATAATGAGATAGAAAGAGGAGTTGAAAAGATAGTAGTTAAGAATTTTCTAAAAATGTATCAAGTTATCAAGCTACAGATTTTAGAAACACTATGAGGCTTAAGAAGGATACATGCAAAAAATACACCTAGAAATATGATTTTTAAAAATTAAAAAGTAAAGACTAAAAGTATGCCCTTAAGACAGAAATAGAAAATGAGATAAACTTCCAAGAAATACCAATAAGAATTCACCAACAGCCCTTCAATAGAGAAACTAAAGATACCCTTTATTCAGAAGGAAAAGATCTCAGACTAAAACATTAATTAAGTAATGAGGTATTACATATTTCAGTAAATTAATATTAATTTTATGTATTAAGACATGTTATGAAAGCATTTATATTTTCATATATATTTGTATAATATATAATAGGATTAAAAAAGAGAATTAATATATAATAGTATAGAGTTGAGAGAAAGTAAAAGGAGCTAATATATTCTAAGATCTTTGTATTGTTCCTGCAGTATGTGTGTGTGTGTTTGTGTGTGTGTGTGTGTGTGTGTGTGCATGTCTATAATAATAAGTTATGGTTGCATTCAGTATTCTTCAGGAAAACTACAAAAAAATTATAAAGGAATACATACCTATCAAGCAAATAGATGGGACAGGAACAGGTATACAATTAATTGAAAAAATCAAACAAAATAGCGTAGATTAAAAAGAATGTTGAATAGGCAGGACAAATTGAAAAAAATTAAGGTAATAAACTAAAACCTAAATAGATAGAAATTGCACTAAATATGAATGGATTTAGCATTGAAAGACCAATATTCCCAGATAGAATAAAATTATAACAAAATTCAATGATATATTTCCTATAAGAGGCAATATCAAAGGGAGAGAATAAGTGGAAAATTTATAACATATAAATCATAACCAAAAGAAAGCTATTGTAGCTATTTTAATATTACACAACGTAAGCTTTAAGTAAAAAGTATTAGAAATAAGGAAATATATTTTAGTATTTATATTATACACAAGTAGATTTTATACTATATTACATATTTTACTATTCTCATATAGTACATATGAGTATGTGTTTTATATTTATTTAATTTCAAGTTATAATTAAAATATCAACATGACAGTTTTCTAGGTTTTTATTTACTTAATAACATATTTTCAAAATATCTGAAAACAAAATGACTGAAATAAAAAAGGAACAGATAAATTCCCAACTATAGTGAAAGATTTTTAATACACATTGTAAGTAACTAGTAGAACAAGAACATAGGAGATTTAAAAAAAAACATTATTAACAAATTTTATATTATGTGCATGTATAGAATACAGCACTAAATAACTTCAGGATACTAATTCTCTTCAAAACACATAAAATATTGTACAAAAACAGAGGCATTAGGCTAGCAATCCATGACTAAAATAACGCTGGAAAATTCCCACATTATAAGAAATCAAGAAATTCACTTATAATAACCAAGTGTCAAAGAAGAAATCAGTAGAAGTTAGAAAATATTTGAGTGATAAGGACAATGCTAAATACCAAACATGTAAATGCAGCTTGGCCATGAGTTCAGGGACAATTATAGCCATAAACACATACAGGACTTGAGGACACAGGGTGGGGGAAGGGTAAGTTGGGATGAAGTGAGAGAGTAGCATGGACTAATATACACTACCAAATGTAAAATAGATAGCTAGTGGGAAGTAGCCGCATAGCACAGGGAGATCAACTCGGTGCTTTATGACCACCTAGAGGGGTGGGATAGACAGGGTGGGAGAGAGACACAAGAGGGAGGAGATATGGTAATATATGTATAGCTGATTCACTTTCTTATAAAGCAGAAACTCACACACCATTGTAAAGCAATTATACTCCAATAAAGATGTTTAAGAAAAAAGAAAAGAAAAAAAAATAGAAAGAAAAGACAAAGGCTGGAGATCTATTTTCTAAGGATCCATGTAAAGAATGAGTAAAGTAACTGTTAATAAACACAAAGGAAACAGCAGAAAGGAAATAATACAATAGAAAGGAAATAATGAAAGAGAAAAATAATACCTGTGTTATGTGGGCTGAGTAAAGATGCAAGGAAGAGGGAGAGAGAAAGAGAAAGAGAGAAATGATAACCAATACCATTCATGATAACAAGGGCATCACTAGGATATGACAGATATTAAAAATATAAAAGGATCATTTGAATACATTTATGCCAGTAAAGTTGAAAGTTTAGATGACATGAACAGAGTCCTAGAAAAACACAGTTCACCAAAACCGAGGTAAAAGAAATGGAAAATTTGAAATGTTTAATATATGCTATAGAGATTAAACCCATAGGCAAACACCTAACAAAGATAAAATCTACTCCAAAGGCTAAACTAAATTTTATCAGATTCATTTTATGAGGTCAGCATAATTTTGATGTAATAGTCTGACAAGGATATTAAAACAACATCAAGAATCTCACCCATGCATATAGACAAAAAAGCCCTCAAGAATTAATTTAAAAACTGAATCTAGCTATTTATAAATACAAATTTAATTTATTTTATATTTAAATATAAGTTTAAAAAATAAATATAGAATAAATATATTACAACAAAGTTGGGAGTTTTAGCTCAGTAATTTAATCTCAGTTTTAACACTAAAAAATCAATCATTGTAATTCACTGCATTAACAGAATTAAGGAGAAAAATATATGATCATATCACTACATGAAAATAAAACATTTTATAAAATTTAGCATCTATTAATAATAAAAAAATATTCTTTGCTAACTAATAATGTGTTAGTCTGATTATGCATATGTCTAATTTATCTATCACAAACATCACACTAAATGGTAAAATACTGAAAGCCGATGTGTGGAATTGGGAGTGCTAACAGATAAACTGAGGCATATTAATAGTTTTAAGAGTTTCTTTGAGCAAAGATCGATTTGAGTCATACAGCACCAAAACACAAGGTTTTACAAGAGCTTCTCACACAAGAGCTGGGGAAAGACTCAGAGAAGAAGCAGAAGCAAAGCAAGAACATTACTTGATTGACTGTAGCTTAAGTAGTTACCTTATTTGGGAAGCACAGTTGGCGTTTGTGACAGGTTGTCTTTATGTTTGATTTCTTAACCTTGAGGCGTTACAGCCTTAGGTTTTGGTTTGCTTGCTAGGCTGCTAAGGCATTAAAGATGCCTAGGTCTAATGGCTTCCTTGTTTAATTAACAGGGGTGTGGCTGCCACTTCTATTCAAATTTGCACTGCAGGACCTCAGCAATGCAAAATTCATATATATTCTTATATGCATACTTGTGTGTATATTTATATATACATAAGGATAGGAAAGAAAAATAAATTATATCATCACATGATACATTGAAATTTAAAAATATCTATAGATAATTATGAAAATTAAAAAATAGGTCTCTTGATTTAAGGCCAAAAAATAAAATCAAATGTATTTCTTTATGCTACTGATTAGCAGCTGTAAAATAAAGTTTATAAAAGATATAATTCACATTAGCAGCAAAACATCAAATATATGTAAATATATAAGAATAAAGGTACAAAAATGGTTTAAGAACTCTATCAGACTATTAAATAATATTATAATAAAGAAGGCTTAAATTAAATGGAAGGGAAATCATATTCATAGATAAAAAGAATAAACATTTCAAAGTTGTCAGTCTCCAAAATAATCAATAGATTCAGCACATTCACAATAATAATCCAACCATTTATGCCTTTGTGTGTGTGTGTGTGAGAGAGAGAGAATGTGTGAATCAACAAGTTGGTTCTATAATTTACATGAAATTGCAAAAGGACAAGTATAGGCAAGATATTTTTAAGGAGAAGAACAAGTAGGAAGACATCTCTACCCCATATCAAAACCTCTTAGAAAGCTACACAACTTCCTTCATCTGGCAACAGTACACTTAATGTGGATCAGACCAGTGGAGCAGAATAGAGAATCCAAAGTCAGACATGTACTGGTATAAGCAGTTGATTTATGATAAACTTGGATTTTCAGAATAGTAAAAGGGTGTATGTCTTCTTTTGTTATGGTTCTGAGTCAATTAGCTATCAAAATCAAAGAAACAAACAAAACCAAATAAATTTTATCCCTACCTCACACCAAATATAAACATTAATTCCAGGTAGATTCTACATCTAAATGTAAAAGGAAACCTAAAAAAGCTTAAATGTTATTGTAGGAGAATAACTTCACAACCTCGGGATAGGGAAAGTTTTAAGAAGACATAATACACCTTAAAGGAAATGATAGTTGATCTATACTTCAAATTTCTGTACCTTAAGAGACATCCCTGGGAGAGTGAAATGTGACCAAGAGAATGGTAGAAGATGTCCGCAACAAACACAGCTGTCAACAGGCTTGTATTTGGAAATACTTAAATAAGTCTTACAAAGACAACAATGCAATTAAAAACGTGCATGAGACAGGAGTGTATGCATGTGGGCATCAAGTCATGGGTAAGAATATTCATCACAGTGCTACTAATGATGGTCAAAATCTAACAATTTCAAATGCCCATCAACTGTAACGTGGACAAATAAATTTCATCAGAGCATTCATAAAATGGATTATTACATATGCAATTTACTGAGTACATTATAACTGTACAACAATAAAGACAACTATCACAACATAATATTGAGTGGGAGCAGCCACACACAAAGGCTTGCACGTATTTAATTCCATTTAGATACAGTTCAAAATGGGTAAAGTAACCTGATTGGCAGTCAGGATTAGAGGGCACTTTCGGGAAGCGGGTGAGAGTAGAGCATGAAAAGACATGAAAAGACCATTGAGCTGCCTACAATCCTCTTTTCCTTGGCCTGTGGAATCCGTGGGAAGCCACACGTGTACACAGAGCTTGCTGAGGATGGGTTCCTGGTGAGCAGAGAGTGGGAGCCTGGCAATTACTAAGACAGTGTTGTCCGGGAAACATAAGGAGCAGGGCAGTGGGGGGAATGAGGAGAGGGAAGACGCTAGTGAGGATGTAACCATAGATAAAGGCCAGCCTGAACTTGACCCATCCAGGGGAGGGCTCTGGACCACAGTCACGCAGCCCTGCCTGCCTGGAGGCAAGGGAACCCTTCATCCCAATTGGTTAGTCACCGGCTGAAGGCCGGCTTCAGGATGGCGGTGGAGACTGCACCATTCCCACCGGGTAACTCCCTGGTAATTCTCCAGAGAGGGCCAGCAGTTGGAGCAGCAGGAGGGGATACACCTGGTGGTCAAACACGCGGTCCCCAAGCATCTAATGTGAACAGGAATCCTACCATGAAGGAACGTACGTATTCAACTGTACTCAGTACCAAAGCCAGGGGCTAAGGTGATGAGTCTCCTAACAGCCTCTCTGAGTGTCACCCCAGGGCGCACCTGTGGATGCTCCTTACTCCCTGCTTCTCCCCAGTCCCACAAGGCTCCAAGCGCCATTCTCTCTTGAACCCGTATTCTGTCCAACGGTTTACTTTCCGAGAAAGCGCCCCACATTTTTGTCAAATGCTAGCCTCCTCAGGGGTCTGTAAATCCCTCAAGGTCCAGCATCCATGGAATGATGGATGTCCACCACCTTCTATTCCTGCTGTCCCTGTTGAAGCAGCCTGTAGGTTTGCAGATGGAAAGGAAAAGAAAGGCAGTGAGATGTTTCATGATGATTATATTCTTCCTCAAATATTTCAAATGAAAAACATCTACTGCCTTGAGGAAAACCTCCCACTGGACTGGTGAGAGTCATAATTCCACATTAATGAAACTGAAAAACATTCCTCATTCCTTCAACTTTTTGCCTTTTAAAGCCTTTTCTCAGAGACTGGCTTTGGGCAAAACACATTCCCTAAATCTTAGATTCCTTCTCTAGTCATGGACAGGAAAGAGCATCTCATTTTACTGCAAAAATAGTTTCTTCACATTTGAATATTCCCATTCCTGATACAATGTAATGGGATATAGCTCATGTAGAGGGAAGAGATAAATTGTAGAGGGGAGAGAAAAATTAACTTTCCCCAACACATTGTGAGAGATGAGACAAAAGAGAGATCCCAGAGGAACATAATTTCCTCAATATATCGTTGAGTAGGTCTGTTTAATACAAAAGACACACACAGACACGAACATAAAATACAGCTCTTAACCTCACTTCAAAACAGTCATCAATGATACACACATTTAAAGTAAAATAAGTAAACAATTAAAATTAGAAAATGCAAAGAATACAGAAGGATACAAAAGTGTAAGTGAAATTCTTGACCACATTTCATGACTGAGTCCTGTCTTCAAAGGTAAACACTGACAGTAGATTTTTTTTTAATATGGCTTTGTATTTAATTTTTTAACATCTTTATTGGAGTACACTTGCTTTATAATGTTGTGTTAGTTTCTGCTGTATAACAAAGTGAATCAACTATATGTATACATACATCCCCATATCGACTCCTCTTGCATCTCCCTCTCACCCTTCTAGTTGGTCACAAAGCACCAAGCTGATCACCCCGTGTGATGCAACTGCTTCCCACTAGCTATCTATTTTACATTTGGTAGTGTATATATGTCAGTGCTACTCTCTCACTTCGTCCCAGCTTAACCTTCCCCTCCCAGTGTCCTCAAGTCCATTCTCTACGTCTCCATCTTTATACCTGTCCTTCCCCTAGGTTCTTTAGAACCATTTTTTTTTTTAGATTACATATATATGTGTTAGCATACAGTATTTTTTTTTTCTCTTTCTGATTTACTTCAATCTGTATGACAGTCTCTAGGTCCATCCACCACACTACAAATAACTCAATTTCGTTTCTTTTAATGGCTGAGCAATATTTCATTGTATATATGTGCCATATCTTTTTTATCCATTCATCTGTCGATGGATACTTAGGTTGCTTCCATGTCCTGGCTATTGTAAGTAGAGCTGCAATGAACATTGGGGTGCATGTGTCTCTTTGAATTATGGTTTTCTCAGGGTATATGCCCAGTAGTGGGATTGCTGGGTCGTATGGTAGTTCTATTTTTAATTTTTTGAGGAAGCTCCATACTGTTCTCCATAGAAGCTGTTTCAATTTACATTCCCACCAACAGTGCAAGAGGCTTCCCTTTTCTCCACACCCTCTCCAACATTTATTGTTTGTAGACTTTTTGATCATGGCCATTCTATCTGGTGTAAGGTGATGTCTCATTGTAGTTCTGATCCTCATTTCTCTAATGATCAGTGATTTTTAGCATCCTTTCATGTGTTTGTTGGCAATCTGTATATCTTCTTCAGAGAAAGAAATGAGTTTGTTTGTATATTTTGGAGATTAATCCTTTGTCAGTTGCTTCATTTGCAAATATTTTCTCCCATTCTGAGGTTTCTCTTTTTGTCTTGTATATGGTTTCCTTTGCTGTGAAAAATATTTTAAGTTTCATTAGGTCCCATTTGTTTATTTTTGTTTTTATTTCCATTTCTCTAGGTGGTGGGTTGAAAAGGATCTTGCTGTGATTTATGTAATAGAGTGTTCTGTCTATATTTTCCTGTAAGAATTTCATAGTGTCTGGCCTTACATTTAGGTCTCTAATCAATTTTGAGTTTATTTTTGTGTATAGTGTTAGGGAGTGTTCTAATTTATTCTTTTATATGTAGTTGTCCAGTTTTACCAGCCCCACTTATGGAAGAGGCTGTCTTTCCTTCATTGTATATTCTTGCCTACTTTATCAAAGATAAAGTTACCATATGTGCGTAGGTTTATCTCTGAGCTTTCTATCCTATTCCATTGATCTATATTTCTGTTTTTATGCCATGCTGTCTTGATTACTGTAGCTTTGTAGTATAGTCTGAAATCGGGGAGCCTGATTCCTCCAGCTCCATTTTTCTTTCTCAAGATTGTTTTGGCTATTCAGGGTCTTTTGTGTTTCAATACAAATTGTGAATTTTTTTGTTCTAGTTCTGTGAAAAATGCCATTGGTTGTTTCAAAGTGATTGTATTGAATCTGTAGATTGCTTTGGGTAGTATAGTCATTTTCACAATGTTGATTCTTCCAATCCAAGAACATGGTATATCTCTCCATCTGTTCATATCGTGCTTAATTTCTTTCATCAGTGTCTTATAGTTTTCTGCCTACAGGTCTTTTGTCTACTTAGGTAGGTTTATTTCTAGATATTTTATTCTTTTTGTTGCGATGGTAAATGGGAGTGTATCCTTAATTTCTCTTTTAGATTTTTCATCATTAGTGTGTAGGAATGCAAGAGATTTCTGTGCATTAATTTTGTATCCTGCTACTTTCCCAAATTCATTGATTACCTCTCGTATTTTTCTGCTAGATTCTGGTAGAATCTTTAGGATTCTCTATGTATAGTATCATGTCATCTTCAAACAGTGACAGTTTTACTTCTTCTTTTCTGTTTTGGATTCCTTTTATATCTTTTTCTTCTCTGATTGCTATGGCTAAAACTTCCAAAACTATGTTGAATAATAGTGGTGAGAGTGGGCAGCCTTGTTTTGCTCCTGATCTTTGTGGAAATGGTTTCAGTTTTTCAACATTGAGAACAATGTTGGGTGTGGGTTTGTCATATATGGCCTTTATTATGTTGAGGTAGGTTCCCTCCATGCCTACCTTCTGGAAAGTTTTTATCATAAATGGGTATCGAAAACTTTTTCTGCATCTATTGAGATTCTCATATGGTTTTTACCTTTCAATTTGTTAATGTGGTGTAGCACATTGATTGATTTGCGTATATTGAAGAATCCTTGCATTCCTGGGATAAACTCCACTTGATCATGGTGTATTATCCTTTTAATGTGCTGTTGGATTCTGTTTGTAAGTATTTTGTTGAGGATTGTTGCCTCTTTGTTCATCAGTGATACTGACCTGTTGTTTTCTTTTTTTATCTACTTTGAATATGTCCTGCCACTCCCTTCTGGCTTGAAGAGTTTCTTTTTTTGTGACATCTTTGTCTGGTTTAGGTATCATGGTGATGGTGGTCTCACAGAATGAGTTTGGGAGTGTTCCTCCCTCTGCTATATTTTGGAAGAGTTTGCAAATGATAGGTGTTGGCTCTTCTGTAAATGTTTGATAGAATTTACCTGTGAAGCCATCTGGTCCTAGACTTTTGTTTGTTGGAAGAATTTAAATCACAGTTTCAATTTCATTACTTGTGATTGGTCTGTTTATATTTTCTATTTCTTCCTGGTTCAGTGTCAGAAGGTTGGGCTTTTCTAGGAATTTGTGCATTTCTTCCAGGTGGTCCATTTTATTGGCATGTAGTTGCTTGTAGTAATTTCTCATGATCTTTTGTATTACTGCAGTGTCAGTTGTTACTTCTCCTTTTGTGTTTCTACTTCTGTTGTCTCCCTTTTTTTCTTGATGAGTCTGGCTAATGGTTTATCAATTTGTTTATCTTCTCAAAGAACCATCTTTTAGTTTTATTGATCTTTGCTATTGTTTATTTCTTTTTCTTTTGTTTCTGAACTGATCTTTATGGTTTCTTTCCTTGTGCTAACTTTGGGATTTTTTTGTTCTTCTTTCTCTACTTGCTTTAGGTGTAAAGTCAGGTTGTTTATTTGAGATTTTTCTTGTTTGTTGAGGCAGGTTTTTATTGTTATAAACTTCCCTCTTAGAACTGCTTTTGCTACATCCCATAGGTTTTGGGCCATCATGTTTTCATTGTCATTGTTTTTCTAGGTATTTTTTGATTTCATCAGTCTTCTCTTGGTTATTTAGTAGTGTACTGTTTATCCTCGATGTGTTGTATTTTTTACAGTTTTTATTTTCCTGTAATTGATATCTAGTCTCATAGCATTGTGGTCAGAGGAGACACTTGATATGATTTCAATTTTCTTAAAATTACCAAAGCTTGATTTGTAACCCAAGGTAGTCTCTATCCTGCAGAAATTTCCATAAGTACTTGAGCAAACAGTGTATTCTGTTGTTTTGGGATGGAATATCCTATAAATATCTATTTAGTCAATTTTGACTAATATATCATTTAAAGCTTGCATTTCCTCATTAATTTTCATTTTGGATGATCTGTCTATTGGTGAAAGTAGGGTGTTCAAGTATCCTACTATTATTGTGTTACTGTTGATTTTCTCTTTGATGTCTGTTAGCACTTACCTTATGTATTGAGGTGCTCCTACTTTGGGAGCATAAATATTTACAATTCTTATATCTTCTTCTTGGATTGATTCCTTGATCATTATGTAGTGTTCTTATTTGTCTCTTGTAATAGTCTTTATTTTAAAGTCTATTTTGTCTGATATGAGAATTGTTACTCCAGCTTTCTTTTGATTTCAATTTGCATGGAATATCTTTTTCCATCACATCACATTCATTCTGTATGTGTCCCTAAGTCTGAAGTGGGTCTCTTGTAGACAGCACATATACGGGTCTTGTTTTTGTATCCATTCAGCCAGTTTATGTCTTTTGGTTGGAGCATTTAATCCATTTACATTTAAGGCAATTATTGATATGTATGCTCCTGTTACCATTTTCTTAATTGTTTGGGGTTTGTTATTGTATTTCTTGTCCTTCTCTTCTGTTTCCTGCTTAGAGAAGTTCCTTCAGCATTTGTTGTAAATCAGGTTTGGTGGTGCTGCATTCTCTTAACTTTTGCTTGTCTGTAAAAGTTTTAATTTCTCTGTTGAATCTGAATGAGATCCTTGCTGGGTAGAGTAACCTTGGTTGTAGGTTTTTCCCTTTCATCACTCTAAATATGTCCTGCCACTCCCTTCTGGCTTGCAGAGTTTCTGCTGAAAGATCAGCTGTTAATCTTATGAGGATTCCTTGTATGTTATTTGTTGCCTTTACCTTGCTGCTTCTAATATTTTTTCTTTGTATTTAATTTTTGATAGTTTGATTAATATTTGTTTTGGTGTGTTTCTCCTTGCATTTATCCTGTGTGGGATTCTCTGTGCCTCCTGGACTTGATTGACTATTTTCTTTCTCATATTAGGGAAGTTTTCAACTATAATCTCTTCAAATATTTTCTCAGTCCCTTTCTTTTTCTCTTCTTCTTCTGGGACCCCTATAATTCAAATGTTGGTGCATTTAGTGTTGTCCCAGAGGTCTCTGAGACTGTCCTCAATTCTTTTCATTCTTTTTTCTTTATTCTGCTCTGCAGTAGTTATTTCCACTATTTTCCCTACCAGGTCACTTATCCATTCTTCTGCCTTAGTTATTCTGCTCTTTGTTCCTTCTAGATAATTTTTAATATCATTCATTTTGTTGTTTATCATTGTTTGTTTGCTCTTTAGTTCTTCAGGGTCCTTGTTAAACGTTTCTTGTATTTTCTCCATTCTATTTCCAAGATTTTGAATCATCTTTACCATCATTACTCTGAATTATTTTTCAGGTACACTGCCTATTTCCTCTTCATTTGTTTGGTCTGGTGGGTTTTTACATTGCTCCTTCTTCTCCTGCACATTTCTCTGTCTTCTAATTTTGTTTAACTTGCTGTGTTTGGGTCTACTTTTCTCATGCTGCAGGGTCATATTTCCCGTTGTTTTTGGTGTCTGCCTTCAGTGGGTGAGGTTGGTTCAGTGACTTGTGTAGGTTTCCTTGTGGAGGGGACTGGTGCTTGTGTGCTGGTGGGTGGGGCTGGATCTTGTGTTTCTGGTGGGCAGGACTGTGTCTGGTGGTGTGTTTTGGGGTGTCTGTGAGCTTAGCATGATTTTAGGAAACGTCTCTGCTAATGGGGTTGTGTTCCTGTCTTGCTAGTTACTTGGCATGGGGCATCCAGCATGGACACTTGCTGGCCGTTGGGTGGAGCTGGGTCTTAGTGTTGAGACGGAGATCTCTAGTAAAGCTCTCGCTAATTGATATTACGTGGGGCCAGGAGGTCTCTGGTGGTCCACTGTCTTGAACTCGGCTCTCCCACCTCAGTGGCTCTGGCCTGACACCAGGCTGGTGCACCAAGACCCTGTCAGCCACACACTCAGAAGAAAAAGAAATAAAAAAAATAATAAATAAAAAAATATTAAAATAAAAATAAAAAATAATAATATAAAAAAAGAGGAGCGCAACCAAACCAAGAAATAAATCCACCAATGATAACAAGCACTATAAACCTATACTAAGATAAACACAAAAATCATAAACAAATCACTCACAGACAGCAAACCCCAAGTCTACAGTTGCTCCCAAAATCCACCACCTCAATTTGGGGATGATTCATTGTCTCTTCAGGTATTCCACAGATGTAGTGTCCAGCAAGTTGACTGTGGGGATTTAATCTGCTGCTCCTGAGGCTGCTGGGAGAGATTTCCCTTCTCTTCTTTGTTCGCACAGCTCCTGGGCTTCAGCTTTGATTTTGGCCCCACCTCTGCATGTAAGTTGTCCTCAGGCATCCCACCCAGACAGGATGGGTTTAAAGCAGCAGCTGATTAGGGAGCTCTTGTTATTCAGGCTGAGGGGAGGGAGTGGTATGGTAGTTATAATTGGAATTGAGGTTGAGCCTGAGACTGCAGAGGCCAGTGTGACGTTGCAACAGTCTGAGGTGCACCATGTGTTCTCCTGGGGAACTTGTCCCTGGATCATGGGACTATGGCAGCAGTGGGCTGCACAGGCTCCTGGGAGGTGTGTTGATAGTGACCTGTGCTTGCACACAGGAGGAAGGGGCTTCCTAGTGTGTGGAAACTTTCCCTCCTTCACAGTTCCCTCCCAGAAGTGCAGGTCTTGTCCCTTTTCTTTTGTCTCTTTTTTCTTTTTTCTTTTGCCCTACCCAGGTATGAGGGGAATTTCTTGCCTTTTGGGAAGTCTGAGGTCTTCTTCCAGCATTCAGTAGCTGTTCTGTAGGAGTTGTTCCATGTGCACATGTATTTCTGATGTATTTGTGGTGTGGAAGGTGATCTCCACATCTTACTCCTCCTCCATCTTGAAGGTTTCCTGATAGTAGGTTTTTGTTATTCCTTTGATGATAAGAGATCCACATATATATATGTAAGCATTTGTTGATTATATATTTATATATAAAACATCTATAAATATACAATATATTCAGCAAAATATATATAAACAACAATAGATACATATAGGTATATAGATACATGTGTGTATATATGTGTGTGTGTGTGTATATATATATACACACACACACACACACACACACACACACATCTATATGTTCCTGGATTTGTTTACACAAATGATATGATACCATGCACACTTAGTTTCCTCAATTAATGTCAGATCCTGGAAGGCATGAATCTAGCATGTGTCACCTTTGTCTTTGCACAGAGCTGTATTTCTTGCTTTCAAATCAAGTTTGTTTTGAATAGAGTTCTAGACATCCATCTAGATGTCTGGAACTTCCAATGCCACAAAAACACTTTCACAGAACTGTTTTTTTCCATTAAAATGAGATTTTTCCATTGCATGATATTTTAATCAGAATTACACTGTGAAGCTGAAATGAAACCATCAGACTGTAGTCAGTTTGTCTAACCATGGGACCAGTTTCTAACCATCTCAATTCATTTCAGTCTCTTGCTGTGTCATGTTATGTATCCGGGATGCAATTGAAAATGAAATTATCTGTGACCACATCAACTTCCTAGTATTTATTTAAAATGCAAGTGCTCTTTTCTGGAACTTTATTAATTCAAAGACTACAGATAGTAATTTTAACAAAGTGTGATGCATAAAATTAAATTCTAAGATGTGCTGAAGTTTCAGTCAGCAAGTGTGTGTGTGTAATGAGTAGACCATGTAGGCATGGTTGCAACTGGGAGAGAAAATGTTCTCAAAAAGGGTGCATAGTTCATTTCACCCTTTCAAAACAGAAAACTCTGACCTTAGGGCTTGGAGTGGGTGTGC